>NC_134399.1:66976407-68176407 GCF_050003625.1 Haematobia irritans | reverse complement strand
TTTACTTGATTATGTTCTCAACTTCAGTTACCTGTTTAATTGGAATTATTTTTGTGATTTATTTTCTGTGTGTGGTTATCACTTCCTCTCACTGTGTTACCAAATCTCTCTCCCCTCTGTTGGAATATGAGCGAAGTATAGTTCATCTCACTCATCTCGGATAACATTGGATGAAAACTAAACAAATCGCGTCATAGAGTTTTTGTGTCTTTTGGTAAAATTTACTTGATTGTGAAACTGTCACATGCGTATTCTAAATGTTGGCATCGTTGTTTGCTTTTGTCCTTTGTGAAGGAATTTGTCAACAGAAAATATTCAAATGAGGAAAAGTTCCCTGTGCGATACAACGAACAAAAAAACAACAGAGAGTGATGGAGTCTATTCAAAATGTAAACCCACCGTCCAAGTAAACTCTCTGAGAATGCAAGAGGGGTTAACGGTTTTATGACAAGAAAACCTTGAAGTTCTAATGGTGGAGAGGGAGAGCGGCAAAAGTAAATGTCTCTGAAGGACATTCATTGTTAAGTGTCATCATGTTGGGTTTACTTGCAGTTGTAGCTGTTGTTGTTCTTGTTTTCTATTGTAAACATTGGCACAATTTGCATGACAAATTTTGAAAGTAGATGAAGGTGAATTGTAACCGTTGGCAGGCTATTCAAACAAGGATACTCCATAAATTGTCCATGACAGCATGGTGGACATAGTTAGTTTTATTCGAAAGTAAAAAACAAATTCAAGTGGTTCTTAGAACATTTCAAAGTTCAGTTCATTAATGTCACGAATGTCTTAATGAAGCGTAACTACAAAAAGAGAACTTCAAATGGACACAGAGAATACATTGTAGATGAATTTCAAGAGTCAAAAAATTCAGAAAGTTTAAACTATCTGTGCGTACACTCAAAAAAGTTGACTTGGATTCCGAGCCCTAATTCCGACTTCTTTAAACTACACAGAAAAAAAATTTTGCGTAGTTAAACTAACGCTAAATTTAACTTATTTTTATTGGAAAAAAATTATTTGCTTGTAGTTAAATTTTATTATTTTTATCGAAATTTTCCACAGCTTAATGAAATCTTACTTTTTTTTTTTTTTTTAAGTACGTCTCAAAAATTTTATAAACTAAACGTAAGTATAAAGTTCGATGATCGTACACATAAGTTCAATATGAACTAAAACAAATGAAAATTTTCGTACGATTCCCAAAAATAGTAAGAATGAACTACTGTATGGTTAAAATGGTCATGATTTGGCGCCAACGATTTTCTTCTTTACTTTTAGTTAATTTTTTTCCTCTATGTGATGATGTAATTTCGTGAACTGCAGATAAAAAGTACAACAGGGCATTAAAATTTCCTGGTTTTAACAACGCTTTGTGGAAATCTCAAAATGTGGAGGAAAATTTAGTTCAATTTTGGGAGCCACCGTGGTGCAATAGTTAGCATGCCCGCCTTGCATACACAAGGTCGTGGGTTTGATTCCTGCTACGACCGAACACCAAAAAGTTTTTCAGCGGTGGATTATCCCACCTCAGTAATGCTGGTGACATTTCTGAGGGTTTCATAGCTTCTCTAAGTGGTTTCACTGGAATGTGGAACGCCGTTCGGACTCGGCTATAAAAAGGAGGTCCTTTGTCATTGAGCTTAACATGGAATCGGGCAGCACTCAGTGATAAGAGAGAAGTTCACCACTGTGGTATCACAATGGACTGAATAGTCTAAGTGAGCCTGATACATCGGGCTGCCACATAACCTAACCTAACCTAACCTAACCTAGTTCAATTTTCGTGCGTGTTAGTTTATTCTTCCTATAAAACAGTTCACTTTTTTTCGGTGGAAAGTCATATTTTAAAGACCTATCTGACTTTAATTCTAGGATCAATAAAATTAGAATTAAGAAAGAGATCACATTTATCGAAATCTCATTATCATTTTGCGATATATTAACAAAGTTAATCACGTAAAAATAAATGCCCGTTTATAAATCAATGTAATAATATGGCGTTCTCACCAAGCATGTTTTGGGGTTTGAAATGTTTTTCCTTTATACACTGAAAAAACAGTGAACCCACCACGAAGAAAACTTTTGATTAATTTTAGAAAATTTTGAATAGTTTTAGAAATTTTTAACTAAACAGTATTACAAGCGCTGGCATCACGCCGATATCACAAAAATAAGTAAAAATTCAAATTCAAGAAAATTTATTAGACATAAATAATTTTTTTCACTTTTTAAAGAAAATTTTGTAGTTTGAAGGAAAAAATTGGAGTTCAAAATTGCAAGAATGTCTTTAGTGACATACGAAGTTCATGATGGACGCTGTTGTAGTAAAATTTACAAATTTAAATAAATAATGAACTATTTTGTGAGAAGTACGAATTTAGTGAATCATTTTGCTAAATTTGTGTATAATTTTTTCCCGTCTTTTAGTTCATTTAACTAACGTACGCAAAAAATTATTAGTGTAAATGAAACTTTCTCCAAATATAATAATTTCATGAACTGAAATATAGTTAAATTGGCTTTAGTGAAATAGTGAGTTCACTTTTTTTTGAGTGTAAGCATTTCAAAACGAGTCGTTTTCCACATACAAAAAATCAAGTTCAAAACACAAGTTTTCCTCTAAAACTCGTCAATTTTATTATGTAAACGCCCCTAATTTGGAATACGACTGATCTGACTGAACATACTCTCTTCAAAATATATGTCAAATTATTAAAATAAATTTCCTAGAAAAAACGAATAAACAAAGGCTTTGAAGAACATAGAGATGTGAAAATAACTTATAAAATATTTTCCCTTTGCGATCGTGGTATTTATTTGAACAAACGGTGCGTATATTTGAATTTTGAGTAAATGGGAATTTCGACTTTTCATGGCAACCGTCAAACTAAAACATCGGAACTCGGTGTGAACAGTGAAATGTTTTGGAAAAACGAATGAAGAAAACGAGTCAGTGGGAACATAGCATAAGTCTTAGCCCATATTTGAAGCTTTTTACACCCTGCGCCAAGCTTCGCCACAAGAATGTGTCTTCGGTCAGAATATATAAAATATATATATATATATATATATATATATATATATATATATATATATATATATATATATATATATATATATATATATATATATATATATATATATATATATATATATATATATGCTCAGATCGACTCAGATCGACTCAGAATTTCAACACGACCCAGTATATATATACTTTATGGGGTCTTAGAGCAATATTTCGATGTGTTACAAACGGAATGACAAAGTTAATATACCCCCATCGTATGGTGGAGGGTATAATAAACGTAAATATATAGTGGCATAGAAGGGCAAAAAGTGTCACAACATACTAAAAAGTATGGAATTTAGTGGCACAAATGTGTCACCGATTGAAAAAAGTGGCAAATTTCCCGCTAAAGTGGAAAACGGTAATGCTGTCTGGGGCTATTTAAGTGCACATCGGGCGAAAGATATATATATATATATATATATATATATATATATATATATATATATATATATATATATATATATATATATATATATATATATATATATATATATATATATATATATATATATATATATATATATATATATATATATATATATATATATATATATATATATATATATATATATATATATATATATATATATATATATATATATATATATATATATATATATATATATATATATATATATATATATATATATATATATATATATATATATCTTTCGCCCGATGTGCACTTAAATAGCCCCAGACAACATTACCGTTTTCCACTTTAGCGGGAAATTTGCCACTTTTTTCAATCGGTGACTTTTTTCAACCGTCTGTTGAAATCACGCTAACTTCCGAACGAAAAAAGCTATCGACTTGAAACTTGGCACAAGTAGTTGTTATTGATGTAGGTCGGATGGTATTGCAAATGGGCCATATCGATCCACTTTTACGTATAGCCCCCATATAAACGGACCCCCAAATTTGGCTTGCGATTGCTCTAAGAGAAGCAAATTTCATCCGATCCGGCTGAAATTTGGTACATGGTGTTAGTATGTGGCCTCTACCAACCATGCAAAAATTGGTCCATATCGGTCCACTTTTACGTATAGCCCCCATATAAACGGACCCCCAAATTTGGCTTGCGATTGCTCTAAGAGAAGCAAATTTCATCCGATCCGGCTGAAATTTGTTACATGGTGTTAGTATATGGTCTCTAACAACCATGCAAAAATTGGTCCACATCGGTCCATAATTATATATAGCCCTCATATAAACCGATCCCCCGATTTGGGTTGCGGAGCCTCTAAGAGAAGCAAATTTCATCCGATCCGGCTGAAATTAGGTACATGGTGTTGGTATATGTTCTCTAATGATCATGCAAAAATTGGTCCACATCGGTCCATAATTATATATAGCCCCCATATAAACCGATCACCAGACGTGTCCTCCGGAGCCTCTTGGAAGACCAAAATTCATCTGATTCAGTTGAAATTTGGTACGTGGTGTTAATGTATGGCCTCAAACACCCATGCAAAAATTGGTCCATAATTATAAATAGCCCCCATATAAACCGATCCCCAGATTTGACCTCCGGAGCCCCTTGGAAGAGCAAAATTTATCCGATTCGGTTGAAATTTGGTACGTGATTTTAGTATATGGTATCCAACAACCACGCAGGAATTGGCTCATATCAGTCCATATTTATATAGAGCCCCCAAATAAACCGATCCCCAGATTTGACCTCCGGTGCCTTTTGGAGAAGAAAAATTCATCCGATCTGGTTGAAATTTGGTACGTGGTGGTAGTATGTGATATTTAACAACCCTGCCAAAAGTGGTCCATATCAGTCCATAATCATATATAGCCCCCCATATAAACCGATCCCGAGATTTGGTTTTGGAGCCTCTTGGAGGAGCAAATTTTATCTGAGTCAGTTGAAATTTGGTACATTGTGCTAGTATATGGCCGTTAACAACCATGCCTAACTAGGTCCATATCGGTCTATTGTTATTTATATACAGCCCTCAGATAAATCGATCCCCAATCACACAAAAATTGGTCCATATCAAGTTCATAATTGTATGTAGCCCCGTATAAGTGACCCCCATATTTCAATTCTGGGTCTCTACGTACCGTGCAAAAGTCCATATCGATTCGTAATTATTTGTAGACTACCTATACATACCTTTTTTGGTCTAGTATATACCACGTATGGACTAAGTCACAATTTAGAAAACGGTGTTAAGAAGTTTTAAGATACCACAACTCAAGTAATTCGATTGTGAATGATACATAAGATTCGGCCTGGCCGAACTTACGGCCGTATATACTTGTTTTTACCTTTATTTGTTTTAAACTTTGTACTATTGATAGTATACAAAAGTGTGCTAAATTTTTATTGAAATCGGTTCAGATTTAGGTATAGCTCCCATATATATCTTTCTTCCGATTTTAACTCATATGACGGAGGTCAAAATTTCATCCCTATTTACTGAAAATTTTGCACAGAGACTAACATTTTCAATGTGTTGAAAAATTTGGTCTAAGTCGGCTCATATTTAGACAAAGCCCCAATATTTATGTTTTTTCGATTTTGGCAAATGGTAAAGTCGCCAATGCTTAGGCGAAGACTCGTAAAACTTACATACAATTTCCTATACCTCTAATACATATCTATCGACCGATCAATCATAAGTGCAAATATGCTAAATTTAATACAATGACTTTAGATTTAAATATTTCCAATATTTTTGTACTAGCATTATGCTCCGCCCAAGGGCATTAATTTTTAAGCCTAGAGATTTTGTAGAAGTCGAATAGGTTTTGCCCAAATCAGTTCAGATTTAAATATATGTATATGGGAACACAAATCTTTATATATTACACGCGACAAATTTGAGGATTTGAGATGGTATCGAAAATGCCCACCCCACTTTAGACTGTCCTTACTTATTTATCTTAAATCTAAAGATTCAATATATCAGTTAATTTGAAGACGATTACTTTCAACCAAAAATGTTTTTCTTTACATTAAGGAAATTTAGCCCTACTTCGAAGACATACGACTTTAACGAAAGGGCGAAAATGTCCAAGTTTTATGTCCTAAATTTAATGAAAAAAATTTGAAGTAAAGATTACAAACTTTCTTTTAATTAAAATTTAATTAATTTAAAGAAATTTATGCTTAATATTGTGTAAATAGCGTATCATATAAGTTAGATTGCATAATTTTTGATATTATGTCAATATTTTTTTCACTATATATGCATTTAGCTTTTATTTCGCTATTGCATGGAGTGCCTAAAGGTTCCATGGTATTTGAAACGCATACACAGAAAAAAATATGTATTGTCTGCAATCACAATCCAATTTTCTTCAATCACAAAAATGAGAGTGTCACAATTAGAAAAGCTCTTTGCTTGTCCCATCTCATATCATCAATCTGAATGTCATGTACACAAAATCATAAGTCAAAATACTCATAACGGACAAATATGGCTCATTTATAAAACGTTTTGCATGTCATTGTGGAATTTCCGTTCCATAAATTAGCAGAAAATATACCCTGAGCAAAGTGTTTATGATTTCCTAAAACTACCAACTCATGTGAATTTTCCTAAAAAGTAGCAAAGCATTTTGACTCAACACATTTGTATTTCATTCATATTTATATACACGGTGATACGTAATGCAACACAATATAACGCTATGTTTTGTGATTTTTTCTTATTGTTCAAAAGCAAAAAATCTAGGAAATAACATAAAATTAGAAATTAGAATCACGTTAGACTTGTTCGAACGAAGTCACCACATGCTACACACTCACAAAACAGCCGATATCACGCCGATTCAGATCGCATTAAAATTTCTGTTTCTAAAAGTCCAAGAAGTTGAATCGGGAGATCGGGCTATATGGAGGCTATAGAAAACATGACCGATACACACCACCTTGCGGACGGCTATATCTAGGTTTAAAATATTTCTAGATTTTGAATTTCATGCAAATCGGATACAAATTGCAATTTTTATAAGCCCAATTTCACAATGTTCTACACACCTATCTATGGACCGAAACTAACTCTATATTTTAAATTTCATGCAAATCGGTGTTTATATGCTAAAGACCTCGAATCAGGAGGTCGGTTTATATATAGCCCCCATATATATCAAACCCAAGACCGATATAGCCCATCTTCAAACATGAACTGCTTGAAGACAACAGATAAGTCTGACAGACGGACATCGTTCTCCACTTCGACATAATTATTTTATTTTTTTTTCACTTCTTCCTAAAGAAAGTTTCATAGTTTGGAGGAAAAACTTGGTATTCAAAATTTCAAAAATGTCATTTAGTGTCATACGAAGTTCAAGATGGGCGTATTATTTGTAAAATTTACAAATTTTAATCTGAACTATTTTGTGGGAGACACAAATTTAGTAAAGCTTTATGCTCCATTTATGTATCATTTTTCCTCTTTTTAGTTCATTTCACTAACGTGTGCAAAAAATTATAAAAGTCGAGAAAACTTTCTAAAAAAACATAACAATTCCATAAACTCTAATAGTGTTAAATTGGTTTTAGTGCCATCGAAGGTTCACTTTTTTGAGTGTACGGTATTTTGATCCATTCCCGGCGATGTCCCGTTTACTCCCCAAAATAGCAAAAGCTCTACAGATTGAGATACGGAGATTTTGGTGGCCTTTGCGTGGCAAAAATGAAGCGAGGAATGCTCTTTTTGCAGTCATTCTTGGTTGATGCGTGCAGAGTGTGTCGGTGCTGAGTCCAGTTGGAATGTCCACCACTGAAAATCTTGGTCATGTGATCGAATCAGGGAATGAACCAAAAAGCTTTTGGCCGGTAGTATATCCCCTCTCAGTAATGTTGGTGACATTTCTGAGTATCTCAAAATTTCTCTAAGACGTTCCACTGCAATGTGAAATGCTGTTCGTCCTCGGCTATAAAAAGGAGGTCCTATGTCATTGAGCTAAATATAGAATCGGGCGGAACTAACTGATAACTGAGAGGAGCTTACTACGTGTGGTATTACAATGGACTGAATAGCATAAGTGAGTCTAAAATAACAGACTGCCACTATACTAGGGTTGTCTTTTATGTTTCGGTATTACAACAAAAACGAATATTAATAATCGAACAGTGCTTTCTTGGTTTTTCAAAATATAACCACTGTTGCCACAGTTGGCAGAATTCTTTTCTATAGAAATAAAATTTTGACAAGATTTTCTATAGAAATAAAATTTTTTACAAAATTTTCTATAGAACTAGATTTTGACAACATTTTATATAGAAATAAAATTATGACGAAATCTTCTATAGAAATAAAATTTTGAAAAAATTGTCTATAGAAATAAAATTTTGACAACATTTTCTATTCTACCAAAAATGTCAGATTTTTTATTGCTTGCTCGTTTGGGAGCCACCGTGGTGCAATGGTTAACATGCCCGCCTTGCATACACAAGGTCGTGGGTTCGATTCCTGCTTCGACCGAACACCAAAAAGTTTTTCAGCGTAATGCTGGTGACATTTCTGAGGGTTTCAAAGCTTCTCTAAGTGGTTTCACTGCAATGTGGAACGCCGTTCGGACTCGGCTATAAAAAGGAGGTCCCTTGTCATTGAGCTTAACATGGAATCGGGCAGCACTCAGTGATAAGAGAGAAGTTCACCAACCACCTGCCACCTAACCTAGTTTGGGACATAAAATTTCTATAGAATTAAAATTTTGCAAAATATTCTCTAGAAATAACATTTTGATTATGAAGAATTTTTCAGAAATATTAATTCGAAGTTGACCTTACTCAAACAATTTTTTCTTTCATGTAAATATACTCAGTTTTACATCGAATCACTTAACTATAAGGACAGAACGACTACATTGAAATTTTTATCGACTTTTGGACAAGAAAAGAAAAAAACTCTACCAGAGAAATGCGTCTACTATATTAAGCAAAATTCGCATTTTAAAGACATGAAATATTTGGTCTCACGACAATATTTTTTTTCAGTGTGGACACTTTCGTGCATGCGTAGCAACTTCTTGGCTCATTCCAATCTAACTTTCTTTGTGTATCGGCGAGCTCTTGCACGTTTTGGAACTTCAATGGCTTTAGCCCAAGCTCATTTTTCCCATTTTCGTGATTTGTCCTGTTGGAATGCCCATGGTCTGCGGCCGAAAAGTTTGTGTGTTCAGAGTTTCGGCATTTATTTTGATTCCACGATCGATGAATACGAGCGGGGAGTAACCATCGATGGTTGCGGCAGTCAACCCATTATCATCGGCGGCGCTTGAGTTCTGATAGCGAAAGTGTAAATTTTGAGCTCATCTTGTTTGTTCACAAACTGCTCAATTTGGAATGGGGAAAACCAAATTCGCTAACTGTCCACTTTGGTCCAAACGAAAGTCTAACTTTTTCGTGCATTTGTAAGCTATGGAACTTTTAGCATTTCAGTCCAAGCTCATTTTTCAATATGTGTTGCAACCGATATCGCGATATGATCAGCTAAAGTGTAAATTTTCTATGACAACGACGTGGATTTCGATAAAAACTGGCCTTCACTTTTCGCATCATTTCTGATGTTGTTACCGTTTTGTTTTTTTTTCTATCAATTTTTGCACGAGATGCATCACTGACGAGAAATGAAAATTTTGTTCACATTTAAATGGTAGAGGGCTCCAACGATAGCCACTTGTGGTCTTCCAAACAAATAAAAAGCAATCACTCTTTCACACTTGAATTCCATCACAAATAATTTTCTTTTGCATTGCAATAAAATAAAATGCTTTTGTAAGCTTATAAACAATAAAAATAAATTGTGCTTGGAAAAAAGCTTATAGCCCGCTTATAGACGAGCGCTTTAGAAATGATAGCAACCTTAAATTGGTTGCACTAGATATCAGGCACCCTGTATACATAAATGGTGCGTCCTTGTTGGATAAGTTGGCAACACACGCATACACAGAAGCCCAAATTCAAGTGAATGCTTGCGAAAATGTGAAAACATTTTTTTTTAATTATCACTGACACGCACTTGCTTACAAAGTTACTCGCACTCGCACCTCCATCTATGATACTCACAGTAGTCTGTCACTTATCGCCACTGATGAAGTGAGGCACCCCAATGCTGGCCTATAGCTTAGACCCCAACGCTAGAGGGCCTAGCACATTAACTATTCCATGAATTAAGATTGTGAGTAAGGATGTGGTGACGGTGTGGGACGGGGCGGAGGCTCTATTATACTTATATAACAGCCGCCTCTCAAGTAATGGCAGGAGGTTCCTCTGTTGCTGTTCCTCTGTTGCTTCTGATAGTCGGTTTTGTTTTTCAGCTGCCGCGTAAAATTTACGTGGATGAATGATTAGTTCTTCGTGTTCATTGGAAATCATTGCTATATGCGGTCCGTCCTTCTTGCCAAAGAGATGGCAAAGAGGCCTGATGGGCATAGTGTGGGATACTTCATGAATTCTTTGAATGATGTGCGTTTTGCGGCCCCATTTGAAATGTTCTGACTTAAGGTGCTGAAAAATTAATTTGGAATATAAATTATGTCAGAATTGGTTGTTGTGGAGGGGGGTGGAGGAAACCTCCAAACGGTAATGATCTTAGGCATTCCATGATACTCACGCTACGCACAGTGATGGAATGGCAGGTGGAAACGAAAGAGAGCTACAGTTTTCATGCGATATGATTTTTTTTTTCATTTTGTAGCTCCTGGGGCAAGACTTGAATGTCAATCGAAGTGGGAGTGATTATATTAATTGGCTCAAATGGCATTGAGTGACGATGACGATAAATGGTAGTCAAGTTTGTTGGAGTTGGAGGCATTCTACTGGGGGGCGCCATTTGTCGTTTGTTGGCAAGTGTATTTCGAACGTTTATTACACGCTCCATTAGATGGATGGAATTTTCGGTGAATTTAGCATAAATTTTCAAATGCGAGAAAACTGGGTGCTGACATGATTGATGACTTTGGCAGCGTAAAGTGAAATAAAGATTTATTTCTTTGGTTAAAGATCATATCATCAGCGAGTTTTTTTAAATGAAAGGAAAGTGGTTTAAATGGAGTTAAGACGAAGTAGAGCCAACTTTGCCCTAGCAATAGCCCTAGCCTTTACAAAAATTTCGTGTAGAATATGACCAACGCAAATCATGTCGTGAGGCCAAAGATTCCGTGTCCTTAAAATACGAATGCGAATTTTGACCATTTCTCTGATATATTGATAAACATTTCAATGAAGTCGGTTTGCTTTTTTAATTAAGTGATTCGTCTTTAAATTGGATATCCTAACATCAAAGAAAATTTCCTTTTACTAAGGTCAACTGGGTTTTAATACTTCTGAAAACTCTTCAAAATTATTTTATATCGTCTTTAAATTTGTTGGCTTTTTTGCATCTTGGCTACAAAGCTAAAAAGCATTTTAAAATAGGAGATGTTTCTTAACACATTATTTTAACATTATTTTAACTGCAATGCGGAACGGCGTTCCACATTGCAGTGATACCACTTAGAGAAGCTTTGAAACCCTCAGAAATGTCACCAGCATTACTGAGGTGGGATAATCCACCGCTGAAAAACTTTTTGGTGTTCGGTCAAAGCAGGAATCGAACCCACGGCCTTATGTATGCAAGGCGGGCATGCATTGCACTACGGTGGATCCCTGGCTTACCACTTGATCAATAAGCATACAAAATTTTGAAGAGCTATATATAACCGTTCCCAAATGACGGACATTTTGCTATTTGTGTTATCTCACCCCTCTATGCAATCAGATACTTTTGATCCCTTTGTATGACAGGTACTTGAAGGAGTGGTGCGATAGTAACCAAACAAAAGCCCCCATATAAACCGATCCCCAGATTTGGCTTGTGGAGCCTCAAAGAGAAGCAAATTTCATCCGATCCGGCTAAAATTTGATACATGGTGTTGGTATATGGTCTTTAAGAACCATGCAAAAATTGGTCCACATCGGTCCTTAATTATATATGGCCCCCATATAAACCGATCCCCAGATTTGGCTTGCGGAGGCTCAAAGAGAACCAAATTTCATCCGATCCGGCTGAAATTTGGTACATGATGTTGGTATATGGTCTCTAAGAAACTGCGGAGCTCAAAGAGAAGCAAATTTCATCCGATCCGGTTGAAATTTGCAACATAGTGTTAGTATATGGTATCTAACAACCATGCCAGAATTGGTCCATATCGGTCCATAATTACATATATAGCCCCCATATAAAGCGTTCTTCTGATTTGACCTCCGGAGCCTCTTGGAGGAGCAAAATTCATCCGATCCGGCTGAAATATGGTACATGGTGTTGGTATATGGTCTCTAACAACCATGCAAAAATTGGTCCACATCGGTCCATAATTATATATAGCCCCCATATAAACCAGATTTGGCTTGCGGAGCCTCAAAGAGAAGCAAATTCCATCCGATCCGGTTGAAATTTGCAACATGGTGTTAGTATATGGTCTCTAACAACCATGCCAGAATTGGTCCACATCGGTCCATAATTATATATAGCCTTCATATAAACCGTTCTCCAGATTTGACCTCCGGAGCCTCTTGGAGGAGCAAAATTCATCCGATCCGGTTCAAATTTGGAACGTGGTGTTAGTATATGGTCGTTAAAACCATACCAAAATTGGGCCATATCGGGCTATAGTTAGGTTAGGTTAAAGTGGCAACCCGATTAAGGTTCAGACACATTTAAACTATTCAGTCCATTATTATATATAGCCGATCCAAAACAATGATTAAAGAACAAAACCAACAATAACAAAACAAAACGAATGAAAGAAGAGGAAGCACGCTCAAAATAAACCCAGCCAACTGCACTCAAATCGATGATTTGACGGTGGCAACGGAAAAGAGATATGTTTGTACGAATTTATTTCGGCATAAGCCGGCTACCATGTAAAACCTTTTTTCGGAAGGTTCAAGCGTGGTTCATTGTTGGGTTTAATGAACTGCCTGAATTTATTCTGATAATTGGTTGATAGTTACACTCAAAAAAAAGTGAACTCTCTATTTCACTAAAGCCAATTTAAGTTTATTTTAGTTCATGGAATTATTATGTTTAGAGAAAGTTTTGTTTACTCTAATACTTTTTTGTGTACGTTAGTTAAATTAACTAAACCCGAGGAAAAAAATATACTCCAATGAAGCATAAAGATGAACTAAATTAGCATCTTCCACAAAATAGTTCAGAATTTCTTTAAATTTGTAAATTTTACCAAAAATGCGTCCATCATGAACTTCGTATATCACTAAAGACATTCTTGCAATTTTGAACTCCAAGTTTTTCCTTCAAACTACAAAATTTTCTTTAACAAGTGAAAAAACTTAGTTATGTGTAATAAATTTTCTTGAATTTGTCGAAAAATATGTAATTATTTTTATGACATCGGCGTGATGCCAACGTTTGTAATACTGTTTAGTTAAAATTTTCTACAAATATTCAAAATTTTCTAAAATTAACCGAAAGTTTTCTTCCTGGTGGGTTCACTGTTTTTTCAGTGTATGCTGCAAATAGAGGATGCTGATGAGGAATGTGGTAATTCCTAAACGTGCGTCCATCCAACCATCTTGCAGTCTATAGGGCTTTGTCCAAATAAATATGACAAACATTATTTTCCTCTGTTGGTTAAGCTACACCCAGAAAAAAGTGCCTTCGAAACTAAAGGAAAAAATTTTCATCAATATAGTTTATCCATTTTATTTCCATTAAGGTAAATTTTTGTGAAAAATAATAAAATTTACTCGTTTCAGTAAAAAAATCCTAAACTGTAAGCAGTTAGGAATAGTTCATTAACTAGAATAAGGCATGGAATTTTACTCATACTATTTTCTTCGCTGGGTATAAGAATTTACTACTGAAAAAGAAAATTTTATTCACCTATAACAAAGCATTCGTAAAAATAAACAAAACCCGAACTAAAACCAAGTTTCTTCAAAATTAGTAAAATTTCTTATAAAATGATAATTGCGACTTCCTTTATAATAGAAAGTTTTTCATACATACGAACAACACTTGGCATAGAAAAATATTTTAGTTCATTCGTACTAAGAAGTATGCAATCCTTTCAAAACTTAAGGAAACACACTTGTTAGAATATAGGAAATTTTCCTAAATTTCTATTGTCTACCTGTAATCGATACCTGTCATCGTAATCGATGTGTTTGCGCGTGGGTGTAATCGATATATTTGCGCGTCGGTTGTTTTTTTAGTTGGAATCGCGTTGCTTTGGTATACGGAGAGATTGTTAAAAAATAATATGGTAAAATAATATAATAAATAACAAATAAAATATATAAAATATTTGTTATTTTAAATTAGTGAGAAAAATTTTCGTTTTTTTTTTTAAATAAATCTATCAATGTTCGTGATAGTGTATAAAGAAAGAAAACACCAGCAGAATAACAACCCTTTCATTTGTCTTCATTTTGGAATCTTCAATTATCAGGTAATATTCAGTGACGCTAACCTTTTGCAACAAAAATGTTTTATGATTTTTTATATTTGTAGGTATTGAAATTGTAAAAGGAGGACAAAATCATTAGGCAGCAACTTATTAAAAGTGAAAAGTACAAGAAAAAGAAAAAGTGCGTTTTACAGTTGATAATATCACACGGAAATTGGAAATAGTGGAATAATAAACTAATATTTCAAAGAGATTCGATGCTGTTGATTCTTAATAAATATATTCAATATATTAATAAAACATGTCTGTTATTGAAGATAAAATTGCTTATAGAAATAAATAAAATTGTATTTAAAAACGAAGGTAAGCAGTTCTAATTATGAAGTAAAAGTTTTACCACAAATGTGTAAGATTTGTCGAAATGAATGAAAAAATTTCAATAAAATCATTCCATATATGAATTCAAATTAGTTAAATTTTTTCATTCTGTAGTATAGTGGTATATAAATATAGGAAAATGTTAACTAATATATGGAATGCATTATTCCTAATTTCTACGAAAATCACATCGTTCAAACAAATAAAAATGTCTTTGGCGCTATACGAAGTTCAACTTTCTTCACAATGAGTTCATTTTAACTTAAAGAAGGGGTCACTTTTTTCTGGGTGTACACTTGTAGTTTTGTCAATGCATGGTTTTAAGCTGAAATAAAAAAAAATAACAATAACAACAATGATTAAAGCACAAAACCAACAATAACAAAACAAAACGAAATTTTATTTCTATAGAAAATTTTGTCAAAATTTTATTTCTATAAAAAATGTCAAAATTTTATTTCTATCGAAAATTTTGTTAAAATTTTATTTCTATAGACATTTTTGTCAAAATTTTATTTCTATAAAAAAATTTGTCAAATTTTTATTTCTATAGCAAATTTTGTTAAAATTTTATTTCTATAGAAACGTTTGTCAAAATTTTATTTCTATAGAAAAATTTGTCAAACTGAATTATGTACGTATTTAATCGGTATTTTTTTAATTTAATATATACCACGTATGGACTTATTTACAATTTAGAAGATGGTGTTAGGAGGTTTTAAGGTACCTTGCCATCGGCAAGCGTTACCGCAACCCAAGTAATTCGATTGTGGACGACAGTGTTTAGAAGAAGTTTCTACGCAATCCATGGTGGAGGGTACATAAGCTTCGGCCTAGCCGAACTTACGGCCATATATACTTGTTGAACTTAAGGATGATTTTAACAATATTAAAATTTTGTTTTCGTTCTCTGACTGCAAATTTATATCCGAACAAGAGAATTTTATTCTATATAGAGATAACAATTTTAAAATCGAATTTTCTAATTCTAAAGACAAAATCCTTTCATTGTTTCAGCGAAATGCATATTCTATGCTAAGCAAAACTCGCATTCGAATTTTGAGAACAAAAAAACTTTGAGCTTGCGGCAATGCGTAGACAGGCATTGCGAATTATTGAATTCTGATTCAATATAAAAACCATTGAAAGTTTTTTATATCACTTTAAGGAAACACAAATCAAACATAATTAAAAAGCTGTATCTATTTCAATAAAAAATACTTGATTTAATTACATCAATTATTCACACGATTTGTTTTATTAAATAAAACTTGTTTGCATAAAATTGATTTTTATACGCTTATATTTAGAACTATACTGCATAACGAGCTGTATTAAATTTAAAATATATATTCACTTATTGTCAGGTCTTTTTTTCATGTTTCGTGACACATGTGATTTATGCAAATCACCAAAATGGATCCATACATTAGCATAAAAATTTCATTAAAAAATCAATTAAATATAAATTAATTGAATGTTTAGTGTAGAGAGTTCCCATCGTTAGCTAACTGCTACTAACGATGGTTGGCGCTCATAAGTAATAAAAAAGAGAATTGCAGCATCACCGTGCATGTATAACCAATTCCCATGGAAAACAACTGCAAATAGTTAAAATGTTGGGGAATAAAACCAAAAATATCGACGTTGTATACAATTGTGATCGTTGGAGTTTAACAAAGAATACTGCGTGATTATTAAGGACATTTTAAGCACCCTTATACCGGGAGTTTATATATAAAGAAATGACTCTCCTATGCATACAAGATCCTTTTTAAGGGCGTCGAAGCTATTAATGCCGTATTAGATATTTAAGCTTCAGTGATGTAAATGTCTTAAATTTTCAATAGCTGAACATAAATTAAATTGTATGTTTATTTTATGTGTGTGCTAAAAACATCATTCTTGTTCTTTCTTTATTTCAAATTTGTATTTTTAAATTCTGTGTTACAAAAGGCCGCCTTCGACTTTTCTTGCCAAAAGTGGAGAGAATTACTTTCTCCATAGGACATTCTCTTGCGATGGTAAAGATAATTGCTTACCAATTTTGAACTGAGTAACCTCCAAGATTACTTGGCAATGAAATGTTTTGTTGGGTATGATTCGAAAAACTATTAACAACCAATAGGAATCCAGCACTGTTTGCCACTCCAACACTGTTTGCCACTCGCGCCATAAATAATCTACCAAAATTTTAAGAAAATTATACAAAAAAAGTACCATACCAAAAAATCCTATTTCTATAGAAAATTTTGTCAAAATTTTATTTCTATAGAAAATTTTGTCAAAATTGTTTTAAGCTGAAATCAAAACACCAAATATGATTGAAGAACAAACCAAAAATAAAAAAAAAACAAAACAAATGAAGAAAGAGGAAGCACGCTCAAAAAAAAAATTACACTGCACTCAAATCGATGATTTGACTTTGGAAAAGGTAAAGTGGAATATTTGTACAAAATTTATTTTATGCAAAGCTGACTATCGAAAACCTTTTTTCGGGAGGTTCGAGTGTAAATTACATTGGGTTTAGTGAATTACCCGAATTTATTCTGATATTATATTGAAGAACAAAACAACAATGAAAAAAAACAAAACAACTTTAATTTCTATAGACAATTTTCTCAAAATTTTATTTCTAAAGAAAATTTTGTCAAAATTTTATTTCTATAGAAACAATTTATTCAAAAATGTTTTTCGTTAGAAATTTTTTGTCAATGTTTTATTTCCATAGAAAATTTTGTCAAAATTTCATTTCTATAGAAAATTTTGTAAAAATGTCATTTCTATAGAAAATTTTGTCAAAATTTCATTTCTATAGAAAATTTTGTCAAAATTTAATTTCTATAGAAACTTTTGTACAAAATTTTATTTCTGTAGAAAATTTTGTAAACATTTTATTTCTGTAGAAAATTTTGTAAACATTTTATTTCTGCCAAAAATTTTGCCAAAATTTTATTTCTATAGAAAATTTTGTCAAAATTTAATTTTTATTTTATTTCTTATTTCTGTAGAAAATTTTGTCAAGATTTTATTTATATAGAAAATTTTGTTAAAATTTTATTTCTATAGAAAATTTTGTCAAAATTTCATTTCTATAGAAAATTTTGTAAAAATTTCATTTCTATAAAAAATTTTGTTAAAATTTCATTTCTATAGAAAATTTTGTCAAAATTTCATTTCTATAGAAACATTTGTACAAAATTTTATTTCTGTAGAAAATTTTGTAAACATTTTATTTCTGTAGAAAATTTTGTAAAAATTTTATTTCTGTAGAAAATTTTGTAAAAATTTTATTTCTGCAGAAAATTTTGTCAAAATTTTATTTCTATAGAAAATTTTGTCAAAATTTAATTTTTATTTTATTTCTTATTTCTGCAGAAAATTTTGTCAAAATTTTATTTCTATAGAAAATTTTGTCAAAATTTTACTTTTATAGAAAATTTTGTCAAAATTTTATTTCTATAGAAAAAATTTATTCAAAAATCTATTTCGTTAGACAATTTTGTCCAATTTTGATTTCTATAGAGATTTTTGTCAAACTTTTATTTCTATAGAAAATTTTGTCAAAATTTTATTTCTATAGAAAATGTTGTCAAAATTTCATTTATGTAGAAAATTTTGTTAAAATTTCATTTCTATAGAAAATTTTGTCAAAATTTAACTTTTATTTTATTTCTCATTTCTGTAGAAAATTTTGTCAAAATTTTATTTCTATAGAAAATTTTGTTAAAATTTTATTTCTATAGAAAATTTTGTCAAAATTTTATTTCTATAGAAAATTTTGTCAAAATTTCATTTCTATAGAAAATTTTGTCAAAATTTCATTTCTATAGAAAATTTTGTAAAAATGTCATTTCTATAGAAAATTTTATCAAAATTTCATTTCTATAGACAATTTTGTACAAAATTTTATTTCTGTAGAAAATTTTGTAAAAATTTTATTTCTGCAGAAAATTTTGTCAAAATTTTATTTTTTATTTTATTTCTTATTTCTGCAGAAAATTTTGTAAAAAAATTATTTCTATAGAAAATTTTGTCAAAATTTTACTTCTATAGAAAATTTTGTCAAAATTTTATTTCTATAGAAAAAATTTATTCAAAAATCTATTTCGTTAGACAATTTTGTCCAAATTTTATTTCTATAGAGATTTTGGTCAAACTTTTATTTCTATAGAAAATTTTGTTAAAATTTCATTTCTATAGAAAATTTTGCCAAAATTTCATTTCTATAGAAAGTTTTGTCAAAATTTCATTTCTATAGAAAATTTTGTAAAAATGTCATTTCTCTAGAAAATTTTATCAAAATTTCATTTCTATAGACAATTTTGTACAAAATTTTATTTCTGTAGAAAATTTTGTAAACATTTGATTTCTGTAGAAAATTTTGTAAAAATGTTATTTCTGTAGAAAATTTTGTAAAAATTTTATTTCTGCAGAAAATTTTGTCAAAATTTTATTTTTTATTTTATTTCTTATTTCTGCAGAAAATTTTGTAAAAATTTTATTTCTATAGAAAATTTTGTCAAAATTTTACTTCTATAGAAAATTTTGTCAAAATTTTATTTCTATAGAAAAAATTTATTCAAAAATCTATTTCGTTAGACAATTTTGTCCAAATTTTATTTCTATAGAGATTTTGGTCAAACTTTTATTTCTATAGAAAATTTTGTTAAAATTTCATTTCTATAGAAAATTTTGCCAAAATTTCATTTCTATAGAAAGTTTTGTCAAAATTTCATTTCTATAGAAACTTTTGTACAGAATTTTATTTCTGTAGAAAATTTTGTAAAAATTTTATTTCTGTAGAAAATTTTGTAAACATTTTATTTCTGTAGAAAATTCTGTGAAAATGTTATTTCTGTAGAAAGTTTTGTAAAAATTTTGTCAAAATTTCATTTCTATAGAAACATTTGTACAAAATTTTATTTCTGTAGAAAATTTTGTAAACATTTTATTTCTGTAGAAAATTTTGTAAAAATTTTATTTCTGTAGAAAATTTTGTAAAAATTTTATTTCTGCAGAAAATTTTGTCAAAATTTTATTTCTATAGAAAATTTTGTCAAAATTTAATTTTTATTTTATTTCTTATTTCTGCAGAAAATTTTGTCAAAATTTTATTTCTATAGAAAATTTTGTCAAAATTTTACTTTTATAGAAAATTTTGTCAAAATTTTATTTCTATAGAAAAAATTTATTCAAAAATCTATTTCGTTAGACAATTTTGTCCAATTTTGATTTCTATAGAGATTTTTGTCAAACTTTTATTTCTATAGAAAATTTTGTCAAAATTTTATTTCTATAGAAAATGTTGTCAAAATTTCATTTATGTAGAAAATTTTGTTAAAATTTCATTTCTATAGAAAATTTTGTCAAAATTTAACTTTTATTTTATTTCTCATTTCTGTAGAAAATTTTGTCAAAATTTTATTTCTATAGAAAATTTTGTTAAAATTTTATTTCTATAGAAAATTTTGTCAAAATTTTATTTCTATAGAAAATTTTGTCAAAATTTCATTTCTATAGAAAATTTTGTCAAAATTTCATTTCTATAGAAAATTTTGTAAAAATGTCATTTCTATAGAAAATTTTATCAAAATTTCATTTCTATAGACAATTTTGTACAAAATTTTATTTCTGTAGAAAATTTTGTAAAAATTTTATTTCTGCAGAAAATTTTGTCAAAATTTTATTTTTTATTTTATTTCTTATTTCTGCAGAAAATTTTGTAAAAAATTTATTTCTATAGAAAATTTTGTCAAAATTTTACTTCTATAGAAAATTTTGTCAAAATTTTATTTCTATAGAAAAAATTTATTCAAAAATCTATTTCGTTAGACAATTTTGTCCAAATTTTATTTCTATAGAGATTTTGGTCAAACTTTTATTTCTATAGAAAATTTTGTTAAAATTTCATTTCTATAGAAAATTTTGCCAAAATTTCATTTCTATAGAAAGTTTTGTCAAAATTTCATTTCTATAGAAAATTTTGTAAAAATGTCATTTCTCTAGAAAATTTTATCAAAATTTCATTTCTATAGACAATTTTGTACAAAATTTTATTTCTGTAGAAAATTTTGTAAACATTTGATTTCTGTAGAAAATTTTGTAAAAATGTTATTTCTGTAGAAAATTTTGTAAAAATTTTATTTCTGCAGAAAATTTTGTCAAAATTTTATTTTTTATTTTATTTCTTATTTCTGCAGAAAATTTTGTAAAAATTTTATTTCTATAGAAAATTTTGTCAAAATTTTACTTCTATAGAAAATTTTGTCAAAATTTTATTTCTATAGAAAAAATTTATTCAAAAATCTATTTCGTTAGACAATTTTGTCCAAATTTTATTTCTATAGAGATTTTGGTCAAACTTTTATTTCTATAGAAAATTTTGTTAAAATTTCATTTCTATAGAAAATTTTGCCAAAATTTCATTTCTATAGAAAGTTTTGTCAAAATTTCATTTCTATAGAAACTTTTGTACAGAATTTTATTTCTGTAGAAAATTTTGTAAAAATTTTATTTCTGTAGAAAATTTTGTAAACATTTTATTTCTGTAGAAAATTCTGTGAAAATGTTATTTCTGTAGAAAGTTTTGTAAAAATTTTTTTTCTGCAGAAAATTGTGTCAAAATTTCATTTCTATAGAAAATTTTGTCAAAATTTTATTTTTATTTTATTTCTTATTTCTGTAGAAAATTTTGTCAAAATGTTATTTCTGTAGAAAATTTGGTCAAAATTTTATTTCTATAGAAAATTTTGTTACAATTTTATTTCTATAGAAAATTTTGTCAAAATTTATTTCTATAGAACATTTTGTCAAAATGTTTATTCTATAGAAAATTGTGTCAAAATTTTATTTCTCTAGAAAAATTTGTCAAAATTTTATATAGGTTAGGTTAGGTTAAAGTGGCAGCCCGATTAAGTTTCAGGCTCACTTAGACTATTCAGTCCATTGTGATACCACATTAATTAAAATACCTATTACAAATGGGCACTTCTAGTTTTAACAGCTGAACCTTCTCGATTATTTTCTTCTGTTGAACCAACCAGATTGTTCTAAAAACTTTAACAGGCAGCCTAAGTTAACGTTTTCCAGGTCCGCCAGTAATCTAAAGCTATATGCCCCTAAATTTTGCTTACGCCTTACACAAAGTGCAGGACACTCGCACAAGACGTGTTTAATCGATTCCTTTTCCTCCGCATCATGACAGCTCATACAGTAGTCATTATACTTCGCACCAATAGTTTTTGCAAATTCGCTTATCAGGCAGCGACCCGTTATGGCAGATATCAGGAGTGAAATCTGACGTCTTGAGAAAACTAGCATATCTAGTGTGCTGTTTAAGTTAAAATGGGCCCATATTTGCTTGGTGTCGTTACAACCCTAGCAATTCTCCCATCGAACATTTGCCATCATAACAGCCTTCTCACGCAGTAAGAGCTTGCAGGTAGCCCGAGGATTACCAACAGATTCTAGTTCCCCTGGAATACCTAAGGTAGTTCCTATCCTTGCTAACTCATCCGCTTCGCAGTTCCCCGGTGCGTTCCTATGGCCAGGCACCCATATTAGGTGAATATTATACTACTCGGTCATCTCGTTGAGAGATTTGCGGCAGTCGATGGCCGTTTTAGAGTTAAGGAACACAGAATCCAAGGATTTTATTGCAGGTTGACTGTCTGAGTATATATTAATGGCAAGATTTGTTGGAACATTACTTCTCAGCCAATTCGCCACCTCTCTTATTGCTAATATTTCAACCTGAAAAGCACTACAGTGATTTTATATAGGATATTTTGTCAAAATTTAATTTCTATAGAAAATTTTGTAAAAATTTTTATTCTATAGAGAATTTGGTCAAAATTTTATTACTATAGAAAATGTTGTTAAATTTTTGGACTTTCTAGCGGTGATCACGAATTAAGCTCCTTTTTTCTAAAATGCATAGCTTAGGAGATATGAACAAATGATGTTTTTCATATAAACATTTCGAATTTTTTCGATTTGGATGGAATTTTGGATTTCTAGTGGTGATCACGTATTAAGATCATTTTCGCTCCAGGACGCATAGTTTTGGAAATATGAACAATGAAGGTTTTCATATAAACTTGGACTACTTTTGTATCACAAGTTGGTGATCCAAATAACTTTTGTGGAAACTCTTTTTTGCTGGCGGAGTATTCGTGTTTTAACGTAGAAAAATTAGCACATTGTCTGCATAGACATATCAATAATTGATTATAACTTAATATTGCACTCACATTGATTAAATTTCTAGCATCAGTACCCCTGCAATCCTAAACTTCAAAACCTCTTCTCCTAAGTCTATTAGGAACGCCTGACTGCTGTTGTTTTTTGTTTCACATCACATCACTCACTTTCTTCTCCATTGATTGCAATTATTGGTAAGTGTTAATTATCGCCTAGATCGTAAACCCTGTAATTGGCGATTCTTCAATTTTGCTGGCAGTCGAGTTGTTGATGATGTGGTAGCAGAAAATAGCTTTCATCGTAGGGTGGAGGCGAGTAGTGCTGCGGTAATAATGCAGCAGCTAGCTACCTAACATTTAAGCTAATGCCACTTAGTGAGGCAAGTACTTCTTTTCACCATTTTAGTTGTTGATGGTTTTAGTTTTTTTTTCTTTCTTTGCTAAATGCTCTTAAGTATTTTAAATGCAAAGTCCACTTAAATATTTAATTTACACTTTTAAATATTGCTTTCAACTTGTTGCAAATTGTTGAGAGCTGGGGAGTGGGGTCTGTATACCATGTGGCATGGGGGATTGGAAATGTGGAAACTAATTACAATAGGTAATAATTGTATGGTTTAGACGTTTGCATTGTGGTTTGTGGAAAATCAACCAACCAGCCTAAAAACCCATTGTGGATAGCACCACAACTCACAACATGTCACGTCACAAGAGTTACAGAGTCACAAATCATAAAACTCCATGAATCGCATCCAGCCAGCGTTGATTCAATAGCTGCTGTTTTAACAAAAGCCTCAAATGGCCTGTGTTGTAGGCCTGCCCCTCGTAGATGGCTGGAGCAAAATTCTTAAATTTGCAGCTTTGTTATGGTTGCGTTGAATATGATTATTGCAAGTATTTTCATTTTTTGTTTCCATGCTGTCGTTTCGCTATTTTTTTCATTAAAGACTTAAAAACACTTTTGCCATTAAAGCTTCGGTTTGTGATGCAAGCCACGACTATAGTCCGCTCAGTATTGCACAGTTGGTTCAAAAGACAAACTGGTGAAAATAGGCTTGTTTTCTTTTTTTTTGTGTACTGGAGCCGTGACGGACTAAAAGAAAATCCAGGACATGTCCAAAAATATGCAACACTGTCATCAGCTGTTTAAAAACAATCACAGAAACTCTTACAGTGTTATTGTATGAAGTGCTCAAATAAAATAATAAATATTTATTGCTGTGATTATTTATGCTACTTTACTACTTTACATGTTATTCGCCAAAAATAATCACAATATATTGCTACTGTGAACGGAGGAAACGCCAGTTTATTAAACTGCAATCTGACAACACCTACGCAATTAGCACTGATGATAGAGCAGCAGTGCAACGATGTTCTATGTCAGGTTAGGTGATATTATATAGGATGACGTCAATCCGTCTAAAAGGGATTATTTTCCACTTAGACAATATTGGTCCATTCCTCATAGTTATTTCTTCTCTCCTATTCATCAATGATATTTGCGTTTCCAAATGAGCTTTCTAGGTATTCCATCCAGAAGTCTCGATGAAGGCAAGTATACACTTCAGATTATACTTATTTCTTCTAAATGATAATGCTAGACACTGGCTCAGAAAATGCTAGGAGTCTTCCGCTACCTCCGGGTCCAGACCACGGTTGCCACAATTGGTAGAATTTTACAAAAAATGGTAGATTTTTTTACTGTTTGGTAGATTGGTAGAATTCTTGATGTTCTTATTGATTTTGCAAAATATTCCTCTCCAAATAAGAGGTACTTCATAAATTTTCTATATATATATATATACGATTTTGACAAAATTTTCTATAGAAGTGAAATTTTGACAACATTTTCAATAGCAATGAAATTTTGACAAAATTTTCTATAGAAATGAAATTTTGACAAAATTTTCTATAGAAATGCAATTTTGACAAAATTTTCTACAGAAAAGAAATTTTGACAAAATTTTCTATAGAAATCAAATTTTGACAAAATTTTCTATAGAAATCAAATTTTGACAAAATTTTCTATAGAAATAAAATTTTGACACAATTTTCTATAAAATAAAATTTTGACAAAATTTTCTATAGAAATAAAATTTTGACAAATTTTTCTATCGAAATAAAATTTTGACAAAATTTTCTGCAGAAATAAAATTTCTACAAAATTCTCTAAAGAAATAAAATTTTTACAAAACTTTCTACAGAAATAAAATTTTGACAAAAGTTTCTATAGAAATAAAATTTTGACACAATTTTCTATAGAAATAAAGTTTTGACAAAATTCTTTATAGAATAAAAATTTTGACAAAATTCTCTATAGAAATAAAATTTTGACCAAATTTGCTATGGAAATAAAATGTTGACAACATTGTCTATAAAAAAAAATTTGACAAAATTTTCTATAGAAATAAAATTTTGACAAAATTTTCTGCAGAAATAAAATTTTTACAAAATTTTCTACAGAAATAAAATTTTTACAAAACTTTCTACAGAAATTAAATTTTGACACAATTTTCTATAGAAATAAAATTTTGACACGATTTTCTATAGAAATAAAATTTTGACAAAATTCTTTATAGAATACAAATTTTGACAAAATTCTCTATAGAATAAAAATTTGGCAAAATGTTCTATAGAAATAAATGTTGACAAAATTTTCTATAGAAATAAAATTGTAACAAAAATTTCTATAGAAATAAAATTTGGACCAAATTTGCTATGGGAATAAGATGTTGACAACATTGTCTATAGAACAAAATTTTTACAAAATTTTCTGCAGAAATAAAATTTTTACAAAATTCTCTACAGAAAAAAAATTTTTACAAAACTTTCTACAGAAATAAAATTTTGACAAAATTTTCTATAGAAATGCAATTTTGACAAAATTTTCTACAGAAATGAAATTTTGACAAAATTATCTGTAGAAACAAAATATTGAAAAAATTTTCTGTAGAAATAAAATATTGACAAAATTTTCTATAGAAATAAAATTTTGACAAAATTTTCTATAGAAATTAATTTTTGAGAAAATTTTGTACAGAAATAAAATTTTTATCAAATTGTCAATAGAAATAAAATTTTGATAAAATTATCCCAAAAAAAAGTATATATGGCCGTAAGTTCGGCCAGGCCGAATCTTATGTACCCTCCACCATGGATTGCATAGAAACTTCTACGAAAGACTGTCATACACAATCGAATTACTTGGGTTGTGGTATCTTAACTCGTTTTCTAAATTGTGAGTTAGTCCATACGTGGTATATATTAGACAAAAAAAGTATATGTAGATAAGTCTACAAATAATTACGAATCGATATGGATTTTTGCACGGGAGCCAGAATTGAAATGTGGGGGTCGCTTATATGGGTGCTATATACAATTATGAACTTGATATGGACCAATTTTTGTGTGATTGGGGATCGATTTATCTGAGGATTATATATAACTATAGACCAAATCTCGGGATCGGTTTATATGGGGGCTATATATGATTATGGACTGATATGGACCACTTTTGGCAGGGTTGTTAAATATCATATACTACCACCACGTACCAAATTTCAACCAGACGAATCGGATGAATTTTGCTCTTCCAAGGGACTCCGGAGGTCAAATCTTGGCATGGGTTTATATGGGGCCTATATAAAGGGTGATTTGTTAAGAGCTTGATAACTTTTTAAAAAAAAAAAACGCATAAAATTTGCAAAACCTCATCGGTTCTTTATTTGAAACGTTAGATTGGTCCATGACATTTACTTTTTGAAGATAATTTCATTTAAATGTTGACCGCGGCTGCGTCTTAGGTGGTCCATTCGGTAAGTCCAATTTTGGG
Source organism: Haematobia irritans (assembly GCF_050003625.1). Taxonomy (NCBI): domain Eukaryota; kingdom Metazoa; phylum Arthropoda; class Insecta; order Diptera; family Muscidae; genus Haematobia; species Haematobia irritans. The sequence continues at coordinate 68,149,538 of NC_134399.1, read as the reverse complement.
CAACTTTTTCGAGCATTTCGGCCGGAATAGCCCGAATTTCTTCGGAAATGTTGTCTTCCAAAGCTGGAATAGTTGCTGGCTTATTTCTGTAGACTTTAGACTTGACGTAGCCCCACAAAAAATAGTCTAAAGGCGTCAAATCGCATGATCTTGGTGGCCAACTTACCGGTCCATTTCTTGAGATGAATTGTTCTCCGAAGTTTTCCCTCAAAATGGCCATAGAATCGCGAGCTGTGTGGCATGTAGCGCCATCTTGTTGAAACCAAATGTCAACCAAGTTCAGTTCTTCCATTTTTGGCAACAAAAAGTTTGTTAGCATCGAACGATAGCGATCGCCATTCACCGTAACGTTGCGTCCAACAGCATCTTTGAAAAAATACGGTCCAATGATTCCACCAGCGTACAAACCACACCAAACAGTGCATTTTTCGGGATGCATGGGCAGTTCTTGAACGGCTTCTGGTTGCTCTTCACTCCAAATGCGGCAATTTTGCTTATTTACGTAGCCATTCAACCAGAAATGAGCCTCATCGCTGAACAAAATTTGTCGATAAAAAAGCGGATTTTCTGCCAACTTTTTAGGGCCCATTCACTGAAAATTCGACGTTGTGGCTCGTTAGTAAGTCTATTCATGATGAAATGTCAAAGCATACTGAGCATCTTTCTCTTTGACACCATGTCTGAAATCCCACGTGATCTGTCAAATACTAATGCATGAAAATCCTAACCTCAAAAGAATCACCCTTTATAATAATGGACCAATTTCGACCAATTTTTGCATGGGTGGTTGAGGCCATATATTGACACCACGTACCAAATATCAACTGAATCAGATGAATTTTGGTCTTCCAAGAGGTTCAGGAGGTCAAATCTCGTGATCGGTTTATATGAGGCTATATACACCCAGAGAATGAATACGATCACCTCAAACATGTTTTAAGAGCAAAATGTTATTTTTGGGTTGTGACCATGTAGCGTGGTTTTCGCAACTATGTTATTTTCTCGGAAATCATGTATCTGATTTCGGCAAGCAGGTTATATTTGTCGAGAAAATAACATTTTAGTTGCAAACATGTTACATGGTCACCATACAAAAATAACATTTTGCTCTTGAAACATGTTTGAGGTGATCATATTCCTTCTCTGCGTGTATAATTATGCACCGATGTGGACCAAGTTTGGCATGGTCATTAGACCGATTTCGACCAATTTTTGCATGGGTGTTTGAGGCCATATATTAACACCATGTACCAAATTTCAGTCGGATCGGATGAAATTTGCTTCTCCTAGAGACTCCGAAAGCCAAATCTGGGGATCGGTTTATATGGGGGCTATATATAATTATGGACCGATGTGGACCAATTTTTGCATGGTTCTTAGAGACCATATACTAACACCATGTATCAAATTTCAGCCGGATCGGATGAAATTTGCTTCTCTTAGAGGCCTCGCAAGCCAAATCGAGGGATCGGTTTATACGGGGGCTATATATAATTATGGACCGATGTGGACCAATTTTTGCATGGTTATTAGAGACCATATACTAACACCATGTACCAAATTCCAGCCGGATCGGATGAAATTTGCTTCTCTTAGAGGCCTCGCAAGCAAAATCGGGGGATCGGTTTATATGGGGGCTATATACAATTATGGACCGATCTGGACCAATTTTTGCATGGTTGTTAGAGACTATATACTAACACCATGTACAAATTTGCTTCTCTTAGAGGATCGGCAAGCCAAATTTGGGGGTCCGTTTATATGGAGGCTATACGTAAAAGTGGACCGATATGGCCCATGTGCAATACCATCCGACCTACATCAATAACAACTACTTGTGCCACGTTTCAAGTCGATAGCTTGTTTCGTTCGGAAGTTAGCGTGATTTCAACAGACGGACGGAAGGACATGCTTAGATCGACTCAGAATTTCACCACGACCCAGAATATATATACTTTATGGGGTCTTAGAGCAATATTTCGATGTGTTACAAACGGAATGACAAAGTTAATATACCCCCATCTTATGGTGAAGGGTGAAAATGAATTTTGCAAAAGTTTTTTTTTTGGTAGTTGTTTGGTAAATTTTTCTCCATATGGTGGTAGATTATTTTTGGCTCGAGTGTCAATCTTGGTCCAGACACCATCTACAAATATCTGCAGTCAGTAAGCCAATCCTTACCAAGTGTTTTTCTATTGTGTTATGTGCTATTATGATGTCTATCTCAAACCCTCCCTATGTGTCGCCTTTAAAAAACCAGAGTTGTTACTACTCTTGCTGTCCCATATGAATTTGGTTTGCTCGCACTCCACAAATGCAGCCAAGCGTCATTTCCATAAATCATTGTATCTGAGATTGATCCTGTAAATATAGCGGGGGAAATACCTACAAAGATGATATTCTTTCCGCGTTCGCCTTCTTTAGCCAGCACATTCGCCTCCTCATTACCCGTTATTCCATAATGTGCAGGTACCCAGCACAGAGTAATAGTATGCTGTTCAGTGAGAGCTCTAAGCCCATGGCTTTTATTGTTGTCTGACTGTCGATGAAGAAGCTGATATCGCTTCTGAATATTGGTCTCATCAACAGGAGTTCCGCAACTTTTGCAATGGCAAATACTTTAACCTGAACGTTATGCTGAAAGACTCTCTAATCCCCAACTCTTCCCAGTAACTACCACTGCCAGTGCCTTCAACCATATTCGATTCATCAGTATAAATGTTGAGATCTCAAAAATGTATGCGCCTTTCATCCCAATCCTTTATAATTACTCGGTGTAATCGATTTCAACTTGTCCTCATATATATACTGGGTCGCCATATAGTTTGTTCTCATATCATTGTCGACCGAAGCATCGAGTACAGTGTGTCTAAAATCCTCTTTTCCGAGCGAGTCCAAGATCTTCAGTCACATGAGTATCTCCTCAGCTGACATACACATCAAGTGGACAGACTCCCATCAGTACCTCCTGCAATGCCCATTCTCATTACACCAGTCTAATAAATAAGGGCCGTCCTGTTTATTCTGTTGAGTTTCTGTATGTCCTATTTTTACAGATCAAACATTCTCCTCAATGATCGTATTTCAATTAGCCGTTTTTACTGTCCAATGGTGCTCGTGGATTAAGATTCAAACGCTATTTTATTTGTATATCGCCTAAGTTTGCCAATATTATCATTTCTCGTATAAAGTATATTTAATTCCCAATGACGAAGACCTCCCGATTTATGCGAATACCCCAATTAAGTAATTGGCAATAATTGTTTTTTTTTTTTTTTTAATTTGTCGAAAAATCTATATTTCGTAAAACAATTTTCCGCATTTACTCCACTGTGCTTTGTCTGAGATTGACCGCACCTTGCTGGTTATACAAATGAATATGAAACATAAAAACGTATGAAATCAATTCAGACGCGACATTGTGGTAACATGAACACCACCAGCCAATACTGCAAACTCGTACGTGTTGAACATTCGTTGTAATTTCTGTATGGTTAGAAAAGTTATGGCTATGGAATTTAGTTGGACTTGTGATGCATTAAAGTCGACCAATGAAAGGACTTCTTAATGAGATATGTAATAATGGAATTTTTTATATATTGATATATTGAAGATTTCTATTTTAAGTTATTAATTAAGCTAACTAACTATGTTACTATGTGTCAATAATCAAGGAACGATTATATGAAAATTTCCGAAATTTCCATGGCAATGGTATTCGTATTTGGTCACAGAATTAAAAAACAAACGACAAATATATTAACCGTATTATACACAGAAAATAATATTAAATTTTTTGAGCTAACAATAAATTGTTGTTACAAAAAATTTTTTAATTCAACAAAATTTTTGTTGATATAACAAAATGTTTGTTGATATAACAAAATTGGTTGCTAAAGTCACTAAAATCGTAATTGTATTTACAAATTACGTTGTTAGCTCAAATTTAAACATAATTTTAATTGTAATGACAATCAAATTAATTGATATTTTTTTTTGTGTGTAGTATAACTATTAGTAGCAGTTTTACTAATAACGAATATATTTTATATTTTTCAGGTATGTACAATTTTTAATTGATGTCAATTGGTATGTATTTACAGTAAGTTCAAATGAAGGAAATTGGTCGAAGAATTTGGCCTTGTTTTAATTCAAATACACATATATTGTTTTAGGTAGCATTGCAAGTCCTATGGGTTTTGAAAAAAGTTGAATAGTTAGATTAGGTTACGGTTAAACGACCCGCATGTTAGAATGCCAGAGTGATCTTTTACCTCATCAAAGAGGAATTAGCAGAAACAAGTATATACACGGATGAAAAAGACTGTTTTTCATATGTTTGGCTATAAACATTATATGTTTGGAACACAAATTTTTAAACACAATATTTTTGAGTGCAAGCATATAATGTTCATAAACTAGCATAACATGTTTGGGACATATATGTTAATATGTTAGAACATATTATGTTTGGGACATAAAATGTTTGTAAATATAATATGCTTGGATGCAAACATATATTAATTTAGAAATAGCCTATAAACATATATGTGTTTAGTAGCTTGGAGCGCTATTTAACAGGGAGCGATATTGAATTAAGTTGGTGGTTGTTACTTGTTATTACAAAATTAACATTTTATTTTTCCTTGGGCAATTGATCAGCTACTTCTTTGATCCTTACAAACTGTGTGGTCCGCTGTTCGAATCCCCGTCCGGCAAAAGGTAAAATTAAAATAAAAAAAAATCATACAATTGAATAATTTCTTCTACAATGTTTGTATTACAGAAAAAGGTGCTAAGAACTAAAAAATCTCGTGGAAGTGAGAAAGATGTGGGGGAATATACAATTGGGCAGAAACAAAATTTTGAGCATTCAGGTCGAAAACCTATGTTGTTAGCACCTATATTACCTGTTTATTTTCATAATTCATTATGATTGTAAATATATAAATAAATAAATAAAATTTTGAGCACAATATTGTTTGGAAGAATTTTTTTAAGCATATAATATTTTTGGGTGCAAAATGCTTCCAAACATATTATATGGTCACATAATAACATATTGTTTTTTGGAAGACAACATTATTGAATTTGGATGCAAAAATACAAAATGTTTGGAACTTAGACTACCCAAACATATATTGTTTAGACCAATATGCTTTCAAACATATTATATATTGGTAGAGATCAAACATATAAATGTTTGGGCAATACCCAAAAATGTATATGCTTGAAGCAAAATATGTTTGGGAGTATATGTTACAGAAGCGATTTTTGGGAGGGTGTAGGCGTTGGCAGTTGGACATCTAGGTTAGATTAGGTGGCAGCCCGATGTATCAGGCTCACTTAGACTATTCAGTCTATTGTGATACCACATTGGTGAACTTCTCTGTTATCACTGAGTGTTGCCCGATTCCATGTTAAGCTCAATGACAAGGGACCTCCCTTTTATAGCCGAGTCCGAACGGCGTTCCACATTGCAGTGCAACTACTTAGAGAAGCTTTGAAACCCTCAGAAACGTCACCAGCATTACTGAGGTGGGATAATCCACCGCTGAAAAACTTTTTGGTGTTCGGTCGACGCAGGAATCGAACCCACGACCTTGAGTACGTAAGGCGGGCATGCTAACCATTGCACCACGGTGGCTCCTAGGGTGTATGAAACTTTGTTTTTGAAGCCAAATCCGCAATTATAAATGGGTTCCTTGAACTGTTCTTTGCTGCATAGAACTACAAAAAAGACCACATGCGTGTTGCGAATATCCCAAAAAGATTGGATTAAAAGTTGTAGACTCCACAATTGGAATTTTGTTTTTTCATAAAAAGTAACGGCATTCTTTTTGTCGCAGACTTTTTCCAATATCCCAATCCCATCCCGGCTAGGTCAAGTGTGGTATATGAGTTATTCTCATCCCAAAATCGAAAATTTTTAAAAGATTTTTGTTTTAATTCTACAAATTTCCCAAATGACAAAGCCCCGTTTGCTATGTCGATCTGTTTATCGCTTCATAACTATGGATTTGGCAGCTACAAGAAAATTGCAGTCATACTGACTCCGGCATTTTGGACCATTCCGGGCGAACTCTCCAAAATGCGCCTATTGCAAAATTCCAAAGGATTGAGATCTGGATATTTTTGTGACCAATGTGCTATAGAAATTAAGCGAGGAACCTCCTTTGTAAGCAATTCTAGCTTAACGCGTTCTGAGTGTGATGGCGTTGAGTCTGTAGCTGAACTGTCTGCCCAGGATTTCAATACTATCTCGAGGACAGTTTGCCCACGGTCGTTAAATATGAGATGAGAGCGACTCTCGGCCGTTAGGGCGGTCCGCATCATTACCATCGCCGGCGCTAAGGTAAAAATGGTAGCCCAATATGTTTCAGGCTCACTTAGACTATTCAGTTCACTGTGATAGGTTAGGTTAAAGTGGCACTTGAGTTTTGGTGGCCAATCGAAAGTGGAAATTTTCAGCTGACCTCTTTACAAGTAAATCCCATCATTTTATTTCATTTCATGTTTTAATATGTGTTTCATCCGTTCTCGCTATATGTTTAGCTTACGGGCAAGTTTTCTAGCACTGCGGTGTAGATTTCGATCAAATCTGGCATTCACATTTCGGATCATTTCTGGTGTTTTTTTTGTTCGTACGATTTTTGGACGCGATGCAGTACTTATGTTCAAAAACTGAAAAAATAAATAAAATTTAAAATCGTCCTCATTTATGGAATAATTAACCGACCGATGCTTCTTTTTGTCTCCCAATTTCCATAAAACTCAAAAAAAAATTCTTACCGTACCGTCACTCTGGGCAAATATTTGACTGTCCACAGTCATTGTATTAGAGTATTTCCAAAGTCGGTATCCAGACATTTCAAAAATGCTCCTTGAAAAGAAATCGACACACATCTTTGTCAAATTTGCCTAGTGTGACCATACACTCAGTTAAACTAAAAATGCCACACAACATATGAGTAGCTTTGTCCAGAGTGTAATAAAAATAAACGTATAAAAGTTTAAAACAAAATGTTTTAACGCTTGTAACGGAGCAAAACATGCGCTTTTTATGTTAATACGTTTAACTTGGCCCCTCCGGTTGAAGTAATGGCCCATGCTTTAATGGTAGTGTATCAAGTGTAAAACGCTGTGGTTTGGGGCCAAGTGTTTCGCATGCTGTGAGTTCTTGTAGAAATCACAGAAAAAAATAACTAGCTGTTATTTTAGATGCTATGTTATGGTGAACTATTGTCGCTAAATAAACGATCTCAATCGCTACATATGAATGTTCAAATGGACCGAGAGCCCACGTTTAGATGTCGGTTGCAATTTGAAAATTGTTGTTGCCGACAAGTCGATGCTTATTGCAAAGGTGATTTTTGCTATTTGATATCTGTCGCAAAATGTTTTTGATATGGTATTTCAATACAATTCCATGTACTGCAGTCGTATGGCCTGGAATCAATCAATTAAAATGTGTGGTTATTGCATTTATTTCATGAACCAAAAAAAATATTCAGCCAAAAATGTTATTTCGTTCATTCTAGGTCTCTTGCCTTACAATTTATCAGGCCGATGAATGTCACATTACCTAAATTCGTTTAGAAATCTACATTGGCATAGAATGCCTACCATATGTAAATATTTCACCAGTTTACAAATATGGTGTAATGGGCATCAAAAATTCTAAAATTTTTCTAAATTGAAGAAATACCTTCTTTTTAAATTTGAGAAAAGTCGACTTTTGAAAAAAGTGGAGGTGATAATTTTTCACATATCGTCTTTTTAAAAATGTGAAAAGTAAACTTCAGATTTCTGTTTGCCAATAAGTTGATTAGTCGAATGCTACACCCAGAAAAAAGTGCCTTCGAAACTAAAGGAAAAAATTTTCATCAATATAGTTTATCCATTTTATTTCCATTAAGGTAAATTTTTGTGAAAAATAATAAAATTTACTCGTTTCAGTAAAAAAATCCTAAACTGTAAGCAGTTAGGAATAGTTCATTAACTAGAATAAGGCATGGAATTTTACTCATACTATTTTTTTCGCTGGGTATAAGAATTTACTACTGAAAAAGAAAATTTTATTCAGCGATAACAAAGCATTCGTAAAAATAAACAAAAACCGAACTAAAACCAAGTTTCCTCAAAATTAATAAAATTTCTTATAAAATGATAATTGCGACTTCCTTTATAATAGAAAGTTTTTCATACATACGAACAACACTTGGCATAGAAAAATATTTTAGTTCATTCGTACTAAGAAGTATGCAATCCTTTCAAAACTTAAGGAAACACACTTGTTAGAATATAGGAAATTTTCCTAAATTTCTATTGTGTTTGCGCGTGGGTGTAATCGATATATTTGCGCGTCGGTTGTTTTTTTAGTTGGAATCGCGTTGTTTTGGTATACGGAGAGATTGTTAAAAAATAATATGGTAAAATAATATAATAAATAACAAATAAAATATAAAAAATATTTGTTATTTTAAATTAGTGAGAAAAATTTTCGTTTTTTTAAATAAATCTATCAATGTTCGTGATAGTGTAACATGTGATTTGTTAAGAGCTTGATAACTTTTTAAAAAAAAAAAACGCATAAAATTTGCAAAATCTCATCGGTTCTTTATTTGAAACGTTAGATTGGTCCATGACATTTACTTTTTGAAGATAATTTCATTTAAATGTTGACCGCGGCTGCGTCTTAGGTGGTCCATTCGGAAAGTCCAATTTTGGGCAACTTTTTCGAGCATTTCGGCCGGAATAGCCCGAATTTCTTCGGAAATGTTGTCTTCCAAAGCTGGAATAGTTGCTGGCTTATTTCTGTAGACTTTAGACTTGACGTAGCCCCACAAAAAATAGTCTAAAGGCGTCAAATCGCATGATCTTGGTGGCCAACTTACCGGTCCATTTCTTGAGATGAATTGTTCTCCGAAGTTTTCCCTCAAAATGGCCATAGAATCGCGAGCTGTGTGGCATGTAGCGCCATCTTGTTGAAACCACATGTCAACCAAGTTCAGTTCTTCCATTTTTGGCAACAAAAAGTTTGTTAGCATCGAACGATAGCGATCGCCATTCACCGTAACGTTGCGTCCAACAGCATCTTTGAAAAAATACGGTCCAATGATTCCACCAGCGTACAAACCACACCAAACAGTGCATTTTTCGGGATGCATGGGCAGTTCTTGAACGGCTTCTGGTTGCTCTTCACTCCAAATGCGGCAATTTTGCTTATTTACGTAGCCATTCAACCAGAAATGAGCCTCATCGCTGAACAAAATTTGTCGATAAAAAAGCGGATTTTCTGCCAACTTTTCTAAGGCCCATTCACTGAAAATTCGACTTTGTGGCTCGTTAGTAAGTCTATTCATGATGAAATGTCAAAGCATACTGAGCATCTTTCTCTTTGACACCATGTCTGAAATCCCACGTGATCTGTCAAATACTAATGCATGAAAATCCTAACCTCAAAAGAATCACCCTTTATAAAGAAAGAAAACACCAGCAGAATAACAACCCTTCCATTTGTCTTCATTTTGGAATCTTCAATTATCAGGTAATATTCAGTGACGCTAATCTTTTGCAACAAAAATGTTTTATGATTTTTTATATTTGTAGGTATTGAAATTGTAAAAGGAGGACAAAATCGTTAGGCAGCAACTTATTAAAAGTGAACAGTACAAAAAGAAGAAAAAGTGCGTTTTACAGTTGATAATATCACACGGAAATTGGAAATAGTGGAATAATAAACTAATATTTCAAAGAGATTCGATGCTGTTGATTCTTAATAAATATATTCAATATATTAATAAAACATGTCTTTTATTGAAGATAAAATTGCTTATAGAAATAAATAAAATTGTATTTAAAAACGAAGGTAAGCAGTTCTAATTATGAAGTAAAAGTTTTACCACAAATGTGTAAGATTTGTCGAAATGAATGAAAAAATTTCAATAAAATCATTCCATATATGAATTCAAATTAGTTAAATTTTTTCATTCTATAGTATAGTGGTATATAAATATAGGAAAATGTTAACTAATATATGGAATGCATTATTCCTAATTTCTACGAAAATCACATCGTTCAAACAAATAAAAATGTCTTTGGCGCTATACGAAGTTCAACTTTCTTCACAATGAGTTCATTTTAACTTAAAGAAGGGGTCACTTTTTTCTGGGTGTAGATTTTCGACTTATTTAAGAAGTAATTTTTGAATTGTACTCTAGAGCATGAAAGAAACATGAAGGCGCCAAAATTTTGATTTTGAAGGAAAATTTCCGGTTAGAAGTCATCAGTGCAATGTACAAGACACACAATTGTTTGGTCTTCTTTTCAGTTTTCTCAAAAAATGCGAATAAATTTAGAATGGTGTTATAAGAGACAACTTTTGTGTTAATTACACTGGAAGAAAAATCTTCGAAATTAGTCATTAAATTTGAGCAAACAAAATAACTTCGTACACTGAAAAAAAAAAACATGCCAGGTTCCAAAGATTTTGTATTTTCTTTAAATATTTTGGTATTGATTCCGAGCCAAAGAAGCGGAGAATACATGCAAGGATACTTTTAAGACATAATCCTGTTTTAAATTTGGATATTGTGTACTTGCTTCTAGGAAGCAAATTTCAATTTTTCACTTTTTCCGCGAGCTATCGACAACTTTATTTTCCAAATTAAGACTCGACTTCTAGTATAAATTATGCTATGTTTCAAGTAAAAAAGTCTTTAAAATAAAGTGTTGAAAAACATGTCCTATATTTGAAAGATTTTTTGCTATGTAGTCAAGATGCAAAAAGACAACAAATTTAAAGACAATTTCATTAAATTTAAAGAATTTTTCTGAATTATTAAAGTCAAGTTGACCTTAGCCCAAACATTTTTATACCCTGCGCCACACTGTGGAACAGGGTATTATAAGTTAGTGCATATATTTGCAATACCCAGAAGGAGACGAGATAGACACATGGTTTCTTTGGCAAAAATGCTGAGGGTGGGCTCCTGAGTCGATATAGCCATGTCCGTCTGTCCGTGAACACATTTTTGTAATCAAAGTCTAGGTCGCAGTTTTAGTCCAATCGACTTCAAATTTGGCACAAGTATGTGTTTTGGGTCAGAATAGAACCCTATTGATTTTGGAGGAAATCGGTTCAGATTTAGATATAGCTCCCATATATATATCTTTCGCCCGATATGGACTAATCGGTCCTAGAAGCCAGAGTTTTCCCCAATTCGGTTGAAATTTTGCACTAGGAGTACAATCAGTAGTGTATTCAAGTGTGACAAATTTTATTGAAATCGGTTCAGATTTAGATATAGCTCCCATATATATCGTTCGCCAGATTTACACTGATATGACCACAGAGGCCAATCTTTTACTCCGATTTAATTGAAATTTTGCACAGGGAGTAGATTTGGCATTATAGCTATGCGTGCCAAATTTGGTTGAAATCGGTTCAGATTTAGATATAGCTCCCATATATAGCTTTCGCCCGATGTACACTCATATGACCACAGAGGCCAATTTTTTGCTCGGATTTAGTTGAAATTTTGCACAGGGAGTTTTTCTCTATGTAATAATGAAATACGACATTGCAACAAGTATATAAGGCGGTAAGTTCGGCCAGACCGAATCTTATGTACCCTCCACCATGGATTGCGTTGAAACTTCTGCTAAAAACTGCCATCCCCAATTGAATTACTTGGGCTGTGCTAACAGTTGCCGATGGCAAGGTATCTTAAAACCCTTCTAAATTGTAAATTAGTCCACTCGGGTTATATATTAGACAAAAAAGGCCGAATTATATACGTATTTATATAATTCAGTTCTTGATCGGGCATTCTATAAATAATTAAGAACCGATAGGACCTGATGCGTGGTAATTACACCCAGAGAAGGAATAGAACCTCAATCATGTTTCAAGGGCAAAATGTAATTTTTGGATGTTGAACATATAACATTTTTGTGGCAATCATGTTATTTTCCCGGCAATTATGTATCTGATTTCGGCAAGCATGTATATGTTTATCGAGAAAATAACATTTTTGCGGCAAAATTGTTCCGTGTTCATCGTCCAAAAATAACATTTTGCTCTTGAAACAAGTTTTGGGGTGATCATATTCCTTCTCTGCGTGTAGAATATGGGGTTCGCTTTATGTGGAGGATACATAATCGGATGAAATTTTTCTCCAAATCTGGGGATCGGTTTATTTGGGGACTATATATAATTAGAGACCGATAGGGACTAAATTTTGCATGGTTTTTAGTGTCCATAAATTTGCTCCTCCAAGAGGCTCCGGAGCACAAATCTGGGGATTGGTTATATGGGGGCTATATATAGTTATAGACAGATTTGGACCAATTTTTGCGTGGATGTTAGAGGCCATATATCAACACCACCTACCAAATTTCAACCGGATCGGATGAAATTTGCTCCATTAGCGTCAACCAAGAACGGCTTTAACCGGATGATCCTCCAGGAGGCTCCCCAAGCCAAATCTAGGGATCGGTTTATATGGGGGCTATATATAATTATAGACAGATTTGGACCAATTTTTTCATGGCAGTTAGAGGCCATATATCAACACCACGACCCAAATTTCAACTTGAGGAAATTTGCTCCTCCAAGAGGCTCCGGAGGTTAAATCTTGGGATCGGTTTATATGGGGGCTATACATAGTTATAGACCGATTTGGACCATTTTTTGTTCATGGGCTTTAGAGGCCATATATCAACACCACGTACCAAATCTCAACCGGCTCGGATGAAATTTGCTCCTCCAGGAGGCTCCGCAAGCCAAATCTAAGGATCGGTTTATATGGGGGCTATATATAATTATAGACCGATTTGAACCAATTTTTTCATGACTGTTAGAGGCCGTATATCATCACTACGTACTAAATTTCAAACGGATCGGATGAAATTTGCTCCTCCAAGAGGCTCCGGAGGTCAAATCTAGGGACCGGAGGTCAAATCTAGGTTCGGAAGTTGGCGTGATTTCAACTGATGGACGGACGTGGCTATATTGACTCGGAATTTCACCACGAACCAGAATATACAGTGCCACACATAAGTATTGGCACAGCACCCTTAACTACATAGTGGTCAGGGTATCTGCTTGATTTTAAGCTACGTAAAGTATACACCGATCGACTCAGAATGTCCTCCTGAGTCGCTTTAGTCCTTGGTGTATATCCGCCTGACCATGTATTTGTTATTCGCAGTATTCAGGCCACTATTATTAATCGATTTTGATTAAATGTGGTACAGTGTTGATAGAAGAATGGGGGAATATAGATAAAGACAAAAAATTTATTGATTTATTGTCTACACTGCTTGATGCTGGTTTCAAACTAAAACAAGTAAGAAAAGTCTAAAGACGGGCGGGACCGACTATATTATACCCTGCACCACTTTGTAGATCTAAATTTTCGATACCATATCACATCCGTCAAATGTGTTGGGTGCTATATATAAAGGTTTGTCCCAAATACATACATTTAAATATCACTCGATTTGGACAGAATTTTATAGACTTTTACAAAATTTATAGACTCAAAATTTAAGTTGGCTAATGTACTAGGGTGGAAAACAATGTTAGTAAAAAAATATGGGAAACATTTAAATCTGAAGCAATTTTAAGGAAACTTCGCAAAAGTTTATTTATGATTTATCGCTCTATATATATGTATTAGAAGTTTAGGAAAATTAGAGGCATTTTCACAACTTTTCGACTAAGCAGTGGCATTTTAACAAGGAAAATGTTGGTATTTTGACCATTTTTGTCGAAATCAGAAAAACATATATATGGGAGCTATATCTAAATCTGAACCGATTTCAATCAAATTTGGCACACATGACTATATTACTAATTGCACTCCTAGCGCAAAATTTCAACCAAATTGGGCCAAAACTCTGGCTTCTGGTGCCATATAAGTCCATATCGGGCGAAAAATATATATGGAAGCTATATCTAAATCTGAACCGATTTCAATCAAATTTGGCACACATGACTATACTACCAATTGTACTCCTTGTGCAAAATTTCAAGCTAATCGTGATAAAACTCTGGCTTCTGGGTCTATATAAGTGCATATCGGGCGAAAGATATATATGGGAGCTATATCTAAATCTGAATCGATTTCAAACAAATTTGGCAAGCATAGCTACAATGCTAAATCTACTCCCTGTGCAAAATTTCAGCCAAATTGGGTCAAAACTCTGGCTTTTAGGACTATATTAGTCCATATCGGGCGAAAGATATATATGGGAGCTATATCTAAATCTGAACCGATTTCAATCAAATTTTGCACACTTGACTATACCACTAATTGTACTCCTAGTGCAAAATTTCAACCAAATTCGGCCAAAAATCTGTCTTCTGGGGCCATATAAGTCCATATCGGGCGAAAGATATATATGGGAGCTATATCTAAATCTGAACCGATTTCAATCAAATTTTGTACACTTGACTATACGACTAAGTGTTATGTTTGTACAAAACTTCAAGCAAATCGGTATAAAACTCTGGCTGCTGGGTCCATATTAGTGCATATCGGGCGAAAGATATATATGGGAGCTATATCTAAATCTGAACCGATTTCTTCCAAAATCAATTGGGTTCTATTCTGACCCAAATTAGGAACATGTCCCAAATTTGAATGCGATTGGACTTAAATTGCGACGTAGACTTTGATCACAAAAATGTGTTCACAGACAGACGGACGGACGGACAGACGGACATGGTTATATCGACAAAGGGACCCACCCTGAGCATTATTGCCAAAGACACCATATGTCTATCTCGTCTCCTTCTGGGTGTTACAAACATATGCACTAACTTATAATACCCTGTTCCACAGTGTGGCGCAGGGTATAATGAAAGCCCAAAAAGTATGAAATGTACCGTAAAACTAATTTAGAACTACCTGTGTCATGACTTTTGTTCCTCAAAAAATGTGACCTTTTTTAATTTTTTTTTTATAATTTAAGTATTAAAAGAACAAAAATTTGTCTAAAATAAAAATTGATCTAGATTCTTAATGCAGTTCCAATCCAAATAGTTTTTAAACAAAATTGTTTGGTGTGCCAATACTTATGTGCGTTAGTGTATATACTTTATAGGGTCTTATACGGCGTTCTCACCAAGCATGTTTTGGGGTTTGAAATGTTTTCCCTTTATAAGCATTTCAAATCGAGGCGTTTTCCCCATATAAAAAAATCAAGTCCAAAACACAAGTTTTCCTCAAAACACGTCAATTTTAGATGTGAACCCAGGTAATTTGGAATATACCCCAAATAACATACCCATTTCAAAATATATGTCAAATTATTGATATAAATTTCATAGAAAAAAAGGAAAAAACAAAGGCTTTGAAGAACATGGACATGTGAAAATAACATACATAGCAATAGAGCAATATTTAGATGTGTTTGGTGTGCCAATACTTATGTAAGTCACTGTATATACTTTATGAGTTCTTAGAGCAATATTTCGATGTGTTACAAACGAAATGGCAAAGTTATGGTGGGGAAAATTATTCCAATTAAAATCTTAATTGAGTCTTAAGAAATATTCAATTACAAATTTAATTGATTCAAAAAATTTTTTAATTGAAACAAAAATCAATCACACAAATTAATAGTATCAATTAATTTTTTTATTGGATCAATTAGTTTTTAATTGACTGTCAATTAAATTTTTAATTGATACTATAATTTCTGTGATTGAAGACATTTCAATTAAAAAAAATTATTGAATCAATTAATATCGTTATAGAATCAGAAAAAAACTTTTTTGTGTGTATAAAAACATTAAGTCAAGAATGCAGAATGTTCAAAAATAAATATCAGCCAATAGTTGAAGCTTTTTGTATCCTTCAAAAGAATTAAAAAACAAGTATATACGGCCGTAAGTTCGGCCAGGCCGAAGCTTATGCACCCTCCATCATGGATTGCGTAGAAACTTCATCTAAACACTGCCATCCACAATCGAATTACTAAAGTTGCGGTAATGCTTGCCGATGGCAAGGTATCTTAAAACCTCCTAACACCATCTCCTAAATTGTATGTAAGTCCATACGTGGTATATATTAAATCAAAAAAGATCGATCCAATACGTATATAATTCAGTTTGACAAAGTAGACATACAATTTTGACAAAATTTTCTACAGATATAAAATTTTAACAAAATTTTCTATAGAAATAAAATTTTCACAAAATTGTCTATAGAAATAAAAATTTTGACAAAATTTTCTATAGGAAGAAAATTTTGACAAAAATTTCTACAGAAATAAAATTTTTACAAAATTTTCTATAGAAATAAACTTTTGACAACATTTTCTATAGAAATAAAATCTTGGTAGATTATTTTTGGCTCGAGTGGCAACCATGATTATGAACCGAATAAAATTTGAACAAAATTTTCTATAGAAATAAAATTTTGACAAAATTTTCTATAGAAATAAAATTTTGACAATGATGAAAATTTTATTATGAACCGAATAAAATTTTAACAAAATTTTCTCTAGAAATAAAATTTTGACAAAATTTTCTCTAGAAATAAAATTTTGACAAAATTTTCTATAGAAATAAAATTTTGGTAGATTATTTTTGGCTCTAGTGGCAACCATGATTATGAACCGATATGGACCAATTTTTGTGTGATTGGACCAATTTTGGTATGGTTGTTAGCGACCATATACTAACACCACGTGCCTAATTTGAACTGGATCGGATGAATTTTGCTCCTCCAAGAGGCTCCGGAGGTCAAATCTGGAGAATGTTTTATATGGGGGCTATATATAATTATGGACCGATATGGACCAATTCTGGCACGGTTGTTAAAGATCATATACTAACACTATGTTCCAAATTACAACCGGATTGGATGAAATTTGCTTCTCTTGGAGACTTCGCAAGCCAACTCTGGGGATCGGTTTATATGGGGGCTATATATAATTATGAACCCATGTGGACCAATTTTTGCAGGGTTGTTAGAGACCATATATCAATATCATGTACCAAATTTCAGCCGGATCGGATGAAATTTGCTTCTCTTTTAGGCTCCGCTAGCCAAATCTGGGGATCGGTTTATATGGGCGCCATATCTAATTATGGACCGATGTGGACCAATTTTCGCATGATTGTTAGAGACCATATACTAACACCATGTATCAAATTTCAGCCGGATCGGATGAAATATGCTTCTGTTAGAGGCTCCACAAGCCAAATCTGGGGATCGGTTTATGTGGGGGCTATATATAATTAAGGATCGATATGGACCAATTTTTGCATGGTTGTTAGAGACCATATACCAACATCATGTACCAAATTTCAGCCGGATCGGATGAAATTTTCTTCTCTTTGAGGCTCCGCAAGCCAAATCTGGGGATCGGTTTATATGGGGGCTATTTATAATTTTGGACCAATGTGAACCAATTTTTGCGTGGTTGTTAGAGACCATATACCAACACCATGTACCAAATTTCAGCCGGATCGGATGAAATTTGCTTCTCTTTTAGGCTCCGCTAGCCAAATCTGGGGATCGGTTTATATGGGGGCTATATATAATTATGGACCGATGTGGACCAATTTTTGCATGGTTGTTAGAGACCATATACCAACACCATGTACCAAATTTCAGCCGGATCGGATGAAATATGCTTCTGTTAGAGGCTTCACAAGCCAAATCTGAGGGTCCCTTTATATGGGGGCTATACGTAAAAGTGGACCGATATGGCCCATTTTCAATACCATCCGACCTACATCGATAACAACTACTTGTGCCAAGTTTCAAGTCGATAGCTTGTTTCGTTCGGAAGTTAGCTTGATTTCAACAGACGGACGGACATGCTTAGATCGACTCAGAATTTTACCACGACCCAGAATATATATACTTTATGGGGTCTTAGAACAATATTTCGATGTGTTACAAACGGAATGACAAAGTTAATATACCCCCATCCTATGATGGAGGGTATAAAAAATACTCGCTAAGTGTTCATTATTCTGAGAAAGAATGAATATAGCCATTTGCCAATTATCCTTACCACAATATTGTCGCCTTAAATTCGATGATATCCTCATAACAATTCGCTTTATTTAATTCTCGGGAAAATGTGAAATTATTCAAATTAGTTTGGTGCTCAGCAGTGACGGCAATGACAGCTGGTTAGTTAGTGAATTCATGGTAATTATAATAATTTTTATTGCATTTTCAATGCTACCGTGGCTACCGTAATCAGTTTCAAGTACAAATTAAGGTGTTGCAATGGTTTCCAGTGCAAAAGAAAATAATAATAACAAAAAAAAAAACTTTATCTGCAATCTGCTTTGGCGCCATGCGACATGGCCTTGCTCCACCATACTCTCTGATGCTTGTCCTAGCCCCCCCCCATCGCCCCATGAAACTATCAACTTTTACCGGAATTGTATGCCCTGAGCTGTCGTTTTTCGTTATCGTATCTCAACTGTGGTCAGGTATTGTAATTTGCCTGCGGTGGCTAATTAAATTGTTTATGCGTTTTGCAAAATTGAAAAATATTTCTCATTTCAGTACGACATGATATGATGACTATGACGACAACGACAAGCCCGTCCGTTTATGACGTCCAGTAGTTGGGACATTTTGTCATGTTTTTGTTCCATTTTATTTGCAGGCATGTTATGTCAGCTCAAAGAAACCTAAAGGCCACAGAAATATTTACGTAATTTTATGGGACTTATTTAGGGTTTTATTATTAAGGAAATTGTGGAAACTTTTTTTTTTGCATTAAATAAATGGCACATTGTATTTCTAGTAATTGGTCTGACTGCACACTGGAAAATGTCAAAAGTGCAACTGTGATAGGCAGGGTCGTAGTACAAATTGTAAGGAACTAATAATAACTATTTCGTGCGAAAATTTATCTAAATTGTATTTCATATTCTAAATATCTACACTGAAAAAAATGATCGGGTTTTACAATTTACTAATGCCGAATATTATCAGGAAAATTCCCTAATGACAGTACTGCTGCCCCGTACAGACAAACATTTCGGCCGCGGACCATGAAAATTCCAACAGGACTCAGTACCATCGCAATTAACACGCGTCAACAAAGAACGGCTTTAACCGCATGACCCTCGCTTCATTTCAACCGCAAATGGCCACCAAAATCTCCGGATATAAATTTGTTGGACTTTGGCGCCTGGTGCATTTTGGAAAGTAAAGTTGGCACGAAAAAAAAAATACCAAAGTGTCGATTATGTACACTGAAAAAAAAGCATACTTGGTTCCAAAGATTTTGTCTTTACTTTAAAAAATTTGGTATTGATTCCGAGCCAAAGAAGCGGAGAATACAAGTAAGGATACTTTTAAGACACAATTCTCTTTTAAATTTAGGTTTTGTGTATTTGCTTCTAGGAAGCAAATTTTAATTTTTCGGTTTCTCAGCTTTTTTTCTTCATATGCTATCAAAGTCCTTTAAAAACGAGTTAACGACAACTTTATTTTCGGAATTAAGACTCGACTTTCAGTAGGAATTATTCTATGTTTCAAGTAAAAAACTTCTTTAAAATAAAGTTTTGAAAAACATGTCCTATATTTGAACGATTTTTTGCTTTGGAGTCAAGATGCAAAAAGACAACAAATTTAAAGACAATTTCATTAAATTTAAAGAATTTTTCTGAATTATTAAAGTCAAGTTGACCTTAGCCTGTAATTTTTTTCTTTTATGTTAAGATACCCATTTTTAAGTCAAATCACTTAATTATAAGGATAATACGACTTCATTGAAAAGTTTATCGACTTTTGGACAAGGAAAATAACTTTATTTTAGAGAAATGCGTCTTCTATGCTAAGCAAAATTTGTATTCGTATTTTAAAGACATGAAATCTTTGACCTCACGACAATATTTTTTTCAGTGTAGGAAATGGGGCAAAATACCACAGGGCCACTTTCACGTAGTGAGTGATGGCTTTGTTGGCCGTTTGAAGGTCATAATTTGAGCAAAAGGTAGTTAATTCGAACAAATCTAAACTAAATTCTAAAATTTTATTTTATTTACGACATTTTTTGTTTTTGCACAATAAAATTAAAAAAAAAAACAGTGAGCAACATCAAAAGTCGGGCGGGCCGACTTTATTATAGACTGCTTCACATTGTAGATCTACATTTTCAATACCATCTGATATACTCCAAAATTTGTTGGGTGCTATATATAAAGGATGGGAGCCACCATGGTGCAATGGTTCGCATGCCCGCCTTGCATACACAAGGTCGTGGGTTCAAACCCAGTTTCGACCAAACACCAAAAAATTTTTCAGCGGTGGTTTATCCCACCTCAGTAATGCTGGTGACATTTCTGAGGGTTTCAAAGCTTCTCTAAGTGGTCTCACTGCAATGTGGAACGCCGTTCGGACTCGGCTATAAAAAGGAGGTCGCTTGTCATTGAGCTTAACATGGAATCGGGCAGCACTCAGTGATAAGAGAGAAGTTCACCAATGTGGTATCACAATGGACTGAATAGTCTAAGTGAGCCTGAAATATCGGGCTGCCACTATACCTAACTTAACCATATATAAAGTATTATGTTCCCATATACATCCCAGCAAAAAAATTGGAAGTTGTTCAATATCCTCCATCAATTTTTTCCACTTTCCACAATGAAGTTCTTTTGGACCTGCCGTACACCGCAAGAAACTTCTTCGTAGAAAGAACGAACAATTTTGTTAAAAGTACGAAATTTGTCATTGTTTTACAATCAAATCATTAAAAGAACGAAATATTACAATATTTTAACGAAATTTGTTGTTCATAATTGTATGTATTTTTTTTTAAGTTCTTACCTTTTATGAAAAAGTTTCGTACTTTTTATACCCTCCACCATAGAATGGGGGTATATTAACTTTGTCATTCCGTTTGTAACACATCGAAATATTGCTCTAAGACCCCATAAAGTATATATATTCTGGGTCGTGGTGAAATTCTGAGTCGATCTAAGCTGTCCGTCTGTTGAAATCACGCTAACTTCCGAACGAAACAAGCTATCGACTTGAAACTTGGCACAAGTAGTTGTTATTGATGTAAACCGATCCCCAGATTTGAATTGCGGAGCCTCAACGAGAAGCAAATTTCATCCGATCCGGTTGAAATTTGGTACGTGATGTTAGTATACGGTCTCTAACAACCATGCCAGAATTGGTCCATATCGATCCATAATTAAATATAGCCCCCATATAAATGGATCCCCAGATTTGACCTCCGGAGTCTATTGGAGAAGCAAAATTCATCCGATCCGGTTGAAATTTAGTATGTGGTGTCAGTATATGGTCTCTAACAACCGATCAAAAATTGGTCCATATAGGTCCATAATTATATATAGACCCCATATAAACCGATCCCCAGATTTGAACTCGGGTGCCTCTTGGAAAAGCAAATTTTATCCGATCCGGTTGAAATTTGATACGTGGTGTTAGTATATGGTATCTAACAACCATGCAAAAATTGGTCCATATCGGTCCATAATTGTATATAGCTCCCATATAAATCGATGCCTAGATTTGACCTCCGGAACCTATTGGAAGATCAAATTTAATCCGATCCCGTTGAAATTTGGTACGTGGTGTTAGTATATGGTATCTAACAACCATGCAAAAATTGGTCCATATCGGTCCATAATTGTATATAGCTCCCATATAAATCGATGCCTAGATTTGACCTCCGGAACCTCTTGGAGGAGCAAAATTCATCCGTTTCGGTGGAAATTTGGTACATTGCGCTAGTATATGGCCGCTAACAGCCACGCAAAAATTGGTCCATATCGGTCTATAGTTATATATAGCCAATGGCCAATCACACAAAACTTGGTCCATATCGCCAAAAATAATCTACCAACATTTTATTTCTATAGAAAATTTTGTCAAAATTTTATTTCTGTAGAAGATTTTGTTAAAATTTTATTGCTGTAGTAAATTTTGTCAAAATTTTATTTCTATAGAAAATTTCGTCAAAATTTTATTTCTATAGAAAATTATGTCAACATTTTAGTTCTATAAAAAATTTTGTCGAAGTGAATTATATAGGTATTTACTCGGTCTTTTTTGTATAATATATTCCCCGTATGGACTAACTTACAATTTAGAAGACATTGTTAAGGATATTTTAAGATACCTTGCCATCGGATGACAGTCTTTAGTATAAGTTTCTACGCAATCCATGGTGGAGGGTACATAAGATTCGGCCTGGCCGAACTTACGGCCGTATATACTTGTTTCTTCATGTGCTATGCAAGTTATTTAAAAACGAGTTAACCACAACTTTATTTTCCAAATTCAGACTTGACTTCCAGTAGAAATTATGTTATGTTTCAAATAAAGTGTTGAAAAGCATGTCCTATATTTGAACGATTTTTTGCTTTGTGGTCAAGATGCAAAAAGACAACAAATTTAAAGACAATTTCATTAATTTTAAAAAAATTTTCTGAATTATTAACGTCAAGTTTACCTTAGCGCAAAAAATTTTCCTGATACCTATTTTTAAGTGAAATCACTTAATTATAAGGAAAATACGACTTCATTGAAAAGTTTATTGACTTTTGGACAAGGTAAAAAATTTTATATTAGAGAAATGCGTCTTCTATACTAAGCAAAATTTGCATTCGTATTTTAAAGACATGAAATCTTTGACCTCAGGACAATATTTTTTTCAGTGTATGAAGGAAAACAGCAATACCTTTCATGCATCTATACTAAATGAATTGGTTGCAATAACGTAAACGAATGATCATAAACTAGTTTGATTACTCGTTTACGTTATTGTCACCGATTCATGCAGTGTGGATGCACTGCCTACTTTATTGTATACCAAAAAGCGCAACTGAAGTATTTTTTGCTGGGATTTTTATATTTCGTCTCCTAACAAATTGCAAGGAGTCAATAGGAAATTATTAGTATACATGTTTATGGTCTCATTTGATTCTTAGTTTTTATTGGACCCTATTATGACTGTATTTCTTAGAATTTATTTTTTTGTTTTACTTCTGCCACATAGACGAACCAATATCAAAATCCCAATTTTATTCGAATTGTATAAAGTGAAAATCAATTTTCACTCTTAAATCAAAAAAAAAAAAAACGATTCAAGCATCCTCTAGAGAAATCAATTGATACGATGATGCTTTAAAGCATATACAGAAGGCTAAAGAGGCAGAATATGAAGAATAATTGATATCATCCATTACCCAAATATGATTTAATTTATTCGAAATCATCTATCACCCTCTCCTCGCATTCATGCACACACACACAAACACAAGTAAAGAGTTTTCATGAAATCAAATTCGTTTATTGATTTAAAATTTTTATGAATGATTTCATAAATAAACAAAATTGCAATGAATCATAGCACAAAACTACACCAAAACTACTGAGGAATGAACGAATGTATGAATGATGATGATGGTCTCTTCTAAATTGGAAAACTTTAGCAAATGCCAATTGTATGGAATTTATTTGTTTGTTTGCTTAGTCCATTTCAAGGGAAAAGAAAATTGCATAAGATTCTTATTGCAGTTTATCTGCAATGTAGCAATGCAATGCATTAAGTAAATTACATCGAAATGAATTACAAGAAAACTTCTATGGGTCATTGGAAAAACGTCTACAAAAGCGTGTGCTTGAATATTTGAATTTTTCTACGAATGTTAGTTGACCCATTTTGCAAAAATTGACGCTTGAGTTAATTTTGCGAATAGCAAGTCTTTTCATTTTTTTGTTGATCATATCAAACATTTGCTCTTATCTTTGCGTTTTGCAGTTCAGACTTTAATTTAGGTAGTTATTATTAAATTATTACAATTCACAGTGGTGCTATTTTTATACCCTCCACCATAGGATGGGGGGTATATTAACTTTGTTATTCCGTTTATATAATCCCCATATAAACCGATCCACAGATTTGGCTTGCGGAGCCTCAACGAGAAGCAAATTTCATCCGATCCGGCTGAAATTTGGTACATGCACCCAGAAAAAAGTGACCCCTTCTTTAAGATAAAATGAACTCATTGTGAAGAAAGTTGAACTTCGTATAGCGCCAAAGACATTTTTATTTGTTTGAACGATGTGATTTTCGTAGAAATTAGGAATAATGCATTCAATATATTAGTTTACATTTTCCTATATTTATATACCACTATACTACAGAATGAAAAAATTTAACTAATTTGAATTCATATATGGAATGATTTTATTGAAATTTTTTCATTCATTTCGACAAATCTTACACATTTTTGGTAAAACTTTTACTTCATAATTAGAACTGCTTACCTTAGTTTTTAAATACAATTCTATTTATTTCTATAAGCAATTTTATCTTCAATAAAAGACATGTTTTATTAATATATTGAATATATTTATTAAGAATCAACAGCATCGAATCTCTTTGAAATATTAGTTTATTATTCCACTATTTCCAATTTCCGTGTGATATTATCAACTGTAAAACGCACTTTTTCTTCTTCTTGTACTTTTCACTTTTAATAAGTTGCTGCCTAACGATGTTGTCCTCCTTTTACAATTTCAATACCTACAAATATAAAAAATCATAAAACATTTTTGTTGCAAAAGGTTAGCGTCACTGAATGTTACCTGATAATTGAAGATTCCAAAATGAAGACAAATGAAAGGGTTGTTATTCTGCTGGTGTTTTCTTTCTTTATACACTATCACGAACATTGATAGATTTATTTAAAAAAACGAAAATTTTTCTCACTAATTTAAAATAACAAATATTTTATATATTTTATTTGTTATTTATTATATTATTTTACCATATTATTTTTTAACAATCTCTCCGTATACCAAAACAACGCGATTCCAACTAAAAAAACAACCGTCGCGCAAATATATCGATTACACCCACGCGCAAACACATCGATTACGATGACAGGTATCGATTACAGGTAGACAATAGAAATTTAGGAAAATTTCCTATATTCTAACAAGTGTGTTTCCTTAAGTTTTGAAAGGATTGCATACTTCTTAGTACGAATGAACTAAAATATTTTTCTATGCCAAGTGTTGTTCGTATGTATGAAAAACTTTCTATTATAAAGGAAGTCGCAATTATCATTTTATAAGAAATTTTACTAATTTTGAGGAAACTTGGATTTAGTTCGGTTTTTGTTTATTTTTACGAATGCTTTGTTATCGGTGAATAAAATTTTCTTTTTCAGTAGTAAATTCTTATACCCAGCGAAGAAAATAGTATGAGTAAAATTCCATGCCTTATTCTAGTTAATGAACTATTCCTAACTGCTTAAAGTTTAGGATTTTTTTACTGAAACGAGTAAATTTTATTATTTTTCACAAAAATTTACCTTAATGGAAATAAAATGGATAAACTATATTGATGAAAATTTTTTCCTTTAGTTTCGAAGGCACTTTTTTCTGGGTGTGGTGTTGGTAAATGGTCTCTAACAACCATGCAAAAATTGGTCCACATCGGTCTATAATTATATATAGCCCCAATATAAACCGACCCCAGATTTGGTTGCGGAGCCTCAAAGAGAAGAAAATTTCATCCGATACGGCTGAAATTTGGTACATGGTGTTGGTATATGTTCTCTAACAACCATTGGAGGTGCAAATTTCATCCGATGTAAATTGGAAGGGTGGTGCTATTATGTGGCCTCTAACAACCAAGCAAAACATATTCCCAATCGATATATAGGCCTCATAAAAGCCCGGTGTATCAGGCTCTATTCAGTTGATTATGATACCACAGTGGTGAACTTCTCTCTTATCACTGAGTGCTGCTCGATTCCATGTTAAGCTCAATGACAAGGGACCTCCTTTTTATAGCCGAGTCCGAACGGCGTTCCACATTGCAGTGAAACCAGCATTACTGAGGTGAGATAATCCAACGCTGAAAAAAAAACATTTTGGTGTTCGATTCCTTTTTCGATCGAACACCAAAAAGTTTTTTCAGCGGTGGATTGTGAGATAATCAGATTTGATTTCCCGCGTTTCCTGCAGTTGCAAATTTCATCCGATCCGGTTGAGATTTACACCTCTAGTAACCATGCGAAAATTGGTTCATATACACTGAAAAAAATATTTACGTACGAGTAAGATCGGCCAGGCCGAATCTTATGTACCCTCCACCACGGATTGTGTAGATACTGCTACGAAAGACTATCATCCACAATCGAATTACTTGGGTTGTGGTAATTCTTGCCGATGGTAAGGTATCTTATCTTAACATCGTCTTCTAAATTGTAAGTTAGTCCATACGTGGTATATATTATACCAAAAAGGTTGTATAGGTAAGTCTACAAATAATTACGAATCGATATGGATTTTTGTACGGTACTTAGAGACCCAGAATTGAAATATGGTGGTCGCTTATATGGGGGCTATATACAATTATGAACTTGATATGGACCAATTTTTGTGTGATCGATTTATCTGAGGGCTATATATAACTATAGACCGATATAGACCTAGTTAGGCATGGTTGTTAACGGCTATATACTAGCACAATGTACCAAATTTCAACTGACTCGGATGAAATTTGCTCCTCGAAGTGGCTCCAAAACCAAATCTCGGGATCGGTTTATATGGGTGCTATATATGATTATGGACTGATATGGACCACTTTTGGCATGGTTGTTAAATATCATATACTACAACCACGTACCAAATTTCAACCAGATCGGATGAATTTTGCTCTTCCACGAGGCTCTGGAGGTCAAATCTGGGGATCGGTTTATATGGGGGATATATATAATTATGTACCGATGTGGACCAATTTTTGCATGGTTATTAGAGACCATATACTAACGCCATGTACCAAATTTCAGCCGGATCGGATGAAATTTTCTTCTCTTAGATGCTCCGCAAGCCAAATCTGGGGATCGGTTTATATGGGGGCCAAGGCCGTATTCAGGGGGGGGGGGGGATGAGGGGGATCAAACCCCCCCCGAAATGAATGAATATTTTTATATAAATAAATATTTTTAGCTGCATAGAAAAATCTTATCGAAGATGTGGAAGAAAAGCTGGAGGTTTTATTTTGAAGAACGCTTACCTATAAAACTTGCACAAATCATAGAATACTAGTGGAAAAACCCGTCAAACGACGGTAGAAAAAAAAACAAATTATTTTTGTTCTCGCACCACAAATTTCATTTTTGGAAAATGTATTTCTGCTTTTTATGTGTGTTTGTTGTTCTTTTTGTCAACATGACTCGCTTTGTTTGGCCATAGCAACAACAACGAAACAGCCAAACACACATGTGTAAATGAAATGGCGCAAGACCTGCGAAATGAAACTGCCTAATTCAGCGATGGAAGCAATAAAGAGATTTTTCCAAAAGTGCATATTCTTTTAAAAATTTTGGTCACTTTGCCAGTTACTCAGGGATGGAAAATACAATTTTTAAGAAAGTACAAAAAAGGTATTTTTTGAGCGGAAAGGTACTTTTTACTAAATTTCAACAAAAATTTCACTGGAAGATTATAGTCAAGAGACTGAATTTTAAAGAAAATAAAATTTTGACAAAATTTTCTATAGACATAAAATTTTGCAAAAATTTCCTATAGAAATAAAATTTTTACAAAATTTTCAATTGAAATAAAATTTTGACAAAATTTTCTATAAAAATAAAATTTTGCAAAAATTCTATATAGAAATAAAATGTTGACAACTATTTCTACTATTTCGATAATATAGAATCGCATTCTTTTTTCGACTAAAACTTTCTTGAAGTTCAATAAAATCCTGTTTTTGACTATGTCTTTTACAAAATCGAGATTTTCTTCCCACGTGAACATGTCTGTTTTGCCATATTTGTAAAAGACTATTAGCAAATAAGGTTGATAAAGACTTTCTCAAAATATTAAAATATTTTGTCAAAGCTATTGTACCATAAATCTGATATCGACTCAAAAATGTCTACACAAAAGGTACTAAATCATTCGCGGGGGTACTACGGTACTGACCGGGGTAAAAGGTTTGAAAAAAGTACTATAGTACTGCATTTTCCATCCCTGCAGTTACTACGTGCTCATCCGAACGTTCATTTTCAACAATGAAGAGATTAAAGACGTATCTTAGAAATTCGACTAGCAAGAGTAGACTCAAAGGATTGGCATTAATGTCGGTTCATCGCCGAATAAATGTGCCGACTGAAGAAGTCATTGATTTATTTGCTGCCCAAAAAGCCCGTCGGCTCAATTTAATATTATAACAAGTATATACAGCACTAAGTTCGGCCGGGCCGAATCTTAAATACCCACCACCATGAACCAAATATTAGGTTTCCTTTGAAATTTCAGGAGGGCTTGAGGACTTGAGGATATTCCCGAAGATAAATTTAAAGATTTCACCTATGAGGACTATATCAGATTCTGGATTTATAAGAACCATTTTTGTTTGAGTTTTAAAGGAATCATTAACATCTCTTGTAAGTGTGCAAGAAAATTATAAAATAAAGTCTTGATTTGAAATCTTAAATCTGTAGAAGTAAAATCTGGAAATTTTACATTGAGTTTCAAGCAATTTTCATGATCAGTGCGCCTTCTACACCCTCAAGAAGTGAAGTCGGTCTATATGGAGGCATTACCAAATGGATCGATAAAAACTTAATCCGATACACGTTTTTGTGAGCCTAAACTACCAGAATATTTCAGGCAAATCAGATAGAAACTAGGGTTTCTAGAAACCCAAGGAGTTAAATCGGGAGATCGTTCTTATGGGGGCTATACTAAAATATGGACCGATACTCACCGTTTTCGGCACAAGAAGTAAAATCTTGAAATCGGTCTATATGGGGGCTATACCAAAATATGGACCGATACTCACCATTTTCGGCACACCTCTTTATGGCCATAAAATACCTCTAGGTTTCAAATTTCAGGCAAATTGGATAAAAACTACGATTTCTATAAGCCCAAGACCTCAAATCGGGAGGTCGGTTTATATGGGGACTATATCAAAACCTGGACCGATATAGCCCATCTTCGAACTTGACCTGCCTGCAGACAAAAGACGAGTTTGTGCAAAATGTCAGTACGATTGCTTCATTATTGAAGACTGTAGCGTGATTACAATAGACAGACAGCCAGACAGACAGCCAGACAGACAGACGGACATGGTTATATCGTCTTAGAATTTCTCCCCGATCAAGAATATATATATACTTTATATAGTCGGAAATCGATATTTCGATGTGTTACAAACGGAATGACAAACTTATTATACCCCGTCACCATTCTATGGTGGTGGGTATAAAAATATTGTATACATACCTATGCATAAATAAAATTTTCTACACATGAGATTATATGAATATTTTTTTTTAAGTTGAACCCCCCCCCCCCCCGAATTAAAATCCTGGCTACGGCCTTGATGGGGGCTATATATAATTATGTACCGATGTGGACCAATTTTTGCATGGTTGTTAGAGACCATATACTAACACCACATACCAAATTTCAGCCGGATCGGATGAAATTTGCTTCTCTTAGAGGATCGGCAAGCCAAATTTGGGGGTCCGTTTATATGGGGGCTATACGTAAAAGTGGACCGATATGGCCCATTTGCAATACCATTCGACCTACATCAATAACAACTACTTGTGCCAAGTTTCAAGTCTATAGCTTGTTTCGTTCGGAAGTTAGCGTGATTTCAACAGACGGACGGACGGACAAGCTCAGATCGACTCAGAATTTCACCACGACCCAGAATATATATACTTTATGGGGTCTTAGAGCAATATTTCGATGTGTTACAAACGGAATGACAAAGTTAATATACCCCCATCCTATGGTGGAGGGTATAAAAATACGACCTTAACGGAGGGACGCAAATTTCCAAAATAGGTGTCCGAAATTTAATGAGACTAATTTTTGAAGCAATGCTTATAAACTTTCTTTTAATTAAAATTTCATCATTTTAAAGAAATTTGTCTTCAATAGTGTGCGTCAATTCGCGCATCCTAAAATTGATGTTGCGTAATCTGTAATAGCACGAGTTCCTCGAATTTTTACATTCTTAAACTTTCTCTCTATCTCGCTCTCTCTATATTAATTTAGATTTTTTTCATAAAATACTTGGTAAAATTTTAAACAATTTTCTTTTATTACAAGCCAATAAAATATCATCTCGAACATATGAACATCATGAAGCCTTTTCATTCCGTCTGTCACCAGCGAAGAGATTATTTTCTCACGAGTGAACTTGAAACGGGCGACAAAAGTTTTTTGAACGGAAATGACCGGAATAATGGAATAAAATCATGTGAATGTGCGATATGGTTTGACTAAAGGCTTTGTGTCTTACATTCGTGTTCGGAGAAAAAAAAAGTACAAATGAAGATAGGTATTTTCATCGTAGCTCCTCGAACACCCCCTCTCTTTCCGGCCAAACCCCACCAAACAAGAGGGCAACAATAGAGTTCATAAAGAAAATAATTCAAAATATGTTTTCTTTTGTTAAGCGTCTGGCCAAAGATTCAAGACTCAAGATTCAAGCAGCCAACCAGTCAAGCACTACAGCAGACAGAACAGCAACCAGAAACCAATGAAGTTCCATTTCATATGCCAGTTAAAATCTAAATGCTTGACGGACTATGTGTCTGTCTAGGTGTGTGCTGACTGTTTTGTCTGTCCTTTAGAACCTACTCCTCATACCGTTCATTGTACTCGAAACGTATATCAAAAGACAATGTAGGCAGAACGGTTACGGTTGTGTGCGCATGCGCGACAGAATTCAGCCAACAGCGCGTACTTTATTCCGCTATTATAAATGATGATGATGAGATGAGAAAAAAAAGTATGAGGTGCCTATTTTATGGTTGTGATGACCTTATGGAAACCCAAATAGAGTGTACGTACTTGCTAAATATACCACAAAAAAAAAAAAAAAAAAAAAAACAATAACAACAACAAGAATATCTCATGAATATGAAGGCTAGTGATGCATTAACCTTAATTAAATATAGAAGAATGTTCATATCGCTTTCACATTCTTGAAGAGACTTTTTTTTGTGAAAAATGCTACGAAAATTCTGAACTGGTGCTATTACGAAATATAAACTAAATATAAATTAATTTTCAAAAATTAATCGTTTGCCATTATGTCGGGTTTATTTGCTATTACAGAAAATACTTTATATTAAAGAAGAATTATTTCTTTGCTTCTAATCTCCAAAAAAAAATAGATTGGATCCCCAACTTGTGATTCAGAAGTAGTACAAATAAAACATGAAAATTGTCTTTATTGTAATGATTTTTCTAATACGCAACAAAATAATTCATACGACTAATAAAGATTTTCATTGTCCAAATTTCAATGAATTTTTATGTGTGGAAGATCATTTGAGTAAAAAATTTTATAAAACGTTCGTCAATTGTTTATTAAAATTGATTTGTTTTTCCGATGTGCGCTACTTAATTTCGATATTTGGTCGGAAATGTAGACTTCCCTTTTGTCCGACTTTTTTAAAATACAGCGAAAAAAAACTAAACTTCTCTGATTTACTTGTAATCTACAGAGGACGTTGGGGGAGGTTATGAAGTTAATGTGTGTTACCTGATTGATTAAAATTTGGATGGAGAGGGGGATCTTTCCCTTTCCCGACTTTTTGAAAATTGGAACAAAGTTCTCCGAGTTGCTTGAAATTTTCAGGGATGGTTGGGAATGGATTTCCTACTTTATTTTTCGATATTTGGTCGGAGAGGAGACAACTCCTTGCCCGAAATTTTTAAATTTGAAGAAAAGTTCCCCGATTTTCTTGAAATTTTAAAGAAGTTTAGGCTGGGCCAAATCTTAAATACCCACCACCATGAATCAAATAAAGGGTGGTTAAAATTTCAAGGGCCGATGTTGATTTTGAATAAAACACAAACTATTTAGGAAATTATTGTAATTTTATTTGATTATGATATATTGGTATTACTCAATTATGTATGGAACAAAATATCGGCCAAATGGGCGCCGCGACCTCGGTGGCACATCTTCATTCGATGGTCCAAATTTTCGATGACACTGAGTCATAATGGAAGTTCTATGCCGTTAATGTGCCGAATTATCTCATCCTGTAGCTCTTGAATTGTTGCTGGCTTATCGACGTACACCTTTTCTTTCAAAAAACCCCAAAGAAAAAAGTCCAACGGTGTCAAATCACATGATCTTGGCGGCCAATTGACATCGCCATTACGTGAGATAACACGACCATTGAATTTGTTGCGCAAAAGAGCCATTGTTTCGTTAGCTGTGTAGCAAGTGGCACCGTCCTGTTGAAACCACATATCGTCCACATCCATATCTTCCAATTCGGGCCATAAAAAGTTCGTTATCATCTCACGATAGCGAACACCATTCACAGTAACCGCCTGACCGGCTTCATTTTGGAAAAAATACGGCCCGATGATGCCGCCAGCCCATAAACCGCACCAAACAGTCACTCTTTGTGGGTGCATTCGTTTTTCGACAATCACTCTTGGATTCTTATTCACCCAAATGCGGCAATGCTGTTTATTGACGAATCCACTGAGGTGAAAATGTGCCTCATCACTCAAGATGAAGGTGCACGATATGCATTTTGATTTGAACACCCATTTTCATAATAAGTCTGGATAACTTTAACACCTTGTTGGATTGTATATCTCACCATGGTTCAAATTGAGTAAGTCTGAAATAGAGAAATGTCAAATAAAATTCGGAAAAAAAAGTTTGCGTTTAGGTGTGGTTCACATTCAACATCGGCCCTTACAATTTAACCACCATTTATAATAGTTTCCTTTGAAAATTTCAAGGGGGTTTGATGACAGATATTTTCCCAAGCAGATCAGTTCAACCAGTAAAAGTTGATTTATGATTTATCGCTCGATATATATTTATTAGAAGTTTAGGAAAATTAGCGTCATTTTTACAACTTTTCGACTAAGCAGTGGCGATTTTAGAAGGAAAATGTTGGTATTTTGACCATTTTTGTCGAAATCAGAAAAACATTTATATGGGAGCTATATCTAAATCTGAACCGATTTCAACCAAATTTGGCACACAATGCTAACTCTACTCCCTGTGCACAATTTCAATTAAATCGGAGTTAAAAATTGGCCTCTGTGGTCATATGAGTGTAAATCGGGCGAACGATATATATGGGAGCTACACGCAAAGAAAAAAAACGTTTGGAAAACGTGTACCGAAAACGTTTTTCTTTTGTTAGAGTTTTTTGAATTGCTTCGAAAATTTTAAACTTTTATCACCAAAAAAATTCGTTTGTTACAAAGTTTTTATTTTTTCAATAAAAAAAGTTATTTTTGAAACAACAACAGAGTCCATTTCGTTTATATCAAACACTCTTCTTTTCTGACTTTTGGTCTTTAATAAAACACATTTTACAGTTCAAAATTTAATATAGTACAATGTAATGTTGAACATTTTTTTCGGAATCTTCCAAACATATGTAGAATGTATGTAAAAAAAAAAAAAAACTTTGGTCGAAGCAGGGATCGAACCCACGACCCTTGGCATGAGAGTCAGACGTAGCAACCACTGCTCCACGGTGCCAAACTAAATGTTTGTTTCTGTTAAATAAACTTTGTTTATTCGGTTCGTGGGCGCCGCAAGCTATGCTATATAAATATAACTTATATGGATATTTATCTCTTGATGACCATAACATGTACATAGCTCAGTGGTTAGTGTGTTGGCTTACAAAGTGCATGGTCCGCGGTTCGATTCTCCGTCCAGGCGAAAGGTAAAAAAATTTTAAAAATGTATAAAATCGTATAATTTCTTCTACATTGTTTGTATTACAGAAAAAGGTGCTAAGAACTAAAAATCTTCGTGGAAGTGAGAAAGATGTGAGGGAAAATGCAATTAGCCACAATTTTTTTTTTTTTTTTGAGTTAGTCTTTATGAAATTGTTTTTACATCCTGGAAAAGAATAAACGTTTATCACAAAAAGTATATACTGTTCTTCCAAATACACTTCCTTACAGCGAAAAGCAAATGAGAAACGAACTTTGTTTGTCTAAAATTTCGTTTGGGAGGAAAGAATTATTTTTTTGCGTGTACATCTAAATCTGAACCGATATCAATAAAATTTGGCACACTTGACTATAGCACTAATTGTTCTTCTTGTGCAAAATTTTATTCAAATTAAGGTAAAACTCTGGCTTCTGGGGCCATATAAGTCCATATCGGGCCAAATATATATATGGGAGCTATATCTAAATCTGAACCGATTTCTTCCAAAATCAATAGGCCAAACCACATACTTGTGCCAAATTTGAAGTCGATTGGACTAAAACTGCGACCTAGACTTTGATTACAAATATGTGTTCACGGACAGACAGACGGACGGACATGGATATATCGACTCAGAAGCCCACCCTTAGCATTTTTGCCAAAGACTCCATGTGTCTATCTCGTCTCCTTCTGGGTGTTGCAAACATATGCACTAACTTATAATACCCTGTTCCACAGTGTGGCGCAGGGTATAAAAATGTTGTTATGATCATTTTTGTTTTAAATATTTACATTCACATATTTAGTTGATAGGAAACATAGAATGCTTTTATGTAGTTGATACAGGATTCAACATAGGAGAAAGAAAAAATTTTACCACATATTTTTGTGCCAGTAAGAGGACCGTCATCCTACTCTCGTAGGACGTCCTAAAAGAGTTCTGCGGTTTTTTTTTTGTTAGTCAGAAATTTGTCCGAAATTTTCATTGAAGTTGATCCAGCGATACAAATTGTTTAACGTCGTATAAGTGTGGGAACAATGTTATTTCTAATTTCCGAATTCACATTTAGTTGCAAATTGTATCAGATATCGGTTGGAGAAATATTAATCTCTTCTATGAATGAACCGCCTGGTTAAAAAAATCCGTGATCAATTTCAACTTATCACGGCTTTTGAAATTCGTATTCATGAAATCCGTATTTATGTGAAATCCGTATTTATGTGAATTTCAAAAATAACTTCAAATGCTGTGGAATTTTTTTCAAAAGAATTATCTTATTATGTTATCCTGCAAAATATTCTGTGAATGATATGGTTAACTGACCTAACCCAAATTTTCCTCAGTTAAAAAAACAATAAAAAAAAAACTTAGGAAGGAGCCACCGTGGTGCAATGGTTAGCATGCCCGCCTTGCATACACAAGGTCGTCGGTTCGATTCCTGCTTCGACAGAACACCAAAAAGTTTTTCAGCGGTGGATTATCCCACCTCAGTAATGCTGGTGACATTTCTGAGGGTTTCAAAGCTTCTCTTAGTGGCTTCACTGCAATTTGGAACGCCGTTCGGACTTGGCTATAAAAAGGAGGACCCTTGTCATTGAGCTTAACATGGAATCGGGCAGCACTCAGTGATAAGAGAGAAGTTCACCAATGTGGTATCACAATGGACTGAATAGTCTAAGTGAGCCTGATACATCGGGCTGCCACCTAACCTAACCTAGGAAGGAGCAGTGAAGCGGTCCGTGTTCGGCTATATTTGCATATAAATATTCCATAGAAAAGTGAAAACTCCAAAAGGTTTATATTTCCGCTGCGACTGAATTTTTATTTGTTTTTCCGTTTTAATTGTCTTATTCGCAACATTTCTTTGTCCAAAATTATTTTTTTTTTTTCAAAATCAATACTCAAATATCGTATTTTCCAAGACCATTTCAAAAGAGTATTTTTCAAGACCTTTTCAAAAGTTGCTCGAGCAACATTTACTGCTGTTGGAGTTTTGCCCACCACCATTGGCAACACTACAAGTATCATTATAACGATTTCTTGTACAATACATGCACTGCAAGTGTTTAACCTCATCAACAGCAGCCTCATGGAATTTTCTATGCAAATATAACATGATAAAACTATTACGCTTGAACTCCATCACTGGTAACTTTTATAAATTTTTCTGATTTTCCAATTGTTTTACGGTCTTTGCCGGTAGCATAAAAAGTAGCATAAACGAATTCTTCGTTGCTAGTGCATTTGAAAGGGACTAAGGAAATGCCTGCTTCATATCACAGGACATGAATGCATATTCAAAATGATGATGAATATTTTCATGGACATTTTTACGATTTTGTGTGCTGGCTCGTAAGGCACAAAGGGGATGAGGGAGACATGCAAAGCAAAATAAGAGATTTTATACCACTTCCATTATATTTTATTGATTAATTAATGGAAGAATTGTACTCTCAGATATTACATTCCATTTACACGGAATACTAAAGGCTCTAATTACTAAAGGAACTCCATATAGAATTAACCCTGTTAAACATAATTATCTCAAAACATAGACCGAGAATAGACGAATTTCGGGACTAGCACTCTATTCCTTTCAATATTTTAAAGAATTCCATTTCAATATTTGTCCAAGTGCTCTCTATATTCTTTTTATTTTACACACATCTTGAGCTTATCTTCATACATTGGAGTTTATCTTCAACTTTCCATTTAGATTCAAAATGTTGCCTTTAATATCATCCGATTACTTCGATGCCATTTCACTGCATATTGTCATTACATTTACTTAGAATTCAATGATTCGTAAGAGCTTAATGACATTATGATGTCATGCATTTTGTTACTCATATGGTAGCAGTTTTCCTCCGATATTAATGTGGGTAACAATAACTTTTGTTAAACCAAGCCGATGCAAAAAATTTGAGGAGGCTAACAAAATTTCATCGAAAGTGGTAGATATGAACTAATAAATGGGGAAAAAATCATAGCAATTTTAACAATATTATCGTCATCGCAGAGATGGTTTGTCTTAAAAAACCAAAAGTGATTTTTGCATTTTTTTTTACTTGGCCAAAAGTGGAAAAACATTTCATTGAATTTCTGTTGACCGGTAGTCAATAAATCTAGCACACTTCTTAAATATTAAAGAAAGCATCTTTAAATTAGATGATTTTTTTAAATGGATATAAAGATAAAAGAATATTCAAAATTGGCAGAAGACGTTCAAGATTTTGTTTTAAAGAGACATTTTACTTGAAGCATCACAAAGTTTATACTTACCGTAGAGTTTAAATTTGAAATCTTAAGTTGCGGTTCATCAAGAACTTATGAAAAAACAAGTATATACGGCCGTAAGTTCGGCCAGGCCGAAGCTTGTGTACCCTCCACCAAGGATTGCGTAGAAACTTCTACTGAAGACTGGGTTGCGGTAACACTTGCCGATGGCAAGGTATCTTAAAACTTCCTAACACCGTCTTCTAAATTACAAGGTAGTCCATACGTAGTATATATTAACCTAAAAAAGGCCGATTAACTACGTATATAATTAAGTTTAAAGTTTCTATAGAAATAAAATTTTGACAACATATTCTATAGAAGTAAAATTTGGAAAAAAATTTGTATGGAAATAAAATTTGGAAAAATTTTTCTATAGAAATAAAATTTTGACAAAATTTTCAATAGAAATAAAATTTTTACAAAATTTTCTATAGAAATAAAATTTTGACAAAATTCTCAATAGAAATAAAATTTTTACAAAATTTTCTATAGAAATAAAATTTTGACAAAATTTTCTATAGAAATAAAATTTTGACAAAATTTTCTATAGCAATAAAATTTTGACAAAATTTTCTATAGAAATAACATTTTGACAATGTTTTCCATAAAAATAAAATTTTGGTAGATTATTTTTGGCTCGAGTGGCAACCATGGTTATGAACCGATATGGACCAATTTTTGTGTGATTGGGGATCGGCTATATATAACTATAGACCGATATGAACCAATCTTGGCATGGATATTAGC
The DNA here is from genome assembly GCF_050003625.1 of Haematobia irritans. Lineage (NCBI taxonomy): Eukaryota > Metazoa > Arthropoda > Insecta > Diptera > Muscidae > Haematobia > Haematobia irritans. Next base: position 68,111,773 of record NC_134399.1, on the reverse strand, counting down.
GGCCTTATACTAACACCACGTTGCAAATTTCAACCGGATCGGATGAATTTTGATCCTCCAAGAGGCTCCGGAGATCAAATCTGGGGAACGGTTTATATGGGGGCTATATATAATTATGGACCGATATGGACCAATTCTTGCATGTTTGTCAGAGACCACATTCTAACACCATGTTCCAAATTTCAACCGGATCAGATGAATTTTGCTCCTCCAAGAGGCTCCGGAGGACAAATCTGGGAATCGATTTATATGGGGGCTATATATAATTATTGGCCGATATGGACCAATTTTTGCATGGTCATTAGAGAACATATACCAACACCATGTATCAAAATTCAGCCGGATCAGATGAATTTTGCTCCTCCAAGATGATCCGGAGGACAAATCTGGGAATCGATTTATATTGGGGCTATATATAATTATTGGCCGATATGGACCAATTTTTGCATGGTCATTAGAGAACATATACCAATGCCATGTACCAAATTTCAGCCGGATCGGATGAAATTTGCTTCTCTTAGAGGCTCCACAAACCAAATCGGGGGATCGGTTTATATGGGGGCTATATATAATTATGGACCGATGTGGACCAATTTTTGCAAGGTTGTTAGAGACCATATACTAACACCATGTACCAAATTTCAGCCAGATCGGATGAAATTTGGTTCTCTTAGAGCGATCGCAAGCCAAATTTGGGGGGCCGTTTATATGGGGGCTATATGAAAAGTGGATCGATATGGACCAATTTTTGCATGGTTGTTAGAGACCATATACTAACACCATGTACCAAATTTCAGTCGGATCGTATGAAATTTGCTTCTCTTAGAGCAATCGCAAGCCAAATTTGGGGGTCCGTTTATATGGGGGCTATACGTAAAAGTGGACCGATATGGCCCATTTGCAATACCATCCGACCTACATTAATAACAACTACTTGTGCCAAGTTTCAAGTCGATAGCTTGTTTCGTTCGGAAGTTAGCGTGATTTCAACAGACGGACGGACTGACGGACAGACATGCTCAGCTCGACTCAGAATTTCACCACGACCCAGATATAATTTTTTAATAATTTTTTCTATAATTATTATTATTTCGGAAACATATATATTTCTTTATAATCCCACAAACCCATCCTTATATTCATAAGTATTTGCATATTTAAAGATTTTAGTTAGTTTGTATGTTCTTTTTTCCGATGTGGGAAAACCCAAGCATAGAATAACGAACTATTTGCCACTTTCCATCTGCTTTGTTCGTTTTGCATTCAACCAAATGGAAAATTCTAATGGCAAAGAGGTTTAACGCAAAACTAATCTTGTAGAAGAGAAGTTGAAATAATCGCAGAATCATTATTATAATATTATATTAATATTTAATTAGATTTAGCGAAAGCTTTTGCGAAAACATTGTTTTTTACAAACAAAAAGAAAGAGAATTGTAATCAATTTTATAACGTAGAAAAAAAACTTGGTATTTTAGAGTAGATTAAAATTTGATGACGACGAGGAAAGGAAATTGCTATTAAAGTATAATTAAATATACATTTTTAATAACATTTCTTTCGCAACCGGAAGTTAACTAGACAAGAGAAAGTATGAGATGGATCACCATTAACATAAGCTATTTTTAATACAGAAGGAAAAATGATAGGGGCATAACTTAATCATATCAAAAAATGAGGAAAGAATTTAGGAATTGAAATGAAAATTATAAAGTATATAACAGGTTGGCTGATAACTCCCCGGTCTAACAAAGAAAAACACATTTTTTTGTCAAAACTCGTTTTTATTATTCAACATAGTTCCCTTCAAGAGTGATACAACGATTATAACGACCTTCAAATTTTTTGATACCAATTTGGTAGTACTCCTTCGGTTTTGCCTCAAAATAGGCCTCAGTTTCGGCGATCACCTCTTCATTGCAGCCAAATTTTTTCCTTTTCAGGTCTGAGAACAAGAAAAAGTCGCTGGGGGCCAGATCTGGAGAATACGGTGGGTGGGGAAGCAATTCGAAGTCCAATTCATGAATTTTTGCCATCGTTCTCAATGACTTGTGGCACGGTGCGTTGTCTTGGTGGAACAACACTTTTTTCTTCTTCATATGGGGCCGTTTTGCCGCGATTTCGACCTTCAAACGCTCCAATAACGCCATATAATAGTCACTGTTGATGGTTTTTCCCTTCTCAAGATAATCGATAAAAATTATTCCATGCGCATCCCAAAAAACACAGACCATTACTTTGCCAGCGGACTTTTGAGTCTTTCCACGCTTCGGAGACGGTTCACCGGTCGCTGTCCACTCAGCCGACTGTCGATTGGACTCAGGAGTGTAGTGATGGAGCCATGTTTCATCCATTGTCAAATATCGACGGGTGTAACTCGGGTGTATTACGAGTTAACAGCTGCAAACACCGCTCAGAATCATCAACACGTTGTTGTTTTTGGTCAAATGTGAGCTCGCGCGGCACACATTTTGCACAGAGCTTCCGCATATCCAAATATTGATGAATGATATGACCAACACGTTCCTTTGATATCTTTAAGGACCCTGCTATCTCGATCAACTTCATTTTACGGTCATTCAAAATCATTTTGTGGATTTTTTTGATGTTTTCGTCGGTAACCACCTCTTTCGGGCGTCCAATGCGTTCACCGTCCTCCATGCTCATTTCACCACGCTTGAATTTTGCATACCAATCAATTATTATTGATTTCCCTGGGGCAGAGTCCGGAAACTCATTATCAAGCCAAGTTTTTACTTCCATCGTATTTATTCCCTTCAGGAAACAGTATTTTATCGAAACACGAAATACCTTTTTTTCCATTTTTTCACAATAACAATATTTAATAAAGGGTGGTTAAAATTTCAAGGGCCGATGTTGATTTTGAATAAAACACAAACTATTTAGGAAATTATTGTAATTTTATTTTATTATGATATATTGGTATTACTCAATTAGGTATGGAACAAAATATCGGCCAAATGGGCGCCGCGACCTCGGTGGCACACCTTCATCCGATGGTCCAAATTTTCGATGACGCTGAGGCATAATGGAGGTTCTATGCCGTTAATGTGCCGAATTATCTCATCCTTTAGCTCTTGAATTGTTGCTGGCTTATCGACGTACACCTTTTCTTTCAAATAACCCCAAAGAAAAAAGTCCAACGATGTCAAATCACATGATCTTGGCTGCCAATTGACATCGCCATTACGTGAGTTAACACGGCCATTGAATTTGTTGCGCAAAGAGCCATTGTTTCGTTAGCTGTGTGGCAAGTGGCACCGTCCTGCTGAAACCACATATCGTTCACATACATATCTTCCAATTCGGGCCATAAAAAGTTCGTTATCATCTCACGATAGCGAACACCATTCACAGTAACTGCCTGACCGGCCTCATTTTGGAAAAAATACGACCCGATGATGCCGCCAGCCCATAAACCGCACCAAGCAGCCACTCTTTGTGGGTGCATTGGTTTTTGACAATCACTCTTGGATTTTCATTCGCGCGAAGGCGGCAATTCTGTTTATTGACGAATCTACTGAGGTGAAAATGTGCTTCATCACTGAAGATGATTTGCTTCGAAAATTGATCATCCACTGTTGCCATTTCTTGGAACCATTTAACACGTTGTTGGATTGTGTATCTCTCCACCGTTCAAAGAGAGAAATGTCAAATAAAATTTGGAAAAAAACTTGGTGTTTAGGTATGGTTCACATTCAACATCGGCCCTTACAATTTAACCACCCTTTACCTTATTTAATACTAGCGACGCCATCTATGTGTCAGACCGGGGACTTATCAGCCAACCTGTTACTTAAAAAGATGACATCCTCGCTATGACAGTGCCTTATAAAAATTATTGCATATGAACCAATTCTTTGTATGTATAAATCGATGACATATTTATATATTTTCAATTTTTTGTAAATTGATTGAAATATTAATAATGAAAAAAAATTTAATAGACATATATTTTTTTGTTAATTCCATTTAAAATGTATTAAAATTTTTTCTTACTTTCTTTTCTTTTCAGGTATGTGTGTGTAATCATTGGTATTTCTGATAATTGGTTTTATATGTCCCAACAGGTATTTACCAAAAATACTTTAGAGTATACTATCATCTACTCGACATTCTCCAAGGAGAATTGCTCAAAAATATTAAGCGCAGTCAGTCAGTACAAAATTGTTTTCCAATCTCTAGAGGCTATAACATTCATTTGCTTTTAGTACACTTCCCATATGACTTTTTGCTTTCATGAACGACTTCGTTTCTGTAGGGATAGAAACACAGAGATAATGTCTAGTAAACCCCAAGGATGGTCAGAAGTCAATGTAATTAAGACTTTAGTTCAATTTACTAGCCAGCACTTGTAAATATCCCTAGTCTCCAACACACAAACATTGAATTTAAGTTTAAAACTTCCTAGTATTACGATTCTCAAGGATATATTCTACATTACGTTGTGTTTGTTTTTTTGTTTTTATACTTTCTTCCGTTATTTTATTATGTTGGATTTCTTTCATTACATTGGGGACATGTTCTGGGAGTTTATAAACATTTGTAGTTATTTGTTTTCTTCCTGCTGTTTTAAGTTTCCGTTTAAAATTTGTTTCCTACAGAGTTTACTATTGAAAAATCCAACACTGTTTCACATTGAACGTGGAAACAAGTAGAGCTTTTGGTGGACTGTGCTTACAGCAAAAAAAAATAAACGGGCTTAGCAAGCTATTTTTTATATTAGTCTGATAACAATGCAGACTTGTCTTTCGTTCAAATTAATTATTCTACCTATTATTCTAATTTTCCCACACAGAAAAAAATATCATCAAAATATTCCCAAAGTTGAAAAAATAATACTACTAACCTTTTAATCATACTAGAAATATTAAGTCATTTTTTTAATTAATTAATTAAAATTATTCTTTTTTAATTTTCAATTAAAAAGTTTATTGATACAATTAACTTTTTAATCAAGCTCGGAAGAGTAAGTCAGTTAAAAAATTATGGGTATTTTTGTTAAATTTTTAACAAAACAATCAATTTTTGAATCAAACTAAAATGGATTAAAAATAGTTATAGAAAGTGATCAAACATGGTTTCGTTTTTAATTAAAAAATTAATTGAATTTTGAAATATTAATAAAAAATGTAATTGAATTATTAAAAAAATTAATTGAAATTTGCTAATGAAATATATTAAGCTATTAATCAAGTAGTTTTTGATGCTCAATTAAATCTTTGATTAATACTATCATTTTTGTGATTGAAGATATTTCAATTAAAGAAATAATTGAATTAATTAATTTTGATTGAATCAGAAAAAAATTATGGGGCATTAAGAAATTGAAACATTTATTTTTTTTATTAATTAGTTTTGCTGTTTCTAGAAGCCCAAGAAATGAAGTAGTCATAGTCATAGGGGATAAATCAACCATTAGATATATCCAGTACACACCATATTCGGCACACCTATTTGGGGACATAAAATACCTCAACATTTTGAATTTCCGGCAAATCGCATAAAAATTGCGGTGGAATTCTAAGATGTTATTACCATGTCTGTCTATGCGTATGTCTGTCTGTTGTAATCACGCTACAGCCTTTAGTAACGTAGCTATCGCTCTGACATTTGTCACAGATTCGACTTCTTCTACACACCGTCAATAAAAAAAAATATTTTATTTAAAACCATAGTCGATTTAATTTCAGCTCTGTCTTTTCTGAAGAACGAGTGGCTTTACGCCACAAATATTACACATTTTGATGTTTCGCGGTACAAATGTAAAGAGTACTATTCAATGTGACACATCCTAAATTACCATTTTTTAATTGTACGAAAATTATATTATTTTCGTTTTTATACCCACCACCATAGAATGGTGACGGGGGTATAATAAGTTTGTCATTCCGTTTGTAACGCATCGAAATATCGATTTCCGACTATATAAAGTATATATATTCTTGATCAGGGAGAAATTCTAAGACGATATAACGATGTCCGTCTGTCCGTCTGTCTGTCTGTCTGTCTGTCTGTCTGTCTGTCTGTTGTAATCACGCTACAGTCTTCAATAATGAAGCAATCGTGCTGAAATTTTGCACAAACTCGTCTTTTGTCTGCAGGCAGGTCAAGTTCGAAGATGGGCTATATCGGTCCAGGTTTTGATATAGCCCCCATATAAACCGACCTCCCGATTTGGGGTCTTGGGCTTATAGAAATCGTAGTTTTTATCCAATTTGCCTGAAATTTTAAATCTAGAGGTATTTTATGACCATAAAGAAGGGTGCCAAAAATGATGAGTATCGGTCCATGTTTTGGTATAGCCCCCATATAGACCGATCTCCCGATTTTACTTATTGGGCTTATAGAAACCGCAGTTTTTATTCAATTTACCTGAAATATGAAATCTAGAGGTATTGTAGGACCACAAATACGTGTGCCAAAAATTGTGATTATCGGTCCATATTTTGGTATAGCCCCCATATAGACCCATCTCCCGATTTTACTTCTTGGGCTTATAGAAACCGCAGTTTTTATTCAATTTACCTGAAATATGAAATCTAGAGGTATTGTAGGACCACAAATACGTGTGCCAAAAATTGTGATTATCGGTCCATATTTTGGTATAGCCCCCATATAGACCGATCTCCCGATTTTACTTCTTGGGCTTATAGAATTGGAAATTGGAAATCTAGAGGTATTTTCGGGCCATAAAGAGGTGTGGCGAAAACGGTGAATATAGGTCAATATTTTAGTATAGCCCCCATAAGAACGATCTCCCGATTTAACTCGGATTAAGTTTTTATCGGTCCATTGGTAATGCCTCCATTTAGACCGACTTCACTTCTTGAGGGTATAGAAGCTGCACTGATCATGAAAATTGCTTGAAACTCAATGTAGAATTTCCAGATTTTACTTCTCGGGTGAAAATCTACAGATTTAAGATTTCAAATCAAGACGTTATTTTATAATTTTCTTGCACACTTACAAGAGATGTTAATGATTCCTCTAAAACTCAAACAAAAATGGCTCTTATAAATCCAGAATCTGATATAGTCCTCATAGGTGAAATTTATCTTCGGGAAGTGTCCTCAAGTCCTCAAGCCCTCCTGAAATTTCAAAGGAAACCCTAATATTTGGTTCATGGTGGTGGGTATTTAAGATTCGGCCCGGCCGAACTTACTGCTGTATATACTTGTTGTTCTAAGTTCATTTGTAATTAACACAGAATGAGGCGTTTGCAACTATATGTTAAATGTTGGTTTCTTTAAACGAAGTCTTTTTAAATACCTTTTTTTGTGCATTACACACTGGTCTATACACAGATTTACTTGGCCTGTTGATTAGTATAAGAGCCACAGGTACTGTGGATGGTGTGCTCGGCCAAAAGGTAAAATTAACAAGTATATACGGCCGTGAGTTCGGCCAGGCCGAAACTTATGTACCCTCCACTATGGATTGCATAGAAACTTGTACTATAGTCTATCATCGAATTATTTGGGTTGGAGTAACACTTGGCGATGGCAAGGTATCTTAAAACTTCTTAACACCGTCTTATCAATTGTAAGTTAGTCCACACGGGGTATATATTAAACAAAAACAAGTATATACGGCCGTAAGTTTGGCCAGGCCGAAGCTTATGTACCCTCCATCATAGATTGCGTAGAAACTTCTTCTAAACACTGCCATCCACAATCGAATTACTTAAGTTGCGGTAACGCTTGCCGATGGCAAGGTATCTTAAAACCTCCTAACACCGTCTTCTAAATTGTATGTAGGTCCATACGAGGAATATATTAAATCAAAAAAGATCGATCAACTACGTAAATAATTCAGTTTGACAAAATTTTCTATAGACATAAAATGTTGACAAAATTTCTATAGAAATAAAATTTTAACAAAATTTTCTATAGAAATAAAATTTTCACAAACTTTTTGTAGAAATAAAATTTTGACAAAATTTTCTATAGTAATAAAATTTTAACAAAATTTTCTATAGAAATGAAATTTTAACAAAATTTTCTATAGAAATAAAATTTTCACAAACTTTTCTATACACCCTCAAAAAAAATCGCTTCTTTAACATATGTTCCAAACATATTTTGCAGGAAGCACATATATTATTGCATACTGCCGAAACATTAATATGTTTGTTTTATGTGAACATATTATATGTTTGGAAGCATTTTGAGCCAAAAATATTATATGCTTGGAAGACTTTTTCCCAAACACGATTGTGCTCATTCCCTTACATACTCGTAATTTTCACTTCCACGAAATTTTTTAGTTATTGGCACCTTTCTCTGTAATACAAATAATGTTGAAGAAATTATTCACTTTTATAAATTTTTTAAATTTTACCTTTCGCCTGCACGGAGAATCGAACCGAGGACCATACAGTTTGTAAGCCAACACACTATCCACTGGGCTACGTAGCTGTTATAGTCACCAGTAGATAATTATCGTTTTAAGTTACATTTATATAGCATAGTTTGCAGCGCCCACGAGCCTATGCAAACATAACATTATTTAACAGAAACATACATTTGTTTGCCACGTGGAGCAGTGGTTAGCATGTCTGCCTTGCATGCAAAGGGTCGTGGGTTCAATCCCTGCTCCGACCGAACATTTTTTTTGTTTTTTTTTTTTTTAATTTAACATTTATATTTATACTATATTATTTTTTTTTTAAATGAAACTTCGAAATGTGCGTTATTAAAGATTTATAGTCAGTAACAGTGCTTGATATAAACGAAATTGACTGATTTTTGGATAAAATATTATTTTTTTGCAAAAATAACAATCTTGTAATAAAAAACTGTTTTTGTACAAAACTTTAAAATTTGGAAGGAATTCAAAAACTAACAAAAGAAGAACGTGGAGTCGAGTATAAACATACATACATAATTTTATAATATAAACATAAATTTATTTAGGAGTGAACAGTTTTTTACTAGCATTTAACACCATCGCTCTAAAATTCCTTTTATTTTTCTTTAATAATTCATTTTAAAGAAAATAAACTTTTTAAATTGTTTTAGCTGTAAAACTCGAACTTAATGCCCGCTTTTATATTTGATGGTGTCCGTCAACTCCTCGTGGACTACTTTTTAATAAAGAGGAAGTAAAGTTTGTTTTTTTACATTTTACTGTGTAATTTTTCACTATTTCCTCCTTATTTCATTTTACTGTCCCAACTCTAAAAAGAGTATAGTGCCCTTTCGTTATTTTTATGAAGACCCCTGATTTCTTTTAAAGAACCAAGAAAAAAATTGTGCCCATAATGCCAAAATGATAAACAAAACACATGTCCACACATACATAAAATGCTGCTCTCAAGGCGAAAACATAAGCTGTTTGTTTTTCAAATGTCTATTCTCTTGGTTCAGAATGTATATTCTCTTTATTCAAATTAAATAATATTTAGACTTAAACATATCAAATTTTTGGCCTTATCATAAAACAGTTTTCCGAAACAACATACAAGCGGTTTCACAGAAATTGTTCTTTTTTGACTCTTTTGCTGTTATATTGATATCTTTCGTCAACTCTCCCGGTTTCCATCTCTATTTCTCTGTATACTCTCTCTGTCGCTTTGAATAAAATATCACAACATATGTATGTTTAGTCGAAATTTGTAAATTTATATATGTTTGTATTCACACATATGATTTTTATGAAACATTCATGCCCCAAACATAATATTTGCTAACATATTAACATAGATGTCCCAAACATTTAGTGTTAGTTTAGGAACATTACATGTTCGCACTTAAATATATTGTGGTTTAAAATCGTGCCCGAAACACATTTTGTTTATATCGGAACATATGAAAAACATATTTTTCTAACAGTGTAGAAATAAAATTTTGACAAAATTATCTATAGAAATAAAATTTTGGTAGATTCTTTTTGGCTCGAGTGGCCACCATGATTATGAACCGAATAAAATTTTAACAAAATTTTCTATAGAAATAAACTTTTGACAAAATTTTCTATAGAAATAACGTTTCGACAAAATTTTCTATAGAAATAAAATTTTGACAAAAATTTCTATAGAAATAAAATTTTTGGTAGATTATTTTTTGATTGGAGATCGGCTATATATAACTATAGACCGATATGGACCAACACCACGTTCCACATGTGAACCGGATCGGATGAATTTTGCTACTCCAGGAGGCTCCGGAGGTCAAATCTGGAGAGCGGTTTATATGGGGGCTATATATAATTATGGACCGATATGGACCAATTCTGGCACGGTTGTTACAACCGGATCGGATGAAATTTGCTTCTCGTTGAGGCTCCGCATGTACCAAATTTGAACCGGATCGGATGAATTGTGCTCCTCCAAGAGGACCCGCAAGCCAATTTGGAGCGTCGGTTTATATGGGGGCTATACGTAAAAGTGGTCCGATATGGCCCATTTGCAATACCATGCGACCTACATCAATAGCAACTACTTGTGCCAAGTTTCAAGTCGATAGCTTGTTTCGTTCGGAAGTTAGCGTGATTTCAACAGACGGACGGACGGACATGCTCGGATCGACTCAGAATTTCACCACGACCCAGAATAGATATACTAAATGGGGTCTTAGAGCAATATTTCGATGTGTTACAAACGGAATGACAAAGTTAAAATACCCCCCATCCTATGGTGGAGGGTATAAAAACATGTTAATACAGCCGAAAGTTCAGCCAGGCCGAATCTTATGTACCCTCCACCATGGATTTTCGTACAGTACTAAAGAATTTCACACAAGGTGAGTCCATATGGACTCTACTATAGTTAAATTTAACTAACTGTGAGTAAAATTTTGAACTACTCAATATTATGGAATTTACTTGTAGTTATGACGTTCAAATTTCTGAGTGCAGTAAATACCACTGACCTCGCCTATTTTGTGAGTCATTCGTATAGATGCTCAGATTCCCGAAATGTATCTTATTCTCGCAATAATCACACTATCACGCTTGAATTCCGTCGAGAATAACACTCTTTCTATTGGAATGTAAAAGATCACAATGCTTTTGTAAGCTTCTTGAACAATAAAATAAACTGTCATTAGAATAAGTTTTCCAGCTGTCGAATGAGACGTTTCGTAATAATTGCAAACTGAAGATTGTTGCAACGGGTATCAGTCACACTTTATTTGTTTCGTGTTTATTTTGGGGCGATATTTTATTGGGGCCTTATTACATGAGGTCGCGATTTCCCCCCAATTTTGTTTCTAATTTACTTTCGAAATGGTGTATCCAACAATCCCAAATAGATAATTCTACATCTCGATACTTGAAATGAGTCTGTTGCTGCTGTTGTGGTTGTTTCGTTATAACTGCTTCTATGTTGTTATAACTGCTTCTACTGCTGCTGATGTTCGTTTGCTCCTGGCCTTTTGTTGTCAAGTGATAATCTGTAAATTGTTCACAGTATGGAAAATGCATCTCGAACAGCATTCAGTACCACATTTCGAAGACCTCAGACAATTGTATTTCATTTTGTTCATTGCTGATGATGTTGATGGTAGTGGTAGAGGTCTTCGTAACCATGGCTTCTGCTTGGAAAATTCCTCTTTTCATGCGATACAATTTGGATACAAGATAGAACATGGTGTTTTTGTTTAGGTCACCATCATTTGTTTGGGTCCCTTAACCAAAGGAAAAAAAGCTACGATTTTTCCTTACGGTGTGGACAAATATTTGAAAGAAATGAAATGAAAAAATTCATCGCTACAGTTAAACCAGCAAAGATTTTTAGCTCATATTGGATACATTGCATCACGGTAAAAAGGTTTACCAAAAACTGTAGCCAGATATTTCACGAGTGCTCCTGGAAAATAGTTTGGTACTCATTTGCCCAGTGTGAGCATACCCTTAGTTATTGTAAAGTCTATTGATGTTGTTTTTTTTGCTCTTCTTTGTATTCCCGTTGACTATCCTCAAGTTAAAGCTTAATAATCTCCCCCAAAAAGTTGAATAGACGACGATGAAATTATTGTCAAACCTTTAGCAAGGCAAAGACGAAGACAGAAAGACGAAATAATCTCCAACAAGCGTTTTAAAGGTTAAAGACATTTTGTTGATGCCTTTGTTAAGACATCTTTGCGGATAGTTTCTTCGCCTTTTGGTGTTATTTACTTAACATCAACATCATCTCAAAAAACCTTAAAAGAAATTTGACATACTTGACCCTTCTTGAAGTCTTTAGCTTTTTAAGTTCATGCTAATCTGAAAAATGAAGAAAAGTTTTCTTAAAATTTTTAGGGATATTTTTTTGTCATAATGGTCTAGGTTTATCCTCTTCTTTGTGAGTTTTATCTTCGTTTCTATTTCACCTTATTTTGTTTTTCATTGTTCAGTTACACGCAAAAAAAAAAACGTTTGGAAAACGTGTATCGAAAACGTTTTTCTTTTGTTAGAGTTTTTTGAATTGCTTCGAAAATTTTAATCTTTTATCACCAAAAAAATTCGTTTGTTACACAATTTTTATTTTTTCAATAAAAAAAGTTATTTTTGAAACAACAACACAGTCCATTTCGTTTATATCAAACACTGTTCTTTTCTGACTAGGTCTTTAATAAGACACATTTTACAGTTCAAAATGTAATATATTACAATGTAATGTTGAACATTTTTTCGGAATCTTCCGAACATATCTGGAATATATGTAAAAAACAAAAAAACAAAAAAAAAAAACTTTTGGTCGAAGCAGGGATCGAACCCACGACCCTTGGCATGCAAGTCGGACGTAGCAACCACTGCTCCACGGTGCCAAACTAAATGTTTGTTTCTGTTAAATAAACTTTGTTTATTAGGTTCGTGGGCGTCGCAAGCTATGCTATATAAATAAAACTTATATGGATATTTATCTATTGATGACCATAACAGGTACATAGCTCAGTGGTTAGTGTGTTGGCTTACAATGTGCATGGTCCCCGGTTCGATTCTCCGTCCAGGCGAAAGGTAAAAAAATTTTAAAAATTTATAAAATTGTATAATTTCTTCTACATTGTTGGTATTACAGGAAAAGGTGTTAAGAACTAACAAACCCGGTGGATGTGAGAAAGATGTGAGGTAAAATGCAATGAGCAAGAAAACAATGTTTTTTTTTGAGTTTGTCTTTATGAAATTGTTTTTACATCCTGGAAAAGAATAAACGTTTATCACAAAAAGTATATACTTTTCTTCCAAATACACTTCCTTACAGCGAAAAGCAAATGAGAAACGAACTTTGTTTGTCTAAAATTTCATTTGGGAGGAAAGAATTATTTTTTTGCGTGTAGTATTTGTGTTTGTATTATTATTTTATTTTCCACTATTATATTTAAAAAGTAAGTCAAACAGTTTGAAATAAATAATTTTCGTTAATTGAAAATTTAATGAATATTTCCCAATAGAGAATTTTGGTTAAGACAAGTATCAATTTTTTCTTAGCGTAAATGAAACAAATTAGGAAATTCTAAAGTCGGGCGGGGACACTGTACACTGAAAAAAGAAATTGTTGGGAAACCAAAGATTGACCATGACCTTAAAATACGAATGCCAATTTTGCTTAGCATAGAGGACTCATTTCTCGGACATAAAGTTTTTTCGTTGTACAAAAGTTAAATTTTCAATGAAGTCTTTGGGTCCTTACAGTTAAGAGATTCGACCTAAAAATGGGTATTTTTACAAAAGAAATTATTCAAAATTAATAATCGATATAATTTGTTGACTCCTTGTATTTTGACTATAAAACAAACAAAAAACAAGTATATACGGCCATAAGTTCCGCCAGGCCGAAGCTTATGTACCCTCGTAGAAACTTCTACTGAAGACTGTCATCCACTATCGAATTACTTGGGTTGCGGTAACACTTGCCGATGGCAAGTTATCTTAAAACTTCCTAACATCGTCTTCTAAATTACAAGGTAGTAATATATATTAAACTAAAAAGGCCGATTAAATACGTATATAATTAAGTTTAAACTTTCTATAGAAATAAAATTTTGAAGAAATAAAATTTTGACAACATTTTCTATAGAAGTAAAATTTGGAAAAAAATTTCCATAGAAATAAAATTTTGACAAAATTTTCTATAGAAATAAAATTTTTACAAAATTTTCAAAAACTTAAAACCAAAGATTCTTAATCTTTAAAGTAAGCCTTAGCCTATATTTTTATACCCACCACCATAGAATGGTGACGGGGGTATAATAAGTTTGTCATTCCGTTTGTAACGCATCGAAATATCGATTTCCGACTATATAAAGTATATATATTCTTGATCAGGGAGAAATTCTAAGACGATATAACGATGTCCGTCTGTCCGTCTGTCTGTCTGTCTGTCTGTCTGTCTGTCTGTCTGTTGTAATCACGCTACAGTCTTCAATAATGAAGCAATCGCGCTGAAATTTTGCACAAACTCGTCTTTTGTCTGCAGGCAGGTCAAGTTCGAAGATGGGCTATATCGGTCCAGGTTTTGATATAGTCCCCATATAAACCGACCTCCCGATTTGGGGTCTTGGGCTTATAGAAATCGTAGTTTTTATCCAATTTGCTTGAAATTAGAAATGTAGAGGTATTTTATGACCATAAAGGGGTGTGCCAAAAATGGTGAGTATCGGTCCATGTTTTGGTATAGCCCCCATATAGACCGATCTCCCGATTTTACTTCTTGGGCTTATAGAAACCGCAGTTTTTATTCAATTTACCTGAAATTGGAAATCTAGAGGTATTGTAAGACCACAAATACGTGTGCCAAAAATTGTGAGTATCGGACAATATTTTGGTATAGCCCCCATATAGACCGATCTCCCGATTTTATTTCTTGGGCTTATAGAAACCGCAGTTTTTATTCAATTTACCTGAAATTGGAAATCTAGAAGTATTGTAGGACCACAAATACGTATGCCAAAAATTGTGAGTGTTGGTCCATGTTTTGGTATGGTCCCCATATAAAAGGACCTCCCGATTTGGGGTCTTGGGCTTATAGAAACCGTAGTTTTTATCCAATTTGTCTGAAATTGGAAATCTAGTGGTATTTTAGGATCATAAAGAGGTGTGCCGAAAATGGTAAGTATCGGTCCATATTTGGTATAGCCCCCATATAGACCGATTTCCCGATTTTAATTCTTGGGCTTCTAGAATCCGAAGTTTTTATCCTATTTGCCTGAAATTGGAAATCTAGTGGTATTTTAGGACCATAAAGAAGTGTGCCGAAAATGGTGAGTATCGGTCCATATTTTGGTATAGCCCCCATATAGACCGATCTCCCGATTTTACTTCTTGGGCTTATAGAAACCGCAGTTTTTATTCAATTTACCTGAAATTGGAAATTTAGAGGTATTGTAGGACCACAAATACGTGTGCCAAAAATTGTGAGTATCGGTCCATGTTTTGGTGTGGTCCCCATATAAAACGACCTCCCGATTTGGGGTCTTGGGCTTATAGAATCCGTAGTTTAAATACAATTTGTCTGAAATTGGAAATTTATAGGTATTTGAGGACCATAAAGGGGTGTGCCAAAAATGGTGAGTATCGGTCCATGTTTTGGTATAGCCCCCATATAGACCGATATCCCGATTTTACTTCTTGCGTTTCTAGAATCCGTAGTTTTTATGCGATTTGCCTGAAATTGTAAATATTATTTTAGGCTCCCAAAAACGTGTATCGGATTAAGTTTTTATCGGTCCTTTTGGTAATGCCTCCATATAGACCGTCTTCATTTCTTGAGGGTATAGAAGGCGCACTGATCATGAAAATTGCTTGAAACTCAATGTAAAATTTTCAGATTTCAGATACTTCTCGGGTGAAAATCAAAGCAAGACGTTATTTTATAATTTTCTTGCACACTTACAAGAGATGTTAATGATTCCTCTAAAACTCAAACAAAAATGGTTCTTATAAATCCAGAATCTGATATAGTCCTCATAGGTGAAATCTTTAAATTTATCTTCGGGAAGTGTCCTCAAGTCCTCAATCCCTCCTGAAATTTCAAAGGAAACCCTAATATTTGGTTCATGGTGGTGGGTATTTAAGATTCGGCCCGGCCGAACTTAGTGCTGTATATACTTGTTCTTTATTTTGTTATCTTAAATCTAAATTTTTAAATATTTTAAATCTATATTTTTTTATCTTAAATCTAAATATTCAATATTTAAGTTAATTTAAAGACGACTTCTTCAAAACAAATATGTGTTTCTTTAGTTTAAAGAAAATTTGCCTTAGTTCAAAGACATATGATTTTAACGGAGGGACGTAAATTTTCCAAATAAGTGTTCAAAATTTAATAAAAAAATGTTAAAGCAAAGATTAGATTTCATTATTTTTAAAAATTCATTATTTTTAAGAAATTTGTCCTAACCCTACACTCAAAAAAAAAGTTTTCTTGGATCCAAAGATTTTGACCTTCCCTTAAGGATTTTGGTATTGATTCCAAGCCAAAAATGCGGTTTCTTTAAAATAAGGAATTTTTTAGCGACCTATCTGGCTTTAAATCTAGGACCAATAAAATTAAAATTAGCATACAGATCTCATTTATCAAATGTTCATTCTCTTTTCGCGGTTTATTAATAAAGGTACTCACGTACACACAAATGCCAGTTTGAAAATCCAAATTATAACGGATACTTAAAATAAAATATGTTTTCTTAATTCCACAAAAACTTCAAACCGAAGACGCAAAATACTCAAAATAAGTCTTAGCCTATATTTGAAGCGTTTTTATGTTAAATCTAAAGTTTCAATATTTCAGTTAATTTAAGGATAATTTCTTTAAATCAAAAATGTATTTCTTTACTTTAAGGAAAATTAGTCTTCGTTCAAAGACATGCGACTTTAACGAAGGGACGCAAATTTACAAAATTTGTGTCCTAAATTTAATGACAAACATTTTTGAAGCAAAGACTATAAACTTTATTTTAATTAAAATTCCATTATTTTAAAGAAATTTGCACTTAATATTTTGTAAATTTCGCATCCTAAAATTTAGGTTGCGTAATCTCTAATATCACATAAATATTTTTTTCAGCATAATTGCAAAAAAACTTTAAGCCAAACATACAAAATTCTAAAAATAAATCTTAGCTTAGTAGCGTTTTCATCTTAAATCTAAGGATTCATTATTTCATTTAATTTAAACACGAATTCTTTAAATCAAAACTATGTTCCTACGACGCACGGTGGTTCTTAATCACTTTTATGGAAATATTTCTACAACTTTTGAACGGATCAAGATATAAACATAATTTTTCTTTGTGTGAAAGCTCCTCCAAACAAGCAATTTTGTGGGGCCCTAGTTGGTCCACGGACTGTCCTGTAGGCGTTGAAAGTTAGTCACCTCGGGGATATGAAACTTTGTTTTAGCTGTCAAATCCGCAAATATTAACCCATTTCAATGATTTTTTTTTCTTTGTTTGTTACAACTTGTAAATCTCTTTTTGCAAAATTTTAATAATTGCGGTCAGTGCGGACCTTGTCCGCATTTTGGCGGATCTTAGTTTTCTTTTCATAACAGCATTCCCTATACAATTCTACGCATTTTAGAAGAAACATGTATATACGGCCGTAAGTTCGTCATGGATTGCATAGAAACATGTACTAAATACTGTCATCCACAATCGAATTACTTGGGTTGCACTTGCCGATGGCAAGGTATCTTAAAACTTCTTAACCCCGTGTTCTCAATTGTAAGTTAGTCCATACGGGGTATATATTAAACAAAAACAAGTATATACAACAGTAAGTTCGGCCGGGCCGAATCTTAAATACCCACCACCATGAACCAAATATTAGGGCTTCCTTTGAAATTTCAAGAGGGCTTGAGGACTTGAGGACACTACCCGAAGATAAATTTAAAGATTTCACCTATGAGGACTATATCAGATTCTGGATTTATAAGAACCATTTTTGTTTGAGGTTTAGAGGAATCATTAACATCTCTTGTAAGTGTGCAAGAAAATTATAAAATAACGTCTTGATTTGAAATCTTAAATCTGTAGAAGTAAAATCTGGAAATTTTACATTGAGTTTCAAGCAATTTTCATGATCAGTGCGCCTTCTACACCCTCAAGAAGTGAAGTCGGTCTATATGGAGGCATTACCAAATGGACCGATAAAAACTTAATCCGATACACGTTTTTGTGAGCCTAAAATACCAGAATATTTACAATTTCAGGCATATCAGATAAAAACTACGGTTTCTAGAAACCCAAGGAGTTAAATCGGGAGATCGTTCTTATGGGGGCTATACTAAAATATGGACCGATACTCACCATTTTCGGCACACCTCTTTGTGACCCGAAAATACCTCTAGATTTCCAATTTCAGGCAAATAGGATAAAAACTTCGGATTCTAGAAGCCCAAGAAGTAAAATTGGGAAATCGGTCTATATGGGGGCTATACCAAAATATGGACCGATACTCACCATTTTCGGCACAGCTCTTTATGATCCTAAAATACCTCTAGATTTCCAATTTAAGACAAATTGGATAAAAACTACGGTTTCTATAAGCCCAAGACCCCAAATCGGGAGATCGGTCTATATGGGGGCTATACCAAAATATGGACCGATACTCACAATTTTTGGCACACGTATTTGTGGTCCTACAATACCTCTAGATTTCCAATTTCAGTTAAATTGAATAAAAACTGCGGTTTCTATAAGCCCAAGAAGTAAAATCGGGAGATTGGTCTATATGGGGGCTATACCAAAATATGGACCGATACTCACAATTTTTGGCACACGTATTTGTGGTCCTACAATACCTCTAGATTTCCAATTTCAGGTAAATTGAATAAAAACTGCGGTTTCTATAAGCCCAAGAAGTAAAATCGGGAGATCGGTCTATATGGGGGCTATACCAAAACGTGGACCGATACTCGCCATTTTTGGCACACCTCTTTATGGTCATAAAATACCTCCAGATTTCAAATTTCAGGCAAATTGGATAAAAACTACGATTTCTATAAGCCCAAGACCCCAAATCGGGAGGTCGGTTTATATGGGGACTATATCAAAACCTGGACCGATATAGCCCATCTTCGAACTTGACCTGCCTGCAGACAAAAGACGAGCTTGTGCAAAATTTCAGCACGATTGCTTCATTATTGAAGACTGTAGCGTGATTACAACAGACAGACAGACAGACAGACAGACAGACAGACAGACGGACAGACGGACATCGTTATATCGTCTTAGAATTTCTCCCTGATCAAGAATATATATACTTTATATAGTCGGAAATCGATATTTCGATGTGTTACAAACGGAATGACAAACTTATTATACCCCCGTCACCATTCTATGGTGGTGGGTATAAAAAAGGCCGATTAAATACGTAAATAATTCAGTTTGACAAAATTTTCTGTAGAAATAAAATTTTGGCAAAACTTTCTATAGAAATAAAATTTTGACAAAATTTTCTATAGCAATAAAATTTGACAAAATTTGCTATAGAAATAAAATCTTGACAAAATTTTCTATAGTAATAAAATTTTGAGAAAATCATCTATAGAAATAAAATTTTGGTAGATTATTTTTGGGGATCGCCTATATATAACTAGAGACCGATATGGACCAATTTTGGCATGGTTGTTAGCGGCCATATACTAGCGCAATGTACCAAATTTCATAACGTACCAAATTTTAACGGATGAATTTTGCTCCTCCAATAGGTCCGGAGGTCAAATCTGGGGATCGGTTTAAATGGGGGTATGGACAAATTTTTGCATGGTTGTTAGAGACCATATACTAACACCACGTACCAAATTTCAACCGGATCTGGTGAATTTTGCTCTTCCCAGGGGCTCCGGAGGTCAAATCTGGGGATCGGTTTATATGGGAGCTACATATATAGTTATAGACCGATATGAACCAATTCCTGCATGGTTGTCAGAGACCATATACTAACACCACGTACCAAATTTCAACCGAATCGGATAAATTTTCTTCATCCATGAGGCTCCGGAGGTCAAATCTGGGGATCGGCTTATATGAGGGCTACATATAATTATGGACCGATGTGAACCAAAGTTTGCATGGTTGTTAGAGACCATATACTAACACTATGTACCAAATTTCAGCCGGATTGGATGAAATTTGCTTCTCTTAGAGGCTCCGCAAGCCAAATCTGGCGATCGGTTTATATGGGGGCTATACGTAAAAGTGGTCCGATATGGCCCATTGGCAATACCATCCGACCTACATCAATAACAACTACTTGTGCCAAGTTTCAAGTCGAAAGCTGGTTTCGCTCACGCACGAAAATGTCGTGACTCACGAAAAATACCGTGTTCTACTAAAGACTGTCATCCACAATAGATTTACTTGGGTTTTGTTAATACAAACCTATGACAAGGTATTTTCAAACTTCTTAACATCGTCTTCTAAATTGTAAGTTAGTCCATACAGTCCATATGAACTGTTGCGTGGGGAATTAGAGAGCCAGAAGTGAAATATGGGAGTCGATTTATATGGGGGCTATATATTAAATTATGAACCTATATGGACCAATTTTTGTGTGATTGATCGATATGAACCAAGTTTGGCTCTCCAAGAGGCTCCGCAAGCAAAATCTGTGGATCCGTTTATATGGGGCTACATATAATTATGGACCCATTTGGACCAATTTTTGCATGGATGTTAGAGGCCATATATATAAACACCACGTACCTAATTTCAACCGGTTCGGATGAAATTCGCTCCTCCATGAGGACCCGCAAGCTAAATCTGGGGATCGGTTTATATGGGGGCTATAAATAATTATGAACGTATATGGAGCAATTTTAGTGTTAATGTTAGAGACCATATACTAACACCACGTAACAAATTTCAACTGGATAGGATGAAATTTGCTTCTCTAAGGGGCTCCGCAAGCCAAATCTCGGGGACCGTTTATATTGGGGCTATACGTAAGAGTGGTCCGATAAGGCCCAATTGCAACACCATCCGACCTACATCAATAACAACTACTTGTGTCAAGTCGATAGCTCGTTTCGTTCGGAAGTTAGCGTGATTTCCACAGAAGGACGGACAGACGGACGGACATAGCTAGATCCACTCATAATTTCATTACGACCTGGAATATATATGTATATACTTTTAGGGGTCTTAGAACAATATTTCGATGTGTTACAAACGGAATGACAAAGCTAATATACACCCCATCCTATGGTAGGGGTATAAAAATTTGGCCGAAAGTGGTTGTCCATTCCATAGAGGTTTCACTGTATTTTGTAATGTAATGTATTTTATGATTAAACATTTCCCAAAAAAAAACGATGCTAAGTATCCAAATATCTTTGCTTTATACAAAAATACATAAGCCAGTTAGCTGGGTCCAGAGAGAAGAGGAGATCTCAAATCTCCAATAGAAAGTCGACTAAACAAGTTGTTGGAAATGTTTTGTGTTCTTTTTTTTTTTTGCATAGCCCATGAATCCTCCTCTTTGCCTATTAGATTGTGCGACAAGGCCATTGGGCAAGAACTTGGCCTAATACAGCTCCAGAGATAGTCAACTAAATACCCAAACCACTTAGGTTCTAGTCCTTCATATAAACTGGACAACAAACAAATGAAATAGTTGGCAAAAGTTCTTCTTCCATCAGGACCATAGTTTGAAAAAAAAACAAGTATATAAGGCCGCAAGTTCGGCCAGGCCGAATCTTATGTACCCACCACCATGGATTGCGTAGAAACTTCTACGAAAGACTATCATCCACAATCGAATTACTTGGGTTGTGGTATCTTAAAACTTCTTAACATCGTTTTCTAAATTGTGATTTAGTCCATACATGGTATATATTAGACAAAAAAGTTATGTATAGTTTAGTCTACAAATAATTACGAATCGATATGGACTTTTTGTACGTAGAGAGCCAGAATTGAAATATGGGGGTCGCTTATATGGGGGCTATATACAATTATGAACTTGATATGGACCATTTTTTGTGTGATTGGGGATCGATTTATCTGAGGGCCATATATAACTATAGACCGATATGGACCTAGTTAGGCATGGTTGTTAACGACTATATACTAGCACAATGTACCAAATTTCAACTCACTCGGATTAAATTTGCTCCTCCAAGAGGTTCGAAAACCAAATCTCGGGATCGGTTTATATGGGGCTATGCACGATTATGGACTGATATGGACCATTTTTGGCATGGTTGTTAAATATCATATACTACCACCACGTACCAAATTTCAAGCAGATCGGATGAATTTTGCTTCTCCAAAAGGCACCGCAGGTCAAATCTGGGGATCGGTTTATATGGGAGCTATATATAATTATGGACTGATATGAACCAATTCCTGCATGGTTGTTGGATACCATATACCAACATCACGTACCAAATTCCAACCGAATGGGAAGAACTTTGCCCTTCCAAGGGGCTCTGGGGGTCAAATCTGGGGATCGGTTTATATGGGGCCTATATATAATTATGGACCGATATCGACCAATTTTTGCATGGGAGTTTGAGGCCATATATTAGCACCACGTACCAAATTTCAACTGAATCAGATGAATTTTGGTCTTCCAAGGGGTTCCGGAGGTCAAATCTGGTGATCGGTTTATATGGGGGCTATATAATTATGAACCGATGTGGACCAATTTTTGCATGGTTGTTAGAGACCATACACTAACATTACGTACCAAATTTCAGCCGGATCGGATGAAATTTGCTTCTCTTAGAGGCCTCGCAAGCCAAATCGGAGGATCGGTTTATATGGGGGCTATATATAATTATGGACCGATGTGGACCAATTTTTGCATGGTTGTTAGATACCATATACTGACACCATGTACCAAATTTCAGACGGATCGGATGACATTTGCTTCTCTTAGGGGCCTCGCAAACCAAATCGGGGGATCGGTTTATATGGGGGCTATATATAATTATGGACCGATGTGGACCAATTTTTTCGTGGTTGTTAGAGACCATATACTAACACCATGTACCAAATTTCAGCCGGATCGGATGAAATTTGCTTCTCTTAGAGGCCTCGCAAGCCAAATCGGGGGATCGGTTTATATGGGGGCTATATATAATTATGGACCGATGTGGACCAGTTTTTGCATGGTTGTTAGAGACCATATACTGACACCATGTACCAAATTTCAGCCGGATCGGAGGAAATTTGCTTCTCTTAGAGGCCTCGTAAGCCAAATTTTGGGGTCCGTTTATATGGGGGCTATACGTAAAAGTGGACGAATGGGCCATTTGCAATACCATCCGACCTACATCAATAACAACTACTTGTGCCAAGTTTCAAGTCGATAGCTTGTTTCGTTCGGAAGTTAGCGTGATTTCAACAGACGGACGGACGGACGGACGGACGGACGGACGGACGGACATGCTCAGATCGACTCAGAATTTCACCACGACCCAGAATATATATACTTTATGGGGTCTTAGAGCAATATTTCGATGTGTTACAAACGGAATGACAAAGTTAATATACCCCCCATCCTATGGTGGTGGGTATAAAAATGTTATCATTTGTGGGCAGTAGTGGCATAGAGATTAGGATTTTGCTGCTCGCAATATTTACCAGTAAGCGAATCCAAAACGAAAATCATAAAGCAAACATTTCTATACCATTTTCCCAACATTCGGTCGGTCTATCCAGTGGCCTATCAGTGAATTATGGATTTAGTTTAGTTTTCTCGAGAGTTTTAGTTTGTGGTTTTTGTGGCCAAGCAGCAGTTATCTTTGATTCTTTTTATAGACATTTTTAATATGGCTAAATATTTGTGCTAACAGAGTGGAAAAATGAAAATATTTTTTTTAAAAGTTAGTACGAGTATTTATATACTAAAGCATAACTGTGTTCCAGAATATTAATTGAGGGAGGAAGATTAGAATATGTACACTGCAAGCTCTAAGAACGGAATATCCATATTTGGGAGTTTTCCATCGGCAGGCTGTGGTAAGTCATTATTCACAAGCATATGGGTACGGCACAAATGATTTTAGTAAGCAGACCTCCTTACCTACTTATTGCTGGTTATTATTACAGAGTAGCTGATATGTATTGTAGCCAACTTCCAATTGTTATTATTCCTCAACCACTCGTCTGACAGCGAAAAGTTTTATTTCACTGACAATTTATTTGATTGATTACAAGGATGACACGAATCCGAACTAGCGGATTTGTGTCCACTTAGACCATAGTTGCTCCATTACGTTTCCTCAAACTTCTTTCCATCTTCCTCTTGGGAGCCACCGTGGTGCAATGGTTAGCATGCCCGCCTTGCATACACAAGGTCGTGGGTTCGATTCCTGCTACGACCGAACACCAAAAAGTTTTTCAGCGGTGGATTATCCCACCTCAGTAATGCTGGTGACATTTCTGAGGGTTTCAAAGCTTCTCTAAGTGGTTTCACTAGAATGTGGAACGCCGCTCGGACTCGGCTATAAAAAGGAGGTCCCTTGTCATTGAGTTTAACATGGAATCGGGCAGCACTCAGTGATAAGAGAGAAGTTCACCACTGTGGTATCACAATGGACTGAATAGTCTAAGTGAGCCTGATACATCGGGCTGCCACA
This sequence comes from Haematobia irritans, assembly GCF_050003625.1. Lineage (NCBI taxonomy): Eukaryota > Metazoa > Arthropoda > Insecta > Diptera > Muscidae > Haematobia > Haematobia irritans. The sequence goes on along the minus strand of NC_134399.1, from coordinate 68,087,232 downwards.
TAACCTAACCTAACCTATCTTCCTCTTCGTGTCTGTCTCGCTCCGACCGGAATGAGTCCATTCTATGATAATGTGTCCTTCGGATGCGCTTAGGTCCTCCACCCCGATGCCTTGATGAAGGCGAGTATACTCCTCAGGCTGCATTATCGGTCATAGTCTGAAAGAAATAAGAGCCTAGTATCTTGTTTCTTCTAAAAGATAGTGCTGGACACTGGCACAGGAAGTGAAATGAATCTTCCGTAGCCTCGGGGCCCAGACACCACCTACACATATCATCATTCGCTAGACCAATCCTTAAAAATTTTGACAAAAAATACAACAATTATTAATAAATTTCTCGGATTTAAATCATTATTTTTGATAAATTGGCGGCTAAATTTGAGTCGAGATAAGTCGACATATTTGGCGGCGGTATCGACTTGCAAAAACTGGTCGGCGGAGGCTAAAATCTGCGGCGATACTCGGCGACTTCATTCTCTGATACCTAGTAATGCCGGACATCTTTTCGAAATCGTGCCAACATATATGTCGAATTACTTGATTTTCGTTTCCAAAAGTTGTATTCTTTAAAAAAAAAAGCAAACTGTTTATGTTAAACAAAGTTTCTTTATATCGGCTGTTGGACGCCCAAAACTATACTTTATAAAAATAACTGCTTGACTGTATACGTTGCTTGGGCGTTGATAGCTATAGCGATAATTGTCTGTTGATGACACTAACAGCTACATAGCCCAGTGGATAGTGTGTTGGTTTACAAACTGTATGGTCCGCGGTTCGATTCTCCGTGCAATTAGCCAGAAAATTAAAAAAAAAAAAAAAAAAAAACAAGTATATACGGCCGTAAGTTCGGCCAGGCCGAATCTTATGTACCCTCCACCATGGATTGCGTGTAAACTTCTACGAAAGACTGTCATCCACAATCGAATTACTTGGGTTGTGGCATCTTAAAACTCTTAAATTTTCTAAATTGTGAGTTAGTCCATACGTGGTATATATTAGACAAAAAAGTTATGTATAGGTAAGTCTACAAATAATTAGAATCGACTTTTGGACTTTTGCACGGTACGTAGAGAGCCAGAATTGAAATATGGGGGTCGCTTATATGGGGGCTATATAGAATTATGAACTTGATATGGACCAATTTTAGTGTGATTGGGGATCGATTTATCTGAGGGCTATATATAACTATAGACCGATATGGACCTAGTTAGGCATGGTTGTTAACGGCCATATACTAGCACAATGTACCAAATTTCAACTGACTCGGATGAAATTTTCTCCTCCAAGAGACTCCAAAACCAAATCTCGGGATTGGTTTATATTGGGGCTATATATAATTATGGACTGATATGGACCAATTTTTGCATGGTTATTAAATATCATATACTACCACCACGTACCAAATTTCAACCAGATCGGATGAATTTTGCTTCTCCAAAAGGCACCGGAGGTCAAATCTGGGGATCGGTTTATATGGGGGCTATATATAATTATGGACTGATATGAATCAATTCATGCATGGTTGTTGGATACCACATACTAACATCACGTACCAAATTTCAACATAATCGGATGAATTTTGCTCTTCCAAGGAGCTCCGGAGGTCAAATCTGGAGATCGGTTTATATGGGGCCTATATATAATTATTAACCGCTTTCGACCAATTTTTCAACGTACCAAATTTCAACTGAATCAGATGAATTTTGGTCCTCCAGAGGCTGCGGAGGTCAAATCTGGTGATCGGTTTATATGGGGACTATATATATTTATGAACCGATGTGCACCAATTTTTGCATGGTTGTTAGAGACCATATACTAACACCATGTACCAAATTTCAGCCGGATCGGATGAAATTTGTTTCTCTTAGAGGCTCCGCAAGCTAAATCGGGGGATTCGTTTATATGGGGGCTATATATATAATTATGGACCGATGTGGACCAATTTTTGCGTGGTTGTTAGAGACCATATGCTAACAACTTGTACCAAATTTCAGCCGGATCGGATGAAATTTGTTTATCTTAGAGGTTCCGCAAGCCAAATCGGGGGATCGGTTTATATGGGGGCTATATGTAATTATGGACCGATGTGGACCAATTTTTGCGCAGTTGTTAGAGACTATATACTAACACCATGTACCAAGTTTCAGCCGGATCGGATGAAGTTTGCTTCTCTTAGAGCAATCGCAAGCCAAATTTGGGGGTCCGTTTATATGGGGGCTATACGTAAAAGTGGACCGATATGGCCCATTTGCAATACCATCCGACCTACATCAATAACAACTACTTGTGCCAAGTTTCAAGTCGATAGCTTGTTTCGTTCGCAAGTTAGCGTGATTTCAACAGACGGGCGGACGGACGGACGGACGGACATGCTCAGATCGACTCAGAATTTCACCACGACCCAGAATATATATACTTTATGGGGTCTTAGAGCAATATTTCGATGTGTTACAAACGGAATGACAAAGTTAATATACCCCCATCCTATGGTGGTGGGTATAATAATATGCATTGTAAGTGAAATAAAGCCTTTAAGTTTGTTAAATTTCAATCAAAAATGTGACTTTTGATACAAAAAAATTTACCTTTTTTTCTAGCTATTTTTTTTAGCATTTTTTAGCTTTTTTAGCTATTTTTTTGGGCAAATCTAGCGGATTTTGGTGAAACAATTCTGGCAACGCTGTCCGTCAACATGTATATTTTTGAGTCAAAACTTAGTTTTAAATCAAGTCAAGAAATAAAATTGTGTGATCGTTCAAAAATCGTTGTTGCGCCGATATGAACTCTATTCAAAATGTATAGGATACATTTTCCAAATCAATGATGTTCGCAGATGCAGGGACAACACTTCGTCCCGAGTTCTTACGAAATAATTTCAGAAAATTATAAATGCCTTGGAATAAAGAGGAGGAAAGTTTTTTTTTTTATTTTGAAAATTATCTGTACTTAAACCCTTTCATATAAATCATAACTCTAAACTTTATTTATTATATTGAACAGATTTTGGAAATTCCCCACAAAAAATTTCGTCCCCATCCAGGAAAAAATATCTCCGATTTGAGGTAAAATCCCCAATACTGGCAACACTGGTCTTAAGGGATATCAAAGATAATTGAGAAGAAGATGCAGACTTGTCATAGCAAAACTGAAGCACCAGAGGACTCTGCCAACAAAATATCATAAAGTTTGCGTCGACGTGTCTCTCAAATGTACTGCTGTTTGCGTCGGAAAATATCATAACATTTGTGTTTTTCATAAATTTCTGAATAAAAACCCACAAAAGCAGTACCAAAACGATTGTAGAAAATTAAAATAAAACGTATGTGTATTTTAAAGCAAATATTCATTATGGTTTTATGTGAATATTGCCGTTTAAATTTATTCTTGGGCAGAGCTGCTTTGGAAAAAATTGACAAATAAAACAATTTTTTTCTCATAGCCCTCTACACCTTGACATTTGTCTTCTCTTGATGAGAGCACAATGCTCAATCTTGTTATACTCAATTATCTTTGGGGATATGGCCAAATAAATTTGACGAACATACTTTTCCTCTCTACCCCTATTCTTGATCAGGGAGAAATTTATATTGTAATAACGCTACTGTCTTCAATAATTGCGATAATTAGGTACGCTTGGTTATTTACCCATTTAAGAAATTTAAACATATAAGTGGATATTTACCTCTTCAAGGTAATTAAGCGATATTCATTCACCATTCCAAATTTTTGGAGATTTTCATTGAGCTAATGGCGCTGGGATTAATTTTTTTACTTCTCAATTCCCACCTTAAAATAAAAATAACAACAACAACCCCCCTTGTAATCGAAGTTATTTCAAACATTAGTGTAATTTATTCTTTATTGCATTGTAATAACACAAATTTCATATGCAAATAACTTCCCGCCCTGAATATAAAATTCAACAAATAACCATCAGCAGCTTACCACTTTTGAACATTAGGATACCTATATAAGCCATAATTCTTGGTGCCGGTGTTGTAGTTGTGCTGCAATGCAAAAAAGACATGGCTAATAAAGACTTTAACAATCAAAATACTGCAAGACGTTCACATGACCATAAACAAGGCAAAAAAAAAACAAGAAAAACAAAATCCCATGTATTCCCAATTGAATTGCTGTGACTGTGATGGTATGCTGAACGAGCAATGCTTTACAGTTTTCCATTGGATCGACCAGAGCACAGATTTTTAGACATTATTTAAGGCCATAATAACATTATTTCTTGGCCAAAATATCATAATTCTTTTTTATGTCTGGAATTCTCAAACGACACAGGGCCCAACACAACACCTTCACCATCGAAGATATTGGCAGCATCATCGGCATCGTCATCATTGTCCTCGTCCTCATCATCATCGTACGTTGTACACCCATGTTCCACCTCCTAAACTCCTGCCAGTTTTATGCATTGACAGTATGACGGTTGGTTTTTGCTCCTGGGGCTACATGGTGGTTGATGGTGATGGTGTTTTTCTTTTTCTCGAGATTCTTTATAACCGATCGATAAGCTCTGCAGTAGCGTTGAATTTGACATTTCCAATTGCTGCAAATAAAATAAATTTTTCAAACTATACCTCAAGGTATACCCAAAACTCTGACACTCGAACTCACACTTTGGTCGAAAGCTAGAGACTTTCGGAACGATTCCTTGCAAATGTTTTGGCAGTCCCACAGTTGAGAAGACTGCAAAAGAAAACATAGGAGAAAATGAAACGAAACCAATTTGAAATTGCCAGCCAACCGTCCATAGACTAGACTCCACTATTGTGGTTAGAGTTCCACTGGATGTTGGATATTGGAAAGCCTGGTTGAACAATGACAGCTACGACTACCTCCTTCACGTATCGCATACAGGTCTTTTCGTCCAGCGATATCTCTGTCTACATTCAATACCAAACACAGAGCACAGAGTGCTTTTTCAATGTGCGGTGGCATAGCCAAGGAAAATGGAACAATGTACTCCAAAGCACTTAACAGCATCTCTGTACATGAACCTAGCACTCTAAGTGAGTAAGTATGGCCACCCCAATACCCCACCGTTCTTTGTCATCACAAAATGCACATAAATTGGTGTTTTATTTAGGTTTTTTATTTTGTTTTTGGTATCCAACTTCAAACTGGGAATAACAGCGAAATGATTATGGCAACCCAGTGAACATGACATCTAAAATTAGCCTAAATGATTACGCAGACGAGTCAAGGGAACATTCCCATCCACAATCAGAAATGTTATACAGAGAGCCCTCCGGATGACTGAGAAATGGGCGAAAGAGAATGGTCTTGGAGTAAATCCTGCCAAGACAGAATTAGTCATGTCCTGCAAAGATCGCAAAACTCCCACGGTTAAGCCCATATCCTTAGGGGATATTGAAATTCCCTTTGGTGAGTGTGCAAAATACCTTGGCGTTATTCTAGACAGGAAGCCGAACTTTAAGCTTAATATTAGAGAAAGAGCGAGAAAAGCCACGATACCTTTGTACTTGTTCAAAAAGGCAATAGGAAAAAAGTGGGAACAAAAACCGAAAATTGTGTATTGGCTATACACGGCAGTGGTAAGACCTATAATGCTATATGGTGTTGTAGTCTGGTGGCCGGTACTTCAGCAACCGACAGGTTTAGATAAAGTTCAGCGTATGGCGTGTTTGTTTATCTCAGGCGCATTTAGTAAGACAGGAACAGACTCCCTTAATGTCATGCTGCATCTATTGTCTTTAGACATTTTGGCCAAACAGTCAGCTGCCACAACGGCTGTGCGGTTGTGCGAGCTATCGCTGTGGTCGGAAAAAATGTACGGTTACAGTTCGGTCCTCAAAATAATGCCAGATGTGCCTAACGTAGTGGATTACACTCTGGCTAAACCACTTTTCGACATAAAGTTTGAAACTCTAATTCCCAACAGTGAGGCGTGGTGTACACAGACTCCGGGGAATAAAGATATATAGATTTCTACACTGATGGCTCCAAATTGTTCGGGTTCGGAGTATATTCTAAAGATCTGGAAATTCGAATAGCGAAAAGATTGCCTAACCACTGTAGTGTTTTTCAGGCTGAAATATTGGCAATAAGAGAGTTGATGAATTGGCTGAGAAGTAATGTTCCAACAAATATTGGCATTAATATATACTCAGACAGTCAACCTGCAATAAAATCCTTGGACTCTGTGTTCCTTAACTCGAAAACGGCCATAGACTGCCGCAAATCTCTCAACGAGATGGCTGAGCAGTACAATATTCACCTAATATGGGTGCCTGGCCATAGGAACATACCGGGGAACACCGAAGCAGATGAGTTAGCTAGGCTAGGAACTACCTTACATATTCCAGGGGAACTAGAATATATATGTCTTTGGCTACCTGCAAACTCTTACTGCGTAAGAAGGCTGTCATGATGGCAAATGTTTGATAGGAGAATTGCAAGGGTTGTAACGACACTAAGCAAATATGGCCCCATTTAAATTTTAAGCGCACACTAGATATGCTAGTGTTCTGAAGACGTCAGATATCACTTCTGATATCTGCTGTAACGGGTCGCTGCCTGATACGCGAATTTACAAAAACTATTGGTGCGAAGTATAATGATTACTGTATGAGCTGTTATGATGCGGAGGAAAATGAATCAATTAAACACCTCTTGTGTGAGTGTCCTGCATTTTGTGTAAGGCGTAAGCGAATTTTAGGAGCATATAGCTTTAGATTACTGGCCGACCTTGAAAACGTAAACTTAAGCAGTCTGTTATTGTTTTTGGAACAATCTGGTTGGTTCACCATAAGAAAATAATAGCGAAGGTTCAGTGGTTAGAACTAGAAGTGTCCATAGTGTCCATGGACTGAATAGTCTAAGTGAGCCTGAAACTTAATCGGGTGCCACTTTAACCTAACCTACCCTAAATGATATTTCTTGACCTATTGCAAGCACGGCTATTATTATTATTTTATAGAAATAAAATTTTGAGAAAATTTTCTATATAAATAATATTATGTCCAAATTGTTTATTGAAATTAAAATTTGACAATATTTTCTGTAGAAATCATTTGTACTAAGTTTTCCATAGAAATAAAATTCTGACAAAACGTTATTGTTGTTTTTTTTGATCTCAGCTTAAAGCCATGCATTGACTAAACTACAAGTGTAGCTTAACCAACAGAGGAAAAGTATGCTTGTCAAATTTATTTGGGCAAAGCCCTATAGACTGCAAGATGGTTGGATGTACGGCTGTTTCGGAATTACCACATTCCTCATCAGCATCCTCTACTTGCAGCAAAACTATCAACCAATTATCAGAATAAATTCGGGTAATTCACTCAACCCAAAGTGAACTACACTTGAACCTCCCGAAAAAGGGTTTGATAGTCGGCTACTGCCTAAACAAATTTGCCAGCATAAACTTTAAAATTTTGACCAAGTTTTTTTAAGAAATAAAATTTTGACTAAATTTTTTAAGAAATAAAATTTTGACAAACTTTTCTATAGAAATAAAATTTTGACTTAATTTTTGATAGAAATAAAATTTTGACAAATTTTTCGATAGAAATAAAATTTTGACAAACTCTTCGATAGGAATAATATTTTTACTAAATTTTATATAGAAATAAAATTTTGACAAAATCTTCGATAAAAATAATATTTGTTACTAAATTTTATATAGAAATAAAATTTTGAGAAAATTTTCTATTGAAAAAAATATAGAAACACTTTTCCATAGAAATAATATTTTGATCAAATTTTTTATAGAAATGACCTTTTCTATAGAAATAAAATTTTGACAAAATTTTATATCGAAATAATATTCTAACAAAATTTTCCATAGAAATAAAATTTTGACAAAATTTTCTATAGAAATAAAACATAGAAAAAATTTTCCATATAAATAATATTTTGACGAAATTTTTATAGAAATAACATTTATTTATCTGTTTATTCTCTTGGCGAATACAAGCCGTAAGGCCATATGGATTCCAAATCTATTCAGTTATAAATTAAAAAATTATGAGCTTAAAAACTAGAAAAAAATTAACATAATTTGTATTAATAACTGACTAACAGAATTTGAAACAAACAGAAACATAATAATTAAAACAATTAACAAAAAAATATTATAAAAATTACGAAAAAATTATTAAAATATTTAAAAAAAAAAATATATAAATTTAATTAATTATTAATTTAAAAAATTAAAAATAAGAAACAATAAAAACACAACAAAAATCATGAATATAAAACTATTCCGTGAGTAAGACAGCATTACTAACATAAAAAGCTAGTAATGAGATTCAATAAATTAAATTAAATAAAAAATAATTGATTTAACATAATACATAACTAAGTAAAAAACATATAAATAAATATAAATTAAACAAATCAATTAAGTAATTTTAAAACTAATCATATAGAAATTTTCTATAGAAATAAAATTATGAATTTCACAATATTTTCGAAAAAAATAAAATGTTGAGATAATTTTTTACAGAAAAAGACATTTTGGGAAATTTTTCTACAGAAATAAAATTTTGAGAAAAATTACTTTACAAATAAAGTTTTGAGAAAATTATCTATAGAAATAAAATTTAGAAAAAAATTTTCTATAGAAATAATAATTTTACTAAATTTTCTATAAAAATAAAATTTTTGCTAAACTTTCATAGAAATAAAATGTTGAGAAAATATTTTTAGTAAACTTTCTATAGAAATAAAATTTTTGTAAAAATTTCTGCAGAAATAAAATTTTGACAAAATTTTGATTGAAATAAAATTTTGACCAAATTTTCTATAGAAAACAAAAATTTACAAAATTTTCTATAGAAATAAAATATTGAAAAAATTTTCAGACGGACATGGCTATACCGACTCAGGAGCCCACCCTGAGCATTTTTGCCAAAGACACCATGTGTCTATCTCGTCTCCTTCTCGGTGTTGCAAACATATGCACTAACTTATAATACCCTGTTCCACAGTGTGGCGCAGGGTATAAAAACATATAAATAAATATAAACTAAACAAATGAATTAAGTAATTTTAAAACTAATCATATAGAAATTTTCTATAGAAACAAAATTATGAATTTCACAATATTTTCGAAAGAAAATATTTTACAGAAAAAAACATTTTGGGAAATTTTTCTACAGAAATAAAATTTTGAGAAAAATTTCTTTACAAATAAAGTTTTGAGAAAATTTTCTATAGAAATAAAATTTTGAAAAAAAATTTCTATAGAAATAATAATTTGACAAAATTTTATATATAAATAATATTTTTAGTAAATGTTCTATATTAATAAAATTATGACAATATTTTCCATAGAAAGAAAACTATATAAAAATAAAAAAACTTCGATACAAACAAAATGTTAACATATTTTTCGATAGAAATAAAATTTTGAAAAAAAAATGTACAAATAAAATTCCGACAAAAATTTCTGTAGAAAAATTTGACAATATTTTCTACAGAAATAAAATTTTGACAAAATTATATAAATAATATTTTTACTAAATTTTCTATAAAAATAAAATTTTTGCTAAATTTTCTATAGAAATAAAATGTTGAGAAAATGTTCTATAGAAATAATATTTTTAGTAAATTTTCTATAGAAATAAAATTTTGTAAAATTTTCTGTAGAAATAAAATTTTGACAAAGTTTCGATAGAAATAAAATTTTTACCAAAATTTACAAAATTTTCTATAGAAAAAAATTTTCTATAAAAATAAAATTTTGACAAAATTTTCTATAGAAATAAAATTTTGACAAAATTTTCTATAGAAGTAAAATTTTTTCATAATTTTCTAAAGAAATAAAATTTTACAAAATTTTCTATAGAAATAAAAGTTTGACAAAATTTTCTATAGAAATAAAATTTTGAGAAAACTTTCTATAGAAATAAAAGTTTGACTATATTGTCTATAGATATAAAATCTTACGACCATTTTGGATAGAAATAAAATATTGAGAAAATGTTCTATAGAAATCGAATATATTTTGAGAAAATGTTCTTTACAAATAAAGTTTTGTGAAAATTTTCTATAGAAATAAAATTTTGAAAAAAATTTTCTATAGAAATAAAATTTTGAAAAAAATGTTCTATAGAAATAAAATTTTGACAAAATTTCCTATATAAATAAAGTTATGACAATATTTTCCATAGAAAGAAAACTACGACATTATTATACAACAATAAAAAAATAAAATTTTCGATAGAAACAAAATTTTAACATATTTTTCGATAGAAATTAAATTTTGAAAAAAAAATTTGTAGAAATAAAATATCGACAAAAATTTCTACAGAAAAATTTGACAATATTTTCTATAGAAATAAAATTTTGACAAAATTTCATATATATATAAATAATATTTTTACTAAATTTTCTATAAAAATAAAATGTTTGCTAAATTTTCTATAGAAATAAAATCTTGAGAAAATATTCTATAGAAATAATATTTTTAGTAAATTTTCTATAGAAATACAATTTTGTAAAATTTCGATAGAATTAAAATTTTGACCAAATTTTCTATAGAAAACGAAAATTTACAAAATTTTCTATAGAAATAAAGTATTGAAAAAATTTTCTATAGAAATAAAATCTTGACAAAATTTTCGATAGAAGTAAAATTTTTTCATAATTTTCTATAGAAATACAATTTTACAAAATTTTCTATAGAAATGAAAGTTTGACAAAATTTTCTATAGAAATAAAATTGTGACAAAATCTTCTAAAGAAATAAAATTTTGAGAAAACTTTCTATAGAAATAAAATTTTCTATAGAAGTAAAAGTTTGAAATCTTTCCATAGAAATTTTATTTTTCTCGCTAGTAGGAAAGAATATAATAATAACTGAAAAAAAAGAAATATAAAATAATAAATCATTTCTTTCGAAGAAAAAAAAACACTTTTTTATGCAAACTACAAAATTTTGATAATAAACTTCAGAATATTTTTTTTTATATTAGGAAGATTTTTTGAAAATCTTTCTTAAAACTTTGGTATTTTATTTTTTGCACCAGTGTCAACCGTGATTACAAGCCCATGTAATATTCATGGCTTTTTTGTTCAATTAGTAAATTAACATATTTTAATTTAAGTTTTCTAAACATACATTTCCATCCATGGTGGATGCACTTTTGTAATATCACTCAGTTTCATTTCTAATACCAAATGTTTGCTGGGATATGAATATAACGTCATCAACAATAGCAATTGCAAGGCACCAAATGACAAGCAAAACAACCAAATAGCCCAAGCCTAGATGGCTCATAATCATAGAAAACCGAAAACAAAAAACAAAAAACACATTGCCTATCTCGGAGCCTGTTGTCTTCAATAGTTGCAACATTTGTTTGTTGTCTGTCCCAGTTGCAGGCAACAGCCACCATGCATTCTCTTGCTTACAACACAGTTCGATGTCATTCAAGTCTAGATTTCGATCTGCAAAAGAAAGTCATCGCCGTTGCAGCCATTGTCGTCATCGTCCACATCATTGTGGCAAAAATGTAGTCATTGCTTTGCTTGTCATTGATACTGTTGCCGATGACATCGAGTATATGTTGCTGTTACTCTTGTTGCCACTACTGGAGCTTTTGCTGTTGCTGCAGCTGCTGCAGTTATGAGACAACAACATTATTCCAATGAGGGCAGGCATGGTAATGCTATATCGTGTGAGAGTTGGCCAGATCTATGACGCTATTATGGAAGAGCATTTTAGAAAGTGGCATTTTGGCATTTGTATGCAACGATCAACGTGGGGTTATCGCAACTGTAGTTCATCAAGAAATGACAAATTTGTGAAAATGTGGAAAAAAGGCCTCAATTAGTTGACTGCTGGTGGGAGGGCTTGTTTCTACATAGTCTTCTATTGTAAAGTAAAAGGTCGTAAATTTTTACATCCGGAAAAAGGTTAAATTGCATGCAAAAATTTTTGGACTACCATTAATCAGTTTGGGATAACCGAGTATCCTTGGAAATAATGGTTATGGCTAATAGTGAAAATGAACTACCATATAAAAAGTTTTTATTAATACCTATGAACCAAATCATTAATGTGATCCCCCAGGTCCTAATTCCAGCAGAATTTATGCTGACAGGTTATATTTGACGAGAAAATTACATTTTAGTGACAAACATGTTACATGGTCACCATCCAAAAATAACATTTTGCTCTTGTAACATGTTTGAGGTGATCATATTCTTTCTCTGCGTGCATATTCTGCGGCCGATATCCCATAATAATAAGTCCATAAATATCTAAGTCAATTGCAGTTTTTCTCGATCCATGTTTTGATTTAGCTACCATATAGACCCATCTCCCGATTTGCTTCTTTTGGAAAATCTGTCCCAAATATAGTATGCATGGTTTCATGTTTCCATATAATCCCGATATAGACCGATCTCCCGTTTTGACTGCGCGAACGCATAAAAGCCCAAATTTTTATCAGATTGATCTGATTTGCTGTGCCAATTTTGGGATACCTAAAGCCACAATTTCAATCCGATTTGTTTTGAATTTTTAATCTGGAAGTAGTTTGGATACAAAAATCCCTGTATGCGTTCCATGGCGGTGGGTATTTATAATTCCACCTGGCGAATTTTCTGCCGTACACTAAAAAATAAATCTTTCCATATGCTTTCCGCTGTTATCTTTAAAAAATTGATAGAGAGTTCACTCCTGGAAGAGTTTGGGAGAAATCTATTCTTTTAAAGACGGGAAGTCCTCCTCCCCGATCAAATATCGAAAAGTAAATTTTTTCTAGAGACCAACCTCAACACCCCAAATATGGAAAAGTAAATTTTTTCTAGAGACCACCCCCAACACCCCTTCAATTGAAGAAAATCGGAGTCAAAATGTCGGGCAAGGGGGAGATCCCCCTCCTCGGCCAAATATCAAAAAATTAGGTACCTCGTATTAATTCCATAATCGCCTACCACGTATTTTGGAAATTTCTAGTAAATCGCAGAAGTTTTGTTTTTCACAGTACTTTAAAAAGGAGGGCACAAGAGAGGCCCCCTCCCCCCATCAAATATCGTAAAATATAGTAGCAAATCTTTGTCTATTGGGTGCCCCCAACCTCCCCACAAAAACTGGGGCAAAGCGGAGGACCTCGCTCCCCGACCAAATATCAAAACATCAGGTGCCTCATATTAATTTCATAATTTCCTCCATGTTTTCTGTAACTTTCAAGTAACTGGGAGAAGTTTAATTTTTTTCACTACATCCCAGTAAAAAAATTTGGAAGTTCATCTAAAGGAAAAACTTTAAAAGCACTTCCAAAAATGTCATCCCAAAGATGTTCTTTATTTTAACTGCACACGAAGTTCATTTGATTCAATTTTTTATAACTCGCTTTTTTCATATTTTTAATATGAATTTTAAATTTTTTTGTTTCAAATAGATTATGAGTTAACAAAATGGTAAAAATTATTTAAGTTTTGCCGCAAAAAATGCCAAATCCATTCTAGAAAAAGTTGCAAATTTTTGAAAATATTTGATGTCAAACATTCCACACAAGCGTAGGTTAGGTTAGGTTAAAGTGGCAGCCCGATTAAATTTCAGGCTCACTTAGACTATTCAGTCCATTGTGATACCACATTTAACTAAAAGTACCTATTACATATGGGCACTTCTAGTCTTAACCACTGAACCTTCTCTATTATTTACTTTTGTTGAACCAACCAGATTGCTCCAAAAACATTAACAAACTGCTTAAGATAACGTTTTCCAGGTCCGCCAGTAATCTAAAGCTATATGGTCCTAAAATTCGCTTACGCCTTACACAAAAAGCAGGACACTCACACAAGAGGTGTTTTATTGATTCCTTTTCCTCCGCATCATGACAGCTCATACAATAGTCATTATACTTCGCACCTATAATTTTTGCAAATTCGCCTATCAGGCAGCGACCCGTTATAGCAGATATCAGGAGTGAAATCTGACGTCTTGAGAAAACTAGCATATCTAGTGTGCAGTTTAAGTTTAAATGGGGCCATATTTGCTTGGTGTCGTTACAACCATTGCAATTCTCCCATCGAATATTGGCCATCATAACAGCATTCTCACGCAGAAAGAGCTTGCAGGTGGCCAGAGACATACATACAGATTCTAGTTCCCCTGGAATATGTAAGGTAGTTCCTAGCCTTGCTAACTCATCTGCTTCGCAGTTCCCCGGTATGTTCCTATGGCCAGGCACCCATATTAGGTGAATATTGTACTGCTCAGCCATCTCGTTGAGAGATTTGCGGCAGTCTATGGCCGTTTTCGAGTTAAGGAACACAGAGTCCAAGGATTTTATTGCAGGTTGACTGTCTGAGTATATATTAATGCCAATATTTGTTGGAACATTACTTCTCAGTCAATTCATTACCTCTCTTATTGCCAATATTTCAGCCTGAAAAACACTACAGTGATTAGGTAATCTTTTCGCTATTCGAATTTCCAGATCTTTGGAATATACTCCGAACCCCACTTGTCCATTCAATTTGGAACCATCAGTATAGAAATCTATATATCTTTTATTCCCCGGGGTCTGTGTACACCACGCCTCACTGTTGGGAATTAGAGTTTCAAACTTTTTGTCGAAAAGTGGTTTTGCCAGGGTGTAATCCACTACACTAATAGAAAAATTGCGTTCCACAATCGTGAGCGGACGGTGACAAAATGAAACGGAAACGTTCACAAAAAATCAAAACGAAATGTTCACGATTTTGTTCACGATTTCATGAACGGCATTCGTTTTTCTTTTTCCATGAAAATTCTTAAAATAATCGTTAGACGTTGTTATGGCAACTCCGCCGGTGGTGCAATGAGCTAAAGCGACTGTTAACGCGTATGGTGCACACAACACAGGTTCGAGTCACGGTAGCGGAAATCTTTTTTTTTAATTTTGTTTATAAATTCGTAACCATTACGTTTTCAGATCATGAACACTCGTTGTTGTTTTGACAACGGATGGTGTCATTTTAACGTTGTCAGATTGACCCCGTCTGTTCTCAGTTTGACAACACATGTGTGTTGATTCACTTTCATGAACGAAACGTTTTGAAATGACAACGCCGTTCATGATTTTTTCTATGGGTGTACGCTAGGCACATCTGGCATTACTTTGAGGACCGAACTATGACCGTACATTTTTTCCGACCACAGCGATAGCTCGCGCAACCGCACAGCCGTTGTTGCAACTGACTGTTTGGCCAAAATGTCTAAAGGCAATGGACGCAGCATGACATTAAGGGAGTCTGTTCCTGTCTTACTAAATGCGCCAGAGATACATAAGCTCGCCATACGCTGAACTTTATCTAAACAAGTCGGTTTCTGAAGTGCCGGCCACCAGACTACAACACCATATAGCATTATAGGTCTTACCACTGCCGTGTATAGCCAATGCACAATTTTTGGTTTTAGTCCCCACTTTTTCCCTATTGCCTTGTTGCACGAGTACAAAGCTACCGTGGCTTTTCTCGCCCTTCCTTCAATAGTAAGCTTAAAGTTCAGCTCCCTGTTCAAAATAACCCCAAGGTATTTTGCACACTCGCCAAAGGGAATTTCAGTACCCCCTAAGGAAATGGGCCTAACCGTGGGAGTTTTGCGATCTTTGCAGTACATGATTAGTTCTGTCTTTGCTGGATTTACCCCAAGACCATTATCTTTCGTCCATTTCTCAGTCATCCGGAGAGCTCTCTGTATAATATCTCTGATTGTGGATGGAAATTTCCCCCTGACTGGTAGCGCCACATCATCTGCGTATGCCACCACTTTTATCCTTTCTTTTTCTAGGGAAACCAGAAGGTTGTTTATAGCAAAATTCCAAAGAAGAGGTGATAGAACTCCTCCTTGGGGAATGCCTCTGTTCACATACCTTTGTATGTTTGCTAGCCCTAGTGTGGCTGAAATACGTCTCTTTATTAGAAGTTCGTCTAACAGCCTGAGTATACCTGGATCAACATTCAGAGTTGTCAGTCCATTTAATATCGAGCTCGGATGGACATTATTGAACGCCCCTTCGATGTCTAGAAACGCCAGAATTGTGTTTTCTTTGACAGATAGCGAGCTTTCAATAAAGCTGACTAGTTCATGCAATGCGGTCTCAGTAGACCTGCCCTTCGTGTATGCATGCTGTCGTTTGGAGAGCAAACTTGAATCCACGCTAGTTCTAAGATACATGTCTATCATCCTCTCCAGGGTCTTAAGTAGGAATGAGGATAAGCTGATTGGTCGGAAATCCTTCGCACTCGAGAGGGAGAGGCTTTTCCCGCAAGCATAAGAATGCATTAAAACTCATAAAAATCTTTAAAAATTAATTATTTGCCAAAATATCACAAAATTTCTTAATTTATATCCAAAAAACTAAATTACCTTCACACCTTAAAAAGTGATGCAAATTCAGTGCATCTGCTGTTGAAATGGTGGACATCCGTCCTATGACAAGTTAAATTCATCGCTTTTACGCCAATTTTGCACCACTTCCGGATCCAAAAAGAACAATTTCCCTACATTTTCACTACCAAATATCAAAAAATAAGGTAGCCAATATTAATTTCATAATTTCCACGATCTTATGATCGTATTAGTACCACATTCAAAAAGCAAATTAAATTTCGAAAGAAACAAAAAACTTTTACTTATAATAGTTTATGTAATATGACCATTCCTCAACAAATCTGTTTTGTCACAAGCTACCACTTCAACTTAATCTGAAGAGCATGAACAATATTTCACTGATTCGAAGAATGTATATCCAGTGGGCTACGTGAACATCACTAATGTTTGATGATTAAAAAACAATGTTATAAAAATTGAACTTTCTTGTTGGTCCATTTCTGTTTTTTTTTTTTTTTTTTAACATCTGCTGCATAGATTGGTGTGTTGTAGTTTCCAAATGTAGCAATACTTTTTTGGATTTTGCCTTCACCATTTGGTGGGTATTCCTTTGCTTCACATTCATGCAACAGATTTAAATCTCGCCAAAAGATGCTGCTTCGAGCTTGGCTCATTCGCATATGGACTTTTTCTACATCTCATCATCAGTGCGCCAAACTGGTTTAGGTCCATTCCATATCACATTGGAAAGCTAGATGGTTGTCTGACTGGCAGCCAGGTTGGCAAAGCAAGTCGGCAACATTGAGATGGTTGCTAGCTTGCTGGCTGGCTGGATGGATGACTACATGTGGAATGCTGTATGCAGCAAAATCCATTTAAAAATTTGTGCCATTTTTGCTGCAGGGGTTTTTTTCGCTGTTCACTTCAAGTTATGTTGTGCTGTGTGCTTTTCTCTGCCGCCCTCCCTTTACCCCTTTCACTAAATACCTTGCTTTCCACAACTTTCCTGCTATACGTACTCCATACCAAAGACAGCCAGCCTGCCTGCCTCCCAGTTTGCCAACAATTGAGTTCGTTCATTGCTCTCCTTGTTATCCTAAGTTTGTGTCATCTTTAGCGAGTGTTGACTTGCTCTAGATTTTGTTTTTGTTGATTCTTTTGGGGGTTATCCTCCTCATGCTTCGCTTGCTGTTCCATCGAGTTCGGGTTCTTCCTCCAATTTCTATGATGTTCTAGTTTTTTTTTTCCACAAACCGAAAATGCAATCTGTTAGCATACGAAGTTTGGAGCTTGTTGTCTATTTTGTTTTATAGAATGTCTGAAATATTCCTGAATACAGGCAGAGATGTCAATGAGTGAATTGGTTAACGATGCTATGAATTCCTACATGCGTATCACAGGGAATTGTCAAATAAATAATTAGGGTTAGACATTTAGGCTTCTACATCCAGTTCGAGGAAGCGAGCTGCCTCGACTGAATGAGTCCAGAGTGAAGTAGGTGTCAGGTCTGTTGGCTTTACAGGGCACGCAAAGAGATTCCTTCGTGATGTGAGGTTACTGTTCACAATTCGGGCAATCATCTTGCATTGCCGGGTTCAGTAGGGAGAGGTAGCTATTCAAGTACCTGGAGATGCCAGATCTTAGCTGAGATAAAACCATCCTGGTCTATCTAGAAAGCTGTCTCCAAACGTCGGTAACAGGTGGTGGTCTTCCCTCCATCACAACGCTGCACTGGTAGGAATCTACAGCCTTTTGAACCGCCCTCAATGCCGTTCTTATTCCCTCAACATTGTCATCGCCGACCAAGTGGTCTATTGACTGAATATCTTTTCTAAAATCAGACCAAATGGGTTTGCCTCTTTCGGTTGGTACTCTCCTAGATGTGGCATGCTTTGGGTGGTTTATCCCTCTGCACTTTATCAGGTGGGTGAGGAAGGTGCAGTGTTACTTAGCCGATAGCATTTTGGAATCATGTTGCAGATACTGCTCTGGTGTTTTAGAGTGACATCAAGTGGCAATCCGCAACGCAATATTTTGCACCGTTTGAAGATTTCTCCATTCGGTATTGCTAATACTGGGAATCCAAACGTAGGCTGCATAATAGGGGACGACCAATAGACTCATAGGTCTTTTGTATCGTCTTTTTATCTTTCCCCAGGTGCTACCAGCCATTGCCTTCAGGATCTTGTTTCTACTCCCAACGTTTTTAGCTACCATTTCCGCATGTTTACCAAAGAGGAAGAGGCTATCGAAAGTCACATGAAGAACCTTGGGGTAGAGGTGTACGCGTGAATTTCTCTCACATTCACGAAGCAAAATGTTTATTCACGCACGATACGTGTGGTAGCCAATCACACTCACGCACATTCACGAAATGAAAACCAGTACTCACGCACGAACTACTTTCAAAGACTCAAGCTCACGCTCGATTCACGACAAATTCAGGAGACTCACGACATTTTCCAACCGGTAGTGACCAAAGGTAACGAAATTCAAAAATAGAATATAGTCCGACTGCTAAAATCTAATTTCAGTTATCATACGAGTAAGAATTAAATATTGATAAGCGTGATTTTGCAGAAATTTCATTCACGCACATTCACGAACCGATTTTATTTCTCACGCACGACATATTTCTTTTAGTCTCATTCACGCACATTCACGAGAGTTGCTTTGGATTTTGCTCACGACTCACGTGATTAAAACATGAATCACGCGCACACCTCGGGGTTCTTACATGTGGGAATACTCTGGCCACGAATGAGAATATCGAGTTCCAGGTTCACTTCCTTGGTCCACGATGTGAAAATGGTCGCCTTCGATTTATGGGCAGAAAGATTCCTGTCGACAAAGCAGTCCCTAAGTGGAGGGAGGCAGTCATTAATCCTAACCTCAAGCTCTCTGATGTCATATGGAACAGTTGTCCGCATAGGTGATCAGGTGAACATCTGATGGTGGAAGTGGAGCTCCCACCACGTACAATTAAAAAGAAAGGGGCAGTACACCGCCTTGAGGTAGGTTAGGTTAGGTATAGTAGCAGTCCGATATTTCAAGGCTCACTTAGACTATTCAGTCCATTGTGATACCGCAGTGGTGAGCTTCACTCTTATCATTGAATGCTGCCCGATTCTATGTTAAGCTCAATGACAAGGGACCTCCTTTTTATAGCCGAGTCCGAACGGCGTTCCACATTGCAGTGAAACCACTTAGAGAAGCTTTGAAACCCTCAGAAATATCAGCAGCATTACTGAGGTGGAATATCCACTGCTGAAAAACTTTTTGGTGTTTGGTCGAAACCGGGTTTGAACCCATGACCCTGTGTTTGCAAGGCGGGCATGCTAACCATTGCACCACGATGGCCTTGTTTATTCCTCCTAGGCGAAGATCATTTTCCTCTGAATTCCACATAGGAATTTCTGGAAGCCATGTAGTTCGACCACCACCTCTTAAGATTAGTAAGGAGGGAACTTTCCTATACTATCTCCTAAGAGATAGTATAGGAAAGCCTTAGACAAGTCCAATGCTACGAGAATCGAACGTTTATGCGGTCTCTTACTAAGCAATGTTGGCGGTTAATTCACACAACGCTGTGGTCGTACTCCTGCTCGAGCGGAAACCATGCTAGTAGGGCAGTAAAATAGCTTCCAGAATTTTCACAACGGGGGAAAGAAGAGTAATTGGTCGATACGAGTCTCCAAGATGTGCCTGTTTTCCTGGTTTTAGAACTGGAACAACCTTCCCTATTTTCCAGGGCCAGGAATCTAACGCTTTTCTCTCAAATGTGCTTTAACATCTTCATAGCCAAGCCAACTGGGCCAACTGATGTGGAGCTCTGGGAGACCTTTATCGCTTGGAGTACATTTTCCTGACTGATGGCCATAGGGGAGCTATCCTGTGTGAGTGCACGCAAGATTCGCCTTTGCTTTCTGCTTGCTGCACTACACGGGCATCCGTAACAGCCGATGGTGGTTCCACGCTCGTATTCATCGATCGCAGTTTCAAAATAAATGTCGAATTACCCTAAATACATTTTTGAAGCCTTTAATGAACATTCGAGTAGGTCTCACCACAATCTCTCCCAGCACGCGTCTACATCGTGTGATGGCTTTGATTCCGATTTTCGTATAAACAATGAAGCTATACCTTTACAGCTCTGACTTACATTGCAAAGATTTGTTCGACCTATCTTCGGCTCATCTTCTCTTTGCATTTACGGTTTGTTGAGGCCGTCATCTCCATTTACCTCAACTTTGAATTTCATTTTGTGGAGCAGTTTGTTTTTTTTCCTTATTGATCATTGTTACTCTTGGTGTTCTTGTTGTTAGTGTTTTATTTCGGGTTTATCCATTCCAAAGAAAGGAATCATAACGGTTTGGCAACCAAAAACTTGTCTCTCTCTATCTGTTCTACTCTAGTTGTGGTTTCGAGGAAAACAGGATTATGAATGTGGTTAACATGAGATGCAAGTAACGTGCGAACACCCATGGCACACGGGCAAAACCATTGACAGAGTTCATAGTCAGAAAAGTGAAGAAGTTCCGTCTGTCCACACTGTGATGGTTGTCGGCGAATATCCAAATAAGAGATGACTGTGACAATGACAAAACGTGGTTGTAAGAATATGAAGATGTAGCAGGACAATGGATATGAATGATGCCACACACTATGTACAGCCCAGGTTTTTATGATGACTTAAGTGTTGTCAAAAGTTATCCCTAAAAGTTGTTACATGGATGGATGGAATATAAATGCATTGGGATTAGTGAATACTAAAATTTGTTTTGGTATATAACGCTTTGCTTCAACGATTCCAAGGATGCAAATATTTTCAATCATTTAAATATTTTTTTCAGTCTATACGCTAGACGGGATTTAAATTGAATTTATTCCTATGACAGTGCTCAACCAACTTGCAACGCGCTTCGGGCGGAAAGAGAATAAAAATTAAATTTTGTATTACAAATTCTTTTTCAAAAAAATGTTCAACCTCCTAACACCACAAACACCAAAAAATAGTTCATACTGAAATCTTAATGTATTCCTAAATGTCTAAAAGCTTTGGAATAGATAAGTTCCAAGAACGGATGTTTATTGAGTACACTGACAAAATGCATTGTGGTATTGATTCCGAGCTATAGAAGCAGACAATAGAAGTAAGGATACTTTTAAAACACAATTATATTATAAATTTTTAGTTTTTCCTACTTGAATGTAGGAAACAACTTTGAATTCATGCGATTCTTCAGCATGTGACGAAAATCCTGTCCAAGTCCTTTATCCTGTCCAAGTCGACTTCAAATAGAAATTATGCAGTGTTCAAGTAGAAAACGTCTTTTAAATAAAGTGTTGATATACATCTTAATTAATTTCATAAGAAATTAACATAAAAGAACCAAATTGAATCATCTCACCCGGCCAGATTTCGCTAAAGACTATGGAAATGTGTAGTGGCCAACACTGAAACATATATGTATAGTCAGGCTTGCGAGATGGGTATCTGGCATTTCTTTTTCAGTAACTTAATGATGTCAATTCCCTTAATCTTCCTGTCCAATAAGCTCGAATAAATATTGTAATACATCTCCTATATTTGAACGCTTTTTTGCTTTGTAGTCACGATGCAAAATGACAACAAATTTAAATTTAATAAACTTTAGAAAATTTTGAATATTTTTAGAAAATTATAACTAAACAGTATTACAAACGCTGACATCACGCCGATATCACAAAAATAAGTAAATGTTTTTCGACAAATTGAAGAAAATTTATTAAACAAAGTCGATTTTTTTCTCTTGTTAACAGGTATGCTGATAAGTCCCCGGTATAACAACGAAAAACACATTTTTTTTGTCAAAATTCGTTTTTATTATTCAACTTAGTTCCCTTCAAGAGCGATACAATGATTATAACGACCTTCCAATTTTTTGATACCATTTTAGGTAGTACTCCTTCGGTTTTGCCTCAAAATAGGCCTCAGTTTCGGTGATCACCTCTTCATTGCAGTCAAATTTTTCCCCTGCGAGCATCCTTTTGAGGTCTGAGAACAAGAAAAAGTCGCTGGGGGCCAGATCTGGAGAATACGGTGGGTGGGGAAGCAATTCGAAGCCCAAATCATGAATTTTTACCCTTGGTTCTCAATGACTTGTGGCACGGTGCGTTGTCTTGGTGGAACAACACTTTTTTCTTCTTCATATGGGGCCGTTTTGCCGCGATTTCGACCTTCAAATGCTCCAATAACGCCACATAATAGTCACTGTTGATGGTTTTTCCCTTCTCAAGATAATCGATAAAAATTATTCCATGCGCATCCTAAAAAACAGAGACCATTACTTTGCCAGCAGACTTTTGAGTCTTTCCACGCTTCGGAGAAGGTTCACCGGTCGCTGTCCACTCAGCCGACTGTTGCTTGGACTCAGGAGTGTAGTGATGGAGCCATGTTTCATCCATTGTCACATGTCAACGGAAAAACTCGGGTGTATTACGAGTTAACAGCTGCAAACACCGCTCAGAATCATCAACACGTTGTTGGTTTTGGTCAAATGTGAGCTCGCGCGGCACCCATTTTACACAGAGCTTCCGCATATCCAAATATTGATGAATGATATGACCAACACGCTCCTTTGATATCTTTAAGGCCTCTGCTATCTCGATCAACTTCATTTTACGGTCATTCAAAATCATTTTGTGGATTTTTTTGATGTTTTCGTCGGTAACCACCTCCACCGTGATGCAATGGTTAGCATACCCGCCTTGCATACACAAGGTCATAGGTTCGATTCCTGCTTCGACCGAACACCAAAAAGTTTTTGTGCGGTGGATTATCCCACCTCAGTAATGCTTGAATTTTGCACATCAATTATTCTTGATTTCCCTGGGGCAGAGTCCGGAAACTCATTATCAAGCCAAGTTTTTGCTTCCACCGTATTTTTTTTTCCTTCAGAAAACAGTATTTTATCAAAACACGAAATTCCTTTTTTTTCCATTTTTTCACAATAACAAAAGTTGTTTCACAAAAAAAAAACCTATATCTCACAAACTAATTGGCTTACAGACGTCAAATTTTGACACGAATCATTTGAAGGTTGGTATTATATAAAGATAATATGCATTTAATACTAGCGACGCCATCTATGTGTCAGACCGGGGACGTATCAGCCAACCTGTTAAATAAAATTTTGAAGTTTGAAGGAAAAAATTTGACTTCAAAATTGCAAGAATGTCTTTAGCGACATACGAAGTTCATGATGGACGCATTTGTAGTAAAAGTTACAAATTTAAAGAAATAATGAACTATTTGGTGAGAAATACGAATTTAGTAAATCTTTATGCTTCATTTATGTATAATTTTTTTTCGTTTTTTAGTTAATTGAACTAAAGGGTGATACGGTCAAAATTTGGTCAAGGGAAAACGCGTATAAATCGGTGAAATCGTTTATTTAAAAATCAAATTAAATTTCTTTTTCAAGTTCAATTAGTATAAAATTCAGGAAAAATATTCAGTTAGGCTTTCGCTTTTCCAAATCCGAATTGCCGGGCCTCACGCTTGACACCTGCCATCAGATTTTGTACAGCCACCTTGTCCACCTTCTTCGCCGCAAAAAGCCAGTTTGCCTTGAACTGCTGCTCATCCTTAGCAGTTTTTTTGGTCATCTTTAGGTTCCGCTTGACAATAGCCCAGTATTTCTCAATTGGGCGGAGCTCTGGCGTGTTGGGAGGGTTCTTGTCCTTGGGAACCACCTGCACGTTGTTGGCGGCGTACCACTCCATGGCCTTCTTACAGTAATGGCAAGATGCCAAATCCGGCCAAAACAGTACGGAACAACCGTGTTTCCTTAGGAAAGGCAGCAGACGTTTATTCAAACACTCTTTCACGTAAATTTCTTGGTACCACTCCATGGCCTTTTTACCGTAATGGCAAGATTCCAAATCCGGCCAAAACAGTACGGAACAACTGTGTTTCTTCAGGAAAGGCAGCAGACGTTTATTCAAACACTCTTTCACGTAAATTTCTTGGTTGACAGTCCTGGAAGCTATGAAAATGCTGCTTTTCAAGCCACAGGTACAAATGGCTTGCCAAACCAGATATTTCTTTGCGAACTTTGACAGTTTTATGTGCTTGAAAATATCTGCTACCTTTCCCCTTCCCTTTGCCGTATAAAACTCCTGTCCCGG
Source organism: Haematobia irritans (assembly GCF_050003625.1). Classification (NCBI taxonomy): domain Eukaryota; kingdom Metazoa; phylum Arthropoda; class Insecta; order Diptera; family Muscidae; genus Haematobia; species Haematobia irritans. Next base: position 68,062,742 of record NC_134399.1, on the reverse strand, counting down.
AAGCTGCTTGTAGTCGGCTTTGATGTAGGTTTCGTCGTCCATTACCACGCAGTCAAACTTCGTCAGCATCGTTGTGTACAGCCTCCGGGATCGCGCTTTGGCCGTCGTATTTTGTTTATCATCGCGATTTGGAGTCACTACCTTCTTGTAAGTCGATAGTCTGGCTCGTTTTTTGGCTCGATGCACGGTTGTAGACGATACACCCAGTTTATTTGCGGCATCTCGGAGAGAGAGATTAGGGTTTCGCTTGAAACTACCGACAACCCCCTTTGTCGTCTCAGCGGCTTCCGGTTTTCGATTTCCCTCCGATCCAGACTTCCTGGCTGTCGACAAACGTTCCCCAAACACTTTAATTACATTTGTAACGGTTGATTTGGCAACTTTTAGCGATTTTGCCAGTTTTGCGTGCGAGTAGCTCGGATTTTCGCGATGCGCGAGCAAAATTTTGATACGCTGCTCTTCATGCTTGGACGGCATTTTGACAACTGAAGAGTGAATTCCAAAATCAAAATAGGAGCAACATTCTACACACACACACACCTTCAAAATGAGGGGTGTTCAGGTTTTTTAAATGCAAAATTGAAAGAAATACGTCAAGTTTATATTGACCAAATTTTGAAATATTTTAAATATCACCCTTTAATGTACCCAAAAAATTATTAGAGTAAAGGAAACTTTCTCCAAACATAATAATTTCATGAACTAACATAAAGTTAAATTGGCTTTAGTGAAATAGAGAGTTCACTTTTTTTGAGTGTTGGCTCAGAATTAATACCAAAATCCTTAAGGAATGCCAACATCTTTGAATTCAAGTAAATTAATTTTTTGAGTGTTGATATCAATATTATTATTAATCATTCGACTGCAGAATGATGATCCAACTTCCGGAAAATGTTCCAAAGCCAAAAGTGAAATGAATTCTTATGGGGAATCATTAATCTAAATTTATGATATACTCGTACTATAATTAAGAACATATAAATACTTAACGCCATGGTGATAACAGAAGGCGTAGAAGAAGCATTTGTCAATTACCTTGTTAGTTCACAAAAATCACTTGGAAAGGAATGAAGCACATATCAATCTTCCGTAATTACGGTGTGCCTTATGGGCCACATATTGATAATGGTCAACAAAAATTACAAAACCCATTAAGTAATGGCAAATTCATGGGAATTTCATAAAAAAGGCCTAAGGTGCTGGACTCAAGATAATTTGTGCAAATAGAAAAAAGGCGATAGCTCAACATTTAGTGGACTAAGAAGAGAATAACATATCATAACAACACATCAAATATTTTTTACCTAGTCTAGTCACAGTCACATAATAACTATAACTGACAGTCGAATGTACATAGTAGCAGGCAACAGGTAATTAACAGCTTCTGGTTGCTCACGTTTTTCCTACTCCATCCCATACCATAACTGCCGTCCATTATGGCATCTCCAAGGTCGATGCTTACATGAGGGAATTATACCATGATCATTTCCAACTCTGGCCCTCAACCAATGCCCCTGGTCTTTGTTGACTGAATGGAGATTGTGAGGTGTCTTCGCAACAAATCCCATTGCAAGTACCACTGAAGAGTTTCTTTAGCCACCAGCGCTGCAAACACTTGTAAGTGTACCCGCATTGGAAGTAAGCAATGTACATGGTGATATTTTATGACGGATATTATGAGCTCTTAATGTAATTATCGCACCTGATGCGTGTTTTCATTGTGTTCGTACTTGCTTCTTTTTTCGTTTTTCTGTATGATGTTTGTGTTCTTGAAAATTTATCTTGTTGTCAGTCAATTATGACGCCACATATGGCATGTGGAGACACCTTTCTAGGCAAGCATACGCGTATTGGAATCTCTTTGGGAGTTTTGAAGGCACAGTGTTTTTATTTGATGCACGTATGGATATTGAGTCAGTCGAGGAGAAGTGTCAAATAGTGGGTCAAGGATTTTTAACAATTTTTATACCCTCCACACGCAGAGAAGAAACATGATTGCCACAATCATATTCGAAGAGCAAAATAATATGATAGCAGCTATTTTTGCGGCGACCATGTAACATTTTAACCTGCAACCATGTTGGCTCAGTGAACATGGTTCTAAGAAAAATACAATTGTCCTCATCTAAAATGTTATTATATTGATAAAAAGAATTTTGTTTCCATTAAAAGACAATGGTCACGATCTAAAATGTTATGTTATTCGTCAAAAATGTTTTTCTTCTAGTTAAAAGAACATGGTCACAACCTAAAATGTTTTGATTTTTATGAAAAAACTTTTTTCGTCGTCGAAAAAAGGACGCCACTTGAGAAAAGAAAACACAAAATCAACTTTATTTATTTGTTTTTATTTATTTATAAACTAATTCATTGTTTATTTGTATTTATAATGTCGTGCAAGCAAACTTCACATATTTTTACACACTCTAGTTTGGTTCAATTTCAACAATAAGTAATCATTCCATATTTACTTCGTGCCCATCAAATGTACAAACGCAGACATCATGTAACTGCAAATAAAAATAAATTATACCATATATCAAAATGCAGAACAAAAACCAGGTATATTTTTTTCAATTACACTTTCCTTTTTTGTATTCACATAAAACCACGTGCCATTTCTGAATAAATAAATTAACACAAAACACAATAATTCCGTATTCTCCGTCCATTCCAAGAAACAATCAACACACGACTGACGCGCAAAATGAAAATCGTGTGTACCTGCTCAATGTTTTTATAAAATTCTTGTCGCTGCAAAAAAATTAAAAAATTAAATGATCACGAAAACAATGTACATGGTCTTTATGGCCATGTAATGGTTGTAGACATGTCTATACGTAAACTATAAAAATATTTTTTTCTCTGCAAAAAAGTCAAAAAATTGAATGGTCAGATACATGATTTTCCTGACCATATAATGGTCTCACATTCTATCATTTAAATAATAGAACATGTTTGCGGCATTTGAGAACCATTTAAATGCTTATTACCAACATATATTTTTCTCCGCTCGAAAATTATTTTTACAAAGACAAAATACATGGTTTTCGCGACAATTACATACTCTAAATAAGCATTAAATGGATGCGGCAACCATGTCCAAACATGTTTTTTCTGTGCGTGCACCATAGGATGGGGGGTATATTAGCTTTGTCATTCCGTTTGTAGCACATCGAAATATTGCTCTAAGACCCCATAAGGTATATATATTCTTGGTCGTGGTGAAATTCTGCGTCAATCTGAGCATGTTCGTCCGTCTGTTGAAATCACGCTAACTTCCGAACGGAACAAGCTATCGACTTGAAACTTGGCACAAGTAATTGTTGTCGATGTAGGTCGGATGGTATTGCAAATGGGCCATATCGGTCCATTTTTATGTATAGCTCCAATATAAACGGACCCCCAGATTTGGCCTTTAATAACCATGCAAAAATTGGTCCACATCAGTCCATAATTACTAATATATATACCCCCATGTAAACCGATCCCCAGATTTGGCTTGCGAAGCCTCAAAGAGAAGCAAATTTCATCCGATCTTGCTGAAATTTGGTACATGGTGTTGGTATATGGTCTCTAACAACCATGCAAAAATTGGTCCACATCGGTCCATAATTATATATAGCCCCCATATAAACCGATCCCCCAATTTGGCTTGCGGAGCCTCTAAGAGAAGCAAATTTCATCCGATCTTGCTGAAATTTGGTACATGGTGTTGGTATATGGTCTCTAACAACCATGCAAACTTTGGTTCACATCGGTCCATAATTATATATAGCCCTCATATAAACCGATCCCAAGATTTGACCTCCGGAGCCTCATAGATGAGCAAAATTCATCCGATTCAGTTGAAATTTGGTACGTGGTGTTAGTATAGGTCTCTGACACCCATGCAGGAATTGGTCCATATCTGTCCATAATTATATGTAGCCGCCATATAAACCTATCCTCAGATATGACCTCCCGAGCCCCTTGGAAGAGCAAAATTCACCCGATCCGGTTGAAATTTGGTACGTGGTGTTAGTATATGGTCTCTAATAACCATGCAAAAAGTGGTCCGTACCGGTCTTAATTATATAACCCCCATAAAAACCGATCGCCAGATTTGACCTCCGGTGCCTTTTGCTGAAGCAAAATTCACCCGATCTGGTTGAAATTTGGTACGTGGTGGTAGTATATGATATCTATCAACCATGCCAAAAGTGGTCCATATCAGTCGATAATCATATTTAGCCCCCATATAAACCGATCCCGAGATTTGGTTTTGGATCCTCTAGGAGAAGCAAATTTCATCCCAGTCAGTTGAAATTTGCTACATTGCGCTAGTATATGGCCGCTACTTACGGCCGTATATACTTGTTTGTTCTTGTTTTTCTCTTTACTGATTTACATTTCCTGGAGCCTTTTAACTTAAACTCAAATACAGTCCATTTCAGAAAAGCCTGCTAGGAAATTGTATATGGTCCTTCGAACCGGACTGCAGTGTTTTTCAGGCTGAAATAAGAATTGGCTGATAATTAATGTTCAAATGTAATATTGGCATTAATATATACTCAGACAGTCAACCTGCAATAAAATCCTTGGACTCTGTGTTCCTTAACTCGAAAACGGCTATCGACTGCCGCAAATCCCTCAACGAGACGGCTGAGCAACACAATATTCACCTAATAAGGGTGCCTGGCCATAGGAACATACCGGGGAACTGTGAATCGGATGAGTTAGCAAGGCTAGGAACTACCTTACATATTCCAGGGGAACTAGAATCTATTGGTATGCCTCTGACTACCGGCATGAAAGGGCTTACTGACTTACTGCATGAAAGGGCTGTTATGTTCGATGGGAGAATTGCAAGGGTTGTAACGACCAGGGCTGTGAAGCCAATTTTGCTCGACTCCGACTCCGACTCCAGCATTTTTCATCAGCTCGACTCCGACTCCGGAGTCGACTCCGGGTAATATAACTAAATCTCATTTTAATACCACTAATTTGTAGTTCTATTGTGGGGGTACCGTAAGTGGATCGATATAAAGTATAGTATTTATTTATGTGTGCAAAAAAGGTCTTAATTTCACATTAGATGCCAATTGAACTCTATATTTCGAATTTAGGGCAATGTTTAATAAATAAAATAATGATATAAACACCCATCATAATAAGAGAAGATACCAACAGTATATGTATTTGTGTGGACCAAAATTATTGATACTATCTCAAATCCTATAAATTTGTTGCGAGCTATATAAAGGTTTATATTCCCATCTGCATGAATTTGAATCTGAATCGATTTAGACAAAATTGTATGCACTTCTACAAAATCTATGTATTTAAAATTTACATCTAACGTTATGGGAAATATTTATAATTGTTTATACAATTTCGCAAAAATGCATTTATGATTCATTCATTGAAAAATTTAAAAATTTGAGTCATTTCTACAAGTTTTCGACTTAGCAGTGAGTATCAGTGAGTATACAATTTTGGAAAAATTTTTGTCTAGTAAATAAAATTTTGCAAAATTTTCTATAGAAATAAAATTTTGCAACATATTCTATAGAAACAAAATTTTGACTAAATTTTCTATAGAAATACAATTTTGACTAAATTTTATATAAAAAAATATTTCTATAGTAATAAAATTTTGAATACATTTTTTATAGCAGTGAGTAAAATATAAATAAAATTTTGCAACATATTCTATAGAAACAAAATTTTGACTAAATTTTCTATAGAAATACAATTCTGACTAAATTTTATATAAAAAAATATTTCTATAGTAATAAAATTTTGAATACATTTTTTATAGCAGTGAGTACCAGTGAGCATCAGTAAGAAAAAAAATTTGAGAAAATTTGCTATAGAAATAAAATGTGACAATTTTTTCTTATAGAAATAAAATTTTGAAAAAATTATCAATAACAAGTATATACAGCCGCAAGTTCGGCCAGGCCGAATCTTATGTACCCACCACCATGGATTGCGTAGAAACTTCTACGAAAGACTGTCATCCACAATCGAATTACTTGGGTTGTGGTATCTTAAAACTTCTTATTCCTGCATGGTTGTTGGATACCATATACTAACATCACGTACCAAATTTTAACCGAATGGGAAGTATTTTGCTCTTCCAAGGGGCTCTGGAGGTCAAATCTGGGGATCGGTTTATATGGGGCCTATATATAATTATGGACCGATATCGACCAATTTTTGCATGGGAGTTTGAGGCCATATATTAACACCACGTACCAAATTTCAACTGAATCAGATGAATTTTGGTCTTCCAAGAGGTTCCGGAGGTCAATTCTGGTGATCGGTTTATATGGGGGCTATATATAATTATGAGCCGATGTGGACCAATTTTTGCATGGTTGTTAGAGACCATATACTAACATCACGTACCAAATTTCAGCCATATCGGATGAAATTTGCTTCTCTTAGAGGCCTCGCAAGCCAAATCGGGGGATCGGTTTATATGGGGGCTATATATAATTATGGACCGATGTGGACCAATTTTTGCATGGTTGTTCGAGACCATATACTAACACCATGTACCAAATTTCAGCCGGATCGGATGAAATTTGCTTCTATTAGAGGCCTCGCAAGCCAAATCGGGGGATCGGTTTATATGGGGGCTATATATAATTATGGACCGATGTGGACCAATTTTTGCATGGTTGTTAGAGACCATATACTGACACCATGTACCAAATTTCAGCCGGATCGGATGAAATTTGCTTCTCTTAGGGGCCTCGCAAGCCAAATCGGGGGATCGGTTTATATGGGGGCTATATATAATTATGGACCGATGTGGACCAATTTTTGCATGGTTGTTAGACACCATATACTAACACCATGTACCAAATTTCAGCCGGATCGGATGAAATTTGCTTCTCTTAGGGGCCTCGCAAGCCAAATCGGGGGATCGGTTTATATGGGGGCTATATATAATTATGGACCGATGTGGACCAATTTTTGCATGGTTGTTAGAGACCATATACTAACACCATGTACCAAATTTCAGCCGGATCGGATGAAATTTGCTTCTCTTAGAGGCCTGGCAAGCCAAATTTTGGGGTCCCTTTATATGGGGGCTATACGTAAAAGTGGACCGATATGGCCCATTTGCAATACCATCCGACCTACATCAATAACAACTACTTGTGCCAAGTTTCAAGTCGATAGCTTGTTTCGTTCGGAAGTTAGCGTGATTTCAACAGACGGACGGACGGACGGACGGACGGACGGACGGACGGACGGACGGACGGACGGACATGCTCAGATCGACTCAGAATTTCACCACGACCCAGAATATATATACTTTATGGGGTCTTAGAGCAATATTTCGATGTGTTACAAACGGAATGACAAAGTTAATATACCCCCCATCCTATGGTGGTGGGTATAAAAATACAATTTTAGAAAAATTTTTGTGTAGTAAATAAAATTCTGCAAAATATTCTACAGACGCAAAATTTTGACTAAATTTTCTATAGAAATAAAATTTTGACTTAAATTTTTATAGAAAGAAAATTATCAATAGAAATAAAATTTTGAAAAATTTTTGTGTAACAAACAAAATTTTGCAAAATATTCTATAGAAACAAAATTTTAACTCAATTTTCTATAGAAATAAAACTTTGACTAAATTTTCTATAGAAAAATATATTTCTATAGTAATAAAATTTTGAATAAATTTTTTATAGAAATAAAATATTGAGAAAATTTGCTATAGAAATAAAATTTTGGCAACACTTTTTATAGAAATACCATTTTGACAAAATTTTCTATAAAAAACAACTTTGAAAAAATTTTCTGTCAATATTTCACATATGTATATGGCCTTAAAAAAAATTAAAAAAAATAATTTCGATTGTTCGAAATATTTCAAATAAATTGATATGGGCATTAAAATGGATCAATCCAGCCCATCTGCTAGTGTAACATTCTAGGAAACGTAAAAAGATAGCCGTAATTGGAAGTTGGTTTTCAATTACAATCATGCTGTACATTGATGGAATGAATAACGCAATGGAAACTAATTTGCGTAAAAACTTGCTTAGTTACAAAAATGTGAAGTGTTTTAAAAAATTTGGTTTAGCCGGAGTCGGAGTCGAGCAAAATTTTTACGACTCCGACTCCGACTCCAGCAAAATCTTCAGACTCCGACTCCGACTCCGGCTCCACAGCCCTGGTAACGACACCAAGCAAATATGGCCCATCTAAACTTAAACCGCACACTAGATATGTTAGTGGTTTCAAGACGTCAGATATCACTCCTGCTACACGCAAAAAAATAATTCTTTCCTCCCAAACGAAATTTTAGACAAACAAAGTTCGTTTCTCATTTGCTTTTCGCTGTAAGGAAGTGTATTTGGAAGAAAAGTATACACTTTTTGTGATAAACGTTTATTCTTTTCCAGGATGTAAAAACAATTTCATAAAGACTAACTCACAAAAAAAAACATTGTTTTCTTGCTAATTGCATTTTCCCTCACATCTTTCTCACATCCACGAGGTTTTTTAGTTCTTAACACCTTTTCCTGTAATACCAACAATGTAGAAGAAATTATACAATTTTATAAATTTTTAAATTTTTTTTACCTTTCGCCTGGACGGAGAATCGAACCGCGGACCATGCACTTTGTAAGCCAACACACTAACCACTGAGCTATGTACCTGTTATGGTCATCAATAAATAATTATCCATATAAGTTATATTTATATAGCATAGCTTGCGGCGCCCACGAACCGAATAAACAAACAAACATTTAGTTTGGCACCGTAGAGCAGTGGTTGCTACGTCCGACTTGCATGCCAAGGGTCGTGGGTTCGATCCCTGCTTCGACCAAAGTTTTTTTTTTTTGTTCAACATTACATTGTACTATATTACATTTTGAACTGTAAAATGTGTCTTCTTAAAGACCTAAAGTCAGAAAAGAACAGTGTTTGATATAACTATGTTGTTGTTTCAAAAATAACTCTTTTTATTGAAAAAATAAAAATTTTGAAACAAACGAATTTTTTTGGTGATAAAAGTTTAAAATTTTCGAAGCAATTCAAAAAACTCTAACAAAAGAAAATCGTTTTCGGTACACGTTTTCCAAACGTTTTTTTACTTTGCGTGTATCTGCTATAACGGGTCGCTGCCTGATAGGCGAGTTTGCAAAAACTATTGGCGTGAAGTATAATAACAACTGTATGAGCTGTCATGATGCGGAGGAAAAGGAATCAATTAAACACCTCTTGTATGAGTGTCCTGAATTTTGTGTAAGGCGTATGCGAATTTTAGGGGTGTATAGCTATTGATTACTGGCGGACCTGGAAAACGTTAACTTAAGCAGTCTCCAATTTGGTTGGTTCAACAGAAGAAAATAATCGAGAAGGTTCGGCGGTTAAAACTAGAAGTGCCCATATTTAATAGGTACTTTTAGTTAATGTGGTATCACAATGGTCAGTCCATTGTGATAGTCTAAATGAGCCTGAAACTTAATCGGGCTGCCACTTTAACCTAACCTACCTAACCTAAACCTCCCTTTTGAAAACACTGTACATCGTGTTTCTCATGTGGCTGATAGTAACTAGAAAAATATTTATATAATTATTTCTCATGGTATAATTGCGATTTAAAAACTTTGGAATCTCATATCATTTGTCTTGGATCACCGGCTATAATCACCAACCTCATTAAGATTTTCCTTTTACAAAGGATGGGTGTAAGAAACAATTTTACAATATACTCCAAAGATATTTGATAATTGAATTTTGAAGATACATATATGCCGTGGCAAGAACTCCATTTAATCTTCGTCTCGGCGACCATATCGAGATATTAACGAGGGACTGGCTAGATATTCACACCAATAAGGAATTTAGACTATAAGCGTTGTACTTATTAAAATTCTTAGATAAACATGATTTAAAATAGTTGAAGAGGACATAGGAAGAGCATAGAGTGATGATGATCAGGTTCACACAGAAATTAATCACTTTTTGTGGTTAAGCGTTTTGAACAATTACTACAGTTATGTGGCCTAGATTCTATTTGTACTGATCAGCACTAATTCCAAGAAACATTGCTAGCCTAGAAATAGGTAGATAACAAAATTTAATTAATACTGAATTCCTATTGTAAATATAAAATTAAAATGAATTTCCTTTTTAGACTAGTCGTTAATATATAATAGATTAGAAATCTAAGCTCTCATAATTTTAAGTAGCAACTTTGTTTTCTATTTGCTTTACTTTTCCTTCCCTTTCTAATTCTGACTACATTTGTCATGAATAGTCTTAGTTTCGGGCCTATTTCATCATTCAACCATAGGCGATAAAGGATCTCCTCGTTCAAATAAATATGTCAAAATCATTTCTCATCGTTTTTTCTCCTCTTACGAAACGTTGATTTCCATGTAAATATTCGTTGTGGTAGTGTGATCACACATTCAAGTGACCCATTAACCCAGGATCCTCAGTTTCATCATGCATGGAATAATCCCGTGGAACCTGAGTTCTCCATTTTTCCCTCTTGTTATTGTGTTTGAAAACCTTAATTTTCGTCTTGAGCTTTAGCAACAAGTTTGTAGACTGAACTACAATATTCATTAGCTTTGGTATAGGGGCCGCCCACTTGGACCATTAGACTCACTTGGACCATTCAATCCATTGCGATACCAGAATTTCTTCCATGTTTAGCTCAATGACATCACATATGTCTGGTGGTAAAGCTAAGTTTGTAATTTAGCAAAACATGATTTGAAGCAGAAATCAAAACAATAAAAAAATAATTTTTGCAATGTAATGTTTGTAAAGCCAAAAGTTGTATGTGGTGCATCGTTTTTAAGAATGTAGCCGAATAAAGGATATGTTTCTTTAAATAAAGTTTGTTTACATGGGCGCCTAAAACTGTGCTTTATAAATATAACTGCTGGACTATAGGCTTTCTTGTGTATTGATGGCTATAGCGATAATTGTCTCTTGATGACAATAAGAGCTATATAACCCAGTGAATAGTGTGTTGGCTTATTAACGCGGTTCGATTCTCCGTCTGGACGAAAGGTAAAATTCCCACACTCGAAGCACATGTACTCAAAACAAAAGCATATCCGGTCCCAAAGATTTTGTCTTTACACTAATGATGTGGGCATAGATTCCGAGCTAAAGAAGCGGAGAATTGAAGTAGGGATACCTTTAAAACACAATTCTCTTTTCAATTTGAGTTTTGCTTACTTGATTTAAGGAAACAAATTTTAATTCATTAATTTGTTCAGCTTTCTTTTTCATGCACTATTAAAATCCACTTAAATTTCTAAATTCACTCGAGTACAAGTAAAAAAAAAACGTTTTTGAAATAAAGTGTAAAAAATATCATGTTTTTAAAAGCTTTTCAGCTTTGTAGTCAAAATGCAAAAAGCAAAAAATATAAAGACGATTTCATTAATTTCGACGATTTTTTTCAGAAGTATTAAAGCCAAGTCGGCCTTTGTAACACGAAATTTTCTCTAATTTTAGGATACCCAATTTTTAGTCGAATCACTTAACTACACAAAAAAAAATCTGATTCAATCACGAAATTAATTGATCCAATTAATTTTTTAATTGAAATGTCTTCAATTACGAAAATAATAATATCAATCACAGTTTTAATTGATCGTAGAAAATTTTCTTGATTAAAAAATTAATTGATTTCATTAGCAAGTTTCAATTAATTTTTATACCCTCCACCATAGGATGGGGGTATATTAACTTTGTCATTCCGTTTGTAACACATCGAAATATTGCTCTAAGACCCCATAAAGTATATATATTCTGGGTCGTGGTGAAATTCTGAGTCGAACTGAGCATGTCTGTTGAAATCACGCTAACTTCCGAACGAAACAAGCTATCGACTTGAAAATTGGCACAAGTAGTTGTTACTGATGTAGGTTGGATGGTATTGCAAATGGGCCATATCGGTCCACTTTTACGTATAGCCCCCATATAAACGGACCCCCAAATTTGGCTTGCGATTGCTCTAAGAGAAGCAAATTTCATCCGATCCAGCTGAAATTTGGTACATGGTGTAAGTATATGGTCTCTAACAACCATGCAAAAAGTGGTCCATATCGGTCCCCTTTTATTTACGTATAGCCCCCATATAAACGGACCCCCAAATTTGGATTGCGATTGCTCTAAGAGAAGCAAATTTCATCCGATCCGGCTGAAATTTGGTACATGGTGTTAGTATATGGTCTCTAACAACCATGCAAAAATTGGTCCACATCGGTCTATAATTATATATAGCCCCCATATAAACCGATCCCCCGATTTAGCTTGCGGAGCCTCTAAGAGAAGAAAACTTCATTCGTTCCGGCTGAAATTTGGTACATGGTGTTAGTATATGGTCTCTAACAACCATGCAAAAATTGGTCCACATCGGTCTATAATTATATATAGCCCCCATATAAACCGATCCCCTGATTTGGCTTGCGGAGCCTCAAAGAGAAGCAAATTTCATCCGATCCGGCTGAAATTTGGTACATGGTTTTGGTATATGGTCTCTAACAAACATGCAAAAATTGGTCCACATCGGTCCATAATAATATATAGCCCCCATATAAACCGATCCCCAGATTTGGCTTGCGGAGCCTCAACGAGAAGCAAATTTCATCCGATCCTGCTGAAATTTGGTACATGGTGTTAGTATATGGTCTCTAACAACCATGCAAAAATTGGTCCACATCGGTCTATAATTATATACAGCCTCCGTGTAAACCGATCATCGGATTTGAGCCTCCGGAGCCTCTTGGAAGACCAAAATTCATCTGATTCACTTGAAATTTGGTACGTGGTGTTAATATATGGCCTTAATATATGGCCGATCCCCAGATTTGACCTCCGGAGCCCCTTGGACGAGCAAAATTCATCCGATTCGGTTGAAATTTGGTACGTGATGTTAGTATATGGTATCCAACAACCATGCATGAATTGGTTCATATCAGTCTATAATTATATATAGCCCCCATATAAACCGATCCCCAGATTTGACCTCCGGTGCCTTTCGGAGAAGCAAAATTCATCCGATCTGGTTGAAATTTGGTACGTGGTGGTAGTATATGATATTTAACAACCATGCCAAAAGTGGTCCATATCAGTCCATAATCATATATAGCCCCCATATAAACCGATCCCGAGATTTGGTTTTGAAGCCGCATGGAGGAGCAAATTTCATCCGAGTCAGTTGAAATGTGGTACATTGTGCTAGTATATGGTGGTTAACAACCATGCCTAACTAGGTCCATATCGGTCTATAGTTATATATAGCCCTCAGATAAATCGATCCCCAATCACACAAAAATTGGTCCATATCAAGTTCATAATTGTATATAGCCCACATATAAGCGACCCCCATATTTCAATTCTGGCTCTCTAGGTACCGTGCAAAAGTCCATATCGATTCGTAATTATTTGTAGACTTACCTATACATACCTTTTAATATATACCACGTATGGACTAACTAACAATATGGAAAACGATATTAAGAAGTTTTAAGATACCACAACCCAATCAATTCGATTGTGGATGACAGTCTTTCGTAGACGTTTCTACGCAATCCATGGTGGAGGGTACATAAGATTCGGCCTGGACGAACTTACGGCCGTATATACATGTTATACATTATAACGCTTGTCTAATACATTTAACTTCAAAAATTTAAATTTTTTCTAGAATAAATATTGCATTTTTATTTTATTAATTTTATTTTATTAATTCTTATTCTGTTTCTACCCTATTGGAAACAAAAAAGGTCAAAATTACGCATTAAAAAATGTGAAAAAAGCGAGTTATCAAAAATTGTATTAAAAGAACTTCCACTGTAGTTAAAATAAAGAACATCCTTGGGAGGACATTTTTGAAAGTGCTTTTAAAGTTGTGCCTTAGAAGAACTTCCAAATTTGTTTGCTGTGTTATAATAAGTAAAAATTTTTGCTGTTGCATTGGAGCGTTATTGGAGATATGAAAATATAACTAAATATAATCCTATAGATGACAATATCTAACAAAGGTATACACTGAAAAAAATATTGTCGTGAGGTCAAAGATTTCATGTCTTTAAAATACGAAAGCAAATTTTGCTGAGCATAGAAGAAGCATTTCTCTAATATAAATTGTTTTTCCTTGTCCAAAAGTCGATAAACTTTTCAATGAAGTCGTATTGTCCTTATATTTAAGTGATTTCACTTAAAAATGGGTATCATAACATGATAGAAAATTGTTTGGGTTAAGGTCAACTAGACTATAATAATTCAGAAAAATTCTTTAAATTTCATGAAATTGTCTATAAATTTATTGTCTTTTTGCATCTTGACTACAAAGCAAAAAATCGTTCAAATATAGGACATGTTTTCCAACACTTTATTTTAAAGACGATTTTACTTGAAACATAGCATAATTTCTACTAGAAGTCGAATCTTAAGTTGGAAAATAAGGTCGTCGTTAACTCGTTTTTAAAGGACTTTTATAGCATATGAAGAAAAAAATCTGAAAAAGCGAAAAATTGAAATTTGCTTCCTAGAAGCAAGTATACAAAGCCCAAATTTAAAAGAGAATTGTGTGTTAAAGGTATCCATACTTGTATTCTCCGCTTCTTTGGCTCGGAATCATTACCAACATTTTTAAAGTATAGACAAAATCTTTGGAACCGGACATGCTTTTTTTCCAGTGTACAAAATGGACATCTCTATTGATCTATTTATATCGGCAATATGTTATGATTAGATATCTGACTTTTTTACACGTGTAACTTAACCCCTTGTATTCTGTGTAATCGCCTCATTATAACATTAGTTTGGAAAAATTCCAAAAATTATTTTGAACTTTAATTTAGCGAGTAGTTCATATCTACAACTTGAACTTCATTATCAAATACCAAAAAAGTTTTCTTTAGAACTGAAACATATTTAAAAATAAATTCCACAAAAAAATATGTCATTCTATGCACGTCATACTGTCATTCAGCAGGTTATTAACAATCTTGGGCCATTGTTGTTGTTATTGGTTTGTTATTTGCCACATTACGTTTATCTTATCGCCGTCATAAATCGCACACTTGAGGCGGCTTTTTCTTTTTGTAGATTTTCGAGACGTGTAAACACGATCAGTATTCAGAAGGTTGGGATCTTGGTTAGTTGATTTTGCCATATTTGCCTGTTGCCTGTTGTTTCACTGTTTATGGTCATTCAGTTGGCACTCTTTCAACAGACATCGTAAATTATTTGAAAAATTTGATTACATTTTGATTTGATTAAATAATGAGCGAAATTGAATTGAATGCGCGTGTAGTAGCAGTAGAAGTGATAGGGTCAATTGACGAAATTCAATTATGACCATAGCCATAACAATTATGACCTCAGTGTTTGAAGAATGTCAAAACATTTGTAGTCATCAATTGTGGGCAAATGGGTCGTAAAACCGGAAGGGTCTATTAAAACTGGAAAGTTAATTTAAGGCAATTCAGATTTAAATTGGGGTTCTAAAATACAAAAAAAAAGTCGAGGGAATGGTCAATATAGCTACATAATCGATTATATGTCATCTTATGAACCATGGTGAATTTAGTCTAAGACCGGACGCAAAAATTTATATAAATTGGAATAAAATTTTGCTAGGTTAGATACAGTTGGAGCCAATTGTGGTAGACGTACTGGACTTCTCCCTTATCAATATGTGGTGCACGATTCCAAGTTTAGCTCAATGAAAACGGACCTCGTTTTTTATAGACGAACAGCATTTCACATTGCTGTGAAACTTCTTAGAGAAGCTTTGAAACCCTCAGGAACGTCACTAGTATTACAGAATGGGGATATTCCACTGCTGATTTTTTTTTTTTGGTTTTTGGTCGAAACTGGCATTGAACTGGGATTGACCCTTTGTATGCATGGTGGACCATTACACTACGATGGCCACAGTTGTTTTTATACCCTCCACCATAGGATGGGGGGTATATTAACTTTGTCATTCCGTTTGTAACACATCGAAATATTGCTCTAAGACCCCATAAAGTATATATATTCTGGGTCGTGGTGAAATTCTGAGTCGATCTGAGCATGTCCGTCCGTCCGTCTGTTGAAATCACGCTAACTTCCGAACGAAACAAGCTATTGACTTGAAACTTGGCACAAGTAGTTGTTATTGATGTAGGTCGGATGGTATTGCAAATGGGCCATATCGGTCCACTTTTACGTATAGTCCCCATATAAACGGACCCCCAAATTTGGCTTGCGAGGCCTCTACGAGAAGCAAATTTCATCCGATCTGGCTGAAATTACATGTTGTTAGTATATGGTCTCCAACAACCATTCAAAAATTGGTCCACATCGGTCCATAATTATATATAGCCCCCATATAAACCGATCCTCCGATTTGGCTTACAGAGCCTCTAAGAGAAACAATTTTCATCCGATCCGTCTGAAATTTGGTGCATGATGTTAATATATGGTCTCTAATGATCATGCAAAAATTGGTCCATATAGGTCCATAATTATATATAGCCCCCATATAAACCGATCCCCCGATTTGGCTTGCGGAGCCTCTAAGAGAAGCAAATTTCATCAGATCCGGCTGAAATTTGGTATATGGTGTTAGTATATGGTCTCTAACAACCATGCAAAAATTGGTTCACATCGGTTCATAATTATATATAGCCCCCATATAAACCGATCCCCCGATTTGGCTTGCGAAGCCTCTAAGAGAAGCAAATTTTATCCGATCCGGCTGAAATTTGGTACATGGTGTTAGTATATGGTCTCTAACAACCATGCAAAAATTGGTCGATATCGGTCCATAATTATATATAGCCCCCATATAAACCGATCACCAGATTTGACCTCCGGAACCTCTTAGAAGACCAAAATTCATGTGATTCAGTTGAAATTTGGTACGTGATGTTAATATATGGCCTCAAACACCCATGCAAAAATTGGTCGATATCGGTCTATAATAATATATAGGCCCCATATAAACCGATCCCCAGATTTGACATCCGGAGCACCTTGGAAGAGCAAAATTCTTCCCTTTCGGTTGAAATTTGGTACGTGATGTTAGTATAGGGTATCCAACAAGCATGCAGGAATTGGTTCCTATCAGTCCATAATAATATATAGCTCCCATATAAACCGAATCCCCAGATTTGACCTCCGGTGCCTTTTGGAGAAGCAAAATTCATCCGATCTGGTTGAAATTTGGTACGTGGTGGTAGCATATGATATTTAACAACCATGTGAGTTGAAATTTGTGGACGACAGTTTATCGTAGAAGTTTCTACGCAATCCATGGTGGAGGGTACATAAGATTCGGCCTGGCCGAACTTACGGCCGTATATACTTGTTTTTACTTTCTCAAGTTTTAAAATTGGGACATCGATTTATATGAAGGTTACACCGAAAAAAAGTGAACTGTTTTATAGGAAGAATGAACTACCACGCACGAAAATTGAACTAAATTTTACTCCACATTTTGAGATTTCCACAAAGCGTTGTTAAAACTAGGAAATGTTAATGCCCTTTTGTACTTTTTAACTGCAGTTCTCGAAATTACATCATCTCATACAAGAAAAAATTAATTAAAAGTAAAGAAGAAAATCATTGACGCCAAATCATGACCATTTTAACCATTCAGTAGTTCATTCCTACTATTTTGGGAATGTTACGAAAATTTTCATTTGTTTTTGTTCATATTGAACTTATGTGTACGGTCATTGAACTTTATACTTACGTTTAGTTCATAAAATTTTTGAGACATACTTAAAAATAAAATAATAAAATAAAATAAAAATAATAAAATTTAACTACAAGCAAATAATTTGTTTCCAATAAAAATAAGTTAAATTTAGCGTTAGATTAACTACGAAAATTTTTTGTCTGTGTACATTAACATAACCCGTCACATAACCCCACCTTTTGACAATTTAGAATTAATCCCTTCTACGGAATAAAGTTTAGAATGCAGTCGTAGTCTGAAGATTTTTGAAAAACACTTCATATTTTTGTAACTAAACAAATATTTGTACAATTTAGATTCCATTAAATTCGTGGAATAAAGCACTTGCTCGATATATAGGTTTCAAAGTGTATTTATAGGGGTGATATAAGCGGTGGGTTGACTGTAATCGCGCTGCAACTTCCTATGATGGAGATTTTTTTATGTCTACAGAAGGTTAGGACTGAATTAATCAATTTTATTACCTACCGCCGTGGTGCAATGGTTAGCATGGCCGCCTTGCATACACTATGTCGTGGGTTCGATTCCTGCTTCGACCGAACACCAAAAAGTTTTTCAGCGGTGGATTATTCCACCTCAGAAATGCTGGTGACATTTCTGAGGGTTCGAAAACTTCTCTAAGTGGTTTCACTGCAATGTGGAGCGCCGTTCGCACTCGGCTATAAAAAGGAGGTCCCTTGTCATTGAGCTTAACATGGAATCGGGCAGTGATAAGAGAGAAGTTCACCATTGTGTTATCACAATGGACTGAATAGTCTAAATGAGGCTGATACATCGGGCTGCCACCTAACCTACCCTACCTACCTACCCTAGCTCATATTAAATATATAGCATAACGGTAGGAGTATTTTCCAAAATTGGTATCCAAATATTTCTTGTAAAAAAGTTTGACATTCGTTTTGGTCAAATATTTGTGACCATACCCTAAATTTTCTGTCATTTTTCATCCGTATTCATTTAGTCAACAACAAAAAAAAAAATGTACAATTCTTTTAACTATACAACCATAAAAGTTGTGAAACATAATCTGCAAGTAACCATATGGATACGCTTTTGGGGAAGTCCAAACTCCTTCCCTATGTATTCTCATTCACCAATGATATAATCACAGTTGTGTAAAGCTATCGAAATTTCTCGAAAAGGTCATTTACCTCACTCCAAAAAAAAAGAGGAGGACAAAACAAACAGGACTATCTTTGTCACCTTGCAATGAGAGTTTGTCTTCGACATCAGAGGAGGGGGTTGGGCTTTTTAAGTGTTGGGTCTGTCCCCACTCTGTTCTACATTTGTAACTACCGTAAATAGAAAAATTTCCATTCAAGTTTAGCGCCAAACTGTGAGTGAAATCAGGAATTTCGCTCCCACACAAAATATTTTCTTTCCCCAATAAAAACAACAAGAAAGGCAAAATTTCAAGTGCACCCAACACCTTAAAACGAAAAACATTATTCCAATAGTCAGCTTTTTCGCCCGTACAACTGTTTCACCATCATCTGTTTAGTCGATAGAGATATACAAAAAAGAAAAAAACACAAACATTTTATAGAAATTCCTCAAACCTTCCCCACTATAAGAGTTTGTTGGCGCCCAACTTTATGATAAAGGAAACAACAAAAACGCTAACATTCCACCACTATACTGCTCTATGTATGAATATGATTTCCAATGTTTAGTTTAATGTTTCTCTCACTTTGTCTAAACAGAGAGACTATGAAATTCTCCCAATATCCCCTTAATGTTGAATATCATACCATCTCGTATTTTTTCTTTGAATTCACCATAGCATAAATGGACTCTCGTCTTTACACGAAGTATTTATGGGGCCAACTTCGTGGGCCAATCACAGAGCATAAATAATTCGGCAGAATTCGGTCATTACCGATTCCCCTAATGCTAACGCAACGAAGTTTCAATTCGTGTTGTCGTTTGTTTAACATCGGATGTCTATGGTGTAACCGTTTCTTGTATGTTTACTCTTCTCTTTGCTTACAGCCGATGACTCTTCCATTCTCTTTACTTTTACAAAACCTCTACTCACCATATGCTCACACCGTTATCTGAATGGGGGGACCTGTGTTAGTTTTTTATTTTTGTTTTGGTTTCTCGCCACAAACAAAAATAACAACAAGAACAATGAGAGCAGCAACGACAACGACAACATTCTTGTAGTTTCGCACCAGCGTTGCCAGAATTGTTTCACCAAAAACCGCTAGATTTTTCCAAAAAACTAGCCAAAAAAAGCTAAAAAATTTAAAAAAATGGCTAGAAAAAAAGCTAAATTTTTTTGTATCAAAAGTCACGTTTTTGTTTGAAATTTAACAAATTTAAAGGCTTTATTTCACTTAAAATGCATATTATTTTAATTGTATTCATTTTATTTCCATTTCTGTGAGACCGTAAGAAAATCTAAGTCATATTAGCTCTGTTTGCGTACTCGATACATTTGGATTACTATCACAAATTTTTACTGGAAGTCCTTCGTTTATATTTCCTAGTAAAAACATTTTTCCCAGTAAACTTGCAATTATCAGCTGGTTAATCATCAACAAGTCAAATGTGCGATATATTGCACAATGTCACATAGAACTGCATTCGAAAATATCAACATATTTCATTTTAACTGAATTAATGATAAATTCGTGAACGAGTACACTTCTCCTAATATTTCCCATTCTAACTATCTTGCAAGTTTATACCGAATAACTTTTATTCAAAAATTTC
The DNA here is from genome assembly GCF_050003625.1 of Haematobia irritans. Lineage (NCBI taxonomy): Eukaryota > Metazoa > Arthropoda > Insecta > Diptera > Muscidae > Haematobia > Haematobia irritans. The sequence goes on along the minus strand of NC_134399.1, from coordinate 68,042,272 downwards.
CCTACAAACCTATTGTTGTCCAATTTTCGTAAATGTAAATCCATTCCATTAATAAATAGCAGATTTTTTTGATCCTATCACTACGAATTTTTTTATTGCATATTTTTATGTTAAAAAATAATACCACATTCAAAACTTTATTATTATTATTTTATTTATTATTATTATATTATTTCTATGTTCGGTTCCAAAGATTTTGGTATTGATTCCGAGTCAAATTTGAACTTATTCGTTTTTTCAGCTTTTTATTCATGAACTACCACAGTGCTTTAAAAACGTGCTAACGAAAACTTAAATTTCCAAATTCAGACTCTACTTTAAGTAGAAATTATTCTATGTATACGTTTTTAAAATAAAATGTTGAAAACCCTCTTCTATTTTTGAACCCTATTTTGGTTTGTGGTCAAGATACAAAAACTCCACAAATTTAAAGACTATTTCATTAATTTTAAGAATTTTGTAGAATTGACCCTAGCCTTCTTTCATGTAAAGATACCCACTTTTAAGTTAAATCAATTAACTATAAGGACAAAACGACTTTATCGGCTTTTGGACAAGGAAAAAAGTTTATATAAGAGAAATTCACAAATGCTATTATAACCAAAATTCGCGGACGTATTTTAAGGACATGAAATCTTTGGCCTCACGACAAAGCAATTCACATTTACTATTTTAGTTTAGTAATATCATAATAAATTTAGAATATTATAATAACATAAAAAGGATAAACGAGTCAAATGCTAATATTCCTAATAATTTACTGACAGTTTATATAAGGAATTTGTATGGTAATAGTAGATTTAAAGTTTACGATAACTTTTACGAATACGAGGAAAAAACTTTACAACAAGGTGTATTTGCTCCAAAAATGCCCGGATAATGGCTGGAATAATTATTAATGCTTCAATTGAGCTTCGAATTATTTCATATTTCAATAGGAACATGTCGAAAATAAAAAAGCCAAAAATAGCTAAAAGGGTCATGAAAAAAAGCCAGAAAAAAAGCTAAAAGCTAAATGCATTTTTTCCCCGCTAAACGTCTTCAAAAAAAGCCAAATCTAGCGGGAAAAAAGCTAAATTGGCAACGCTGTTTCGCACAATGACATTTTCTTCGTTGCCTTACTTTTTGACGTTATCGTTGTTCGATACAAAAGTCCCCCACCCTTCCCCCGTACACAATACACCAACCATCTAGTGTGTTCTACTCATGTCTTCATAATCTCTGAGTGTGGGGGACAATACCGGCCCTTCTCACTAACTGACTATGGTTTGGTTATTATTCTCGTTGTTATTTTTGTTTTTTTTTTTTCAATTTTTATTTTGCGTCACTAAATTTTTATTTATTTGTGTTTACTGTTTGCTGTTTCTCTTTTGCGTTGTATGCATACATAGATGTGTTCGTGTGTGTGTGTGCTTGTGTTTTGCCTCGATTTTTGTTTTTATAGAATTTTTCGCTATATTTCATATTTCTTTAGTGGCGCTTTTCAAGTGCGGTGGTTAACATTGCTTGTGGCTTGCGCCAACCATCTACACCGCCGCATCGTGTGTGTGCGTGAAGAAGTGAAGAAAATTATTCAATTTAAGTTTTTGCGTTTTGTTTTCTTTTTTTACAATTTATTTTTGTTTTGATTTCAAAGAACACAAACTGAAACTCGTGTTGTGAATTCACATTTCCGTCGGCATTTTTTTGCGTTCTAAACTCAACTCTAGTTTTGTACCAAATTCCAATATTCTGCGAAAAGAAGTTCCGTACAACTTAAATTTTGAGTCCCTCACATGACATGGATAAAGACAAAAAATTAAAATCTCCAGATGGTGAGTTTTTCTCTTTTTCAAATTAATATGAAATAAGACTTCTATTTTACAGTGCGCTCTGATGCAATATTAGAAAAGTTTACGTTATAGTTATGGATTTTTATTTGGGACTTCCCCGAAAAGAAAAATAATATATGATTTCAGATAAAAAGTTGAATCATAATTCTTAGAAAACTAGTAAAACGAAAATAATCAAATTTTATTCAAGCATTTTTTCTTGATAGAAAAGAATGGTGAAATTCAAAAATTATGGTATGGCAACACTAGCAAACTAGGTTGGCTCCTCACAGTTCACAGTACAAACATATGGAAGATAGGGTTGCCAGATATATAAATACCACAAATTGCAAAATATTACACTAATAAATGCGTAATAACAGGGATGATAAATAGCCTTACGTGAAATGGATCAACCCCGGGACCGGTACAAGACTAGTTTCTGGTGTGTATGAACCAAAATCAGTTCTGGTCGAAAGGGACCCGTTACTTTAAATGTATTAGTCATTGATGGGGTATATTTAAATTTTAGTACATGACTTGGTGTTATTTACGTGGTGGCCTCTAAACATCATCACCATATCGGTCCATAAATATATATAACCCCCATATTAACCGATAGGTTAGGTTAGGTGGCAGCCCGATGTATCAGGCTCACTTAGACTATTCAGTCCATTGTTATACCACATTGGTGAACTTCTCTCTTATCACAGAGTGCTGCCCGATTCCATGTTAAGCTCAATGACAAGCAGGGATGGAAAATACAATTTTTAAGAAAGTACAAAAAAGGTATTTTTTGAGCGGAAAGGTACTTTTTACTAAATTTCAACAAAAATTTCACTGGAAGATTATTTTGACAAAATTTTCTATATAAATAAAATTTTGCAAAAATTTTCTATAGAAATAAAATTTTGCAAATTTTTTTCTATAGAAATAAAATTTTGCAAAAATTTCCTATAGAAATAAATTTTTTACAAAATTTTCAATTGAAATAAAATTTTGACAAAATTTTCTATAAAAATAAAATTTTGCAAAAATTCTATATAGAAATAAAATTTTGACAACATTTTCTACCGAAATAAAAAATCGATAATATAGAATCCCATTCTTTTTTCGACTAAAACATTCTTGAAGTAAATAAATCCTGTTTTTGACTATGTCTTTTACAAAATCGAGATTTTCTTCCCACATGAACATGTCTGTTTTGCCATATTTGTAAAAGACTATTAGCAAATAAGGTTGATAAAGACTTTCTCAAAATATTAAAATATTTTTTCAAAGCCATTGTACCATAAATCTGATATCGACTCAAAAATGTCTACACAAAAGGTACTAAATCCTTCGCGGGGGTACTACGGTACTGACCGGGGTGAAAAAGTATTGAAAAAAGTACTATAGTACTGCATTTTCCATCCCTGATGACAAGGGACCTCCTTTTTATAGCCGAGCCCCTTGTCATTGAGCTTAACATATATTAACATATAACATATAAACCGATATCCAGATTTGACTTCTGGAGCCTCATGGAGGAACAAATTTCATCCCATCCGGTTGGAAATATCGACTACCGACTATATTCTTGATCAAAAAGAAATTCTAAGACTGAATTTGTGCTCAAAATCTTGCACAAACTCTTTTGTCTACAGGCAGATCCAGTTTGAAGATGGACTGTGTTCCTCAACTCGAAAACGGCCATCGACTACCGCAAATCTCTCAATGAGATGGCTGAGCAGTACAATATTCACCTAATATGGGTGCCTGGCCATAGGAACGTACCGGGGAACTGCGAAGCGGATGAGTTGGCAAGGCTAGGGACTACCTTACATATTCCAGGGGAACTAGAATTTGTTGGTATGCCCCTAGCTACCTGCAAGCTCATACTGCGTGAGAAGGCTGTTATAATGCAAATGTTCGATGGGAGAATTGTAAGGGTTGTAACGACACCAAGCAAATATGGCCCCATTTCAACTTAAACCGCACACTAGATATGCTAATGTTCTCGAGACGTCAGATATCACTCCTGATATCTGCTATAACGGGTCGCTGCCTGATAGGCGATTTTGCAAAACCTATTGGCGCGAAGTATAATGAGCTGTCATGATGCGGAGGAAAAGGAATCAATTAAACACCTCTTGTATGAGTGTCCTGCATTTTGTGTAAAGCGCAAGCAACTTTTAGGAGCATATAGCTTCAGATTTCTGGCGGATCTGGAAAACGTTAACTTAAGCAGTCTGCTAATGTTTTTGGAACAATCTGGTTGGTTCAGCGAAGAAAAATAATCGAGAAGGTTCAGAGGTTAAAACTAGAAGTGCCCATATGTAATAGGTACTTTTAGTAAATGTGGTATCACAATGGACTGAATAGTCTAAGTGAGCCTGAATCTTAATCGGGCTGCCACTTTAACCTAACCTAACCTATAGCACACATATAAACCGATATACCGATTTAATATCTTGTGCATATATGCGCCGATTTGCTTAAAATTTTAATTCCAGAAGTATTTGAATTTGGTATATATTGGTCCAAGAACATAGGTTAGGTTAGGTGGCAGCCCGATGTATCAGGCTCATTTAGACTATTCAGTCCATTGTGATACCACATTGGTGAACTTCTCTCTTATCACTGAGTGCTGCCCGATTCCATGTTAAGCTCAATGACAACGGACTCTGATATAAAGTTTTTTCTTTCAACTCACCTTCTCATAGAAGAGACAAGTAAGGAAAGTCTAAAGTCGGTCGGTTATACCCTGCACCACATTGTAGATCTAAATTTTCGATACCATATCACATCCGTCAAATGTGTTGGGTGCTATATATAAAGGTTGGTCCCAAATACATACATTTAAATATCACTCGATTTGGACAGAATTTGATAGACTTTTACAAAATCTATAGACTCAAAATGTAAGTTGGCTAATGCACTAGGGTGGAACACAATTTTAGTAAGGAAATATGGGAAACATTTAAATCTGAAGCAATTTTAAGGAAACTTCGCAAAAGTTTATTTATGACTTATCGTTCGATATATATGTAGTAGAAGTTTAGGAAAATTAGAGTCATTTTGACAACTTTTCGACTAAGCAGTGGCGATTTAACAAGGAAAATGTTGGTATTTTGACCATTTTTGTCGAAATCAGAAAAACATATATATGGGAGCTATATCTAAATCTGAACCGATTTCAACCAAATTTGGCCCGCATAGCAACAATGCTAATTCTACTCCCTGTGCAAAATTTCATCTAAATCGGAGTTAAAAATTGGCCTCTGTGGTCATATGAGTGTAAATCGGGCGAAAGCTATATATGGGAGCTATATCTAAATCTGAACCGATTTCAACCAAATTTGGCACGCATAGCAACAATGCTAATTCTACTCCCTGTGAAAAATTTCAACTAAATCGGAGTTAAAAATTGGCCTCTGTGGTCATACGAGTGTAAATCGGGTGAAAGCCATATATGGGAGATATATCTAAATCTGAACCGATTTCAACCAAATTTGGCACGCATAGCTACAATGCTAATTCTACTCCCTGTGCAAAATTTCAACTAAATCGGAGCAAAAAATTGGCCTCTGTGGTCATATGAGTGTAAATCGGGCGAAAGCTATATATGGGAGATATATCTAAATCTGAACCGATTTCAACCAAATTTGGCACGCATAGCTACAATGCTAATTCTACTCCCTGTGCAAAATTTCAATTAAATCGGAGTAAACGATTGGCCACTGTTGTCATATGAGTGTAAATCGGGCAAACGATATATATGGGACCTATATCTAAATCTAAACCGATTTCAATAAAATTTGGCACACTTAACTATAGTACTAATTGTTCTTTTTGTGCAAATATTAAGCAAATTAGGGTAAAACTCTGGCTTCTGAGGCCATATAAGTCCATATCGGGCGGAAGATATATATGGGAGCTATATCTAAATCTGAACCGATTTCTTCGAAAATCAATAGGGTTTTATTCTGAGCCAAAGCACATACTTGTGCCAAATTTGAAGTCGATTGGACTAAAACTGCGACCTAGACTTTGATTACAAAAATGTGTTCACGGACAGACGGACATGGTTATACCGACTCAGGAGCCCACCCTGAGCCAAAGACACCATGTGTCTATCTCGTCTCCTTCTGGGTGTTGCAAACATATGCACTAACTTATAATACCCTGTTCCACAGTGTGGCAAAGGGTATAAAAATTAACTAAAAGTATTAGCGCCAAATTAAGACCATTTTAACCACACAGTAGTTCATTCTTTCTATTTGTGCACGCAAAGAAAAAAAACGTTTGGAAAACGTGTACCGAAAACGTTTTTCTTTTGTTAGAGTTTTTTGAATTGCTTCGAAAAGTATGCACTTTTATCACCAAAAAAATTCGTTTGTTACAAAATTTTTATTTTTTCAATAAAAAAAAGTTATTTTTGAACCAACAACACAGTCCATTTCGTTTATATCAAACACTGTTCTTTTCTAAATTTAGGTCTTTAATAAGACACATTTTACAGTTCATAGTAAAAATTTAATATAGTAGAATGTAATGTTGAAAATTTTTTCGGAATCTTCCGATCATATCTGGAATATATGTAAAAAAAAAAAAAAACTTTGGTCGAAGCAGGGATCGAACCCACGACCCTTGGCATGCAAGTCAGACGTAGCAACCACTGCTCCACGGTGCCCAACTAAATGTATTTTTCTCTTAAATAAACTTTGTTTAATCGGCTCGTGGGCGCCGCAAGCTATGCTATATAAATATAACTTAGTTATATGGGTAATTGTCTATTGATGACAATAACGGCTACATGGCCCAGTGGATAGTGTGTTGGCTTACAAATTGCATGGTCCGCGGTTCGATTCTCCGTCCAGGCGAAAGGTAAAAAAAAATTTTAAAATTTATAAAATCGTATAATTTCTTCTACATTGTTTGTGTTACAGAAAAAGGTGCTAAGAACTAAAAAACTTCGTGGAAGTAAGAAAGATGTGAGGGAAAATGCAATTAGCCAGAAAAAATTTTTTTGAGTTAGTCTTTATGAAATTGTTTTTACATCCTGGAAAAGAATAAACGTTTATCAGAAAAAAATATACTTTTCTTCCGAATACACTTCCTTTCAACGAAAAGCAAATGAGAAACGAACTTTGTTTGTCTAAAATTTCGTTTGGGAGGAAAGAATTATTTTTTTGCGTGTGGGAATCCTTCTGCTTAAGTTCATATTGAACTTATGTGTACGGTCATTGAACTTTATACCCACGATTAGTTTTCAAAATATTTGAGACATACTCAAAAAGAGAAATAATTTTATACCAATAAAAATAAATTAAAATTAGCGCTAGTTTAACTACGGATTTTTTTTCGGTGTGGTTCAAAAGTCGATAAACTTTTCAATTAAGTCGTTTTGCCCTTATAATTAAGCGATTCGACTTAAACTTAGTATGTTTACATAAAAGAAAATACCGAAAAATACTTGACTACAAAGATACAAATTTAAAAGCGAAGTTTTATCTTAAATATATCCTAACTTCAATTCTCCGCTTCTTTGGCTCGAAATCAATACCAAAATCATTAGAGTAAAAATATATAGTCATATAAAGTGCTCATACTCCTCTCGGATTCCATTTCAAGTTCAATCTGAAGAGAATCCCCACCATTAATCGAATTAAAGCATTTGGCAGCACTGGTTGATAACAGCTGTCATCGTTTGTAATATCACAACGAACGAGATAGGCGGAATGTATGTGTATTAACAGGTTAATACTAATATCCCCAATAAACACAAACGTTTGAAAAATGCTAAATTTCAACAATTTTTCAAACATTTTTTCAAAGGATTAGGGTAATATTCTAGTTGAGAAATTATTGAGAAAATCGCGTTCTCAACAAAAAACAGACATTACTCTCAACAGTGAAATTCAACACATTAGCAATAATATCTCAAGTGTTATCCTCAAATTGAAATGCATCGCTACTCAATAATTTGTCAAAAAATTTTCGATGCGAGTCAAATTCAAAATTAACATCGTTGCAAATACTTTTCAACCTAGTTTTGTATGAATGATATCCTCACTTCAAATTGAAAGTCAAAGCCAAAATTCTATGAATTTTGTATAATTTATTCATTTTCATCAAAATAAAATATATAATAATAAACTACACTACATAATACACTACAATACCCATTGATAAATAATAATCTTATTAAACATATCAACAAATAAGAACAAAAAACAAAACAAACAACAAAACTTTAAATATCTTAAACATTATTAGTAAACACTTCTGCATTGATTATTCGATTTCCTTCCTTTTGGTGTCAAAAAACAGCATTAAAATTTATTAACATGCGGGCAATTTGAAATTAGGAACGTACTGGACCGCGTGTTAGAATTGATTTCCAGCAGAAGGAATTCACAAAATATCCATTTTAAACTGTTAATAGCATATGAATTAAACTGACGATGTGATGCACATTTTCATCCAGAAGTTGTTGATTTCAACAATTTGTTGTTTTTAACAATTTTAATTGGTTGCACTTGTAATGTTTCTGGAAACTTTTTCTTGTCGATAAGCCACTCATTTTTCATTGGTCAGCTTCTTAATGTTTGCAAGAATGTAGCATCCAAAGATTTTGGTTTTCTGCAAAGAGATTTAAATTTAGTGACTTCTCTAAAGTGTTGATTTAATTTTTCATATTGACGTACCAATTATTATAAACTATTTGAAGCAGTTCCAGTTAATTGTCACCATTTTTTTCGTCTGTCAGCTTTTTAATGTTTTCAAGAACGTAGAATCCATAATTTTAGTTTTCTGCAAAGAGAAATACATTTAGTGACTTCCTTAAAGTTTTATTTCATTTTTTATTTTTACTTACCTATTTTTATAAACTATTTGGTTATTTGTCTAAAATTTTCCATTTTTTTATTTCTTGCAATTGACCACGAACTTCGTTGCACAAATAAGTATTGAAAACCACATGGTTTTTTCGTTGCATTTTAGGGTAGTGTTTTGTCAAAGTTTTCTCATATTATCTTCAACACCTTTTCAAAGATTTCGTCAACATTTTGGCAAATTGGAAGTAATTCGCAAACAATTTGAAGATGTATTGAAGATGAGCTATTTCGAGTCAAGTTGAATTTATGTTGAAAATTATATTTACCCTCAAACTGAAAAGTTGTTGCATTTGAAAAACGCTCGTCCTGTGTTTATTGGGTAGTCATATAAAGTGCTCATACTCCGCTCAGATTCCATTTCAAGTTCAATCTGAAGAGAATCCCCAGCATTAATCGAATTAAAGCATTTGGCAGCACTGGTTGATAACAGCTGTCATCGTTTGTGATATCACAACGAACGAGATAGGCGGAATGTATGTGTATTAACAGGCTAATACTAATATCTTTATATTTAACCATTGGACTTTTTGCAATCACATTTAGCGAAAAAGATTTTCCAAGAAGTATCCCCATGATATGAGAAGCTTTTTTTGTCGAAACTTCCATATAAATCTCGCCGTTCACCATCACCAGTATTTTCTTAAGATCAGAGCTTAGGCTAGTTTAAGTATATGGCACTATTGCCGATATCTCAATCTCACTTAGAGTATTCAGTCCATTGGGATACCACAGTGGCCGGGCTTAAGGCAAAATACCCTCGATTGGAACACGGAGTTAATTATGCTTTTCTCTAAATTTCTTATTTTCTTCATATGTAGATTATAATATTTTCAGAATATTTGAGTCTAACGATCAGTGAATCTATCGTACATCGATTTTCACCACATCGGTAATTAACCACACCACTAACGGTCAGCTATTGTAGCAGTAGAAGGCTAATTTTGATGTGAATCATACAGAATTAAAATTTTCAACGAAATCAAAACAAAAACATAAACTATTCGCATTTGTCTCTGTGATGTGAGTGGATTGTGAAAATGTTAATGATTTCATCTTCCCCATTTAATATAATTGTGAAATAAACAAATCAATTGCAATTGATGTACACCGCCAACGACGACGGCAGCATAACGCCATTATATGTGAATTGCGAACGTAGGCAAAATTTGCTCCCATATTCTTTTTCATCTTCACCATATCTCATCAACAGCCAGTCGGTTTAGTCTAATCGTAGCCGTTGTTGGTTCGTTCGTTCGTTCGTCCATCCATCATGGCACAGTGAATGATGACGACTTTTAGTCAGAAAGCTCACGTTTTTGGCTAGGCGATCAGAAATCTAAATCGGTGCGATACGATATTGAAATTTGTGCAAACAAAAAACACAACGAAAGCTGAATCAAAATTACGTGTCGCATATTTTTCATTGCTAAACGAATAATAACAGCCACAACAACAACAACAAAACGATGGCAACAAATGTATACCGGCTAATGGCAAAAGAAAAATGAGAATATTTGTTTATGATTTGTATTTTTTTTTTTGCGCGTCTAATTTGCTTTGTTTTTTTTTTGCTTTTCGAACGTAGTAAAGTGGTGGGGTTTGCGACTGAGTGATTGTCTGCCAAAAGAAGCGCGCTCTAAAAAACGCAGTTGAACCAAAACGGATTTGGAATAAGAAACAGGAAAATCTTAATGAGACATTGACTCGTGTACAAGACGTAGAAAAACGCTTATAAAAATAATATTCAAATTAGAATAAATTGCAAAGTGTCAGATAGACAGACAGAAACTTGGCCCAGCGCAACACGCGAACACGGGCGGTTTACGAAACAAAACTAACTAACACGACATCAGTAACACGAAGTGTTACAAACGAAAATTGCAACGTAGTTTGTAATCATAGTGGTGACAAAATAAAGAGCACTACTTGATGTGTGGTGAATAAAAGAAAGGAGAATGGAATTAGCTAGTAAACACAATCGAAACGTCATATGAAACAGGAATATTCTAAAGAAGTCGACTTTTTTCTACAAAAAAGAACTTTTAAGAACGAACGAAACGTAACAAAAGGTGACATAAAAATTTGAAGAAAATTTCACCAAAATCTACCATATTTAAAATTGAAATTTTTGCAAAAAAAAAATGAATTTATAGGAAATTTTGTCAAAATTGTATTTCTATAGAAAATTTGGGAGCCACCGTGGTGCAATGGTTAGCATGCCCGCCTTCCATACAGAAGGTCGTGGGTTCGATTCCTGCTTCGACCGAACACCAAAAAGTTTTTCAGCGGGAGATTATCCCACCTCAGTAATGCTGGTGACATTTCTGAGGGTTTCAAAGCTTCTCTAAGTGGTTTCACTGCAATATGGAACGCCGTTCGGACTCCGCTATAAAAAGGAGGTCCCTTGTCATTGAGCTTAACATGGAATCGGGCAGCACTCAGTGATAAGAGAGAATTTCACCAAATGTGGTATCACAATGGACTGAACAGTCTAAGTGAGCCTGATACATCGGGATGCCACCTAACCTATAGAAAATTTTGTCAAAATTTTATTTCTATGAAAAATTTTGTCAAAATTTTATTTCTATAGAAATTTTTGTCAAAATTTTATTTCTATAGAAAATTTTGTTGAAATTTTATTGCTAGAGAAAATTTTGTCAAAATTGCATTTTTATAGAAAATTTCGTCAAAATTCTATTTCTATAGAAAAGTTTTTTCAAAATTTTATTTTTATAGAAAAGTTCTGTCAAATTTTATTTCTATAGAAATTTTTCTCATAATTTTATTTCTATAGAAAATTTTGTCAAAATTTTATTTCTAAAGAAAATTTTTCAAAATCTTATTTCTATAAAAAACCTTTTTCTATAGAAATAAAAGTTTTTTCTTAATAGTTTTTTCTTAAAAAAAATTTTAAGAACGAACGAAACGTAACCTAAAGGTGACATAAAAATTTTTAGAAAATTTCACCTAAATCTACCATATTTAAAATTGAAATTTTTGAACGAAAAATTGAATTTATAGGAAATTTTGTCAAAAGTCTATAGAAAATTTTTTCAAAATTGTAATTCTATAGAAATTTTATCAAAAATTTATTTCTATGAAAAATTTTGCCAAAATTTTATTGCTAGAGAAAATTTTGTGGACGCTTTTATTTCTATAGAAAGTTTTGTTGAAATATTATTGCTAAAGAAAATTTTGTCACAATTGAATTTTTATAGAAAATTTTGTCAAAATCTAACTTTTATAGAAAATTTTGTCAAAATTGCATTTTTATAGAAAATTTTGTCAAAATTCTATTTCTATAGAAAAGTTTTGTCAAAATTTTATTTTGATACAAAAGTTTTGTCAATTTTTATTTCTATAGAAATTTTTATCAAAATTTTATTTCTAAAGAAAATTTTGTCAAAATCTTATTTCTATAGAAAATGTTTTTCTATAGAAATAAAAGTTTTTTCTTAAAAAAAAAAAAAAAACTTTTAAGAACGAACGAAACGTAACCAAAAGGTAACATAAAATTTGAAAAAAAAAATTCACCAAAATCTACCATATTTAAAATTGCAATTTTAGAAAAAAGAATTGAATTTATAGGAAATTTTGTCAAAATTTTATTTATATAGGAAATTTTTTCAAAATTGTATGTCTATAGAAAATTTTGTCAAAATTGTATTCCTATAGAAATTTTATCAAAAATTTATTTCTATGAAAAATTTTGTCAAAATGTTATAGCTAGAGAAAATTTTGTGAATGCTTTTATTTCTATAGAAAGTTTTGTCGAAATTTTATTGCTAAAGAAAATTTTGTCAAAATTTAATTTTTATAAAAAATTTTGTTAAAATTTAATTTTTATAGAAAATTTTGTCAAAATTTAATGTTTATAGAAAATTTTGTCAAAATTGCATTTTCATAAAAAATTTTGTCATTATTCTATTACTATAGAAAAGTTTTGTCAAAATTTTATTTTTATACAAAAGTTTTTTCAAATTTTATTTCTATAGACAATATTTATCAAAATTTTATTTCTATAGAAAATTTTTTCAAAATTTTATTTCTATAGAAAATTTTGTCAAAATTTTATTTCTGTAGAAAACGTTGTCAAAATTTTATTTCTATAGAAAACGTTGTCAAAATTTTATTTCTATAGAAAACGTTGTCAAAATTTTATTTTTATAGAAAATTTTGTCAAAATTTTATTTTTATAGAAAATTTTGTCAAAATTTTATTTTTATAGAAAATTTTGTCAAAATTTTGTTTCCAAAAAAAGGTTTGTCAAAATTTTGTTTCTATAGAAAATTTTGTCAATTTTTTTTTTCTATAGAAAATTTTGTCAAAATTTGTTTTCTATAGAAAATTCTTTCAAAATTTTATTTCTATAGAAAATTGTATCAATCTTCCGATGTGACTGCTTGAGCGTCTGGACACACAGTTTTTAAACGATTTGTCCTTGTAAACAATTCCCAGATTTAAATTCTTGAGCTTGGGCCTACCAAGACCAGTATGGAAGTTGGTCCATATCGGTTCATATTTTTGTACCTTAATTTTAAATTGATCTTCTCGGGAAAGTATATGTAACCCGATCCACTTGAAATTCTAAATATTTTCATGTAATCCACTACGACGAAATTATAATATTTTTCAACTAACTTTTATGAATTTAAATGCAAATTAATATAATTCAATTATTTTCTTTACAGGTATGTACGAATTTATAATAAATTCTTAATAATATAATTCATTCTTGAAATTGGTAAGTTTTTTTTTTAATTTAATCAATTTTTTGGAAGTATTTTAATACTGGAATAAAATGTTTAAGAAAAAATCATTTCGGAATTCGGAAATCCTGAAATGAAATTCTTTGTCAATAGGAATAAAGGCTTAACTTGCTATTTATTGTTATAAATTAAGTCGATTACTCAGGAATTGTGTAGATTTTGGGTTTTATATGGTCTAGCAATTTGACTCTTTATGAAATAAATAAATAATAAAAAATGTACTATGCAATTTCGTCTTGAATAAGTTTTGTGATTTTATATAGATTACAAATTACAAAAATTGAATTAAATAAAATTACATTTATTTAAAAAAATGAATATTAATTAAATTAATAATAAATTTCAATATATATGTATATTAATAAAATAAATTAGGTTAACTTAAATTAGGCCAGATTAAATTAGACTCAACTACATGTATATGTAGACTTATTTAAACTAATATATTTATAAGATTATATGCGATGATCAGTCTTTGTTTTTTAAGCTCCAAATATAGTTTATTTGGTGGCAGAAAATTATAGAAATTCGTTAAATTAAAAACTATTTATATTTTAATAAAATATATAATTGTAGTTGTTGTATGGTTGACCTTTTAGTATAATTATTTGTAGAGTTTGTAAGGCTTGAGGTCATGTTGTAACAAAACAAAATAAAATCTTAGTTTTTTATAGCGTTTTATTTTTAATTTTTTTTTCCAATATGATATAATTTTGTTTTACAAGATATATATAAAAACAAAATAAATTAAATTTAAGCACAATTAAATTGTATAGGTTAGGTTAGGTGGCAGCCCGATATATTAGGCTCACTTAGACTATTCAGTCCATTGTGATACCACATTGGTGAACTTCTCTCTTATCACTGAGTGCTGCCCGATTTCATGTTAAGCTCAATAACAAGGGACCTCCTTTTTATATCCGAGTCCGAACGGCGTTCCACATTGCAGTGAAACCACTTAGAGAAGCTTTGAAACTCTCAGAAATGTCACCAGCATTACTGAGGTGGGATAATCCACCGCTGAAAAACTTTTTGGTGTTCGGTCGAAGCAGGAATCGAACCCACGACCTTGTGTATGCAAGGCGGGCATGCTAACCATTGCACCACGGTGGCTCCCGTATTATAAATTGTATAATATTTAATTGAATTAAATAAATCTAAAATAAACTGAAACAAATAATGAAATAATTTTCTTGTCAATACAATTAAAATTATGTTTAAATTTAAGCTAACAACGTAATTTGTAAATACAATTACGATTTTAGTAATATTTTGTCACATTAGCAACCAATTTTGTTATATCAACAAAATTTTTTTTGAACTTAAAAATTTTCTTTAACAACAATTTATTGTAAGTTCAAAAATTTATATATTATTTTGTGTGTACAATACAACCTGTTTTAAAAGCTTTTGATTTATGCTAAAATTTCCCACATAACTGCCAGTAGTTGATGCATGAATGAGCCCCCCTTGTGGAGAAAATACTTCTGATTACACCACACACCATTCACCAGCAGTAGCAAACTAAACCCAAACAAACATACACACATAAACCTCTCCACACTCCAGAAATATAAAACAGCAGCAGTGTCTCACTGAGCACCAGCTGCTCCCAAAATTTGCAAACTAAAAAAGAGAAAACTCTTAGCAAGAGTAAACAAAATTCAATAGAGACAAACATGGTCATTATAAGAAATTTCTACAAACGGCAAACCATTGTAAACTGCTTAAGAGAGAGTTAAACAATTGTTTTTTTCCTCCCCTTTTGGGGGAGATTATCTCTTTGGTAAATTGTTGGCTACACTACAAAACAGTACACACTGTATACACCACTCTATAACATAACACACCATACAACGCAATACTGAGAGATACAAATGAGAAGCAGCAACTCACAGATACCGATTTCGCAGCGTTTCTTATGGAATTTTCTATGGCTCAAATGGTTAGTGTTGCTCTACCTGTCGTCTCGTTAACAACATTTTTCGTATATAAAACGGTCGTGAGAATTTTTGTAGCGCTCTACAAAAAAAAAATAAGAAGAAAAGGAAAACAAAAAAAGAGAATTTACAAAAAAATACAAAACAACATCTAACGAAAATATAAAGCTGAAGAAAATTAAATGAAAATTATAGCACACCCTTTAAATATTGAGAAGAAATATTTAATAACAACAAATATTTTGGAAATTATTATTTTTCATATAATTTGTGTCTAAGTGTGGGCATACGTTAAGTGTTATTTTCATTGGTCGTTAAATATTTGTTGAATACAATTGTTGTATTTAGTTGAATAGTTTTTTTTTCGCTAATATCATTACCATTGGAGTTCTATACAAAAAAAAAGCTTATAAATTTATCGCTCTATGTTATAAGCTTTAGTTGCGCGCTAAAAACACGCTTAAATGAAATCTAAATGTTTTAGTGCAGTGTAAATATGTAAAAATTATAAATATTGAAAAAAATATATATAAAACATTATTATTATTAAATATTTAGCAATTCAATTGCCCTCTTGTTATATATCCCAAAAGTGTAAATAATTGTCTCTGAGTAGAGTCAGTGATGTTTTAAAGGCCTTTTGTGTAATTAAATCAATCATACGCCTAGAAATAGAAATGTAATATGCATTTTCTTCAAACTCTACTACATCTGCAGCAGCAACAACAACAACAAACCAACCAGCAACATCATTTACACCATAATTTGCTAGTATTTTCTTCAAATGGTATGTAACCACACCAACCACCCACCCACCCAACATAACTTCGGATTCAGGAAGTGTAGAAGTTTCCTTTTTTACTCCTCGGTTTATGTGTATAGTGCTCGTGTTTTCTTGTTTCGCATTATAAGGTGAATTCTTAGAGAATATCGATTCCCTAGGAAGGAATTAAGAAATGTATTTAACAAAATTAAAAAAAAAATACCAAAAGTAAAGTTTTTCAAAAATTTATTGAATTAAGAAAATTTTCCAAATGAAAAAATATCTAAAAAATCACTTCGTTCAACTTGACATCTTCGTATGTATGTGCAAAAAAATAAGAGAAAATCTCCCAAAAATCTTGTATTGTGAGAGTGTATTGTGATGCAGTTTTGTGTGTGTAAATATGGAGAGAGCTCAGAGAATGGAATTTTAAATTATCTTAAACTACAGCACACGACAATAACAACAAACATATAGCTGCATTTGGCATCAACGGCAACAGCAACAACATTACAACTTACACATATTACTTGTTTATTACAACAAAGCCAACAATAACTAAATCTTAAAAATATAACAACAAAACAAAAAGAAAGCTTATTTTAAGCCAACATACAGCAGTGTTCGACCATAAACATCACCATCTAAACGACATCATCGCCAGCAGTAATAGCAAGAGCGACAAGCATTGTCGTTGTCGGCTATGACCATAAATTGTTTGTTGTTGGCTGTCTGCCTATTAAGTATATGTGTGTGTGTAGATTGCAACAACAACAGCACTAGCAAAAATCATTCTCTTAGCTAAAAAAAAAACATCGCGACTTAAACAACCAACATCAACAATCCACCATTCTCGCATACAAAATACTGCACATTGCAAATTGCAATAATAAAAATAATAATAAAAAATCCAACAACAACAAATGCAGTCTTACAATTGTGACTACACATTAAGCCAGTCATTGTTACTGTCGTCGTCTGTCTACCGAATCTTGAATGTTTTAATTCGCAACGTCGCGTCGTTATATTTTTGTTTTTACGTTGGCGGCTCGTGACAATTTTTCAATAATTTACGTTGTTAAGAAAAATTTTTGTTTTCGATTCAGAAAAAATATGCAAATAAAAGAAGAAAATGAAATATTTCTTTATGTATAAAAGGAAAATTCAAAAAACAAAACAAAAATAGATTTGTGTATCTTTATCGAAATATAGCTACCACCAAACGTCATGGTATTCTCTTCAAATCAAATGTTTGGTCTAAAAAGTTGAATTTGAGAATACATCAGTTTTCTGAAACAGGCTCAACAGGTTTTAATGAAATTTTGTGTAGGTCTAATATTTGGACTGTAGCTGGTTCGTAGCTATGTTCCGTCTATATTGGAGGACTAAAACCTCGACGTAATGCTAACATAAGCAAAAATTTGTAATTGCAATATCGGGAGTTGTATGATAGAGAAGAAATTGAAACTTTACAATTGCATAGTCCGAACCAGTGGGCCTCCGATATGAGTATACTTTCAAAATATACACTGAAAAAAGTCTGTAGTTAAACTAAAGCTGAATTTTATTTATTTTTATTGGAACAAAAATATTTGTTTGTAGTTAAATTTTATTATTTTTTGTAAAATTTTCCACAGCCCAATGAAATTTTCCTTTTGTATGTCTCAAACATTTCATGAACTAAACATGGGTATAAAATTCAACAACCGTACACATAAGATCAATATGAACTAAGGCAGAAGAAAATTTTCGTACGATTCCCCAAAAATAGTAAGAATGAACTACTGTGTGATTAAAATGGTCATGATTTGGCGCCTATGACTTTTTTCTTTATTTTTAGTTCATATTTTTTTTTTCTTTTATGAGAGGTTGTAATTCCATGAAGGGCAGTTAATTAGTACATCACGGCATTAAATTTTCCTGGTTTTAACTACCGTCTTCTCAATTGTAAGTTAGTCCATACGGGGTATATATTAAACAAAAAAAAGTCCGATTAAATACGTATATAATTCAGTTTGACAAAATTTTCTATAGAAATAACATTTTGACAAAATTTTCTATAGAAATAGAATTTTGACAAAATTTTCTATAGACATAAAATTTTGACAGAATTTTCTATAGAAATAAAATTTTGATACAATTTTGTATAGTAATAACATTTTTACAAAAATTTTTATAGTAATAAAATTTTGACAAAATTTTCTATAGTAATAACATTTTGACAAAATTTTCTATAGAAATAAAATTTTGGTAGATTATTTTTGGGGATCGGCTATATATAACTATAGACCGATATGGACCAATTTTGACATGGTTGTTAGCGGCCATATACTAGCGGAATATACCAAATTTCACCACGTACAAAATTTCAACCAGGTCGGATTTGCTCCTCCAATAGGTTAGGTTAGGTTAGGTTAAAGTGGCAGCCCGATTAAGATTCAGGCTCACTTAGACTATTCAGTCCATTGTGATACCACATTAACTAAAAGTACCTATTACATATGGGCACTTCTAGTTTTAACCGCTGAAACTTCTTGATTATTTTTCTTTGTTGAACCAACCAGATTGTTCCAAAAACATTAGCAGACTGCTTAAGTTAACGTTTTCCAGATCCGCCAGTAATCTGAAGCTATATGCTCCTAAAAGTTGCTTGCGCTTTACACAAAATGCAGGACACTCACACAAGAGGTGTTTAATTGATTCTTTTTCCTCCGCATCATGACAGCTCATACAATAGTCATTATACTTCGCGCCAATAGTTTTTGCAAAATCGCCTATCAGGCAGCGACCCGTTATAGCAGATATCAGGAGTGATATCTGACGTCTCGAGAACATTAGCATATCTAGTGTGCGGTTTAAGTTGAAATGGGGCCATATTTGCTTGGTGTCGTTACAACCCTTGCAATTCTCCCATCGAACATTTGCCATCCTAACAGCCTTCTCACGCAGCATGAGCTTGCAGGTAGCTAGGGGCATACCAACAAATTCCAGTTCCCCTGGAATATGTAAGGTAGTCCCTAGCCTTGCCAACTCATCCGCTTCGCAGTTCCCCGGTATGTTCCTATGGCCAGGCACCCATATTAGGTGAATATTGTACTGCTCAGCCATCTCATTGAGAGATTTGCGGCAGTCGATGGCCGTTTTCGAGTTGAGGAACACAGAGTCCAAGGATTTTATTGCAGGTTGACTGTCTGAGTATATATTAATGCCAATATTTGTTGGAACATTACTTCTCAGCCAATTCGCCACCTCTCTTATTGCTAATATTTCAGCCTGAAAAACACTACAGTGATTAGGTAATCTTTTCGCTATTCGAATTTCCAGATCTTTAGAATATACTCCGAACCCCACTTGTCCATTCAATTTGGAGCCATCAGTATAGAAATCTATATATCTTTTATTCCCCGGGGTCTGTGTACACCACGAACGGTTCTTCAACCGTCCGTAGGTCAAAACTGGGGATCGGTTTATATGGGGGCTATATATAATTATGGACCAATATGGACCAATTTTTGCATGGTTGTTAGAGACCATATACTTACACCATGTACCAAATGCCAGCCAGATCGGATGAAATATGCTTCTCTTAGAGGCTCCGCAAGCCAAATCGGGGGATCTGTTTATATCGGGGCAATATATAACTATGGACGGATTTGGGCCAATTTTTGCATGGTTGTTAGAGACCATATACTAACACCATGTACCAAATTTCAGCCAGGTCGGATATATAATTATGGACCAATATGGACCAATTTTTGCATGGTTGTTAGATACCATATACTAACACCATGTACCAAATTTCAGCCAGATCGGATGAAATGTGCTTCTCTTAGAGGCTCCGCAAGCCAAATCTGGTGATCGGTTTATATGGGGGCTATATATAATTATGGACCAATTTTTGCATGGTTGTTAGAGACCATATACTTACACCATGTACCAAATTTCAGCCAGATCGGATGAAATATGCTTCTCTTAGAGGCTCCGCAAGCCAAATCGGGGGATCTGTTTATATCGGGGCAATATATAACTATGGACGGATGTGGGCCAATTTTTGCATGGTTGTTAGAGACCATATACTAACACCATGTACCAAATTTTAGCCAGGTCGGATGAAATTTGCTTCTCTTAGAGGCTCCACAATCCAAATCTGGTGATCGGTTTATATGGGGGCTATATATAATTATGGACCAATTTTTGCATGGTTGTTAGAGACCATATACTTACACCATGTACCAAATTTCAGCCAGATCGGATGAAATATGCTACTCTTATAGGCTCCGCAAGCCAAATCTGGGGGTCCGTTTATATGGGGGCTATACGTAAAAGTGGACCGATAAGTCCCATTTGCAATACCATCCGACCTACATCAATAACAACCACTTGTGCCAAGTTTCAAGTCGATAGCTTGTTTCGTTCGGAAGTTAGCGTGATTTCAACAGACGGACATGCTTAGATCGACTCAGAATTTCACCACGACCCAGAATATATATACTTTATGGGGTCTTAGAGCAATATTTCGATGTGTTACAAACGGAATGACAAAGTTAATATACCCCCCATCCTATGGTGGAGGGTATAAAAACTTTAAACCAAAAATCCTCAATCCTCAAAAATAGGTCTTATCCTATATTTGAAGCGTTATTATCTTAAATCTAAAGATTCAATATTTCAGTTAATTTAATAACAATTTCTTTAAATCAAAATTGTGATTCTTTACTTCAAGAACATTCGACTTTTGGACATAATTTCCAAAATATAAGTCCTAAATTTAATTTATTTTTTTTTTTTTAACAAATAATTTTAAATCTCTTTTAATTAAAATGTTATAATCTTCAGAAATTGCACATCCTAAAATTTAGGTTCAGTAATATTTAATATTACGTAAAAATGTTTTCAGTGTATATTTTTTATTAAATACACAAAGTAAAATAGAGGGCTGAATACTCTGAAAAACCATGGCCGGTTTCAAAGATTTTGTCTTTACATTAATAATTTTGGTATTTATTCCTAGCCAAAGAAGCGGATAATTGAAGTAAAGATACCTTTAAGATACAATTCGTTTTTAAATTGGAGTTTTGCCTACTTTATTCTAGGAAATCAATTTTAATAACTCGTTTTTTCCGATTTTTTTTGTGACATCAAAATCCTTTAAAAATGTGTCAACGACAACTTAAATTTCAAAATGTACACTCACCCTCAAGTAGAAATTATTCTATGTTTCAAGTAAAAGTATTAAAGTATTGAAAACTATTTCTATTTTTGAATGTTTTTTTGTTTTATAGTCAAGATACATAAAGTCGAATAAACTTACAGACGATTTGATTGCAAACACATGACGTCTTTTGGTGGTAGCTATATAATTAATACACAATTATCCATATATTATTAAAATAAATAAATTTTATTGCAAAATTCAAATCTCTAGTTAAAAGTGTGAATTACTTGTGACTAGACAAAAAAGAAAAAATAAGCTACAAATAATTAACGAATGAATTATACAATTGCTTGAATAATAGATATCGAAATATTTATAGTGAAAGTGAAAAGTAGTTTGAAAAAAAAAAGATATTGCCAAAAATAAACAAAAAATAATAATGACAAGTGCTAAAAATTTGAATCAATACAAATAATCAATTTGATGAAAGGTAAATTATTGTTACATTGCTAATATTAAGATATTAATAATAATATTCTTAATAAAAAAATATAGTTATTTGCACATGAAATTAATAATCATCGACGGATTTGCCATTGGTAATTGAAACCAAAAAATATATTGAATTACATTTTCCCAATGGAACTTATTTTACCAAATTATACAGGTTTTACTGTTATACATATATACGAATATAAGTATCTCCATGATCCCCAATGAAATATTTCCTCAATATTATGAAAAATTCCATAAAAAACACAAATAACACATTTTTTTGTGTCGGAATCTTTATTCATTCATTGACTTCTTCAAAACGTATGTCCTTCAAACTCTTATCTTGCAGATTCACGATGTCATTGTTTTTGCCTTTTATATTTCGGGATTAGAGAACAGAAACAAATTTAATCATTATTTATTATTTTTCACAATATTCCTCATTAAGATCTATTCACTTTTGCATGCACTTGAACCAATTGTCGAAGCATTTTTGCCACTCTGATTGAGGTAACTCCAACCGCTTCTTCGACGAACCATAATTGAACTTTGTCAAAATTTTTTCTATAGAAAATTTTTGTTAAAATTTTATTTCTGTAGAAAATTTTGTCAAAATTTCATTTCTATAGAAAATTTTTTCAAAACTATATTTCTGTAGAAAATTTTGTCAAAATTTTATTTCTATAGAAAATTTTGTCAAAATTTTATTTCTATCAATAAATTTTGTCAAAATTGTATTTTTAAAGAAAATTTTGTCAAAACTCTATTTCTATAGAAAATTTTATCAAGATTTTATTTCTATAGAAAAATTTGTCAAAATTGTATTTTTAAAGAAAATTTTGTCAAAATTGTATTTTTAAAGAAAATTTTGTCAAATTTGTATTTTTAAAGAAAATTTTATTTCTATACAAAATTTTGTCAAAATTGTATTTCCATAGAAAATTTTGTCAAAATTTTATTTCTATACGAATTTGTGTCAAAATTTTATTTCGAATAGATAATTTTGTCAAAATTCTATTTCTATAGATAATTTTTGTTAAAATTTTATTTCTGTAGAAAATTTTGTCAAAATTTTATATCTATAGAAAATTTTTTTAAAACTATATTTCTGTAGAAAATTTTGTCAAAATTTTATTTCTATAGAAAATTTTGTCAAAATTTTATTTCTGTAGAAAATTTTGTCAAAATTTTATTTCTATAGAAAATTTTTTCAAAACTTTATTTCTGTAGAAAATTTTGTCAAAATTTTATTTCTATAGAAAATTTTATCAAAATTTTATTTCCATCAAAAAATTTTGTCAAAATTATATTTTTAAAGAAAATTTTGTCAAAATTTTATTCTATACGAAGTTTTGTCAAAATTTTATTTCTATAGACAATTTTGTCAAATTTTTTTTCTATGGAAAATTTTGTCAAAATTTTACTTCTATAGAAAATTTTGGCAAAATTTTATTTCTATACGAAATTTTGGCAAAATTTTATTTCTACACGAAATATAGTCAACATTTTATTTCTATACGAAATTTTGTCAAAATTGTATTTTTAAAGAAAATTTTGTCAAAATTTTATTTCTATAGAAAATTTTGTCAAAATTTTATTTCTATAGAAAATTTTGTCAAAATTTTATTTCTATAGAAAATTTTGTCAAAATTTTATTTCTATAGAAAATTTTGTCAAAATTTTATTTCTATAGAAAATTTTGTCAAAATATTATTTCTGTAGAAAATTTTGTAAAATTTTATTTCTGTACGAAATATTGTTAAAGTTTTATTTTGTTGTTGTTGATTTCAGCTTAAAACCATGCATTTACTAAACTCCAAGTGTAGCTTACTTAACCAACAGAGGAAATTTCTATAGAAAATTTTGTCAAAATTTTATTTCTATAGAAAATTTTGTCACAATTGTATTGCTATAGAAAATTTTGTCAAAATTTTATTTCTATAGATAATTTTTCTTAAAATTTTATTTCTATAGAAAAATTTGTAGAAATGTATTTCTTTAGAAAATTTTGTCAAAATTTTGTTTCTATAGAAAATGTTGTCAAAATTTTATTTCTATAGAAAATTTTTCCAACATTTTATTTCTATAGAAAATTTTGGCAAAATTTTATTTCTATAGAAAATTTTGTCAAAATTTTATTTCTATAAAAAATTTTGTCAAAATTTTATTTCTATAGATAATTTTGTCAAAACTTTATTTCTGAAGAAATTTTGTATCTCTTTATTGAATGCATTGACCTTTGACATCTATCCTCCTACCTAATTTAATTATTTACAGCCCTTTTCATTTGCAAACACTTTTTGAGAACTTTTAAGCTAAAAGCTAAACTCACTCTTCAATTCCCATTACGCTTGATTTGCTATCAAATTTGTTGGATAGATTTCAAATCATAAAAAAATAGAATGTGGGTTAATATTCGAAATGCCACTCATCCATAACGAAAAAAGCAATCCTTCAGACAGTTATGAAAAAAATCCTTAACCTAAATTTCTTCGTGAGCGAAAAAACACACAAAATAAAAAACAACAAAACATTCAATGGATTACCTAAAAATCCTGCCCAAGGCAATCAAAAACAAGCTCCATTGCACTGATACGATTGCACTCACACATACCCATGCACATGCTCACACACACACACAGATACGCATATACATTCTCCATATACAAATTGAAATCCTTTATTTTCTTGGCAATCTACCTACACATAACGGGTAGTGAACCCACCTTTCAAATCCCTATTCGCTCATTTCTACGGTATACACGGAATTCACAATCGCGTAATCACTTACGTTGCCAATGGTGCTGGTGGTGATGGCATCAATGTCACTCAACCGCAGCTTAATACCCAAGGAAAAGAGGGAGAAAACAAAACAAAAAGACCGGTGATGAACGTTAAGAATAACGTAAATTAATGGAAGGAGTCATCCTTTCGTTGAATGTAGGTGCTGGTGTATTTCTATATACTGCTGCAATGAATAGATGATGTAGGTAGACCAGCAAGGAGAATACCAAGGCATGGGAAACCATTAACTGATGTATTCATTCAGCCATTCATTTGTTCGTCAGCAACGTAATCATTGTCTTCTTTGATGATAGTAGAGAATATCGCCTGTTGACATTTAGCAATGTGCATATCCAAGCTTCTTTATGGTGTTACCTGCTCGCATTCAATCAGCCAGTCTTTGTTTTATTAGCCAAGCCTTTAGTGCGATAAGGTCAATTCCACTAGATTAAGTTTTGTCAAAGATTGCCTCGATGGTGGAAAATTTTAATGAAAACATAAACATTTCATATTGAACGTGGAGGATTCCATGTTGATGAACTGGGACAGATATCTGTCTACTCTGTTTTCTCTGGCCATAGCACGCAAAAGAATGTCAATATTAAAGACTAAACGGTGTAGTGATGTTTTGAAGCATGATTAGAAAAATTTACCTCATAAAACAAGCTTGCTGGAAATCAATGATGTGCTTTAATTTCATGCAGGAATCAATCCAATAACATTTCAGTAGGCAAATTTATAAGAAGAATTACCCAAGAGAATAAATGAAGTAGCTCGGAATGTATTATTCACAGAGAAATTCATAGCGGGACCCTAACATTGCAGATTAGGCGATTCTGAGAGAACTAAAATTTGTTAATTGTCCCATAATTGTTTTAAGTTCTTGCAAAAATCACTCTTGAGAGAGGCCAGAGCTTTCCCAAATCCAGGTTTTTCGTGTGACATTAGAAAATCCCTTCCTATATATTAAATCCCTTCCTATATATTAAATCCCTTCCTATATATTGGGAGCCACCGTGGTGCAATGGTTAGCATGCCCGCCTTGCATACACAAGGTCGTGGCTTCGATTCCTGCTTCGACCGAACACCAAAAAGTTTTTCAGCGGTGGATTATCCTACCTCAGTAATGCTGGTGACATTTCTTCTCTAGGTTAGGTTAAGGTTAGGCTATAAAAGGAGGTCCCTTGTCATTGAGTTTAACATGGAATCGGGCAGCACTCAGTGATAAGAGAGAAGTTCACCAATGTGGTATCACAATGGACTGAATAGTCTAAGTGAGCCTGATACATCGGGCTGCCACCTAACCTAACTTATATATTAAACAAGCGGAAATGTTAGCCAATAATATTAAAAGTAGAAACAAGTTCCTAAAAGTATTGGCTAATACCGCCTGTGGGAATAGTACGGACACCATACCAAAAATCTACGAATCTATTGAATACCATTTAGGAGGCCGTGTTTTTGTACTCCAAGTGGGGAAATCTCCAGGCGGTTAAACAAGATCCTGAAAGCATTGCCTAGTACCACCTAAAGGAAGATATGGAAACGATATAAACGACCTACGAATATATTGGTCATACTTTCATCGATTAGGAGGCGATCGTCTTTTGGATTTCCAGTGGGGAAACCTCTAGGTGGTTAAACATATTTCAGATTTACACGGACAAAGTGAACTCCTCACGAACAAAGTGAACTCCTCACTAGGGCCACCTGATATCCTATGTAGACGATTTTTTAACATACATTTGAAAACCCCTTTCTCTACATTAGGCATGAACGCAAAACAAGATTCTGAAGCTATTGGCTAGTACAACCTACTGAATGCCCTTTAAGAGCCCGTTTTTTCCCACTGGGGAAATCTCCAAGCGGTTAAACAAGATCCTGAAAGCATTGGCTAGTACCACCGGCACCTTTGAAAATCCCGTTTTTCCCACTGGGGAAATCTGCAAGCGGTTAAACAAGATCCTGAAAGCATTGGCTAGTACCAGCGGTACCTTTGAAAACCCCTTCCTCTACAGTAGTCATTAAAGCAAAAAAGAAAATTCTGAAGGTATTGGCTGGTAGCATATACTCTATGTCCTTTAGGCGGCCATTTTGGAGGAAAATAAGGACAGTAAATAAAAGTCCTCTCACCGATTAGGCACACGCCTTTTAGACTCCCATTAGGGAAATCTCCAGTCGGTAAGATATACTTCAGATTACCACGGACTCTCGGTGAGGGAACGCAGTTAACTCCTCAAAGTGCATGCAGCAAGATGTACTACAGTCTACCATTTTTAACATTTTGTTGCCATAGTATTCTCCGCCATGTGTTTGGACGAATTTTCCATATCCATGTAAAGCGGCTTGAGGTGACGACATGAAGCTGCAAATTTCTGCCCCGAAATCGAGCGCAATCATTTTCATATCGTACACTAAAGAAGTGAACCAGCAACTCTATATGTATATCCGTGGCCAAAGAATTCCGGAGAACCAAAGATTTTTTAGCGGAATTATATAGCCAAAAATTTGAAAGCCGAAACAAGATACTGCAGACAGGCATTGGCTAGTACAACCGGGGGCAAAGAAAAGGAAACGATATATTGTTCTTTTTTTATCGTTTCCTTATCTTATATTGGTCATCCTTTCATCGGTTAGATGTCCGTCATTTGAACTCCCAATGAGAATTATTCAAATGTTTAGATTAGGTTAAATATAGTGGCAGTCAGTTATTCTGTACTCACGTAGACTGTTCAGTCCATTATGATACCATAAGTGTTGAACTTCTCTCTTATTAATGAGTGTTGATTCTATGTTTAGCTCAATGGACAAGGACCCTCCCTTTTATTGCCAGGTCCCAAAAACTTTCCATTTAGAAAAGTTTTGAATTACTTAGACATGTCACCAGCATTACTAAGAGAGAGGAGTTGAACATATAACAAGATTTTCATCGGCTCTTGGTAAAGGAATACTGTAAAATCCTCATCCACAAGCACCTGAGAAAATTTAGCGGAACCATGTCTCTGGGGAACGAATTTATGGACAAACGAAGTATTCTTTTGACGTTACAACATGTTATATAAAAAGAAATAAAACCGATTAGGGGCAATAGATGCGTAAATTTCATCATTTATAAAACACTCCTTACTGCATATTTGTAGAGCTTCTTCTTACTTTTACTTATTTGCCGAATAAAGCGCTCTTTTTGCATTGTAGCAAAATTTAGATTATCACCTACGCTATTGCCAATGCAAAAGCACATTGCCTTGATTGGTATTATAATAAAAAAACCCCAACACGGTTTTTGCATCCTTCTTTTAATGCAAGCAAGATCTTGTATACATGTTATCTTTGTGCCACTGTGTTAGTTGAAACAAGGTCACAGATACATACGACAAAACAATTAAGCGAATTAAACCCTATTGGAGGGTCGCACAAAAAGCAACAGTTCTCTCTGTTTCATTACCCTTCGACTCATTGACTCACAAAGAGGGGTTTCCATCATATCTCTCACACTCTTTCACAACTTTGCCAGCATACACATTGACCTTGTTTATAGCACCTATACAGAGTTAATACAGAATAAGACACTATCTTATACTCACGCATACTCAAAATAAAAGAGAGGCCAATGGATTCACAATTGCATGGACAAAGAACCTCTTAATAACACATAGTAAAATAATAAAGGTACTTGGATAGCCAAAATAAATTTAAGCACAAATCCATATCAAGGATTCTGGGGTTGATTCTCAATCAACACAATACTATTATGTTGAAGAAGATAGTTTGAGTGAATTTCATTAAAGGATTCACCAGTTGAGTAATATCTGTTGTTGACGACAAAATTTATTTTCCTATCGAATTCCCTCCTTTGGGCTATGTCAAAGTGTCACATTCTTCTAAGGATTAACCAAAACGGAAGAATTATATCAACTGCAAACATCTCTAAATATCAACATATATATGAAAATAGTTGTATTCTTATGATAATAATCTTCATGAAAATTCTAAATGTTGTTGAAGTGTGGTTGATAGTAGTGGTAAATTTGATGATGATGTTGACGTTGAAAAAGATGTTACTACTGATGCTGATAACAATAAAACTGTTGATGTTTAATAAAAGCTTTAGCGTCTTTCCTTCCCAAGACATTTGAGTTTGTCCTTACGTTCTTTGGTATGAATTCCTTGCCATTTTTTGGGGGGTTTGTATTTTTATTACGCACTAGTTTTGCTAAACACTGAAGTTTGTTGAAAGTTTCCGTCTTCTTCTTTAACATCCTTCGTTTTTTCCTGTTGCGCAGTTAATTTCGTTGATATTTTATTGTCGAAACCACCAATGTGTTTCCCTGCAGAAGGTTCATGATGATGATGATAAGTATCTAAATTTTGTCGTAGTTTATAAAGATCTCAATGTATGATACAACTACATCTGTGTCTACATGATGACAATCAATTTACATATGTTCTCCCATGTCAAAGGATGATGGGACTTGGAGTCAGGGTTATTAACTAGAGTAGGAAAAAATGTGAGATACCTTCAGTGGTGCCAACTGTTTTGGGCTGAATTCAATTTTTAAAATATTTTTCGTCAAAATCGTCAATTTGTCCCAAAAAATTCGTCAAAAAATCGTCACCCATAAAATAGCTGAAAAAGGAACAAATTAAAAGTTTTATTAAAAAAACATTAATAATTCCGTTTAACCCTCTAATTAAGTCATCTAGTTTCCAGTTTTTTAAACGAAGATTAATTAAATTAAAATTTTAATTAATTAATAGTAATATTTCTGATTGTGACTACATGTACTACATTGTTTAACAAAATTTTCTTGACAGAAAAATGTCCTATACTCCAAGCGAATTTAAATCCTTATTACTGGCTTGTGTATAATTTTTATTATTTCTATTATCGGTAATGAATAAAGAGAATTTAACTAAACCAAGACAAAAGAATACCTTGCAATGTTTAAGTTCCAAAGGAATTCCGCATTTTAGGTTTATTTATATTGATTGCTTTGAAATTTCTTTCTACATTGGAGACGGTTGGGAGCAAGCTACATATAAATTGTCATATTTTGAGATTAAAAAAGCTTGTTTACATTACACCTTATGAAATTCGTCAACTTATAACTACATCACTTTGAAAAATCATCAAATCGTCATAAAAAACGTTAAAAAGAAACACTTGTGTCGAGCATTTTAAAAAATCGTCAACTTATAACTACGTTGTTTAAAATCGTCGTCAAATCGTCAAAGGCAAAATTTACCATCAAAAATCGTCAAAATGACGAAAAATCGTCAGAGTTGGCACCGCTGGATACCTTTAAAATTGAAATGCAACATGATCAGGTATTCAAGTTCATATGAACCCAAATAGAATATGGAAATATTTAACTTTTCAATTAAGTTAAATAAAGTTGTAAAAAAAACGCAACAAATTCATTCTATTAATATTGTACTTGGAAGTGATGTTACTATGTACTATGAGCAGTGTGACCAAATCTAAAAATGTTTTGGAACTAAATCAGTATTAAACAAGCATATACGGCCGTAAGTTCGGCCAGGCCGAATCTTATGTACCCTCCACCATGGAAGGAGGACGATCATCCACAATTAAATTACTTGGGGTGCGGCCAATGGCAAGGCATCTTAAAACATCTTCTAAATTGTAAGTTAATCCAATTTTGGTATGGTTGTTATAGGCCATACACAAGCGAAATGTACCAAATTTCAACCGGATCGGATGAATTTTGCTCCTTCAAGAGGCTCCGGAGGTCAAATCTGGGGATCGGTTTATATGGGGGCTATATATAATTATCAACCGAATTGGACTAATTTTTGCATGGTTGTTAGAGAGCACATACCAACATCATGTACCAAATTTCAACCGGATCGAATGCAATTTGCTTCTCTTTGAGGTCCCGCAAGCCAAATCTGGGGGTCCGTTTATATGGGGGCTATACGTAAAAGTGAACCGATATGGCCCACTACTTGCGCCAAGTTTGAAGTCGATAGCTTGTTTCGTTCGGAAGTTAGCGTGATTTCAACAGACGGACGGACGGACATGCTTATTTCACCACGACCCAGAATATATATATTTTATGGGGTCTTAGAGCAATATTTCGATGTGTTAAAAACGGAATGACAAAACTAATATACCCCCCATCCTATGGTGGAGGGTATAAAAATGCTAAAAATAATATAAAAATGCAAAAAAATGCTAAAATTAAAAAAAGTTTTTTAGTAGTGAAATAATTACGTGTATTTTCTAACATTTTGTGCTCAATGTTGCCTTAGAAATATATTTCATTAGAATTAACAAATATATAATAATTCGACCATATATTGTTAAGCCATGGCAAATGAATAAAAATTGTTTATTGAATAAATAAGTAAAGAAAATCTGTAGCTGACTATATTATACCACACTACAAAGATATCTCCTTTTTAATCCGCTAACTTTTTTACGCGATGTTTACGAAAAAACTCATCGAATACCGAAAATAGCCCCATAAAAATGAAACCCCAGGTTTGAAGTTTTAATTTAGAATTTTTGAGTTCTACAATGGTCATCGAATAACGGAAATATCTCAATAAGTTCACTTTTTACTGCTTCTGCATTAAAGGTGATACGGTCAAAATTTGGTCAAGGGAAAACGCGTGTAAATCGGTGAAATCGTTTATTTAAAAAAATCAAATTAAATTTCTTTTTCAAGTTCAATTAGTATAAAATTCAGGAAATATATTCAGTTAGGCTTTCGCTTTTCCAAATCCGAATTGCCGGGCCTCACGCTTGACACCTGCCATCAGATTTTGTACAGACACCTTGTCCACCTTCTTCGCCGCAGAAAGCCAGTTTGCCTTGAACTGCTGCTCGTCCTTAGCAGTTTTTTTGGTCTTCTTTAGGTTCCGCTTGACAAAAGCCCAGTATTTTTCAATTGGGCGGAGCTCTGGCGTGTTGGGAGGTTCTTGTCCTTGCACCCTCAAAAAAAATCGCTTCTTTAACATATGTTCCAAACATATTTTGCAGGAAGCACATATATTATTGCATACTGCCGAAACATTAATATGTTTGTTTTATGTGAACATATTATATGTTTGGAAGCATTTTGAGCCAAAAATATTATATGCTTGGAAGAATTTTTCCCAAACACGATTGTGCTCATTCCCTAACATACTCGTAATTTTCACTTCCACGAAATTTTTTAGTTATTGGCACCTTTCTCTGTAATACAAATAATGTTGAAGAAATTATTCACTTTTATAAATTTTTTAAATTTTACCTTTCGCCTGCACGGAGAATCGAACCGAGGACCATACAGTTTGTAAGCCAACACACTATCCACTGGGCTACGTAGCTGTTATAGTCACCAGTAGATAATTATCGTTTTAAGTTACATTTATATAGCATAGTTTGCAGCGCCCACGAGCCCATGCAAACATAACATTATTTAACAGAAACATACATTTGTTTGCCACGTGGAGCAGTGGTTAGCATGTCTGCCTTGCATGCAAAGGGTCGTGGGTTCAATCCCTGCTCCGACCGAACTTTTTTTTTTTTTTTTTTTTTAATTTACACATTTATATTTATACTATATTAATTTTTTTAAATGAAACATCGAAATGTGCGTTATTAAAGATTTATAGCCAGTAACAGTGCTTGATATAAACGAAATTGAATGATTGTTGGATAAAATATTATTTTTTATTGCAAAAATAACAATCTTGTAATAAAAAACTGTTTTTGTACAAAACATTAAAATTTGGAAGGGATTCAAAAACTAACAAAAGAAGAACGTGGAGTACAGTATAAACATACATACATAATTTTATAATATAAACATAAATTTATTTAGGAGTGAACAGTTTTTTACTAGCATTTAACACCATCGCTCTAAAATTCCTTTTATTTTTCCTTAATAATTCATTTTAAAGAAAATAAACTTTTTAAATTGTTTTAGCTGTAAAAGTCGAACTTAATGCCCGCTTTTATATTTGATGGTGTCCGTCAACTCCTCGTGGACTACTTTTTAATAAAGAGAAACTAAACTTTGTTTTTTTACATTTTACTGTGTAATTTTTCACTATTTCCTCCTTATTTCATTTTACCGTCCCAACTCTAAAAAGAGTATAGTGCCCTTTCGTTATTTTTATGAAGACCCCTGATTTCTTTTAACGAACCAAGAAAAAAATAATGCCAAAATGATAAACAAAACACATGTCCACACATACATAAAATGCTGCTCTCAAGGCGAAAACATAAGCTGTTTGTTTTTCAAATGTCTATTCTCTTGGTTCAGAATGTATATTCTCTTTATTCAAATTAAATAATATTTAGACTTAAACATATCAAATTTTTGGCCTTATCATAAAACAGTTTTCCGAAACAACATACAAGCGGTTTCACAGAAATTGTTCTCTTTTGACTCTTTTGCTGTGTTATATTGATATCTTTCGTCAACTCTCCCGGTTTCCATCTCTATTTCTCTCTATACTCTCTCTGTCGCTTTGAATAAAATATCACAACATATGTATGTTTAGTTGAAATTTGTAAATTTATATATGTTTGTATTCACACATATGATTTTTATGAAACATTCATGCCCCAAACATAATATATTCTAACATATTAACATAGATGTCCCACACATTTAGTGTTAGTTTAGGAAAATTACATGTTCGCACTGAAATATATTGTGGTTTAAAATCGTGCCCGAAACACATTTTGTTTATATCGGAACATATGAAAAACATATTTTTCTAACAGTGTGGGAACCACCTGCACGTTGTTGGCGGCGTACCACTCCATGGCTTTTTTACCGTAATGGCAAGATGCCAAATCCGGCCAAAACAGTACGAAACAACTGTGTTTCTTCAGGAAAGGCAGCAGACGTTTATTCAAACACTCTTTCACGGAAATTTCTTGGTTGACAGTCCCGGAAGCTATGAAAATGCTGCTTTTCAAGCCACAGGTACAGATGGCTTGCCAAACCAGATATTTCTTTGCGAACTTTGACAGTTTTATGTGCTTGAAAATATCTGCTACCTTTCCCCTTCCTTTTGCCGTATAAAACTCCTGTCCCGGAAGCTGCTTGTAGTCGGCTTTGACGTAGGTTTCGTCGTCCATTACCACGCAGTCAAACTTCGTCAGCATCGTCGTGTACAGCCTCCGGGATCGCGCTTTGGCCGTCGTATTTTGTTTATCATCGCGATTTGGAGTCACTACCTTCTTGTAAATCGATAGTCCGGCTCGTTTTTTGGCTCGACGCACGGTTGTAGACGATACACCCAGCTTATTTGCGGCATCTCGGAGAGAGAGGTTAGGGTTTCGCTTGACACTACCGGCAACTCTCTTTGTCGTCTCAGCGGCTTCCGGTTTTCGATTTCACTCCGATCCAAACTTCCTGGCGGTCGACAAACGTTCCCCAAACACTTTAATTACATTTGTAACGGTTGATTTGACAACTTTTAGCGATCTTGCCAGCTTTGCGTGCGAGTAGCTCGGATTTTAGCGATGCGCGAGCAAAATTTTGATACACTGCTCTTCTTGCTTGGACGGCATTTTGACAACTGAAGAGTGAATTCCAAAATCAAAATAGGAGCAACATTCTACACACACACCTTCAAAATGAGGGGTGTTCAGGTTTAAATGCAAAATTGAAAGAAATACGTCAAGTTTATATTGACCAAATTTTGACCGTATCACCCTTTAGTCAATCTTCAATACTGAGTTTAAGGACTTAACTCAGCGTTTCTAAAAGCAGCCAAAGAATTGCAAACGTTGAATTTATATCCATGAAATGTGAACCTGTGCAGGATAATCAACCTTCAACATTGAAGTTTAGAGTTATTTTAAAATTTTTGTCCAGGAATTATCTCCATGAAATCAATAGAAAAATTTATTACGCTACCTTGCGAACTCTAGGAAAACTGGCCAATGGTGAATTTCCGAATAAATATCACAACATTTAGAGATGTGCTTGTATACAAACTCAGTGTCTGAGTTTGCCTTATTTCAAAGACATACGACGGAGGGACCTATATTTCAAAGATTCGTATCCTAAATTAAAAAAAAATGCTAAAGCAAAGATTACGAATTTTCCTTTAAATAAAATTGCTTGTGTTTTAAAGAACTTTATATTGTGTAAATTGCGTGTTCTGAAATATAGTTTGCATAATCTGTCATATAAGGTCAATATTTCATCTAATTTTCCAATTACTGAAAGACAAAATCTCTACTGACTTCAGCTTCAATTTGAAGTTTGCCTCGAAATCCACATGATCATTTTGTTACTGAAAATTTATTCTTCCCTAGACCTGCTGATAATATGAATATTTGTTGGTTGATGTGGCAAGACATAAGTATAATCTTTCTACGATTTATTATTTTAAGTATCTACGATTTATTATTTTAAGTACGATTTATTATTTTAAGTATTCACTTTCAGGATTCTCTTAGACAATAGCAACAATTCCAGAAAATTGTAGCTCAACTGCCCAGCAAAAAAAGAGCATCCAAAAAAGTAGTTTGGATCCCCAATCTGTGATCCGGAAGTAGTACAAACTTGGATCATCTCCAATGAATTTTACATGGGCTTGTCATAGGACGGAAGTACTCCCTTTTTGGATCCTTTGCATAGCTTTAGAAGTTGTGCCCAGGAAGTTAATTTGAATGAAGAAATTTAAAAAGCGAAAAAAAAAAAAACATTTTTTTTTCAACCATTTTCACTTTTTTTCATCCATATCTTTTATTACACTATTATTTTTCTATTATCTAATTTTTACAATTTGAACAACTTTTTCGCTCCGACCAGGGGTTGAACCTGGGTTTGCTGGCACCATAACAGAACACCTTAGCACACTCAGCCACAAACGCCATTGAGCATAAAGCGTCGAAAAGTCAATTCAAATGTTTGTGATATGATCGTAATACGACACCAAGGAATAACATTCTAATTGATTCTCGAGATGTTCTTTATTAATATGAACGAAAAAATAAGAAACGCAGGTTCAAATCTCACCAGCGGCTATTTTTTTATCAAATATTTTTCAAAAAAATTATTTTTTTATGCCATGCATCGTTTTTATTTTTTTATTTTCGGCATATATTTTCGTATAAATATATTTTTTCCATTAAAAATCAATAAAAATATTAAAAATTCTCGTAATTTGCAAAACCTTCTCAAAAGAACTTCCATGGAAGCGAAAAAGTCAAACGGCACAGGTTCAAATCCCAGCGCGGATGAAATTTATTTCTTTTATTATTTTTTTACATTTTTTATTAATTTAATTTTTTATTAGTTTTCTATTTTTTGTAAAATTTAATTGTACAAAATTTGCCCTTAAAATAGCCTGATTGCGTTCTTTCTAATACTTGTCCACAAGGACTGCATCGGAAGTGGAAAAAAATTATTGGGGGATCCCACGATGCGCTTTAGAAGAAATGTTTGTGGGCTTGTCCAAAAGGACTGCATCGGAAGTTGAAAAAACTCGATGGGGGATTCTGGAATGGGCTTTAAAAGAAATGTTTGTGGAACAACTTCCAATTTTTTTTGCTGGGTGTCTTTATGGAAGCTCTCTGGCAGAAGATATAATTTGGTTATTTTGCTCTCTTCTCATTGAAGTTTGAGGCTTGCATCTTCCTTAGATCTCTATACCAGTATTTAGCTGTTCAGCCATCTCAATGAAAGATTCGTGAAACGCAGAAGTTTCCAGATAGTCCATATTTCGAATTATTCCTTATTTTTGTTAGACATCCATATTCATAACGCTTTAGATAACTTGGTCAGTAATATAAGAACATCGAATCCGTTTTTAATTTCAAGAATATTTGCTATATTTCAAATGACCTCTTTCACCAATTTTAGTAAATCTTCCATTTCGTCCCATCTTATGGAAATATTTACCTAATTTTGTACAAATTTGTGGCTTTTGAAAGCAATTTGTAAGTAATTTTCATCAATTTAATATTTTTTGTGTTGCTTAAAACATCAATTGAGATATGGCGTTGAGAGCTTATACAATTTTCACACTTTAAGTACATATATCGACAATTTGAAAACATAAATTTTCTTGAGTTGATATACCAGCTTGTCGTTGTCTTGTCTATGGAAATTTTGAAATAATAAAATTTAAAGATTTTCCAATTTCCCAATAAATCAAAAGCAATTTACACCAAATCGTATCCTCCCAAAACAAAAATTCCATTCATTTTTGAATTCCATGATCCGAGCCATTCAAAAGAAATCAAGCATTGAAATGTGGGGCACTTAAGCCAAGTGATTCCCTTGATTTGCAAATGAAATGATATGAAAATATATGTGCTCTTCTGTTGTCGATATTTTGGTAATCTAAAGTCGTTAAGGGTTCTTTTGTTTTCGAGTGGCTTTGCCTGCCAGCCTGCCTGCCTTGCCATTCATTTATTTTGCACATGACTGTCCGTCTGTCATTTGTGTATTTGCCTTAATGTGGTATTTTTTCGGCCTTCTTTTTTTTCTTGTTTCAATTTTCTAAACAGCCAAAGCCAGATAAGACATAGATAGAAAGAATAAAGAACAAAAAAAACCAACCACACCAATATAAACAAATACAATGGCAATATCTGACATGTCTTTAGAAAGCAATTCAAGTGCTAAAGCAGGTGTTTGGTGCTGGGAAATGCTTAAGACCTAAAAATGCCAAAATAACCTGCCAACGTAATTGTATCGTCACGAGTAGAGAGACGACATCAGAACAACATAGGATCCGCAGTCATCTGAAAAATAATAGTCCTAATCAGACAATGGTTGAAAAGAATTTTTGGGGGAATAAAAGAATACAACATTTGTTCCAACATTTGGAGAAAATTGCAATCTGTTTCGAAGATCTAATCTACTACAGTCAACAAAGGGAACGAGATAATTATTTGATGTTGATAACAACAGGTGCTTAAATTTTGAATTAATGAATGGATTTTAATCACATGTCAAGTGTTCATAAGAAAAAATTTTCCCTTAAATCATTCATAATGAGTTTAAGGTTCATAATATCGATTTCAATCATTATACCCTCCACCATAGGATGGGGGTATATTAACTTTGTCATTCCGTTTGTAACACATCGAAATATTGCTCTAAGACCCCATAAAGTATATATATTCTGGGTCGTGGTGAAATTCTGAGTCGATCTAAGCATGTCCGTCCGTCCGTCCGTCTGTCCGTCTGTCCGGCTGTCCGTCCGTCTGTGGAAATCACGCTAACTTCCGAACGAAACAAGCTATCGACTTGAAACTTAGCACAAGTAGTTATTATTGATGTAGGTCGGATGGTATTGAAAATGGGCCATATCGGACCACGTTTACGTATAGCCCCCATATAAACCGATCCCCAAATTTGGCTTGGGGAGCCTCCCGGAGCAGCAAAATTCATCCGATCCGGTTGAAATTTGGTATGTGGTCTTAGTATACGGTCTCTAACAATCATGCAAAAATTGGTCCATATCGGTCCATAATTATATATAGCCCCCATATAAACCGATCCCCAGATTTGACCTCCGGAGCCTCTTGGAGGGGCAAAATTCATCCGATCCGATTGAAATTCGGTACCTGATGTTAGTATATGGTCTCTAACAACCATGCAAAAATTGGTCCATATCGGTCCATAATTATATATAGCCCCCATATAAACCGATCCCCAGATTTGACCTCCGGAGACTTTTGGAGGGGCAAAATTCATCCGATCCGGTTGAAATTTGGTACCTGATGTTAGTATACGGCCTCTAATAACCATGCAAAAATTGGTCCATATCGGTCCATAATTATATATAGTTCCCATATAAACCGTCCCCAGATTTGACGTCCGGAACCTCTTGGAGGAGCAAAAGTCATCCGATACGGTTGAAATTTGGTACATTTTGTCAATATATGGCCTCTAACAGCCATGTAAAAATTGGTCCATATCGGTCTTTAGTTATATATAGCCGATGACTTATTACACAAAAATTGGTCCATATCGCCAAAACAATCTACCAAAACTTTATTTCCATAGAAAATTTTGTCAAATTTTATTACTATAGAAAGTTTTGTCAAAATTTCATTTCTATAGAAAGTTTCGTCAAAAGTTTATTTCTATACAAATGTTTGTCAAAATTTTATTTCCATAGAAAATTTTGTCAAAATTTTATTTCTATAGAAAATTTTGTAATCTACCAAAACTTTATTTCCATAGAAAATTTTGTCAAATTTTATTACTATAGAAAGTTTTGTTAAAATTTCATTTCTATAGAAAGTTTTGTCAAAAGTTTATTTCTATAGAAATGTTTGTCAAAATTTTATTTCTATAGAAAATTTTGTAAAAAATTTATTTCTGTAGAAAATTTTGTCAACATTTTATTTCTATACAAAATTTTGTCAAAATTTCATTTCTATACAAAATTTTTTCAACATTTTATTTCTATAGAAATTTTTGTCAAAATTGTATTGCTATAGAAAATTTTTTCAAATTTTTATTTCTATAGAAAATTTTGTCAAAATTTTATTTCTATAGAAAATTTTGTCAAGGTTTCATTTCTATAGAAAATTTTGTCAAAATTTTATTTCTATAGAAAATTTTTTCAAACTAGATTATATACGTATTTAATCGGCCTTTTTTTGTTTAATATATACCCCGTATGGGCTAACTTACAATTTAGAAGACAGTGTTAAAAAGTTTTACGATACCTTGCCATCGGCAAGTGTTATCGCAACCCAAGTAATTCGATTGTGGATGACAGCCTTTAGTAGAAGTTCCTACGCAATCCATGGTGGAGGGTACATAAGATTCGGCCTGGCCGAACTTACGGCCGTATATACTTGTTTTTTGTTTAATTTGAGCGACCAATATCCATCGTCTGGAAAAAAAGGCAAATAAAACCCATTTTCTTAATATTTTTGCCAATTTAAGAATAGTACTATCAACAAAGTGTTAATACTTTCTCATATACATGTTGTAAAGTTGGTATGGATTTCATTTCAGAAGAATGGTTTCAACTCTTCAATAAAATAGCGGGTGTTACAGGTCCCTATACCTTCGGTGACTATTTATTTACTTACTTGCTTGCGCTCCAAGGAAATACATGTCACAGAATACGTATACTGCAGAAGACTTGCTTTGGCTATCATGGCTTTAATTTCCGTTTAGAAACTCGGAGCAATAGGTGACAAATACGGCCGAAATCGATTGAATTAAAGAACAATGGAAGAAAGTTCACGAAGATGAATTGAAGTATCTCCAGGAACTCATGGAAGCCGAGACGAAGGACCAATGACGCGCTGGGGATTCCCGTTGATGTTGTCCTTCAATTGGAAGCAGCTTTCCGTGAACGATTAAAATTAAATCTAGCCTCACTGGTTTTACCAAGTTGAGTGCTATCACATTGAATGTCTCCTCAATCATTCCTGTATTGTCGGGAATGTCATGTATTCCATTACCTGACATTGATGAAGTTAAGTCATCCCTCGTCCCAAGTACATTTGAAAGCGATAAAATGTGAATATTGAAAATATGAACATTTCCAATAAACGATCGTTTTTATCTCTCCTTGTACATTCTTCAAAAAATTTGTAACTGCATATTTCTTAGTTGAATCAAAAATCAACATTTTCAATAATTTTCCTAGACTTCAATATCAATAGCTTAGCCATTACCGTATTCCTGAATTTGAGTTTCAAAAATCTTCTTTACATTTGGCATTCACATCAGTATTCAGTAGCTCAGCTATCTTTATGAAAGATGTATTGCCGAAAATATCCGTTTCTGACTACTGAGATTAAACTATGGCTTATTTATTTACCATACTTCAACATTGTTCGAACTTATGAAACAGCCTTTGAATAATTTAGGTGCACAAACTTTCCAATCAGACATCTCATGATCTAATATAAAATCTGTGAGACCTCTTGCCTTTTTAAGAATATTAACAAATCTTGTCATCATATAAAATTTAAAGAGTTTCACAATCCTTTTTTATTCGACAACCTGATATCAACTTAAGCAGTATGATATAGCAATGTAATACTAGATAAATACCATAGATTTCCACATCTTTAACAGTCATTAATATATAGTTCTAATTTTTGAAAAATTGGAATACCATTGAACTTCTATCACATTTGCAATTCTACTTTTTGCAATGGTTGTTAGAGGGGCTATATATAATTATGGACCGGTGTGGACCAATTTTTGCATGGTTGTAAGAGACCATATACCAACACCATGTACCAAATTTCAGCCAGATCGGATGAAATTTGCTTCTCTTTGAGGCTCCGCAAGCCAAATCTGGGGATCGGTTTATATGGGGGCTATATATATAGTTATGGACCGATGTGGACCAATTTTTGCATGGTTGTTAGAGACCATATACCAACACCATGTACGAAATTTCAGCCGGATCGGATGAAGTAGGCTTCTCTTAGAGGCTCCGCAAGCCAAATCTGGGGATCGGTTTATATGGGGATATATATACTCGTATTTATGGACTGATGTGGACCAATTTTTTCATGGTTATTAGAGACCGTATACCAACACCACGTAACAAATTTCAGCTGGATCGGATGAAATATGCTTCTCTTGAGGCTCCGCAAGCCAAATCTGGGGGTCCGTTTATATTGGCGCTATACGTAAAAGTGAACCGATATGACCCATTTGCAATACCATCCGACCTACATCAATAACAACTACTTGTTCCAAGTTTCAAGTCGATAGCTTGTTTCTTTCGGAAGCTAGCGTGATTTCAACAGACGGACAGACGGACGGAAATGCTTAGATCGACTCAGAATTTCACCACGACCCAGAACATATTTCTTAGAGCAATATTTCGATGTGTTACAAACGGAATGACAAAGTTAATCCTATGGTGGAGGGTATAATAAACTCACCTAACTGAAACCCTTTACTTTCCTTGTTTTTGTTTTCATATCTAGGAATTTTGGTTTACAAACTGTGAGTCCGCAATAATACAGTCCACATTACAGAAACCCCTCATTGATTTTTACAGGGCAGCAGACTGTTTATAGTAACATTCCAGAGTAAAGGTGAAAGAACGTTGTGTGGCACTGTCAGCATTATGAAGGCTAAATTATGTGGAAAACTGCTAAAGTTGCAATATTGGATGCGTTTTTTGGTGAAACTTTGGAGCTACAAAATCGTTAAGCAATATTGTAACTCACCAACACATTATTCTCTTTTGTTTTTTATTGACCACCGTGGTGCAATGGTTATCATGCTCGCCTTGCATACACAGGGTCGTGGGTCCAAACCCACTTAAAAGTTTTTCAGCTTTGG
Organism: Haematobia irritans; assembly: GCF_050003625.1. Taxonomy (NCBI): domain Eukaryota; kingdom Metazoa; phylum Arthropoda; class Insecta; order Diptera; family Muscidae; genus Haematobia; species Haematobia irritans. The sequence goes on along the minus strand of NC_134399.1, from coordinate 68,000,398 downwards.
ATTATCCCATCTCAGTAATGCTGGTGACATTTCTGAGTGTTTCAATGCATCTCCAAGTAGTTTCACTACAATGTAAAACGCCTTTCGGACTCGGCTATAAAAAGCAGGTCCCTTGTAATTGAGCTTAATATAGAATGGGGCAGCACTCAGTGATAAAAGATAAGTTCACCATTGTGGTATCACAATGGACTGAATAGTCTAAGTGAGCCTGAAATATCGGGCTGCCACTATACCTAACCTATCAATTACGATAGGTGTAGCCCTCACAAGGTTCTGTTACTTCCATCTGGAGATCAGCCCACATGTAGCTATAAAGTTCAACTGGCGTTTGTCTTCATACAAAGTATAAAAGCTCATCACTCTCTCAGACAAAATCTTCTTATTTTGCCCTTTTGAAGAATATGTATACAATATGTATATGTATTCAGTATGAAAACTGAGAGAAAAATAGATTAAATTTTGATATAGGAAGATGATAATCTCCCTTGATAATGTTGAAGTTAATTTATCTTTGATATACGAAGAAGATAATTAATTTTCTCTGATAGCATTGTCCAAATGTTCTAGTAAGTATGTACACTGTAAAAAGGCTTACCCAGTTCCAAAGATTTTGTATTTATTTAAATTATTTTGACACTAATTCCCAGAGACAAAGAAGCGAGAATTACTCTAAGGATAAATTAAAGAAACAATTCACTTTTGAATTTGGGTTTTTCGTAATTGATTCACAAATCTTAATGTATTCGTTTTTGGCGTCATATAAGTCCTTCGTAATAGTCCTGACCGCAATTTAAAACTCCAAACTCAACCTCGCCCTCAAGTATAAATTATGTCATTTTTCAATAAACATGGTATTTGGAATATAGTCATAAAAGACCTTTGCTGTTTTTAATACAGTTTAGCTATGTAGGCAACATATTTGGAGGACAAGAAATCTTTGTTCTCAAGGCAATATTTTTTTTAAGATGATGACTTTGCTTTGCTTACTCCAATGTCTTCAACATAATTTAGCCATTTCTGGTCAATAGATTGTAGCAGTTGTAGCTGTCTGGCCTCAATAAACAATCCACTTAGCGTTGCTAATTTATTTTCACCAAATTGCCTATTAACATTTTGTATAAAAATGAATCATCCCTGCGCTTGCGAAACTAGAAATCCTTGTTAAAGCCAGGTCCTTCAAACAGCTACTTCCTTCCGTGCCATTAAACCACCCCTGCCAATGTCATGAAATTGATGTGAATAGAGATGTAAACATTATCACTGAATACATCATCATCCTAATCAAGAAGCAATCACAAATGCTTACACACGCATCTGCTCAACGCCAGCATTTGTAGGTCTTAACTAAGGAAACGTCGACAAAGTGTTCGTTGTTTGAAGACTTTACTCCGGTATTAATGAAGTTCTTTGGGTGTTAAGCGCTTTCACACGCACTTGTAGAAACAAAAAACAAAAACGAAACAGAATCGTACATACGAAGCAAGGCATATGCTCGTTGGCGTGAAGAACATAGTACATCCGACTTCTTTTCACATACTCCTCACATACTTTCTCAAACAATCACATAACCGGCATTGGCATCAGTCAGCCAACCACCTACCAACACACGCCCATTTAAGTTCACAAGAAGTGAAGTAAATGTTTCAGACACATTTAAGCTACTCGTAACATTCATGCGAGAGTGGGTGAGAGAGGATAGGTGAGTTGGGTTGATAAGGCTTCTTGGGATATAAGTGTGAGATATGTTGTAGTTGAAGTGATGCTGCTGCAACAACAACAACAACAATAATGTCTGATGGTAAAGCACTCAAAATACAACGACGTATAACACAACATTGACAGCTTAATTTGATTTATTCCCCATTTCGTTTCATTATGTTGCCCATGATGAGGATGTTGCTAGGTCTTTGGGGTCTGCTGATGCTGATGCTGCTGGTGTTGCTGGTGTTGCTATTGCCTTTCTCTAGGCTTATGCATGGATGGTCTGACTTCTTTCGGTATGGTCGTCGGTCCATTTGCCTTGAATATCTATAACTTGAATAAGTACTCGCACTTATTTCCTTTTTTTGCGTTGCGTTGTGTTGAATGACGCACAGATTTACTGATGGTTGGATGAGTTAATGAAATTTATGACTTATCCACATTCATTGGATTTACGTGGACTTATAGAGACAATGTTGACAGTTTTAAGGACTGTCTGAGGCATAGCTTTTTTGGCGCATATAAATAAAATATGGAAAATGCACAGAACACGAAAGTAAACTTTTTTAAAGGAAAATTGAACTACTGAAACTGTTCTTCCTATAAGAATGAACTACCTCGTGCAAAAATTTACCTAAATTGTACACCACATTTTGAGATTTCCACAAAGTGTTGTTAAAACCAGGAAAATTGAATACCCTGCTATACTTTTTCACTACAGTAAACGAAATTACATAAACTAAAAGTAAAGAAGAAAAACATTGGGGCCAAACCATGAGCATTTGAACCATACAGTAATTCATTCTTACCATTTTTGGGAATCGTACGAAAATGTTTTTTTTTGCTTTAGTTCATAGTACGGTCATTGAACTGTATACCCAAAATTTCATTGGGCTGTGGAAAAATTCTAAAACGCATATGATCAGGATCTAAGGCATTTAACAAGTATATACGGCCGTAAGTTCGGCCAGGCCGAATCTTATGTACCCTCCACCATGGATTGCGTAGGAACTTCTACTAAAGGCTGTCATCCACAATCGAATTACTTGGGTTGCGATAACACTTGCCGATGGCAAGGTATCGTAAAACTTTTTAACACTGTCTTCTAAATTGTATATATTAAACAAAAAAAGGCCGATTAAATACGTATATAATCTAGTTTGACAAAATTTTCTATAGAAATAAAATTTTGACAAAATTTTCTATAGAAATGAAACCTTGACAAAATTTTCTATAGAAATAAAATTTTGACAAAATTTTCTATAGAAATAAAAATTTGACAAAATTTTCTATAGAAATAAAAACTTGACAAAATTTTCTATATAAATAAAATGTTGACAAAATTTTCTATGGAAGTAAAATGTTGACAAAATTTTCTATAGCAATACAATTTTGACAAAATTTTGTATAGAAATAAAATGTTGACAAAATTTTCTACAGAAATAAATTTTTTACAAAATTTTCTATAGAAATAAAATTTTGACAAAAATTTCTATAGAAATAAACTTTTGACAAAACTTTCTATAGAAATGAAATTTTAACAAAACTTTCTATAGTAATAAAATTTGACAAAATTTTCTTTGGAAATAAAGTTTAGGTAGATTACAAAATTTTCTATAGAAATAAAATTTTGACAAAATTTTCTATGGAAATAAAATTTTGACAAACATTTGTATAGAAATAAACTTTTGACAAAACTTTCTATAGAAATGAAATTTTGACAAAACTTTCTATAGTAATAAAATTTGACAAAATTTTCTATGGAAATAAAGTTTTGGTAGATTATTTTTGGCGATATGGACCAATTTTTGTGTAATAAGTCATCGGCTATATATAACTAAAGACCGATATGGACCAATTTTTACATGGCTGTTAGAGGCCATATATTGACAAAATGTACCAAATTTCAACCGTATCGGATGACTTTTGCTCCTCCAAGAGGTTCCGGACGTCAAATCTGGGGACGGTTTATATGGGAACTATATATAATTATGGACCGATATGGACCAATTTTTGCATGGTTGTTAGAGACCATATACTAACACCATGTACCAAATTTCAACTGGATCGGATGAATTTTGCTCTTCCAAGAGGCTCCGGAGTTCAAATCTGGGGATCGGTTTATATGGGGGCTATATATAATTACGGACCGATATGGACCAATTTTTGCATGGTTATGAGAGGCCGTAAACTAACATCAGGTACCAAATTTCAACCGGATCGGGTGAATTTTGCCCCTCCAAGAGGCTCCGGAGGTCAAATCTGGGGATCGGTTTATATGGGGGCTATATATAATTATGGACCGATATGGACCAATTTTTGCATGGTTGTTAAAAACCGTATACTAAGACCACGTACTAAATTTCAACCGGATCGGATGAATTTGGCTCCTCCAAGAGGCTGCGGAGGTCAAATCTGGGGATCGGTTTATATGGGGGCTATATATAATTATGGACCGATATGGACCAATTTTTGCATGGTTGTTAGAGACCGTATACTAAGACCACGTACCAAATTTCAACCGGATCGGATGAATTTTGCTGCTCCGGGAGGCTCCCCAAGCCAAATTTGGGGATCGGTTTATATGGGGGCTATACGTAAACGTGGTCCGATATGGCCCATTTTCAATACCATCCGACCTACATCAATAACAACTACTTGTGCCAAGTTTCAAGTCGATAGCTTGTTTCGTTCGGAAGTTAGCGTGATTTCCGCAGACAGACGGACGGACGGACATGCTTAGATCGACTCAGAATTTCACCACGACCCAGAATATATATACTTTGTGGGGTCTTAGAGCAATATTTCGATGTGTTACAAACGGAATGACAAAGTTAATATACCCCCATCCTATGGTGGAGGGTATAAAAATATACATGGGACATTATTTATGCGCCTCGAGAAGAAATAATCTATGACACATAGCTGCATACTGATAATTTTCAGCTATACTTGTACCACTTCAAAAAATTCTGCCTCTCCTTAATTTCTCATTAACCCACTAATGCCCCAATTTATTTTGCCAGTTGATTAAATTTTCAATGTTAACGACACAAAAGCAAGAATAAAAACAAAAAAATTTATACGGTAAAATTCAGTATATGCTGCAAAGCCTCTTGAACAGTTTCAACTAAGTTTTATTTTTACTTTACCCATTTTTGTTGTCTTAAGGAGAGTTTTACTAAAAGCTTCCTTATTAAATGAAGCCTACCTAAAGGCGGGATTGGGCATTAGAGGGTTAATATCATCATCATTGCAATATTTTAATATTCCCTCCTTCTATAACAGTCCTTATAATCGAAAATAGATTTTCTTTTACTTCTACAAAATTCTTCATCAGCTTCAACATTATTTATTGCCAGCTTTGGAGTTGGTAAGCAATCAAAGTCGACTTAAGGACAATTAATGCACGCGCCTTGAATTAACACCATCTGCTTCAACATAGTAGTCAACATGGTATTTAAAGCCACTAGGAGGCAAACAGTCCATCAACAGAGTTGGAAATCATAACTAAGTAAATACTATACCACTAACTACTTGCCATTCATTATCGTTTGGAATAGAAAGTCATTCGAAGATTTTAATATTTGTACTTAGTTTACTTAAATTGCGTAAATTGGATGAGGGCGAAATACTAACGATTGAATTTAAGAGTAGTAAAAGCACTGCCAATTTGCTAATTATAAGATGCAGACTTATTAGAAGATTATCAATTGGTTTGAGATATTGTTAAATTTTTAAATCGTTATTACCCAGTATACAAACCGTCCCCAAAAAAGTAGTACAATGTTTATTTATTAGATCCGTAAGTGTTGCAAAATTGGCGCAGAAGCTATGAAATTAACATCGATTTGTCATAGGGCGGATGTCCACCACCTCAACAGTCGTTGCACTGAATTTGCATCACTTCTTAAGATGTAATTCGAATTCAGCGTTTTCGATGTGATATACAAAATTGTGTGATATTTTCCCAAATAAATAATTTTTAGAATGTTTTATGATTTTTAATGCATTCTAACGCTTATTTTAAACGTTTGGCTTCAAATACTTTCTCAATTTTTCTAGAATGGATTTATAAGTTTTTTGACAAAATTTAAATAATTTTTGCCATGTGTAGTTAAAATAAAGATCATCTTTGGGAGGACATTTTTGAAAGTGTTTAAAAAAGAAGACATTACCAAAAAAACACATCGAAATATTGATTTCCATATAACGATATCCATCTGCCTGTCTGTCTGTTGTAATCACCCTACAGCCTTCTATAATGACGCTAACGTCCTGAAATTGTTTTATGATTTTTAATGAATTCTAACACATTTTTGAAAGTGTTTAAAAGTTTATTTGAATGAAGAAATTACCAAACAAAAACACATCGAAATATTAATTTCCTACTAGAAAATCGAATACCATATAACGATATCCGTCTGCCTGCCTGTCTGTTGTAATCACCCTACAGCCTTCAGTAATGACGCAAACGTCCTCAAATTTTACACATACTCGACTTTTATCTGCAAGCAGGTTAAGTGCGAAGATGACTATGACGGTCCAGGTTTTAATGCAGCCCCCTTATAAACCAATCCTCCGATTTGGGGTCTTTCTCTCGATTTCACTTTTAGCTCCTACACCATATTTTTTATCCGATGTGCCTGAAATCTAGAGGTATTATAACATAGATCCATAAACAAGTGTGCCAAATATGTTTTGGTAGAGGCCCGCATAAAGACCGATCTCCCGATTTGATTCATGGCATGGAATTGGAAATACATTGGTACTTTAAATTGTTCCATGTTTGGGTATAGGAGCCTATAAATATACCGATTTTACTTCTTCTTGACTTCTTGATCTAGAAATCGCAATTTTTATCGGATTTTAAAGGTATTTTAAGGTCCACAAATAGCTGTACCGAATATGCTAGCTCTAAGATTTGGTATAGCCCCCATATAAATCCATGCTTCATTTTGACTACTTGGGCATCTATAAATCCCTATTTTAATTCAATTTGCATGAAATTCAAAGTCAAAAGATATTTTAGGTCAAACACTCAAACAAAAATGCTTTTTATAAGTCGCAAATCTGATGAAGTCTCCATCTATAAAAATTAATTTCGGGAAGCTTATTAGTTGAACCGATCTACTTGGGAGAGTACCAGTCATCAAACTAGTGTATTCAAATGACCGTTTTTTTTTTTTTTTGAAAAGTCGGTTTATCCGAAAATCCTAATTTTTAAACCCGGTTTTCGGTTTTTTATTATGCTCAAACCCATCTAACCGGTTAAAACCGAAAAAAATATAAATTAGTGAAAACCCTACGGGAAATTGGTGCAAATTGCCACTGCCGGACCTATCACCGGACTGGTACCGGTGATCCAGTTTGTCGCAGTTTTTAAATAGTCATAATTTAATGATTTCCATACTTGCTTGATATAAAAATCTTATTGGATCTACACATTTAGTCAAGTAGAATTACCAGAATAACATATTGTTCAACATATTTCAAAAGTTTTTCATTTCTGTTGCGATTCGGATAACCAAACTGAAACAGATTCCTAAGAGTTTGTCAGAGACTGGTTCATGAGTACATGTCTATGGAGTGCTACTACTAAAATGTCCCAGGACGTGTCCTAAGGAAGGAGTCCAAGACGTGTCCTAAAGTGTAAATTTACCCCGTCAATGTCAAACCCATGTTAAAGTGACCGGTCCCTTCCATACGTCTTGACCAGAACTAGGACTGGTCCATGCACACCAGGGACTAGTCCTGTACCGGTCCTGTGGTTGATCCATTTCCCGTAGGGAATGAATAAACAATCATTTTATTAAAGAAAATAAACAAAGAATTAACTATTCATTGTAATAAATTTGTAAAATTTTAAAAATTTATTACAATGAGATTCTGTATCCTAATTTCAAATTTCTAGATAGCTCCCAAAAAATGTCTTTATTTGAAAAAAAAAAAAAATATTATCTGTGGCTTGGAATCAATACCAAAATCCTTAAGGCGAACTCAAAATCTTTAAATTCAAGTAAATTTTTTTGAGTGTTATTTTTGTAAATAATTTTCATTAGACTTTTATTTTTTTTTCAAGTCAAGATAGGCGCATTATTTTTTTTTTTTTAATTTAATGAAAATAAATTCAAAGAAAGGTCTTTATTTAAAATGTCTTTATTTTAATGAAATTTGTCTTTAATTTGGTCTAAATTCACATTGCATATTCTTTCATATTAGATCAATATTTTTTTTAACGGATTCAAATGCATACAATAATTTCCAATAGCCTTTCATTTGAAGATAAAAGACCCTTTATTCATATAAAACATACATTTGATATTAAACGAAATATGGCATTACTAAAATGTTACTCTTAAAAATAAACTAAAATGTATATCCTTCTCGTCCATATAAAAAATCAAAACGTATAAATCAATGTCTAGTTCTATCATAGCCCCAGGGATAGTCTGCTGATCAATTCCCTTGTTAGTCTATCGGCTTAAAGGCAAGACCTATCATATGGTCAAGCTTCAAATAACACTCACCAACAACAACAGCAAAAAAAAAAAGAAAACTCCACACAAGACCCATGGATACCAAAACAAAAAACACATGGCAAGTGTCAGATTATTGTAGCAAACCTTGGATTTACATACCGATTCCCATGTAAGTCGATATGGTGGTAAATTCGATAGCAATATCAGATCTCTTTATTCCCATACATACAACAGATAGACTGACGGACAGACAGACACATTTATAATTGTATTATATGAATGTGTGAACATAAAATATGACTCATATCTTTTGGGGGGCTGAAAGAGCAAAAACAAATGTGTGTGTGTATGTGCGTGAGTATGTTGAATACAAGATATCAACAGCTTTTGAGCAACACTCTATTCCATAGCTGACATACAAACATAGAGAAAGAGAGTTTGAGTTTAAGCTTTGTGGTTCCATAAACCTACCCCAATTATGATGGTGATGATTATGGTCATATATACCAGGGTTTATTATGGGCCCCACCGATAACACCAAAGATAATTATGTTGATGAAAATAATGGGTCTTTTATTTCGTGATTTGTGGGATTATTTCAGATGTAGGCGCCGGGGTTAAATAACGATTTGTTTGGGGTTAAATGTTTGTTAAATGGATTTCGAATATTTTGGTGGGTGAGGGAGGCATTATTTGTTGTGAAATATCAAAAGGGGAATGTGCGTGTGTATCTCTTCCTCTCTCACAACGAAAAGTTCACATGCAACTTTTGTTTGTAATTGAGTGCGGAGGTTTCGGTTCTTATTACGTTACTAAATTATTGATTTGTAAATGGAAAATTATGAGGGAAAGTAAGAGAGGCGTTTTTACTACCTCCTATAATTCCATAACGATTTTAGGTCAATTACTATTAACCATAATAACTAGTAATTGGGAAGATTTAACCGTAAATAATTTAAGCAGATTGTTTGTAAACTGTCAAGGATTCAATTTTGATATGTCATACTTTACACTGTAAACTTTAAAGGGATTGTTATAAGGAAGAGGATTTTAATAAAAAAACCAAAGCAACTAAAATATAAATATGACATTTGTTTGCATAACTATGGCAGCCATAAACTGAAAAAAAATTAATTAATTATGATATAGATAAACTCCAAAAATCACACATTTTCAGACTCTTACAAACTCAAATAAATATTGTCGTAAGGACAAAGATTTCAAGTCCTTAAACTACGAACGTAATTTTCGTGTAGCATAAATGAAGCATTTCTCTGACGTAAAGATTTTTACTATACCAAAAGTCGATAAATTTTTAATGACGCCGTATTGTCCCTAGAGTTAGTTGATGCAACAGAGGCTATCTTTACATATAAATACAAAAAACCCTTAAACTGAGGTCTATTTCGCTTTAATAAATCTGAAACAATTTTTCAATAATTGTTTCTAAATTCTATGATTTTTTGTATCTTCAAATTTTGTTTTCTTGGCATAATTTATGGTAGAAGTCGAGTTCTAATTTGGAATTTTTCATTTACGGTTAACACGCCTACGAAGGTCTATGATATTACACTATGTAAAAACATCCATATATTAAGATTTTTTTTCTTATTTACACAATATTATGGACAAATTTTATTAATATAAAGAAATTTGAATTAAAAGATAGGGAGCCACCGTGGTGCAATGGTTAGCATGCCCGCCTTGCATACACAAGGTCGTGGGTTCGATTCCTGCTTCGACCGAACATGAAAAAGATTTTCAGCGGTGGATTATCCCACCTCAGTAATGCTGGTGGCATTTCTGAGGGTTTCAAAGCTTATCTTCACTGCAATGTGGAACGCCGTTCGGACTTGGCTATAAAAAGGAGGTCCCTTGTCATTGAGCTTAGCATGGAATCGGGCAGCACTCAGTGATAAGAGAGAAGTTCACCAATGTGGTATCACAATGGAATGAATAGTCTAAGTGAGCCTGATACATCGGGCTGCCACCTAACCTAACCTAGTTCAAATTCTTCAATATTGGCGTCCCTCCGTCGTATGTCTTTAAACTAAGGCAATTAAAAAAAAAATAAAAAAAAACATTTATAATTTTGAGAAATAATCTTTTAATTGGCTGATATTGAATCCCTTGTATTTTCCCTTGTCATAGGATTTTCGTAATCCTTCCAACTAATGCATTTTTCACATCGTTCTACCCGGGTCCAATACCCATCCATCGTTGCCACAATGTGTTTTTGTTTTGGACCAACATTTTTCCAAAATTGGACCAAAATTCGTACCATCCAAATTAAATTAATATAATTTAAAAGTTACAATTTTTCCAAAATTTTACTTTGGTAAAAAATTTAATCAAATTTTTATTTCTATTCAAAATTTTATCCAAATTTTATTTCATCTAATTTTACAATTATTATCGAGCTTTATGGATAGATTTAGATTAAGGAACATCATTAATAGAGTCATTGAAAAGAAAACGCCAGATACAAATCTATACACGCCTGGACTGTACATGTTTCGATTCGGGCGAATGAATCTTTCCACAGCCTTTTGTATAGATCTGGCTGGGAGAGATAACTCAATGTTGGGCCCTTTATGCTAACTCCTTCTGGAGAAAACATTTGGGAAAATTTCTCTTACAAATTGAGTCATCTTTTCCAGAAGGAGTTAGCATAGAGGGCCCAAAATTGAGTTTTCTCTCCCAGCCAGATCTATACTAAAGGCTGTGGAAAGATTCATTCGCCCGAATCGAAAAATGTACAGTCCAGGCGTGTATAGATTTGTATCTGGCGTTTTCTTTTCAATGACTCTATTAATCATGTTCCTTAATCTAAATCTGTCCATAAAGCTCGATTAATAATTATAAAATTAGATAAAATGCATTTGGACGTTAATTGTCTGTTTCGGTATCAGGCTAACATAAAATATAATAAATTTTATTTCTATAGAAAATTTTGTCATAATTTTATTTTTGTAGATGATTTTGTCAAAATTTTATTTCTATAGAAAATTTTGCCCAAATTTTATTTCTACAGAAAATTTTGTCCAAATTTTATTTCCATAGAAAATTTTGTCAACATATTATTTCTATAAAAATTTTTGTCCAAATTTTATTTCTATAGAAAATTTTATCAAAATTTTATTTCTATAGAAAATTTTGTCGAAATGTTATTTCTATAGAAATTTTAGTCCAAATTTTATTTCTATAGAAATTTTAGTCCAAATTTTATTTCTATAGAAATTTTAGTCAAAATTTTATTTCTATAGAAAATTTTGTCAAAATTTAATTTCTATAGAAAATTTCGTCAAAATTTTATTTCTACAGAAAATTTTGTCTAAATTTTATTTCTATAGAAAATTTTGTCAAAATTTTATTTCTATAGAAAATTTTGTCAAAATTTTATTTCTACAGAAAATTTTGTCAAAATTTTTTTTCTACAGAAAATTTTGTCAAAATTTTATTGTTTTACAAAATTTTGTCAAAATTTTATTTCTATAGAAATTTTGTCAAAATTTTATTTTTATAGAAAATTTTGTCAAAATTAAATTTCTATAGAAAATTTAGCCAACATTTTATTTCTATAGAAAATTTTGTCAAAATTTTATTTCTATAGAAAATTTTGTCAAAATTAAATTTCTATAGAAAATTTAGCCAACATTTTATTTCTATAGAAAATTTTGTCAAAATTTTATTTCTATAGAAAATTTTATCAAAATTTTATTTCTACAGAAAATTTTGTCAAAATTTTATTTCGTTAGGAAATTTTGTCAAAATTCCATTTCTATAGAAAATTTTGTCAAAATTTTATTTCTATAGAAATTTTTGTCAAAATTTTATTTCAACAGAAAATTTTGTCAAAATTTTATTTCTATAGAAAATTTTGTCAAAATTTTATTTCTATAGAAATTTTAGTCAAAATTTTATTTCTATAGAAAATTTTGTCACAATTTAATTTCCATAGAAAATTTTATCAAAATTTTATTTCTATAGAAAATTTTGTCAAAATTTTATTTCTATAGAAAATTTTGTCAAAATTTTATTTCTATAGAAAATTTTGTCAAAATTTTATTTCTATAGAAAATTTTGTCAAAATTTTATTTCTATAGAAATTTTGCAAAATTTTATTTCTATAGAAAATTTTGTCCAAATTTTATTTCTATAGAAAATTTAGCCAACATTTCATTTCTATAGAATTTTTTGTCAAAATTTTATTTCTACAGAAGATTTTAAAAAATTACCAATTTGACTAAAATGGACCACAATCAACCGAATTCCATTTGGACCAAATTTAAAATTTAGTAATTATTTTGACCGATTTTGGTCCAATCGGACCAAAATCGCAACCCTGTTCGCCAGCCTGACCTCCTTGGCCTTTTGCTCTCTAAGTCCATTAGATAAATGGATTAAGGCGGTATACATTGTTCATTCTAAACATTCAGGCTTCCATGATATTCACTTGAAGATATGCAAGAGCAATTCTGAAATTGCGAATGATTCAACTGAGTCAGGAAGGGAACTTGGATATTAGCCTAAATTCCCAGCAAAATTTTCCCTTATTTCTTCAGAAGTATTACATCTTTTGGAGTGCCAAAAGATACGCATTATGACAAGTAGGATCCATCATAATGAACATATAATGAAATGGCACAGCACCAGTGTAATCAGAAACAAAATAATTTCGAATAGAGTGAAAATGTTTAAATTTCAATATTTTAAACATTTATAAACGAGTCATATCGTATTGTAAAATATTCATTTTTTAAACCACTTTTTGAAAACACGAAAATTTGTTTTTCTATGGAGTCAAAGTCAAATGCCTAGACTAGAATTTTCTTCCAATTCTTATAATATCCCTTTCGAAAAATACGAAGAACATTATCTAGCACCCATCAATGTAAACTGGTTATAATCTCGCTGCCATTGACGATAGGACAATGACAACTACATTGGTAAACAGCAGCTGAAACATGAGTAAAGCTTTGTTGTAATCGTTCCCCTGTGATGGCAGTTTTAGACAGCTCTCTAGTCCAGATAACAGAAATCGAAGACAAGTGCCTGAAAATCAAGTCAAGGTGTGGGGCTTGACTTGAATGAACAAATGAATGATGATAATGAAGACGATGATTAAGAAATTGAGTAAAATGATTTATTTAACGCACGTGTTCAAAATCCAAACAACATCTTGGTCTTATAACATCCACCCAACCAGCCATCCATCCATCCATCTTTGTGGCTAGTTAGTCAGTCAGCCAGTCAGTCATTTATTCGTTGTCTGATTCATTCATAGAAAATTTAAGACGTTCACTTGTTTGCTGATACGAATAAAATAAGCAGGATAGACAGATGTAGAGAATGAAGGACGGATGGATGGACGGACAATTGTCCAAGACTAAGAGTAAGGGGAAGCCAATACTTTAGCGTAATGACTATTTACATAAGACCAATGACAAGTAATAAAGAAACAGTCAGCCAGCTAGCTAGCAGTGAGCCACCCATACTGATTCTGATATTCTATACCGTCGATAACTTGACGCTCCCAACCCTCCTTATCTTAAGTCTTTACTTGGGGCTCTTGGGGTTGTCACTTAAAAGTTTTTTTTTTTTCTTACATTCCTATATTAACGACCACCTCTGTTTAAGGGGTGGGGACGGCCAGGTCTAGGGGATATAAATTGCCTTCACGAGTGTAATGGACGGATGACTGACTATTGAAGGTAATACAAAAGGAAATTCTTTGAGTAAATATACACTCGCCTAGAGTTTTCTTGTTTTGTCTTTTATTGAAATGCATCGACTTTTCAAGGTTATCACAACAATGTTACGTTAAACGATGAGCTGATATAGTCCCCTATTTTCCATTTTCATCATCATTATTAATACATATATCTAAATATATATATATGGGGAGGGGTCTTTGGGTGAAAAGGAAATCAAATCAAAATCGGTTCACATGCCAAAGTGTCTGCAAAATTTATATGAAATTCCTAAGAATTTTTGTGGAGGATGTCGGCAAATCAAGCGCAAATAAAATTGATATGAAAATGATTGAAATTTATTTGTGGCACTGCTTATTTTATTTAGGTTGAATGTTTAGTAGCAAATTGCGCGATATTTTATTAGAAGATCATTTGTGGCGTACGGAATGGTTGTGGGTATGAGAAAGTTGAAAGATTAGCTGCTAATTATTAAAATGTCTTGGAATTTTTGACAGTGCCATAAATTTGAGAGTATGACACACATTGGACTAGAGTGATTAAGGCATACCAAAGAAAATCAACTGGGACCTAGGTATTTTGGGGCCTTACACGGGTGGAAAAAGCTTAGAATGATTTCATAAACTATATCATATTTTAAGTAAAAAAGCATCTCTCTTGAGAACCCTTTAGCTTTATAGTCAAGTTAAAACATCAGTTCAACAGAATTTCCGTTTATGTAAAATTATCGACTTTAAAGTCGAATCACCTATTTCTACACAGAAAAAAATTTCACGAAAATTTTTCCAATTAAAATTATAATTGAGTTTTAAAAAATATTCAATTAAAAATTTAATTGATTCAACAAATTTTTTAATTGAAACTAAAATCAATCACAAAAATTAATAGTATCAATTAATTTTTTTAATTGGATCAATTAATTTCGTGATTGAACCAGAAAAAAAATATTGTTTGTGTATGAAAAAAAAAACGCCTTTATTAATAAGTCCATTGACTTTTAGCCAAGTCAAAAACTTTGTATCAGAGAAATGAAAGAAAGCAAAAATTACATTCAAATCTTTGAGCTCATGACAATATATTTTTTTTTTTGTTGCTGTGTAATTTAAGTTGTTAGAGGGGTTTTTTGTTTAATTCATAGTCCTATTGTTGTTTCTAATTTTATTTTATTTTACATTTGTTTTTGTTTTATGGCACATTTTAAAATATGCAAAATCTATTCAATGAATTCATTTTGAATAATCCAAGCAACAGCAGGAGCATTGCAATAGCAATTGTTGTGATAAGTCTACAAATAAATGCAAAAATATTAACACGCAATGTTATAAATTAACGTGTCCGTATAAATAAAAATGTGAGGGGTTTGTATCGTGTATAGCTCAAATTATCAGATGTCATACTAAGTTAAATATGGGCCATTTGTTTTTTATCTCTAGCACATTTATGAATACAAATTGTGTTTCGGGAAAAAGTGAATTTTAAGTGAAATTTTTACTGCGAATTATATTGAGGATTTCTAGAATTTCGGAGAACAAACTCACATAGTCTAACGGTCATGTTTATGTAGAAGCGTTAGGTTTTAAGTGCCAGTTAATAGAAAATAAATTGCACAACACCTTCTCTTCGGTTAACTTTCGGCAGTTAAGTTCCTAGCTGACATATGGAATATATAGACAAAATTACAATTATGTCTATAATACGGTTCAAAAGTTCATTAGTTAACGGAGCACTAACGGAGCTTCATGAAAATGGGGGTAAGTGAAATATATCCAGTAAAACCTGGGTAGATGGTTGAGAAGAAATTCTGTTCAGTATTTGTATCATAACCCAGCAAAAAAATTTGGAAGTTCCGCTTAAAGCACAACTTTAAAAGCACTTCCAAAAATGGGCCCGCACAGATGTTCTTTATTTTAACTGCACAGGAAGTTCATTTGAGTAAATTTTTTATAACTAGCTTTTTTCATAGTTTTAATGGGAAATTTAAAATGTTATTGTTTCAAATACGTTAAAAACAGTTTAAGAATTAACAAACTAGTGCAAATTATTTAAATTTTGACGAAAGAAATGCTAAATCATTTTTAGAAAATTGGGAATTTTTCAATATACAGTCGAAGATCTGTTTAACGAATATCCCATTTAGCGAAAATCCAATTTAACGAACGTCAAAATTCTTAACATTGAGTATTCTAAATAACGAACAATTGAACAAAATTTACGTTCGATTTAACGAAAAGGCTTTTAATCTTAAGAAAATAAACAACAAAAAATCAGCACTATTTGACGATTGTGAGAATGGCTTAAGTCCTTAGGAAATGTCCACAAAGTACGGCATTCCCAAGATATTTAGATTCCATTAAAATGTTTGAAAACACATATTCAATGGCCGGGTAACTGGTAAAGTTAGGTTAGATAGAGTGGCTTAGCTTCGCTACGGGAAATGGATCTACAACAGAGCCGGCACAGGACTACTCCCTGGTGTGAATAGACCAGTCCAGGTTCTGGCCGAAACGTATGAAAGGGACCGGTCACTTCAACACGGGTTTGTCATTGACGGGGATAAATTTACACTGCATGCCACGGATTGGACTCATTCCAAACTACATTACCTGGGAGAACTTAGTAGGACTAGACAGGTCCTCATGAACCAATCTGGGACAAACCCTTAGGTACCGGTATTATTTTGATCATCCAAATTGCACCAGAAAGAAAAACTTTTGGACTATGTTGGCCCATAGGTAAATGTCTAGATCAAATAAAATTTTAAAATAAAGAGAGTATAGAAATCAATAAAATATATGAAAATTTAAAAATTACGACAAACTCGAGCACTGGTACTAGTCCTGTGATAGGTTCGTTAGTAGCAATATTTCGTAGGATTGCCAGTTGAACAAGTGGTGAATTTTTCTCTTAATAATGAGTGCTATCCGATTCTATATTTAGCTCAATAACAAGGAACCTCCGTCTTATAGCTGAAGAGAAACTATAAAATACACAGGAATGTCAACATCATTAGTGAGAGGGATAAACTACCGCTGAAAAACTTTTTTGGTGCTCGGTCGAAACGGCAATCTTGCGTTGAGAGTACATCTATGCCGACAGGAGCAGCAGAGTAATGGTGTATGTAGGGCGTTTTAGGAAGATGTTACTATGAACACTACCTATGCCTGGCCCATCTTGAAACCGGGGACTGGAAACAAATTAGGCAATTCGTCTAAGAAGTTAAGAGCACACAAATTATGACATGGGTGTATATAGGCCCCCATACGACAACGAATCTTGGATCCTCTTTTCAATCTAACCTAACCTAGATATATCAAGTTCATCAGGATTATTTTAAGTATTATTTTTTAAGTGTCTCTGTGCTTTAATTTTTTCAAATGATTATGAATTTTTACTCATCTGGTAAAAAACTACGATTTTCAATAAAAGTTAACATTTAATATTCCCGTTCGATTTAACGAATTTTTCTGAATAACGAAGGAGCCTGACAATATATCGTTCGTTAAACCGAGCTTCGACTGTATTTCATGTCAAACGATCCAGACAAGCTTTTTAATGCATTAAAAATAACAAAAAAAATTTAAAAATTATTTATTAGTCAAAATAGCACAAAATTTCTTAAATCACATCCAAAACACTGGATTCGCATCACATCTTAAGAAGTGATCCAAATTCAGTGCAAGCCCATGTTAAATTCATCGCTTCTGCGTCAATTTTGCACCACTTCCGGATCCAAAAAGAACATTTGCACTACTTTTTTGGCGACGCTTTTTTTGCTGGGACCTTTAGCCCCTGGTTAGCCACCATGGTGCAATGTGGAATGCCGTTCGAACACGACTAAGAAAAGGAGCAAAGTCCTGCACTGTGGTATCACAATGAACTGAATAGTCTAAGTGAACCTGAAATTTCGGGCTGCCACCATACATTACCTAACCT
Source organism: Haematobia irritans (assembly GCF_050003625.1). Lineage (NCBI taxonomy): Eukaryota > Metazoa > Arthropoda > Insecta > Diptera > Muscidae > Haematobia > Haematobia irritans. The sequence continues at coordinate 67,982,568 of NC_134399.1, read as the reverse complement.
AATCATACCCCCAGTCAATGTTGCCAGTATTGGAGATTTTTCCCAAAATCGGGGATATTTTGTCCTGGATGAGAACGAAATTTTTGTGTTGGGGATTTGGTGCGAAATTTCCAGAAATTTGGGGGTTTTGTGGGGAATTTTTGAAATCTGTTCAATGTGTTACATCAGGTTTAGAGTTATGTTTTAAGTTAAATTCTTTACTTCTATGGGCTTAAAGAAGTACAACGACTCTTCAAAATAAAAAAAATCTCCTTCTCTTTAATCCTCGACATTTACTCTGCTTGCCTAAGAATGTTTTCTACTATTATGAAATTATTTCGTAAGGACTCTGCTGGAAGTGTTGCCCCTCATCTGCGTAAAATACATTACAGATATGAAAAACCTTAGAACTGAGTCCATAACAGGCCGATCGCACAATTTTATTTCTTGATTATTTAGAACTAAATTTTGATTTCTCGAGCAATTAGAAGACGATTTGCATACGATGACTCTTTATACCCATAATTAATTCTGATGAGGGCTTGTATCGAATGATACTTTGAATACTCGTCTCCTTATTTTGTATTTTGAAATCTTCATCTTATTGTAACCCGAAAACAGTCATAACAAAAATTTGATAATTTTAAAAATTTTCTGGCTTTGCTGGCTTTCTACAGCAATGTCTGATCCTTTACTTTTTTCCAAAACACTTGTCAAAAATTCATTGGGGACTTTTATAGGGATTTTTTTTTAATTGCGGATTTTTATAGGGATTTTTTTTAATTGGGGATTTTTGGGGACCAAAGCGTCTCAATTTGGGGACATAGGCCAAGAAAATACTGACAACACTGCCCCCAGCAATACCATATCCTTGAGAATATTGACTTTCCATCAACCGACGATTTTGGGTTGGTATATATTTTATGATAAATTCCACATTGGAATCGATACATTTTCAAAATGATTTTTTGTTTATTTGCATTTTTGTGTTTTATACCCGAAAATTTAGATGATTTTAATTTATTGCGAAACTGTGTAACACAAGAATTTTTATAAATATATATCACCTCAAAATAACTTACTGTGATGTGAAAATTTTGTCCATCTCCCAGTAAAAAAAATATTTACGTGACATTAAAGAGTACCCAGCCTCAATTTTGGAATGCACAAATTTAACAATATTAAGGACAAATTACTTTAAAATAATGAAATTTTAATTAAAAGAAAGTTTATAATCTTTGTTTCAAAAACAATTTTCATTAAATATAAGACACAATTTTGGGAAATGTGCGTCCCTCCGTTAAAGTCGTATGTCTTTGAACTAAGATAAATTTCCCTTAAAGTAAAGAAAAATATTTTTGATTTAAAGAAATCATCCTTAAATTAACTGAAATACTGAACCTTTAGATTTAAGATAAAAACGTTTCAAATATTGGTTAAGTTTAAGATTTTGTGCGTTAATAATAATCATTCCAGAAATGAGATCTGTGTCCTAATTTTAATCTTATTTAACCTAGACTTAAAGCTACATAGGTCCCTAAATTTGTCTTTATTTTAAAGAAGCCGCAAAAAAAATTCAGAAATGAGATTTATGCCCTAATTTTAAGCTACATAGGTCCCCAAAAATTTCTTTATTTTAAAGAAGCCGCATCTTTGGCTCGGAATCAATACCAAAGGGAAGGTCAAAATCTTTGGATCCAATCCAACTAAACGTTTTTTAAAGTGTAAGGGGCAACATTTTAACACTATACAAATGCTGAACACAAATTTCTTGATGTTTTGAATTTTAATTTTGCTAAAGAAAATATCCTTTACATTGTTTTTGAATTTCCCATGAAATTTGACCATGTAAAAGATCATATTTTTAGCAATTTTTACCAAGATACACATTTAATACAATTTTCAACATTTATTGCTTTTCGTAGACACATATAGACTATGGACATTTACAATATATAGCTTGTACTAGCTGTCTGCTTTTTTATGGCAAATTTATTTATTATTTTGACCTGAAATTATTATTACATGACCTGCAATAAAATATTGCCCTCTCTATAGGCTTCCTATGGTCATTATGCCCATCTAAAATGATGGTCCAATACAAAAACTTATCTTTCCATCTAAAAATCGTTTTAATGGAGATTGTTGTTATGCTGTTTGTTCGTCTCTCCATTGTGGATGTTGCATAAATTAAATAAAATTGTAAACAAGTTTTCCATGCATCACCATAAAAATGGCAAATGACTGCAGTGGATTCTTGTTTTTTCTTATTTTCAACAAAACAATTTTTTGGGTTTTTGGTATGTTATTGTATGTTGGATTGTAGCATCTTCATCCCTGTAGCACCTTCATCCACAATGACAAAATAAACTGTTGCCATAATTTGCCGCATTTGGTTTTTGTGTTATTTTTTCTTAGTTTGTAGTTTTTTTATCCTGTGAGTAGACAAAATATGTCGTTAAGAAAGTTTTTTTTTTGATACAAATTTTAGACTGCGGTCTATTTGTTTTCTATGGAACCTGAATCCATTTCCATAACTGTTTTGTTTAACTGGAATTTTCTTGGCCAAAATTCCAACATATTATACCTTTCAATTGTGAAAATCTCTCTGACCATTGATCAGTGCCAAAAATAAAAATTTTAACAAAATTTGCTATAGAAACAACATTTTGACACAATTTTCTATAGAAGTAATATCTTGACAAAATTTTCTATAGAAATAAAATTTTGACAAAATTTTTTATAGAAATAAAATTTTGACAAAAATTTCTATAGAAATAAACTTTTGACAAAAGTTCTATAGAAATAAAATGTTAACAAAATTTACTGTAGAAATAAAATTTTGAAAAAATTTTCAAGAGAAATAAAATTTCGACAAAATTTTCTACAGAAATAAAATTTTGACAAAATTTTCTATAGAAATAAAATTTTCTATAGAAATAAAATTTTGACAAAATTTTCTGTAGAAATCAAATTTTGACAAAATTTTCTATAGAAATCAAATTTTGACAAAACTTTCTATAGAAATCAAATTTTCACAAAATTTTCTATAGAAATAAAATTGTGACAAAATTTTCTATAGAAATAAAATTGTGACAAAATTTTCTATAGAAATAAAATTGTGACAAAATTTTCTATAGAAATCAAATTTTGACAAAATTTTCTATAGAAATAAAATTTTGACAAAATTTTCTATAGAAATAAAATTTTGACAACATTTTCTATAGAAATAAAATTTTGACAAAATTTTCTATAGAAATAAAATTTTGACAAAATTTTCTATAGAAATAAAATTTTGACAAAATTTTCTATAGAAATAAAATTTTGACAAAATTTCCTATAGAAATAAAATTTTGACAAAATTTTCTATAGAAATAAAATTTTGACAAAATTTTCTATAGAAATAAAATTTGTATAAAATTTTCGTTAGAAATAAACTTTGACAAAATTGTCTATAGAAATGAAATTTTTGACAAAATTGTCTATAGAAATGAAATTTTGACAAAATTTTCTATAAAAAAATTTTGACAAAATTTTCTATAGACGTAAAATTTTGTCAAAATTTTCTATAGAAATAAAATTTTGACAAAATTTTCTATAGAAATCAAATTGTGACAAAATTTTCTATAGAAATAAAATTTTAAGAAAATTTTCTATAGAAATAAAATTTTAACAAAATTTTATATAGAAATAAAATGTTGACAAAATTTTCTATAGAAATAAAATTTTGACAAAAGTTTCTATAGAAATCAAATTGTGAAAACATAGAAATAACATTTTGACAGCATTTTCTGTAGAAATAAAATTTCGACAACATTTTCTATAGAAATAAAATTTTGACAAAATTTCCTATAGAAATAAAATTTTGACAAAATTTTCTATAGAAATAAATATTTGGAAAATTTTTTTATAGAAATAAATATATGGAAAAAATTTTCTATAGAAATAAAATTTTGACAAAATTTTCTATCGAAATACAATTTTGACAAAATTATCTATAGAAATAAAATTTTGTCAACATTTTCTATAGAAATAAAATTTTGACAAAATGTTCTATAGAAATAAAATTTTGGCAAAATTTTCTATAGAAAGAAAAATTTTTGACAAAATTTTCTATAGAAATAAAATGTTAACAAAATGTACTATAGAAATAAAATTTTGACAAAATTTCCCATAGAAATAAAATCACACACCGCTAGCTTTAAAATCGAATATGACTGCATTTGTATCTGAAAACTTTTTATAAAAATCTAAATCTTTTTTAGAAATCCCCTAAACTTCCTCTATAAATAAAATTTTGACAAAATTTTCGATAGAAATGAAAGTTTGACTAAATTTTCCATAGAAATAAAATTTTGAGAAAATTTTCTACAGAAATAAAATTTTGAGAAAATTTTCTATAGAAATAAAATTTTGAGAAAATTTTCTATAGAAATAAAATTTTGAGAAAATTTTCTATAGAAATAAAATTTTGAGAAAATTTTCTATAGAAATAAATTTTGACAAAATTTTCTATAGAAATAAAATTTTGACAAAATTTTCTATAGAAATAAAATTTTGACAAGATCTTCTATAGAAATAATATTTTTACAAAATTTTCTATAGAAATAAAATTTTGACAAAATTTTCTATAGAAATAATATTTTGACAAAATTTTCTATAGTAATAAAATTTTGAAAAAAAATTTTATAGAAATAAAATTTTGACAAAATTTTCCATAGAAAGAAAATCACACACCGCTAGCTTTAAAATCGAGTATGACTGCATTTGTTGATATGAAATTTTTTTCTTTTTTCGCGTTTGGGTCCATACGCCAATTTGAATCTGAATTTTTTTTATAAAAATCTAAAATTTTTTAGAAATCCCCTATAAATAAAAATTTGACAAAATTTTCTATAGACATACAATTTTGACAACATTTTCTATAGAAATGAAATTTTGAAAAACATTTTTATAGAAATAAAATTTTGACAAAATTATCTATAGAATTGAAATTTTGAACAAATTTTCTATAGAAATGTTAACAAAATGTACTATAGAAATGAAATTTTGACAAAATTTTCTATAGAAATAAAATGTTAACAAAATGTACTATAGAAATAAAATTTTGACAAAATGTTCTATAGAAATAACATTTTGGCATTTTGGCAAATTTTGACAAAATGTTCTATAGAAATAAAATTTTGACAAAATTTTCTATAGAAATATATATTTGGCAAAATTTTCTATAGAAATAAATTTTTGACAAAATTTTCTATAGAAATAAATATTTGGAAAAATTTTCTATAGAAATAAATATTTGACAAAAGTTTCTATAGAAATAAAATTTTGACAACATTTTCTATAGAAATAAAATGTTGACAAAATGTTCTATAGAAATAAAATCACACACCGCTAGCCTTTAAATCGAGTATGACTACAATTGTTGATATGAAAATTTGTTCTTTTTCGCGTTGCCAGTATGAATCTGAAATTTTTTTTATAAAAATCTAATTTTTTTTAGAAATACCCTTAACTTGGGGATTTACAAGTAAATTATTCTTCCAGATTTTTTTTTTTTTTTTGGAAACCAATGAAAATTCCATTTATATCTTTTGTGTGGTATAATTAAGCAAAATAAATTGCGCCTCAACAGATATCCTTCTTCAGATACTCTCGTTCCTTTTTGCTGTATTTACCGGGCCAGTGGCGAACGAAACAACGTGAAAGATCTCTCTTTCTTCATTCAATTAAAATCATTTGCCGCTGAACATATTTCAGGCTCATCATTTATTTATATTCTCCTGGCGGTGGAACATGAAAAAGCATTTCCTTTAGAATTTATTGCGAAAAATTGTGCAACAAAAAACAATTTAATGCTGTTGTTGTTGCTCTTAATCTTGTGCTGATGAAAGAAATTTAATTTCAGTAGAAAATAACACAATTTTCCACTTGCATTTGGTTGCTAGTAGCTGAGGTTGGTATGGAAAGAAGGATGGCATTGCTAACGAAATAAATGAGTGAGTGAATGAATGAATGAATGAAATGCTTGAGTGCAAACTTGCATGAATCTCTAACTTGGGATATTTGTTCTGATTGCGCTGAGGTTGTCTCATGTGTGTTATGGCATATCTTTCATTTAACCCGAATCCATTGAAAGTAATTAAAATTTTCAAATGACATTGCATTTAGGTGTAGAATGGAATGACAATTTGGGATTCATTTGTAAGAATTATACACTTGATGGATTCTAATGATGATGATGATATGATGCACACGATACCAATTTTGGGGAAGTTCCTCTAAACAAATCTTAATTATTTGGTCAAATTGTTAATGTCTCATCTCTCACCCCTTGTTGGTGTATGAATGTAATCACTCCCTAAACAATCAATAACAATTAAATAAACTACATTTTTATTTGCCTTTAAATAGCCCCTCCAAGAAAAACAAACAAACATAGAAAAATAAATATTTGAAATTTCTATACAATTCGAGTAAAAGATTTATGGACCTGAGAACGCCTACATGTAGAAAATTCCTTCCAACCCAAGCAGAAGTACTAGTCGTGCGAGCAGTGTTTGACTTCTGTAGTTCTTTACAAGATTTTACAAAAAGAAGATGCTTCGTTGCAAACACCAGCTAAGCATGATAAACATATTTTTTCGTTTTCTTCTTGTTCTTGAGGGAGAAGGAGCATGTGTATGACTATTTGTTGGTTGGGCGTTGTTTCATTCGTGTTTTATTTATTTGTCCCAAAAATTTGTTGCCAACCAAATTAACCATAATTTCAAATTTATTGTGACAAAGAAATTAAAATTCCCCTCCCATTTCGATGTGTTAGCTAAGATTTATGCATTTCTGTGCCAGCACTCGAAATGTAAATAAATGTAACATTTTTCGCTGGTAGTTTGATGTTGATAAAGATAAATAGGAAAATTGTATTTTTTTTCGTTGAATTTAATTGGGGAATTTTAAATAAATTCTCAAACATTTGAAAATTTTCTGAATTTTTAAAATGCTTTATTTTTCTTTTACACTGAAAGAAGAGTTTACTTTTCTAAGGAACGAATTTTTAGACAAGCATAGTTAAAAGATAATCAATAAAACAAAAAAGATTGCTTATTATAAATTCGATTTTATTTGCTCTTAAAGAAAATACTTTATAAGAAATGGGAATTTCGTTTGTCTAAAATTTCGTTCCGGAGGAAAGTTTTTTTCTAAATAAAAGTATGTAAAGGGAAAATATAGCATTTTTAATATTGGAAGCGCAAGTTAAAAATTCGGGATTTTTTCAAATGTTAGAGAAGTTTTCCTGAAAAAAAATATAACAGACTGATTTTTTATATAAGAGCAAATAAATTGGGGATGATTGCCTCGAACCTATTTTATTTCCCGTTAAAACAAAGTTTAGTCTTAAAAGAAAATTTTGTTTGTCTAAAATTTCGTTGCTTACTGCGAAGAAGAAATGTCTCGTCTTATACGTAGAGAAGGAGTTGATTACCTCGAACTTGTTTCGAAATCAAAATATAATTTTTGGATGCCAAACATAGTCGTGGTTGTCGAAATGCGATACATAATTTCTGAGATAGTAAACTGATTGCTAGAAACATGTTATATGTTCCCCACCCAAGAATAAAATATTGCTTTTGAAACTGGTTAGAGATGATCATAGTCCTTCTCTGGGTGTAAGAACGAAAATGCTAATCAGTCAGGTCATGCGTCATCGATCGGAACAAGTGGTATTCCAAAGAAGCAATGTCTGGGCTCTATGGCGGGTGGTGTGGGAAGCGTTGCTGCAAAATCACCTTGTCGTGCCTTTTCAAATATTTTGGCTGCTAGGTTCAAACGCATCAATTGAGTTCGATACAAAGCTCCTGCGATCATTTCACTTGCAGCAGCTCATAGTACGCAACACCATATTGGTTGCACCAAATGCACAGCATAAGCTTCATCCCATGGTTACTCGAGGTATTGAGGCATAACCGGTGCAACCATATGATTTGTTCGCTAGGGATTGTCGTAGTGGATCCCCTTTTCAGCACCGGTAACAATGCGAAGCAAGAAACGTTGCCTTTCTTGCTTTTGGAGCAGCTGTTCGCACGCAGAGAAGGAATATGATCACCTCAAACATGTTTAAAGAGCAAAATGTTATTTTTGTATGGTGACCATGTAAGATGTTTGTCACTAAAATGTTATTTTCTCGTCAAATATAACCTGCTTGCTGAAATCAGATACATGATTTCCGAGAAAATAACCTGGTTGCGAAAACCATGCTACATGGTCACCACCCAAAAATAACATTTTGCTCTTAAAACATGTTTGAGGTGAACATATTCCTTCTCTGGGTGCGCAAGCGAAAAATCGTATTTATCTCGGCTTTTGAATCATGGGAAATGGCTTGGAGTGTAATTTGGAACGATTTGCATGTTCATCTTGCGTTTGTCATGAGGTCTAATCGAGTAATACCCCAAGTCAGTATTTCACAACTTCTTCGTCTGTCCTGGACGTTCTTTCTTTTACACCGCTTTGACATGCTCAAACCACCTCTCACACGTTGAAACCGGAAGAGTACACTCCGGATAAGGATGGGCTAGCGTAGGTTGAAACGAGTTAGTCCCAGTCTCATGTTGGCAGACATATAGCCAGTATTCTCACGTGCACAAATCACCTCTTTCACATTAAAACCGAAAGAGCACACTCCGGATAAGACTAGGCTAGATTAGGTTGAAAAGAGTATCCAGGTTTCCCAGTCTCATACAGCCAATGCTCTTGTGCTAGTATTCTCATGTCGACAGACATACAGCCAGTGTTCTTGTGCCCTTAAACTTCTTCTTTTCGAATTCACTAAATCCTTAACGAATTCCCTAATATGTGTCCAGTCCTTGTTTCCCAGCTGGGCCAGGCTCCGAATCACATGGTTAACTCTTTGCCTACTAAAGGCAAGACGGTGACAAAGGTAGTGTTCCAAGGTCTCATCATCCTCAAAGCACGCCCTACTATGCTGCTCTTATCCGGCACAGACGTGCTATCAATTCTTTTATCCAGTGCAAACAGGTAATGTAGAGGGGAAAGGAGTTGCAATGAAGATGATGACTACCATTGTCCGACGTCTAGCCCCCTGTCATAGAGCTAAACATCGAATCGTGCAGAACTCATTGATAGAAGACAAAGTCACCTCATACGGTACAACGATGGAGTGAATAGTCTAAGTACAGGATGTCGTTACACTTAACCCACCCTAGGAACTGAATTTTGAATTGTACTTCAAACACATAATTTGTAGACAGACAGACATACAGAGGTAAATCGATTCAGAATTTGATTCTGAGACGATCTGTATGGCTGGCTACACTATGGGTCTCTCACTGCTTATTGTCCACAGTTCAACAGAATTTTCTTTTATGTAAAGAAATTCATGAAGCTACGTTAGTGCAAGGGTAGCTAAGCCACTTTTAAACCGTACTATGGGCATATCTGTCATTTTGCCTATATATATATTCCATATGCTAGGAATTAGGAATTTAACTACTAAAAATTTTTCAGTTGAAGCTACCGGGAGAGAAGATATTTGCAATTTACTTTATTGTTGACTGACAGTTAAAGCCTAACAAAGGTACATGCAAAAGTCAAATCATCTAACTCTAAGGACGAAACGGCTTTATTGAAGACTTTATCAATTTTTTGATCAAGGGAAAAATAAATAAAAAATAATCTTCCACGCTGAGTTAGAATGGCATTGGTATTTAAAGTGTAAGAATTCTCACACATCACATTTAACATATATATGTCAGATTGAAATTAATCAACGAAATTTCTTGGATTTTCAGTACATCAAGTTTTGTTACTCGTTTCCTAGCCAACGAATTGACCACCATACAATACATTCAAAATTATATATGCAATGGACTTTTTTTCTTTTTTTGAAAATGATAATTCATTTGAAGAAATAAATTTGTATTTATTTAGTTTTCAAAGAATGTAGCTTATAATCCACTTTCAATATATGTATTCGTACTGGTTAGCTTTTTATACAAGTTTAATTCCTTAAGGACAACAAAAGACTTTTGTTTCATCTAGGCCTAAAACAAAACCAGAATTAATATACTGCATCTGATACTTACCTATACTTGGATTGCGTTATTATTTTCACCATATGTAAGGAATTTCATGTGTGCATTCATACTATACAGTTTGTGCCATATTGTTTCACCAAACGATTTCATACTCAATTTAGTATTTACTATGAATAAATAAAAAAATTCCTTTATTTTTCTCTTTATTCATAGTATTTGACTTTTCATCTTTAGATAAATCACCTATAATTTATAAAGCATTTTTCAAATGCTTTCTATACGTATTTTTATCTCCCATATTCATATCACTTGTTTGTGGCATTAAGGCGTCATATTGTAAATTCACCCCTTTTTTCATATGCCCTGTGATTTATTAGAGTATGAAACTTGGGCAAACAAATAATTGCAATTTGTAGATATAAACAAGCAAATAAATAACAAAACTCAAACGTAAGCATATAGAACACACAATTTATTATCGTATATTTTATCGGCAAAAAAATGAAAATAAAAACAATTTCTTTTTTTTTGTGTTCAATGCAACAGGGCAAGTGAAATGTGATAAGATATCCCCAATGTGACAGTGGAATACATACTATAAGAAAAGATTTAACAATGGTATTTTTTTCGAAAACTAAAATGAAGTTGGAAAATTGTAAAACCCAACTATCTTTTAGGACATTGGTTAATGTAAAAATGTCCACCTTTTTAAAGTAAGCAATTGTTTGAGTCATGAGTCATATCATAGGTTAATCAGTAATTGGCATTTGAAAGTTTAAAATTATTTAAAATTATATATTAAAGTTGCTGATTTTTTTTTTGAAAAATTTAATTGATAATGAAACATATGCTCAATATTTTGCAAAAGCTTCCACAATGCAAAAGTATAAAAAGTGGGTTTGCTAGTGGGTTTTAACGAACACCCACAAAGTAGTCTATTATTTCTCAAAAGCGAATTGATATTAATAATTACAAACAAAAGTATTATATACCGTAAATTAAATTATTTGGAAATGCTAAATTTATTTCTGTGTGCATTAACTATTGGAAATTTAAAAATAGTTAATGATGACTCCAAAGTTTCTGGTAAACATAAATTGATATGTGAAAAATATAAAAACTCAATAATTTGCTATAACTTTGTTAATGTGAAAGTGTAAAACATTTCCATGTGTGCAGTTGGATTAGTCCAATTTTCCTATTTGCATTTGTTACTTATGGTCTTTACCATAAATTGAACCATTATTTAACAAAAGCGAATTGATATTGAAAAATACTAATAAAGGTTTTATATGCAATAGCTTTGATTATTCAGTAATGCTAAATTTATTTATGTGTTCATTTACTATTGGCATTTTAAAAGTATTTCATGATAATTCTAAAATTCCTGGAAAATAGTAAATTGATATGTGAAAAATATAAAAACTGAATATTTTGCAATAGCTTTCTTAATGTGAAAGTGTAAAACATTTTCATGTGTGCAATTGGCTTAGTCCCATTTTCCTATCTCCATTTGTTTCCTATAGTTTTTATAACGCATATCTATAAATTAGCCCATTGTATCAAAAAAGCAAATTGATATAGATAAATACTAACAAAGGTATTATATGCCATCAATGAGATTATTTAGTAATGCTAAATCTATTTGTGTGTGCATTTACTAATGGGAGTTTAAAAATATTTAATGATGATTCCCAAGTTTCTGGAAAAAATTAAATTGATATGTGAAAAATATTATTACTCGATATTTCGCAATAGCTTTGTTAATGTAAATGCGTAAAACATTTTCATGTGTGCAATTTTCCTACTTCCATTTGTTACATATATTTTTTAACGCATATCCATAAATTAGTCGATTATTTCAAAAAAGCGAATTGGTATTGATAAATGCTAAACAAATTATTATATGCAATAGCTTAGGTTATACAGAAATGCTAAACTTATTTGTGTGTGCATTTACTTTGGAAACTTTTCCCAAGTTCTTTGAAAAAACTAAATTGATATGGGAAAAATATAAAAGGTCAATATTTTATTATAGCTTAGTTAACGTAACAGTGCCAAATATTTCCATGTGTGCATTTGGTTTAGTGTCATTTTATTTATTTTAGTTAATATAAATACATTTTAAAATACATGTTCATAAGATAGTCAATTGTTACGAAAAAGTTAATTGATATTGGTAAACAATTAAAAGTATATTCACTGCAATATCTTAGGTTATCCAGTAACATAAAACATTATCATGTGTGCCTTTTTGTCTTTTTATGTTTTATGTACTTAATATGGAACTATCTGATTTTACTTAAATCATACAAAACTGACCAAATATTCAATGATTATTTACGGGGCAAATTCATAAAAGGAAACCAATGAAACTGTATAATATCAGCCTATTAAGGTTATGGTGTGTGCATTTCTGAAAACTATTAAGAGAATTTTATTTACAAAAAAATTAATTGAAATTTATTAAATAATGAGAATATACATTGCCAATAGTGTACCACACTAAACACTAAGGGCGTTTTCGATTCGCAAAAAATATGTTGCCTTGGTGTTACACTAATTTTTCCCTAATTGACATTTCGCCCAAATGATAGTGTAATTCTAAAGTTATTGTTAATTTATAATATTGTGAGGTATAAAGGATCCAAACTCTATGACAGTGTCCTTGATATGTTGCAATTAATTTCGAGAATGTTGCACCTTTTTTCCCAATCGAAATCGCCATAAGACAGTAACGGAAATCATTTTTTTGAGTTTAACTATGTGCTATCTAAAGTTTTTATTTCTTTCCAATTGTTTTGCTAAAACTAAGTCGCAACTGATAAGAATAGGCAAAATAAATAAACTTTATAGTCGTTTAATTTTTTTTTAATGAACTTTATTTAGTTATTTTATGGTTTGGGGTTATGGTGGTATTTCTATTATTTTAGCTTTAAATAGTTTAGGAGAGGCTTCAAATTTCCATCAGATGTCGATTTTGATTTTAACACCGATGGTGGTGACGGTCTTTATATCGGCTAGGCTACACCACACTATAACCTCCAGCATGTCAGGCATTCAATACCTAAAGTTTTTGAGTGAGCCGTGATTGCCTTTTTCTTTTATGGTTGTTGTTGTTTTTTTTTGCGTTTAGTTCATTCAATTCTTGTTGTTGTTATTTATTTTAGTATTTTTTGTTTTTGAATATTTGCTGAGTTAAAAAAAATGGGCAAAACACAAATGTGTACAACCTCGTCGACCTTGTTGAAATACATTTTGAAATTTGTAGCCGCCGTTCTGTGTGTATTTTGCTGTTGTTATTTTTTTATTCAATTTGAGCAACCAAATAAAAAGGCACAATTCTATTTGAAATCTACAGAAAAAATCTAACAAAATAAATAATGAAAATTAAAAAAAAAAACAAACGCCAAAAATAACGCGAGTCAATAAAAACCAAGACAAATGAACATATAAACGGACGGAACATTAAACGCCACACCACATTCATTGTACGAGTATATAGCCGTAAAAGGGGTTGAATGTTAGCGAAATATTTTTTTTTTAATTTTGATAAAATGTACAAATATTAATTAAAAATTTATATATATTTATAAAAAATTTGGACAGCTTAGGGAAAGGGAAATCTTTATCTCAGTTCATATTCAAGATATTGAAATTTGAAGCTGCATGCGTTAAGAATTAAGAATACGATAATTCTATGCCTGAATATTTATACAAAGCCATGATTTATAATAAAGTTCGCACTTAGAATACCATCCATGGTTAAAGAAATCGAATCTCCCAAAAGGTCTTCCGATGGACCTCCAATAGGGAGGAGGAACGATCCTATTGGATCGTTGACAACTCTGCCTTTGGTCAATTTTCAAAAATTACTAATCTCACCCAATCGGGAATTGATAGCGCTTCGACTACTAGCCACTGAAAATTGAATTCTTAACTTAACTTAAACTGAAACTGAAACTGCCTAGCAGAGTACCTCGAACTGAAAACCCTGCGAAGCACCACTTGTAGTCTCCTCTTTCTTTAAATGCCAGAATTAAGAACACTTGGTGGAAATCAACCATGACCTATAATCCTAGGATGAATCCTGTGTATAGAGCTTCCATGGCTGCCACAAATGATTATAGCCGAAATAGTAAGAGGAATTGGTCGTATATTCTTATTTTCTCCCTCAGCTCTTATGCCTGAGGGAGTCCAAAATCACGTCGTGTAGTCACCGCGACCGTTTAAGTACATTTAGCCGCTACCGCGAATTTTGTTGCAGTAAGTGTCCATTAACTCTCTACTCCTTGGCCACTAGAGCAATTTGACCATTGGCTGTTAGAACACTGTGTAATTCCTCCATTTCCACGAATACAAGATGGTTCAGTAGTCGATTTATACTCAACTCGAGCACCAACAATTTTGATTTGATTGCGATTTAGATCTTTTTTATGTTGGAAACTTGTTAAAAGTTTGAAAGTCCAATGTTGACTTTTCAATAATAGCAGGGTTAACTTTTTATACCCTCCACCATAGGATGGGGGGTATATTAACTTTGTCATTCCCTTTGTAACACATCGAAATACTGCTCTAAGACCCCATAAAGTATATATATTCTGGGTCGTGGTGAAATTCTGAGTCGAACTGAGCATGTCCGTCCGTCCGTCTGTTGAAATCACGCTAACTTCCGAACGAAACAAGCTATCGACTTGTTATTGATGTAGGTCAGATGGTATTGCAAATGGGCCATATCGGTCCACTTTTACGTATAGCCCCCATATAAACGGACCCCCAAATTTGGCTTGCGAGGCCTCTAAGAGAAGCAAATTTCATCCGATCCGGCTGAAATTTGGTACATGGTGTTAGTATATGGTCTCTAACAACCATGAAAAAATTGGTCCATATCGGTCCATAATTATATATAGCCCCCATATAAACCAATCCCCCGATTTGGCTTGCAGAGCCTCTAAGAGAAACAATTTTCATCCGATCCGGCTGAAATTTGGTACATGGTGTTAGTATATGGTCTCTAGGGAGCCACCGTGGTGCAATGGTTAGCATGCCCGCCTTGCATACACAAGGT
Source organism: Haematobia irritans (assembly GCF_050003625.1). NCBI lineage: Eukaryota > Metazoa > Arthropoda > Insecta > Diptera > Muscidae > Haematobia > Haematobia irritans. The sequence continues at coordinate 67,967,466 of NC_134399.1, read as the reverse complement.
CGTGGGTTCGATTCCTGCTACGACCGAACACCAAAAAGTTTTTCAGCGGTGGATTATCCCACCTCAGTAATGCTGGTGACATTTCTGAGCTTCAAAGGTTTCAAAGCTTCTCTAAGTGGTTTCACTGGAATGTAGAACGCCGTTCGGACTCGGCTATAAAAAGGTGGTCCCTTGTCATTGAGCTTAACATGGAATCGGGCAGCACTCAGTGATAAGAGAGAAGTTCACCACTGTGGTACCACAAAGGACTGAATAGTCTAAGTGAGCCTGATACATCGGACTGCCACATAACCTAACCTAACCTAGTATATGGTCTCTAAGAATCATGCAAAAATTGGTCCATATCGGTCCATAATTATATATAGCCCCCATATAAACCGATCCCCCGATTTGGCTTGCGGAGCCTCTAAGGGAAGCAAATTTCATCCGATCCGGCTGAAATTTGGTATATGGTGTTAGTATATGGTCTCTAACAACCGTGCAAAAATTGGTCCATATCGATCCGGCTGAAATTTGGTACATTGTGTTAGTATATGGTCTCTAACAACCATGCAAAATTGGTCCATATCGGTCCATAATTATATATAGCCCCCATATAAACCGATCACCAGATTTGACCTCCGGAGCCTCTTGGAAGACCAAAATTCATCTGATTCCGTTGAAATTTGGTACGTGATGTTAATATATGGCCTCAAACACCCATCCAAAAATTGGTCCATATCGGTCCATAATTATATATAGCGCCCATATAAACCGATCCCCAGATTTGACCTCCGGAGCACCTTGGAAGAGCAAAATTCTTCCCATTCGGTTGAAATTTGGTACGTGATGTTAGTATAGGGTATCCAACAACCATGCCGGAATTGGTTCCCATCAGTCCATAATAATATATAGCTCCCATATAAACTGATCCCCAGATTTGACCTCCGGTGCCTTTTGGAGAAGCAAAATTCATCCGATCTGGCTGAAATTTGGTACGTGGTGGTGATAATATAAAAATCGCCACTTTGACTTCTGCAAATGTCAAATTTTCTATTATGTTTCTTAAAATTGGAAAATTTTATCATTTTATGATTATTGAAAAGTCGACTTTTAATTCCAATTCAAAATCGTCTTTTCGATTTTTTCGTTAAATTAATCGATTTTCAAAAATATTCCATATCCATGATTTCAGGATTATGAAAAGTCGGCTTCGACTTTTGGATTTATTTTTGCCAAAACGTCTGATTTTCGATTTTTTCCAAATTTGAAACAGTCGATATTTCGACTTTTACCATTATTGAAAAGTCGACTTTTGACGTCGCGACTTTTGATGCGTTGTCAGCTACATCGTATTGTCATTTTTGTTCAAAGTTACCTTGTCAAATTTCATCCTTACAAGTTCGATTACTCAATTTTAGTCGATTACCCTACATGAAACGTGCATTAATTAGTTTGATACCCTTAGGATTATAAAAAATCGATATCGATTTTGGATTTATTTGTGAGGAAAAAAAGAAAATTTTTTCGTTTCTGCAACTTCTTCCTAATTTGGAAAAGCCGAATTTAGACGATATTACTGTTATTAAAAACGTCGACTTGTGGCGTTACGACTTTCGACTTTTGAATGAGTTGTCAGCATAACAGGAGCTTCGTTACATTCTCAGTTCTATTCATCTTGTGGACTTTTTCGTTAAAGTTTGTCTAGTCGATTAACTTGATTCTCAAAAAAAAACCAAACAAAAAACAACACTCAATTTCTTATGATTTCGAATAATTTTGTTTATTTTCGCCAAAAAAATCAATTAGACAAACTTTTCATTTTTGCAACTTTTTCGAAATTTGAAAACGTGGATATTTCTACTTTTACGAATAAGGAAAATTCGACTCTTGATCTTGAGACTTGAGTTTAATGAATTGTCTTAATAAAAAATCTGCACCACATTTCTACTTCGATGCAAAATAGTCGATTTTGATTTTTCGTTAAAGTTTTATCAAATTTGGTTGTAATTTAATGTCGGTTTTGGCCAATATCAAAAGTCCACTTCTCGGTTTAACTCGATTAGCAAAACAAAAATCTAAAGTAGTTTTGAATTGAAAATTCTATATTTTGTCGAGCTTGAGATCTATTTCAAGAATTTTATATAATATATAAAAGTAGTTTTGGAATTTTATGCAATATGGACTTTTGTATTGTTTTTGACAAAAAGCCGAATACTATAACAAAGTCGATTTCGACTCTTTTGGGGAATACGCTATCGACGCTAGTCCCTTTCGTTTAGTTAATTTGAATTATCGCTATATACCTTCCTATCAGTTTCCGAATCAGACTATACACTCTCCTATTGACCTTCATATTATGGTGACAATGATGGTAAGTCATTATTGTCAAGTTTACGGTATTGCTGGAAGTATGGCGCAAATGCGTATGCTAACCAGATTTTCGTCTGAATTACACCCAAAGAAAATATACTGTCCTACGCAACGAAATTTTAGACAATAGAAATTCCTCTTTCTTCTCTTTAAGCAAAAATAAACGCGACTTTATGACAAGCGAATCAACGATTATCGCTAATCTTTTTTATTTCCTGTTAAAGTTTTTTTTAGCGTCAAAAGAAAACTCTACTTGTCCCAAGATTTCGCTCCTCAGAAAAGAAAACTCTGCTCACAGTGTATTTACTCAGTTTTTTTCAAGATAGATGAGAACACATCAAACAACAAAAGGCCAATATCCAGCGTTACCGCTGAGCATTTCTACCGAGTGGCATAAAAAGTGTCATTCGTAATTAAAGGTGGCGTTGAAAGTGGCATTTTTTATAAAAACGAATTTAAATGTATTTTATAAATATTTTCAACGAAATTTTCGAATAGTGATCCAATTCATGGAAATCATTTTTTTAATTGAAGTTCCACTTCTCATAGTTTTATATGGCACAAGTGTCCGCTAGAAGACATTATGGCATGAGAAGGGAAAAGTGCACAAAATATAGTATTGGACTTATAAGTTCGTTTATATATTAAGGCACCGATCACATGCGTTAGATAGCGGGACATGGGGCCAAAATTTACAAGAAATTGTATTAAAAAAGAGTTTAATTAAAAAGTGGCACATTATGGCACAAAACGAGGCATAAAATTGTCATTGCTGGAAAAGAGTGGCAAATATTTCCAATAAAGTGGCCATATCCACTTGTACTATCACACATCTAAACTTTTGATTTACCTCAAATGTGAAATCCTCTATTTCGTGTAAACGATAGCCGATATAAAAATTTTTGTTGTAAAATCGACTAAAAATATTGAAAGCCAAAAAAGGGTCATGATTTCGATCGGCAAATAAACCATTTTGCGTGGAAAGTTTGTATGTCAACATTTCTGACCTACTGATTATGCCTAGAAAACCCCCATACTGGAAGTGTTAAGTTTCGCCAACAATCCAATCTGTTGAAAGCCAAAGACTTTTTAAAATGGAGCTTGAAATTTGAGAACAGCCTATCTGCTCCCACGGTGACCTGTGTGATCGATCGATGAAATTCACGATTTGAATTTTATTTCAACGCCACATCACAGAAATGAGATAATTAATTCTTTACGGAAAACGATTTTCAAGTCATAGAACACAACAACGTTTCCATACTCAAAACAGGTTATTCAAATCTTAAACTCATAACTTATTTCAGCTATCAAGCGATTGTTTATAGTTTTGCACAAAATGTAAATCAAATTCGAATTCGATCTGTTACTCTGAACTAAAAATCTTTATTTGGCATATTCTTTTTCATTTTGTATATATTTTTTTTTTTTTTTTTTTTTTTGTTTTCTAAAAGCCGACACACATATATTACCTTATATGTGTATTTTATAAAGTAAGCCATAAAAATTGCAAAAAAAACACATTCACACACACTCGCACATAGTGAGACAAAAGCCATAAAATACCATTCAATAGAGCTTAGGCTTATTAAGAAGCCAAGGAATAAAGCAGCTTATTCGCAACAAAATTTTAAGAAAAAAATCGCAAAAAACTTCAATAAATTATTGCATAAAAATGGAAAATAGCACAAGCGAAACAAATCCAAAAATTCTCGCACGTTTTTTGGTTGTCAATATTGGAAATTTTAATAAAAAATAAATAAAAAAAAATATTTAGAAAAATCTGAGAACTTTTTGATGCCTTTAGAGAGGAGGGAGACAACAGCAAAGTGTACTGCAAATCCATGTCTGGCCAAACAACTTTTAGTTTTTTTTTTTGTCTTAAATTTAATTTATTGCCATTTAGCACATTTTGATTTTATGAGCAATGCGTGTGTAGAAATAAAATCAAATGCATGTGTAGCCCCCAAAGTTTTGGTCAACGAGCAGTCACGTTAACACAATCGTTGAAATTATGCTTGCTGGGCATGCGTAAATGCTGCCATGAATTAATTAATCATAACATCAGCAAAAGCAACTGTGACAAATATAACAAGCAAGCAGCAAACGCCAACACTTTATATTTATTTTTATTTTTTTATGGTAGACATTATTACCACTAGAGGTGTCTATTTAGATATAATTAAACCAAAGTCCGAAAAAATAAAATAAAAAAAATATGTAGACGCAATGAGAGAATAATCGATAAAGGAAACACTTTGAAATTACTAAAAAGTAATTTTAACTGGATAAGATTTGGGGAAGTAGAAGAAAAACTCAGAGCTTAAGACGAAATTCACTTTTAAATTTAAGTTTTACGTTCTTGATATTAGGACACACATCATAATTTATTAATTTTCCGTCTGCTTTAACCGTGCAATAAAAAAACCTTTGCAAATATATTCCTAACACGGTTACCACTCAAGCTAAAAATAATGTACAAAAATTTGAAGTAAATTTTACCAAAAACTAACAACCAAAACAAAATCTGATTTTGCAAAATATAATTTTGTCAAAATTTTATTTCTATAACAAAACTTGTCAACATATAATTTCTATAGAAAATTTTGTCAAAATTTTATTTCAAAAGAAAATTTTTTCAAAATTTTATTTCTATAGAAAATTTTGCCAAAATTTTATTTCTATAGAGAATTTTGCCAAAATTTTATTTCTATAGAAAATTTTGCCAAAATTTCATTTCTATAGAAAATTTTGCCGAAATTTTATTTCTATATCAAATTTTGTCAAATATTTTATTTCTATAGAAAATTTTGTCTAAATTTTATTTCTATAGAAAATTTTCTCAAAATTTTATTTCTATAGAAAATTTTGTGAAAATTTTATTTCTATAGAAATGTTTGTCAAAATTTTATTTTTAAGAAAATTTTGTCAAAATTTTATTTCTATAGAAAATTTTCTCAAAATTTTATTTCTATAGAAAATTTTCTTGAAATTTTATTTCTATAGAAAATTTGCTCAAAATTTTATTTCTATAGAAAATTTTGTCAAAATTTTATTTCTATAGAAAATTTGATCAAAATTTTATTTCTATAGAAAATTTTGTCAAAAAAATTTTAATTTTTTTTTTCTATAGAAAATTTTCTCAAAATTTTATTTCTATAGAATATTTTGTCCCAATTTTATTTCTATAGAAAATTTTGTGAAAATTTTATTTCTATAGAAAGTTTTGTCAACATTTTATTTCTGTAGAAAATTTTGTACCGATTTTATTTCTTTAGAAAATTTTGTCCAAATTTTATTTCTATAGAAAATTTTTTCCAAATTTTATTTCTACAGAAAATGTTGTCCAAATTTTATTTCTATGGAAAATTTTGTCAAATATTTTATTTCTATAGAAAATTTTGTTAAATATTTATTTCAATAGAAAATTTTGTCAAAATTTTATTTCTATAGAAAATTTTGTTTTATTTCCTTTTTTCGGAAGATTCAAGTGAGGCTCACTTTTGGGTTTAGTGAACTGCCTGAATTTATTCAGATGATTGGTTGATAGTTTTGCTGCAAGTAGAGGATGATGGTGAGGAATGGTAATTCCGAAACGTGCGTCCATCCACCCATCTTGCAGTCTATAGGGCTTTGACCAAATAAATTTGACAAGCATTATTTTCCTCTGTTGGTTAAGCTACACTTGTAGTTTAGTCAATGCATGGTTTTAAGCTGAAATCAAAAACAACAACAATGATTAAAATTTATTTCTATAGAAAATTTTGTCAAAATTTTATTTTATAGAAAATTTAATCAAAATCAGATTACGATCGTATCACAAACATTTGAATTGACGTTTCGATGCTACGTGTTCAATGGCGTTTGTGTGTGGTTGAGTCTTCTAAAGCGTTCTGTTATGGTGCCAACAAGCCCAGGTTCAATCCTCGGCCGAAGCGAAAATATGAGATTAGTGACAATTTTTTTTTTTTTAAATTCTTCATTCAAATGAACTTCAAAGGCACATCTTCTAAAGCAATGCAAAGGACTCGAAAACGAAGTCTTCCATTCTATGACAAGTTCCTATAAAACTTCTCGGAGATGAATCAAATTTGCACTGCTTCCGCTTGAGATCCAAACTACTTTTTGAAAGCTCTTTTTTAGAGATCGAATCGCTGTTTAATTTGGGAAAAAACAGATGTTCTCAAGATATCGCTTTGATCGTAAAAACACTTGTGCATAGTGCGAACCGTTTTTAAAAACAATGACAGATCTGCACACAAAGAAAAAAACGTTTGGAAAACGTGTACCGAAAACGTTTTTCTTTTGTTAGAGTTTTTTGAATTGCTTCGAAAATGTTAAACTTTTATCACCAAAAAAATCCGTTTGTTACAAAATGTTTATTTTTTCAATAAAAAAAGTTATTTTTGAAACAACAACAGAGTCCATTTCGTTTATATCAAACACTGTTCTTTTCTGACTTTAGGTCTTTAATAAGACACATTTTACAGTTCAAAATTTAATATACTACAATGTAATGTTGAACATTTTTCGGAATCTTCCAAACATATCTGGAATACGAGTATATGTAAAAAAAAACTTTGGTCGAAGCAGGGATCGAACCCACGACCCTTGGCATGCAAGTCGGACGTAGCAACCACTGCTCTATGGTGCCAAACTAAATATTTGTTTCTGTTAAATCAACTTTGTTTATTCGGTTCGTGGGCGCCGCAAGCTATGCTATATAAATATAATTTATATGGATATGTATCTATTGATGACCATAACAGGTACATAGCTCAGTGGTTAGTGTGTTGGCTTACAAAGTGCATGGTCCGCGGTTCGATTCTCCGTCCAGGCGAAAGGTAAAAAAATTTTAAAAATTTATAAAATCGTATAATTTCTTCTACATTGTTGGTATTACAGGAAAAGGTGTTAAGAACTAAAAAATTTCGTGGATGTGAGAAAGATGTGAAGGAAAATGCAATTAGCAAGAAAACATTTTTTTTGTTTTGAGTTTGTCTTTATGAAATTTTTTTTACGTCCTGGAAAAGAATAAACGTTTATCACAAAAAGTATATACTTTTCTTCCAAATACACTTCCTTACAGCGAAAAGCAAATGAGAAACGAACTTTGTTTGTCTAAAATTTCGTTTGGGAGGAAAGATTTATTTTTTTGCATGTGCCAACCACAATAAATGGCTGCCAATAGAAAAGCCGAGTTTCAACTTTTCGAATTAAATTATTTTTTCAAGTATATTTTATTTAAATTTGTGATTGATGCCATTATCGTCATCATATGTAGATAATTTACAATATTTCATATTTCCAATTTAGTGGAAAAATTCAATTTATTTAACGTTGAAGCATATGAAGCATTGAAATTATTTATGTATATTCAGGTGATTTTTTTCTGTCAGTAGCTATTACCACTTGTAGTCATAACATAGATCTGCACTTTGTCAATCAACGGATAAACTGTCTAAATTAATCACAATCAAAAAATTCTAATTTGATTTATTGATGAAAAACTAACTGTATCAAATGCAAAGAGAATTTTCAAATGCAAATGTCAATAGATTCATAGTGCCACATGGTTGGATGGATCTCATTCATGATAATGGAGCATATTGAAATACCACAAATGCATATGACATTCGTAAAAATCCCAAATGCCCTAAAAGCATCGCGATATACTGAACTCTTCAGTGTTGTGAATTTGGTACTCACCATTACTCATGTGTGTGGGTTTGTGTATGTGATGTGATAGAGGCTTTAAGCCACTACGGTGTAAATGAGCGCATATCTTTCATTGGTAATCTCTGCAATTACTTCCTATCTCAACACATCTGGTCATAGTTAGTTGGCCAATATCATTACATATTCAAATAGGCTATTTGCTAAAAGTGAATGAATGAAAGAGGGCACGTTTGGGCGACGTTAAAAGCTTTGAATCATTACATAAATTGCATAGATTGACAATTACCATGAATTTGTGCTAATTTTATTCCAAAAGCCTGAAATACTAATTTTGCCTCATGTAAACATAGACAAGAATTTTGACCTATATCATGGTGCTTACGTACACCGAGAATAAATATTAACAGAAAACAGACTATTTATACATGCATACACTAATAGAAAAAGTTTCGTTATATTAACGAAATGATTCGTTAAAAGTCAGCCAACGTAACAAATTCGTTAATACAACGAAATTTTTCGTTATTATAAGGAATTTTCTGTCAATCAACGTAACGTTTCGTACTATTATTTTCATTGTATTAATGAAAATGCTTCGTTATATCAATGAAAATTTTTCGTTGATTGACTTTTAATGAAATTTTCTTTGTGCGTATGTAATCCGAATTGTGTTTATTTGTATGTTCCGGTTAGGCTCGATTTTGAACCGATTTACTCAAAATTTTCAGGGAACATAGACCGCCGGTCGATATAGACTGGTCGACTTGCCCGACTGATATGTGTTGTAATTAACTTCAGGTTTCTATCATTTTTAAACCACAATCTAACATTTGGCAAAATTAATCCGGTAATAGTTTATTTTATTGTTTATAAGCTTACAAAAGCATTTTGATATATTGCATTCACAAATAAAGTTATTCGTGATGTTATTCAAATGTGATAGTGTAGATCCCTGCTACATTTAAATGTGAATAAATCGATTATTTTACGCACCATCTTTTGCTACCGTGATCCATGCAGTGTTGCATGGCTTCCAAAATTGTGACGAAAAACCGTAACAACACCAAAATTGATGCGAAAAGTAATGACAAGATTTGATCGAAATCCATGTCGTAGTAGTAGAAAACTTTCAAGTGAGCGGAACATATAGTGAAAACGGATACAACACATATTCAAAAAATGAACTTGTAGTTGCGAAAAGAACTCACCTGTGTCAAAAAAGAACTTAACTGGAAAGAGCCAAGAAGTTGCTTCATTTTGCACGAATGTCACCATGGTAGTTTATGTCCACGAGAGCTATGCCAAATTATGCAGTTTGTAAACAAACCAAATGATCGGTTTTATTACCCAAAGAGGTCAGATGAAAATTTACACCTTGGATTGATCACCAGAACTGCAGGGCAACCGATGGTAATGGCGTGGGCTGCCGTAAAGACAAGCCCCGATCTACCGCAACCGACCAGTGTATTTAGTATTAACATCAATTGGTAAAAAAAAATTTCAACCACCAATATCCAATGCAACCGACGACTGTCGGTGTTTGTTATTATGAGTGTTGGTCTCTCGAAAACACCGTAGTAAAGCAATCACACAAATTGGTTACCCATATCTCAGCAGTTTGGTATTCTCTTATTTGGTATTCTCTCAATTCTCTTGAGCTAATGCCAACTGCTAGTAATTGTTGTTGTTGAGTGCAATCACACTTAAGTGCCAACCTCGTTTTTTGTTTACCGAGCGTTGTTACGATGTCGATTGGTTTAAGATTGCAAGACACTGGATACGAACATTGTTATATACCGGTTGCAGTTCTCTGGTGCAGACCATGGAGATTCCAACTGGACTCCGCCGTGGTGCAATGGTTAGCATGCCCGCCTTGCATACACAAGGTCGTGGGTTCGATTCCTGCTTCGACCGAACACCAAAAAGTTTTTCAGCGGTGGATTATCCCACCTCAGTAATGCTGGTGACATTTCTGAGGGTTTCAAAGCTTCTCAAGTGGTTTGGAACGCCGTTCGGACTCGGCTATAAAAAGGAGGTCCCTTGTCATTGAGCTTAACAAGGAATCGGGAAGCACTCAGTGATAAGAGAGAAGAAGTAGTCTAAGTGAGCCTGATACATCGGGCTGCCACCTAACCTAACCAACTGGCACTCAGCACGCATCAACCAAGGAGGTCTTATTTCATTCGCTCATTTCTACCGCACAATGGGAAATTTTGAAGAATAAATTTGGCATTACTTTTTGTCAAATTAAATAAAATTTATTAAAAATAATAATTTTTTTTTCTGTTGTTTAAGAAAATTTCATGTGTTGAAGGAAAACTTTGGATCTAAAAATTATTTCATTCGCTCATTTCTACCGCACAATGGTCTCAATCCTGGGAAGTTTTGAAGAGTAAATTTGGCATTACTTTTTGTCACATTAAATGAAATTTATTAAAAATAATAATTTTTTTCTTCTTTTGTTTAAGAAAATTTCATATGTTGAAGTTGGATGTTGTTGTTGGATTTTAAAATTGTAAAAAATGTCTTAGCGTTATACGAAGTTCAAGACATGAACAATTTGTGTAAAATTTTCTCATTTGAGAGGCTTATGAAATTTATTTAAGCAAATTTCTCCCAGTTTAGGAAAATATGAACAATTTTTGTTTGGAAAATTTTGCACTCTATTTGTATACAACTTTTTGTCTCATTTTTAGTTCACGTCATTAAAGTTAGCTAAAAATTATTCAAATAAAGAACATTTGCTCAAAAGTTAAGTTGGCATTAGTGCCACGAATGCCACTCGAGGCAAAAATAATCTACCAAAGTTGGGAGAAAATTTTACCAAAAAAAAAAACAAATATGAAACAAAAAAATCTTATTTTCCAAAATTTTATTTTCTGAAGGAAACTTTCTCAAAATGTTTTTATTTTTTAAAATTTATAAATTACCAAAACATCAAGAATTCTATCAATCTACAAAACAATAAAAAAAATCTACCAGTTTTGTATAATTCTAACAATTGTGGCAACCGTGATTGGCGCTCCATTTTTTGAGTGTTTAAGATTTTTAATGCCGGTATAATGCAGTATTCCAGATAAAATTTTCAATTATTATTTCTTCTTCTTTGTCACAGTCCATTGCGTAAAAACTATTCAAACAAATTGAAATATGGAAATTAATTTAAAATCTGACATATTTAAAAAAAAAGATAATATGTTATTGTGAAAAATTTATTTCCTATGCTTCTCACTCTTTAAAAAACAAATCCTGAATATTCAGCTTGAGTGTTAAAACACTCAATCATTAGATGTAAATAAAAATTTTTCAAAGTGCAAACAACAAACGCGTTTGCAACTAAATTCTAAACCATACCTCCATTCCTTTGAATATTCGGACAATATAATTGCATTTTAAATGGTAGCAATCGGCACAGCAACACCATTGCTATAAACAATAATTACTTTTAATAGATGGCTAACATATTCCAACTGTTTAGTTGATTAGTTAATAAATATGGACATGTGCATGGTTTAAGCCATGATTTATTTAAAAAATTTTCAAATCCGGTACAAGTGGTGTTGTTTTGTCATAGTCTCTGGCCACCCCTATCATTTGCGCTAATAGCTGCTTTAGCTAAGTGGTCTGTGTATCGGTTACAATGTTGTCACATTCTCAAAACGTGAGAAGGGTTTGGCCTCCCAAAATACGTCAGCCGATTCGGATTTGCAAAAACACCTAACACAAATTATACCATTATTAGGTGAACAATAGAATTTAATAGAATTGATAATTAATGGTTTCGACACGGCGATGGCGTTGGCCATTTGTGGGATGAATGAGGACGAGATGTATGACCAGAAATGGAGGTGCTGGTGTTCAATAACTTATGTCGTAAATTAACCTAAAGCCATAAATTATAAACACCTGCTGGTGTCGCCTTTAATGTTAGAGCTTTTGCAAAAGGGTATAATTCTATATTTCAGAGCAATATTCAAAGATGTCGTTGCCTAGAGTAGTAAGTGTAGGAGGTGTACATTAGATAGGGTCGCGAAAAAAAGTTCATGCAGTCACCCCCCAGTTTTGTAGCATATTTGAAGACAATTTCAGAACACTAAAAGTTTTTTTTTTTCGTGCACCCTACGACCCCCCGAAATGCAATTTACTGTACTGTGTCGTCATTTGAAGTCCGATCGAAAAGAAACGCATATCGTTGTTCATGGTTGATCAGTGGCTATATTTCGTGCATTGGTCATTTTTGACTCCGACGTCAAATTTGATTTTTAATTTTTTTATTTCGCTTCGTATACCCCTATGATGCCCATTTCTTATAACCATTATAAAGATCTTATCAAAATATGAAACTTTTGCTTTGGAAGTATTTAATTATATTCATAAACAAAAAAGTTACAGAGATTTTAAAAAGTCAATAGGTCACCCTACACCATCAAATAGCTTTTGCTGTGTTGTCATGATATCCGATCGAAACCACATGCACATCGTTATTCACATCTACGAAATTAATTTGAAAGGTATTTAATATACACAAACTGTTTATCTGTAAATTTCTAACCGTATCATTGTATACATACTCGTTGTGTGCACTACGGCATTTTCTGCGTTATGCAAAGTTCTTGTGTTTTTGCTTGAACAACTTGAGAGCCTACTGTTTTAAAATCTAACAATCAATCTAACAATAAAAGTAAGTGGTAACGGAATTGTGGAAAATTACGAAGATCGTTATGCTGCTTACACATTGGTTAAATTTCTGCCTTTCAACATCTGACTACGCCGTATTTTTTTTTGCGTTTTCTTGTCATCTTCACAATGGTGAGCAATGTTGTCACATGAGTAAATACTTTAAACAAGAAAATATTAGATTAGATTTGTATTTGATTTGAGTACATTTCATGTTTATTAATTGTACAATTTTATTATGCGGCTAACAACTTTTTAGAATTAATTTATAACAAATCCTGTCTAGAATCAAGTTTACTATGTTGTTGGCGACTTTTAATTTTGGATATTATATAACCCAATCGTTTATCGTCTGTAACATGACTAGTAGATTCATTTTTAACCTGCTTTCTTTAAATATAAAAGGAATTCAATAACTTGATGATTTGTTGGTAATTTAGTTTTGTCGATAACCCGAGCTTCGAATTTCATTTTGTTTTCACTTTTTTCAAATACTATCAACAGCCTTCTCTCACAAAAATATGGACAGACTTAAGAAATCATGTAGCGAAAGTGTTTGTTAGATTTTTTGCTAGAACAATTTGAGAGCCTACTGTTCTCAAATTGTTCTAGCAAAAACACATGCACTTTGCATAACGCTGAAAATGCCATAGTGCACACAACGAGTATGTATACAATGATACGGTTAGAAATTTACAGATAAACAGTTTGTGTGTATTAAATACCTTTCAAATTAATTTCGTAGATATGAATAACGATGTGCATGTGCTTTCGATCGGATATCATGACAACACAGCAAAAGCTATTTGATGGTGTAGGGTGACCTATTGACTTTTTAAAATCTCTGTAACTTTTTTGTTTATGAATATAATTAAATACTTCCAAAGCAAAAGTTTCATATTTTGATAAGATCTTTATAATGGTTATAAGAAATGGGCATAATAGGGGTATACGAAGCGAAATAAAAAAATTAAAAATCAAATTTGACGTCGGAGTCAAAAATGACCAATGCACGAAATATAGCCCCTGATCAACCATGAACAACGATATGCGTTTCTTTTCGATCGGACTTCAAATGACGACACAGTACAGTAAATTGTATTTCGGGGGGTCGTAGGGTGCACGGAAAAACAAAAGTTTTCGTGTTCTGAAATTGTCTTCAAATATGGTACAAAACTGGGGGGTGACTGCATCAACTTTTTTTTTTTGCCTTAGGCCGTGACCCTACCTAGTGTACATAGCATTTGCCGTAGTCCTCACCTAGGGGGGAGAGGTTGAATGGAGATATCAGTAAAAACATATCTACACTTGCTACAAATTATGGGCGTATAAAATGATTGTAGCTCCCGGGGGTTAATGGAAATACCTTCGTTGTAAACGATCTAGATTAATTTAAAGATATCACGAGCGACCAAGGAAACCGGTTCATTTTTCCGCCGGTGATTGATATGACGTTTCTGTTATAGCAATTTTTTTAATTACGAGTATGAATTTGTGAGAGGATTTAGATCTTTTCAGCGTTTTTTTGACAGTAGTTTTTCTATAGAAATAATTTTTTTAGAACAATTTCTATAGAAATAAAATTTTTAGAAAATTTTTTATAGAAATAAAATTTTGAGAATAATTTCTATAGAAATAAAATTTTGAGAAAATTTTCTAACAAAATAAAATTTTGAGAAAATTTTCTATAGAATGAAGATTTTAGGTATATTTTCTTTAAAATACATTTTTTAGAAAATTTTTCATAGAAATAAGATTTTAGGACAATTTTCTATAAAAGAAATTTTTTAGAAAATTTTCTATAGAAATAAATGTTTGACAACATTTTCGATAGAAAAAAATTTAGACAAAATTTTCTATAGAAATTAAAAAGTTGACAAAATTTTCTATAGAAATCAATTTTTTGAAATAACATTTTTAGAAAATTTTCTATAGAAATAATATATTTAGAAAATTGTCTTTATCTAGAAATAAATTTTTTGAAAATTCTCTATAGAAATAAAATTTTGACAAAAATTTTTATAAAGAAATAAAATTTTGACAAAATTTTTTATAGAAATAAATGTTGACAAAATTTTCTATAGAAATAAAATTTATGGAACATTTTCTATAGAAATAAAATTTACGGAACATTTTCTATTGAAATAAAATTTTGAGAAAATTTTCTATAGAAAGAAAATTTTAACAAAATTTTTTATGTTGTTTTTTTGATTTCAGCTTAAAACCATGCATTGACTAAACTACAAGAGTAGCTTAACCAACAGAGGAAAATTATATTTGTCAAATTTATTTGGGCAAAGCCCTATAGACTGCAAGATTGTTGGATGGACGCAAGTTTCGGAATTACCACATTCCTCATCAACATCCTCTACTTGCAGCAAAACTATCAACCAATTATCAGAATAAATTCAGGCAGTTCATTAAACCCAACAATGAACCACACTTGAACCTTCCGAAAAAAGTTTTACTTGATAGCCAGCTTATGCCGAAATAATTTCGTACAAACATATCTCTTTTCCTTTGCCACCGTCAAATCATCGATTTGAGTGCAGTTGGCTGGCTTCCTCTTTTTATACCCTCCACCATAGGATGGGGGTATATTAACTTTGTCATTCCGTTTGTAACACATCGAAATATTGCTCTAAGACCCCATAAAGTATATATATTCTGGGTCGTGGAGAAATTCTGAGTCGATCTAAGCATGTCCGTCCGTCCGTCCGCCTGTCCGGCTGTCCGTCCGTCTGTGGAAATCACGCTAACTTCCGAACGAAACAAGCTATCGACTTGAAACTTGGCACAAGTAGTTGTTATTGATGTAGGTCGGATGGTATTGAAAATCGGCCATATCGGACCACGTTTACGTATAGCCCCCATATAAACCGATCCCCAAATTTGGCTTGGGGAGCCTCCCGGAGCAGCAAAATTCATCCGATCCGGTTGAAATTTGGTACCTGATGTTAGTATACGGCCACAACCATGCAAAAATTGGTCCATATCGGTCCATAATTATATATAGCTCCCATATAAACCGATCCCCAGATTTGACCTCCGGAGCCTCTTGGAGGAGCAAAATTCATCCGATCCGGTTGAAATTTAGTACGTGGTCTTAGTATACGGTCTCTAACACCCATGCAAAAATTGGTTCATGTCGGTCCATAATTATATATAGCCCCCATATAAACCGATCCCCAGATTTGACCTCCGGAGCCTCTTGGAGGGGCAAAATTCATCCGATCCTGTTGAAATTTGGTACCTGATGTTAGTATATGGCCTCTAACAACCATGCAAAAATTGGTCCATATCGGTTCATAATTATATATAGCTCCCATATAAACCGATCCCCAGATTTGAACTCCGGAGCCTCTTGGAGGAGCAAACTTCATCCGATCCAATTGAAATTTAGTACGTGGTGTTAGTATATAGTCTCTAACAACAATGCTAAAATTGGTCCATATCGGTTCATAATTATATATAGCTCCCATATAAACCGATCCCCAGATTTGACCACAGGAGCTTCTTGGAGGAGCGAAATTCATCCGATCCAGTTGAAATTTGGTACATGGTGTTAGTATATGGTATCTAACAACCATGCAAAAATTGGTCCATATCGGTCCATAATTATATATAGCAAAAGTCATCCGATGCGGTTGAAATTTGGTACATTTTGTCAATATATGGCCTCTAACAGCCATGTAAAAATTGGTCAATATCGGTCTTTAGTTATATATAGCCGATGACTTATTACACAAAAATTAGTCCATATCGCCAAAAATAATCTACCAAAACTTTATTCCCATAGAAAATTTTGTCAAATTTTATTACTATAGAAAGTTGTGTCAAAATTTCATTTCTATAGAAAGTTTTGTCAAACGTTAATTTCTATAGAAATTTTTGTCAAAATTTTATTTCCATAGAAAGTTTTGTCAAAATTTTATTTTTATAGAAAATTTTGTAAAAAATTTATTTCTGTAGAAAATTTTGTTAACATTTTATTTCTATACAAAATTTTGTCAACATTTGACTTCCATAGAAAATTTTGTCAACATTTTATTTCTGTAGAAAATTTTGTCAAGTTTTCATTTCTATAGAAAATTTTGTCAAACTATATTATATACGTATTTAATCGGCCTTTTTATTGTTTAATATATACCCCGTATGGGCTAACTTACAATTTAGAAGACAGTGTTAAAAAGTTTTGCGATACCTTGCCATCGGCAAGTGTTATCGCAACCCAAGTAATTCGATTGTGGATGACAGCCTTTAGTAGAAGTTCCTACGCAATCCATGGTGGAGGGTACATAAGATTCGGCCTGGCCGAACTTACGGTCGTATATACTTGTTTTCCATTCGTTTTGTTTTGTTATTGTTGGTTTTTTTCTTTAATCATTGTTGTTGTTTTTTTTTATTTCAGCTTAAACCAAGCATTGACTAAACTACAAGTGTAGCTTAGTCAATTAGGTTTAAAGCTGAAATAAAAAAAACAACACCAATGATTACAGAAAAAACCAAAAAATTTTGTATAGAAATAAAATTTTGACAAAATTTTCTATAAAAATTTAATTGTTATAAAATTGTCTATTAAAATAAAATTTTAGGTAAAGCCGACTATCGAAACCTTTTTTTTTTCAGGTGGTTCGAGTGTAATTTACATTGGGTTTAGTGATTTACCCGAATTTATTCTGATAATTGGTTGATAGTTTTGCTGCAAGTAGAGGATGCTGATGAGGAATGTGGTAATTCCAAAAAGTGCGTCCATCCAACCATCTTGCAGTCTATAGGGCTTTGCCCAAATAAATTTGACAAATATACTTTTCCTCTATTGGTTAAGCTACTCTTGTAGTTTAGTCAACGCAAATGGTTTTAAGCTGAAATCAAAACAACAAACATTTTATAAAAATTTTGATATAGAAATAAAATTTTTGGAAAATTTTCTATAGAAATAAAAGTTTTGAAAATTTTTCACTAGAAATAAAAAAAAAAATTGTATAAAAATATTTTTTTTAGAAAAATAACTATAGAAATAAAATTCTTAGAAAATTTTCTACAAAAAAATGAAATTCTTAGAAAATTGTCTATTGAAATAAATATTTTAGAAAAATTTCTATAGTACTACAATTTTTAAGAAATTTTCTATAGAATAAAATTTTTTGAAAATTTTTTAAATTTTAGAACTTTTTCTAGAAAATTTTCTATAGAAATAAAAGTTTTGAATAATTTTCACTAGAAATAAAATTTTTAGAAAATTTGCTATAGAAATAATTTTTTTTTAGAAAAATATCTATGGAAATAAAATTCTTAGAAAATTTTCTACAAAAAAGAAATAAAATTCTTAGAAAATTGTCTATTGAAATAAAATTTTTACAAAATTTTCTATAGAAATACAATTTTTAAGAAATTTTCTATAGAATAAAATTTTTAAAAAAGTTTTTATAGAAACAATTTTTTTTTTGAAAATTTTCTATAGAAATAATATTTTTAGAACTTCGTTCTACAGAAATACAATTTTTAGAAAATGTTCTAAAGAAATAAATTTTTTAGAACATTTTTCTACAAAAATAAATTTTTTAGAAAATGTTCTATTGAAACATTTAGAAATTTTTCTTTTGTATTCTCTAAAAGTATCAAAAAAGTACAAAAGTATCAACCCTAAATTTTTTCCAATCCTTGTTGCCCGTAGAACTACGCGCAATATCAAATATTCTCCCATACTAAAGAACTTCCCACGATAATTTTTTAAGTCATATTTTTTTTTTTTGTTTCTTGGTGAAGTAGATCAATATCAATATTTTTGGAAAAAAATCTCCTTCGAAGGGTTTTCGTGTTATGAGAGGCAATTAATTCATTAACACATCTCACTTATTTTTTAATGGGCGCGAAGACCTTTCGTGAGATTTGTTTATTTTTTCCATTAGACATTTGTTGGTGAAACAAAGCATCAAAGGTAGCTAGCTCCTCCATCGGCAAAAAGAAACCAAAAAGGTTAGCATTAAATAACACCAGCCAACAGGTGCAACAAAAGGCCACAGCATGGCACTTATTAGGCGGCGAGCATTTTACGAACCCACGGTCGCTGTCAACTGGGGTCTCTTTGGTGTTTCCTTTTAGTTTTTTTTTCTACTCTCATCTTCTTGGCTTTTGGGTTTGGTCAAGGAAACAAACTCACCTGTAGTCAAGGGAAATATTTTATCTTTATAAAGTGAATGAGAATGCCTTGTTTTGTTTTTGCTGGATAGCTGGTGTTATGCTACTGCTTCTGGTAGTGGAAGCCTTTCAGTTTTTTTGGTGTGTTATGCCTAGGACAGACAGAGCTGACTTACTCTATTAGCAAGGAGGCAACCTTTGGTTGTGTCTTTACCTTTTTTATGGTCAACAAACAACCTTAAATCCAGCTGCTTTGCTGCAGATTGCTTTCCTTTTTTGTCTGTCCGTCTGTCTGCCCATTGTTGACTAAACCTGGCAACATACAAACACCAAATGTGTTAAGCTGACCATGACGTTTAAGATAAATGAGAAAACCCTCCCGAAAAAAACATGAAACGCAGCAAACGAAACAAGTGAAACAAGTGAAGCAAACGGATCATGAATGTAAGTGTTGGCAATAGGGTTGACAATTTAAAATTTCAGGATATTTTAAAGATAGTTTTCTTTCTCAATTGGTCGACTTCATTCTCTTGGAGGAGTAAATTTCATCCGATCTTACCATGAAAAAATGGTTCATATCGGTTATATACCTCTACATATATACCGATCAAGAACTAAACTAACTTATATAGGCAATCAATCTGCCTGACTTCTAACATATATTCCATATGGACTAACTTACAATGTTGAAAACAATATTAAGAAGGTTTAAGATCAAGGTTGCCACCGTTGGTAGAATTCTAACAAAAATGGTCGAATTTTTACTGTTTGGTAGATTTATAGAATTCTATATGATTTGGTAGATTTTGAATAATATACCCTTACTACTAAGAGGACTCCTTTGAAAAAATTTTCTATAGAAATAAAATTTTTATAAAATTTTTTTGACAAAATTTTCTATAGAAATAATATTTTGACAAAATTTCCTATAGAAATAAAATTTTGACAAAATTTTCTATAGAAATAATATGTTGACGAAATTTGCTGTAGAAAAAAAAATTTTACAAAATTTTCCATAGAAAATTTTCTATAGAAATAAAATTTTGAAAAATTTTTCTAGAGAAATAAACTTTTGAAAAAATTTTCTATAGAAATAAAATTTTGACAAAATTATCCATAGAAAAATTTGGCCAAAATTTGCTATAGGAATAAAATTTTTATAATATTTTCTACAGAAATATGTATAAAATTTTCTAGAGAAATATTTTTTTTTTTTAATTTTCTTTAGAAATAAAATTTTGACAACATTTTCTATAGAAATAACATTTTGACAAAATTTTCAATAGCAAAAAACTTTGCTATTCAAATAATAGTTAGACAAAACTTTATGTAGAAATAAAATTTTGACAAAATTTTCTATAGAAATAAAATTAGTATAAAATTTTCTATACATTTAAAATTTCGACAACATTTTATGCAGAAATAAAATTTTGACAAAATTTTCTATGGAAATAAAATTTTGACAAAATTTTCTATGGAAATAAAATTTTGACAACATTTTATATCGAAATAAAATTTTGACAACATTTTCTATAGAAATAAAATTAGTATAAAATTTTCTATACATATAAAATTTTGACAAAATTTTCCATAGCAAAAATTGTTTGACAAAATTTTCTATAGAAATAAAATTTTGACAAAATTTTCTATAGAAATAAAATTTTGACAAAATTTTCTATACAAACAAAATTTTGACAAAATTTGATATATAAATAAAATGTTGACAAAATTTTATGTACAAATAAAATTTTGACAAAATTTTATATAGAAATAAAATTTTAACAAAATTGTCTGTAGAAATAAAATGTTGACAAAATTTTCTATAGAAATAAAATTTTGACAAAATTTTCCATAGCAAAAATTTTTTGACAAAATTTTCTGAAGAAATAAAATTTTAACAAAATTTTCTATAGAAATAAAATTTTGACAAAATTTTCTATAGAAATAAAATTTTGACAAAATTTTCTATAGAAATAAAATATTAACAAAATTTTCTATAGTAGTAAACTTTCGACAAAATTTTATGCAGAAATAACATTTTGACAAAATTTTCTTTGGAAATAAAATTTTGACAAAATTTTATATAGAAATAAAATTTTGACAACATTTTCTATAGAAATAAAATTTTAACAACATTTTCAATAGAAATAAAATTAGTATAAAATTTTCTATACATATAAAATTTTGACAAAATTTTCCATAGCAGACATTTTTTGACAACATTTTCTAGAGAAATAAAATTTTAACAAAATTTTCTATAGAAATAATATTTTGACAAAATTTTATGTAGAAATAAAATTTTGACAACATTTTCTATAGAAATAAAATATTAACAAAATTTTCTATAGAAATAAATTTTTGACAAAATTGTCTGTAGAAATAAAATGTTGACAAAATTTTCTATAGAAATAAAATTTTGACAACATTTTCTATAGAAATAAAATTTTGACAAAATTGTCTGTAGAAAGAAAATGTTGACAAAATTTTCTATAGAAATAAAATTTTGACAACATTTTCTATAGAAATTAAATTTTAACAAAATTGTCTGTAGAAATAATATTTTGACAAAATTTTCTATAGAAATAAAATTTTGACAAAGTTTTCTATAGAAATAAAATATTAACAAAATTTTCTATAGAAATAAACTTTTGACAAAATTGTCTGTAGAAATAAACTTTTGACAAAATTGTCGGTAGAAATAAAATTTTGACAAAATTTTCTACAGAAATAAAATTTTGACAACATTTTCTATAGAAATAAAATTTTGACAAAATTTTCTATTTAAATAAAATTTTTATAACATTTTCTATCGAAATAAAATTAGTATGAAATTTTCTATACATATAAAATATTGAAAAAATTGGCCTTATATACTTGTTCGCATTTCACTTCCTAACGTCTGACAGGAACCCATATCCTCGAACAACTTTGCTCTATGAAAGACATCCCTAAAACAATACTACCCTGTACGGCACAATTCCTTTGTGGAAGTATTTCTTTATTTGTGGTTTTTCAGTTCAGGTCTACGGAAAAGAATACAATAACAGTCCAGAACCCAAATCCATATAACCAAGAAAACCAACAGAGCAAAAACAATCATTGGATTGCTACTCGTAAAAAAGACGACTGACCATTGCATCGTGTTGACCACAAAACGGCAGCAATTTGCCTTATGACGCATGCCATGTAGCCACAAGGCATATAACAGCAGCCAACCGCCACCATTGCCAATGGCCGAAAAGTCAAACCATCGGAAGAAAACCTCATCAAGTTCAGCTGTTGCATTGTTGTGTATATTCTGCCTCTACTTCCTTTGTTGTCCACAACCATCACCATGATGAGATGGTGGACAAACAACTTGTTTGAGGGTCGAAGTATACTTCGAATGCCAGTTAAATGTTGCCAACTTGATCTTCCCTACGTTCCCACACACCGGTCTGCCAAGCCATGACAAGGCAATCTGTAATTGAAATTTTCCATATCTTCGCAGAAACACTCGCTCAGTTTCAGATCTGAAGGTTATATGCCATGATCTGTGTGTGTGCGTGTGATAGTCTCCAGGATGAACTTACCGGCAAATTCTTTGTGGAAGTCACACAGAACAATAAAGGGAAATAATTTGCATAATTATGGTTCTTAAGAGTTTTACGCCTTACACTCGAAGCTAAATATTAGATCGAATAGGGGAAGAGATGAAAAGCATTGCTGGTTCGTAATGGGATATGGTTCATGTGCGGATCTCAGGTGTCATGAGGGCGAGGTTCTTTTAATATGCAAAATAAATGTGAGTTATCAGTGATCAAAGATCTTTGCTGTTTATTCCAGCATAATATTCCAAATTCCTTGTCTGGCAAGACACTCATAAATCAGTAACGATACCTTGAGGATTAATTTTATTTTAAATATAGGGAGAGAGTCCCCGTGTTTACTAAACAAAGGGAATGTTCCTGCCACAGGTAATTGATTCAAAGTTTTTTTGTATCCCTAACGTAAATAAGTGTTTCAACAATGAACCTCTCCTGCGGAACTGTAGGGAAGTTCTCCCACGTTAGTGAAAGGGCAGGCTGATTCGATTTCCCTTAGAGTGTTAAAAAATATATTTTTTAGCAATCCTGAAATAAATACACACCATTGCACCGATCCACGAAAATCTGGGATGAGGAATGATCTACACATTGCATTGAGAAAAAAGTTGCTTGTGATGAAATTCAAGCGTTAGGTTAGGTATTGTGGCAACCCGATATTTCTCAGGCTCACTTAGACTATTCAGTCCATTGTGATCCCACAGTGGTGAACTTTTCTAAGAGTACTGCCCAATTCTATGTTTAGATCAATGACAGGGGACCTCCTCTTTGTAGACGAATCCGAATGTCATGTGAGCAGTTTGTGAACAAACCAAATGATGGGGTTTAGATTATAGCCTAAGAGAATGACATCAAACTGTAGAAAAGATTTGGTTTCCACTTAGACCATATTGGTTCATTGTGACTGCTCTCTTCTTTATCATATATCTTTCTCCGTTAGGATAAACCCCATCTTATTTGCGTTTTCAAACCACTTTTCTAAGTCTTGCATCCAGAAGACTTCAGATTATAGCCCCGCAAATTAGTAATATTCTAAAAGAAAAAGGAACCCAGTAAATAATAATGCCGGACACTGGCACAGCGAATGGTAGGAGTCTTCTGCAGCCTCCAGGTCCAGTCACCATCTATAAATATTATCAGTCATTAAGCCAATCCTTACCAAGCGTGTTATATCCTGTTATGATGCCTATTATAGGTCTCCAATCCTCTCTATATCTGTCGCCATTTCGCCATTAGAGATCCAGAGTTTACTATTCTATTTACCCATATCAAATTGGTTTGCTCGAAGCCCACAGAAGAAGCCCAACATCCTTTCCATAAATCGTTGTATTTGACATAGACTCTGTAAATATATAAAGATAGCAGGTGAAAAACATACGTAAATATGTTATCCGTACCGTATGCACCCATCTGCCTCCTCCTTACCCCTATTATTCATAATGTCCAAGTACCCAGTACAGAGTTATATGATGCTTTTCAGTGAGAGCTCTAAGCTCCCTATGACAGCGGCGCACTACCATTGACGTTATGTTTGCATTACCCAAGGCCTTTATCGCTGACTGACTGTCGATGAAGGAGTTAATATCGGTTCTGAATAACGGCCTCATCAACAGAAGTTCTGCCGCTTTGCAATGGCAAATACCTCTACCTGAAAATTGCTGTAACCGCTGTCCATCCAATATGACTCTCTAATTCTCATCTGTTTGGAGTAAATACCACAGCCAGTGCCTTCAACCATTTTCAATCAATACCTATAAATGTTAAAATCCCCCAAAATGTATGTGCGTTTCTTCCCAATCCTCTACCATATACTTTGGATAATCGATTTAAGCTTGCCCTCGAATACATGCCGAGTCGCCATATAACAGGTTGGCTGATAAGTCCCCGGTCTAACAAAGAAAAACACATTTTTTTGTCAAAATTCGTTTTTATTATTCAACATAGTTCCCTTCAAGAGCGATACAACGATTATAACGACCTTCCAATTTTTTGATACAATGTTGGTAGTACTCCTTCGGTTTTGCCTCAAAATAGGCCTCAGTTTGGCGATCACCTTTTCATTGCAGCCAATTTTTTTCCCTGCGAGCATCCTTTTGAGGTCTGAGAACAAGAAAAAGTCGCTGGGGGCCAGATCTGGAGAATACGGTGGGTGGGGAAGCAATTCGAAGCCCAATTCATGAATTTTTGCCATCGTTCTCAATGACTTGTGGCAAGGTGCGTTGTCTTGGTGGAACAACACTTTTTTTCTTCTTCATAGGGGGCCGTTTTGCCGCGATTTCGACCTTCAAACGCTCTAATAACGCCATATAATAGTCACTGTTGATGTTTTTTCCCTTCTCAAGATAATCGATAAAAATTATTCCATGCGCATCCCAAAAAACAGAGGCCATTACTTTGCCAGCGGACTTTTGAGTCTTTCCACGCTTCGGAGATGGTTCACCAATCGCTGTCCACTCAGCCGACTGTCGATTGGACTCAGGAGTGTAGTAATGGCGCCACGTTTCATCCATTGTCACATATCAACGGAAAAATTCGGGTGTATTACGAGTTAACAGCTGCAAACACCGCTCAGAATCATCAACATGTTGTTGTTTTTGGTCAAATGTGAGCTCGCGCGGCACCCATTTTGCACAGAGCTTCCACATATCCAAATATTGATGAATGATATGACCAACACGTTCCTTTGATATCTTTAAGGCCTTTGTTTTCGTCGGTAACCACCTCTTTCGGGCGTCCACTGCGTTCACCGTCCTCCGTGCTCATTTCACCACGCTTGAATTTTGCATACCAATCAATTATTGTTTCCCTGGGGCAGAGTCCGGAAACTCATTATCAAGCCAAGTTTTTGCTTCCACCGTATTTTTTACCTTCAGAAAACAGTATTTTATCAAAACACGAAATTCCTTTTTTCCATTTTTTCACAATAACAAAATTTGCTTCACAAAAGACGCTCTATCTCACAAACTAATTGACTTACAGACGTCAAATTTTGACACGAATCATTTGAAGGTTGGTACTGTATAAAAATAATATGCATTTAATACTAGCGATGCCATCTATGTGTCAGGCCGGGGGCTTATCAGCCAACCTGTTAGTCTGTCCTTAACATATATGTTGTCCAACTGAAGCAACGAGTTCCGATGGTAATGATAAAACAAACAAATGCCGAATATTATTCGGAAATTTCCTAAAGACTGTATTAAAGAACTGGGCAGAAAAATATTTCGACCGCAGACTATGGACATTCCAACGGGATTCAGCACCATGGAATTCGGCACGCTTCAACCAATAATGGCTTAAAAAGCTTAAAATGGCCATCAAAATCTCCGAGTCTGAATTCGTCGTTTGGCCATAGGCATTCTAAAGTGTCGATAACCCCAAGATGGCGATTCAACGGTCCGGACCTTTTGAATGCCATAATTCGTGTTAAAGTTAGCCAATTTGAACAATTATAATTTGATTCTAAAATTTTATATATGTATTTTTCAACAATTTTTGCATTTGAAGAATAAAATTTAAGACAAATGAAACAAATATTTTTTTTCGCGCGTTTTTTAGAATTAATTTAGTATAGGACCAAAACCTTCGAACAGTTGTGCTAGTCCCAGATTGCATTTCCGCAAAAGAAATCAGGTTCATAGTTCTTCATGTGGTAATTGCTTTCACTTCCCTAAACAATTGAAATAAAATTATCCTTTTCTAAAGACCCAAACCGTATATCCTGATTTATTTTTCCGAAATTCTTTATCCGTCACAGGCATATCTCATATTTTGCCGAGAGTAAATTTGCCATTTTCCCCATTCGATATTCAACTTACTACCGTTTGCAAAGCATAATCAAAGGAACATCAACTGGATGTTGGGAGAATCCTTCTCGATTATACTCTCTCATTACAGGTCTTGTTGTGGAGTCATCCACATTTCGTATTCCTATGTTGACTGGATGTGACAGGTTGGTTATGCGGTTTATCATTCATTCATTGTCTTGTTCAGCGCTCCTCTTGCATATGTTACCAATGGTTGGAGATCTTTGGAAGAGCAGCGACAGCAATCAAGATATTATACAATTCGCCTTTAAGCAATTCATAATAATTTTTATCATTTATTTTATGATAAATAAGTATAATTTTTTTCCATTTATGATTGTACTTGTTTTTTTATATTTCCTTTTACTTCTTGTTTTTACTTGTCGTCATCTCTATAGCAGTGAGTTGTTTCTTGCTATTCCCCATGGTTTTGGGGTTCAGTTGGCGCGCTTTTTACTCTCACTCCCCATTGTGGTTTTCAGCTGTTAATTATGAGAAGAACAAGTAATTTATGTATATGCCTTCTCTTCATCTCTTACCAGCTCTTTCTCTCTCTCTTTCTCTCTCCTTGGGTGGCTACACTTGTTTAGGATGGTTGTTGTTGCTCTTCTTTAGTTTTTTTTTGCCAACTGCTGTTAACTTTAATGGGCTTCATTTTCTCCGTTTTAAGATTTCGCGATTGTGATAATGAAATTATATGTTTCTCGTTTACCATTATGTAGAGTATTCGGTGCTCGCAGCAAATACTTGAACCTGCAGTTTATAGGGGGTAACTGGTGATTTTATATAATTATAATTATTACTCTTATTTAGTCGTTTAGACTTGTTCAATTGATAAATTATCCTAAATAGGGTCAATCGATGAGAATAAGGAGAAAGTTGAGTTTACTATATGGATGGGTTTGAAGATAGAGAGACGCAAAAAAATTAATATATTTTCTGGGAAACGAAATTTTAGATCAAGGAAGTTTTATTGTTAAAGTTGCTTCTTTCAGAATAAACAAAGTTTATTGGAAACAAACGTGGCTTTAAATAAAACTAAGGCAAAAGATGGGAAGCAACTTGGTTAGCATTCTCGCCTTGCATACACAGGGTCGTGGATTCAAACCTAGTTTCAACCAAACCCCAAAAAAAATTTTCAGCGGTGGAGGTGGGATACCTCAGTAATGCTGGTGACATTTCTGAGTGTTGCAATGCTTCTCTAAGTGGTTTCACTGCAATGTGAAACCGAGTCCGTTCGGACTCGGCTATAAAAAGGAGGTCTCTTCACCCTCACAAAAAATCGCTTCTGTAACATATACTCCCAAACATATTTTGCTTCAAGCATGTACATTTTTGGGTATTGCCCAAACATTTATATGTTTGATCTCTTCCAATATATAATATGTTTGAAAGCATATTGGTCTAAACAATATATGTTTGGGTAGTCTAAGTTCCAAACATTTTGTATTTTTGCATCCAAATTCAATAATGTTGTCTTCCAAAAAACAATATGTTATTATGTGAACATATAATATGTTTGGAAGCATTTTGCACCCAAAAATATTATATGCTTAAAAAAATTCTCCCAAACAATATTGTGCTCAAAATTTTATTTATTTATTTATATATTTACAATCATAATGAATTATGAAAATAAACAGGTAATATAGGTGCTAACAACATAGGTTTTCGACCTGAATGCTCAAAATTTTGTTTCTGCCTAATTGTATATTCCCCCACATTTTCTCACTTCCACGAGATTTTTTAGTTCTTAGCACCTTTTTCTGTAATACAAACATTGTAGAAGAAATTATTCATTTTTTTTATTTTAATTTTACCTTTTGCCGGACGGGGATTCGAACAGCGGACCACACAGTTTGTAAGGATCAAAGAAGTAGCTGATCAATTGCCCAAGGAAAAATAAAATGTTAATTTTGTAATAACAAGCAACAACCACCAACTTAATTCAATATCGCTCCCTGTTAAATAGCGCTCCAAGCTACTAAACACATATATGTTTATAGGCTATTTCTAAATTAATATATGTTTGCATCCAAGCATATTATATTTACAAACATTTTATGTCCCAAACATAATATGTTCTAACATATTAACATATATGTCCCAAACATGTTATGCTAGTTTATGAACATTATATGCTTGCACTCAAAAATATTGTGTTTAAAAATTTGTGTTCCAAACATATAATGTTTATAGCCAACCATATGAAAAACAGTCTTTTTCAACCGTGTTGTCATTGAGCTCAACATAGAATTGGGCAGCACAGTGATAAGAGAGATGTTCACCACTGTGGTATAACAATGAACTGAATAGTCTAAGTGAGCCTGAATTATCGGGCTGTCACTATACCTAACCTAAGGCAAAAGAGAAAGTTGCCTTTTGCATATCCTTGGGTTAAAATTCCCATCATCATTGCTCTTTAAAAATGTCTCTATTACCAAAATAAGCCTCTAATTAAAAAGCGACAATTCTCAAAATATTCAAGCTAGAATTCGTATTAAAGTGAACATAAATAAAAGACCTATGAACATTTTAGCATCATTTTTTATTTTTTTTTCCTTTCGTACCGAAATGAATTCACTTTTTCCAAATGAGAGCAGAAGCATACTGCTAACATAAGTCACTCGAAAAAATATGAATTACCAGCATCTCATCCTATTTATCGTATTTTTTGTAAATATTCACATAGCGTGACAAAAAGAAAAATCCACTCAAAAAGGGAAGCGTGCGAAATTTTACGCTTTTCATACCGAAATATATTATCCGCTTTATTGTTCTCCTGACATATAATGTAAGACTGTTATAACAGAGACTTGAGTTACTATGTACACTTCTCGCTGTGCGTGTGTGTGCCTGTATAAAGGAGTGTTGAAAAAAGTGTCCTTTTGTTATCAGTAAATGGCAATGGCAGAAACCAGCTTCCTATGGCTGAAAAAGAAGAAAAGGCATGAAAAAAACCAATGCAAAAATTTTGAAAAACTACGCAGTGCACAGTTAATGCTCCAGCATCAACCAAACGAGACTTTGAAAAAGTAAAATATGCTTAAAATTGTGCTTATTTCAAAATGCTTGAGAGACATTAGTAGAGTCTGCAACAAAAACAACATCTTATTATTCTACAATTATGGATGCCATTGTAAGATACGGAATAGTTGATGATTTTTTTAAGCCATAAGTTAAAGGCCTCATCGAGATGATGATTAGAGGGACTACCCTTAAATTGCCATAAATTGATGTAAAATAGAACAGCACTTATAGGTAAGGAAGAAACCCTAAAATAACGACTGCCTATAGAGAGGTGGAAAGGTTTTTTCATTAGATAAATTTAAAATCATTCCCTAAAAACCTATATCAATTCTTAGGTTTCAATCGATCCGGTTTTTAGGTTTCAATCGATCGATCTTTAAGGAAAAATTTAGAACATTCTAATTCTAATTTAGAACGTTCTATATATTCTTGCTGTGTGAATAAGAAAATTTCAGTCTCTTCACTCTTTCCGACAGTCATTGGATTGTCTTTCAAAACTCATATCATTTCATTTCAGTCGATCCGGTTTTTAGGTTTCAATCGATCGATCTTTAAGGAAAAATTTAGAACATTCTAATTCTAATTTAGAACGTTCTATATATTCTTGCTGTGTGAATAAGAAAATTTCAGTCTCTTCACTCTTTCCGACAGTCATTGGATTGCCTTTCAAAACTCATATCATTTCATTTCAGTCGATCCGGTTTTTAGATTTCAATCGATCGATCTTTGAGGAAAAATTTAGGACATTCTGCGCGTTCTATACGATAGAACATTCTTGCTGTATGAATAAGAAAATTTCAGTCTCTTCACTTTTCTAGACTCTTTCCGAATGTCATTGGACTGCCTTTCAAAATTCATATCCATCACACATATATCTTGTCCTCCTGAGTATAGTTTGCTCGATAAAAAAAATTCAAGTATGAGTGCAAAATTTAAGAACTGCTAGAGAACATAGCAAAATTATAGCAATCATGGATTTAAAAGAAAAAAAATCACAATCAAGCTTCACCCATTTCATCCCACTTTCTTGCCTGTCCTATTAGTCTGAAACTGAAAGGAATGCCAAAAATTGCATTATTTTTCCATAGCCGATTTTTTCGTTTTAGTTTTATTTGCTCTAGTTTCTCATCCTTTTGTTAGGCTTCATGCAAACCAAAAAATTAAATAGTCTTATTTTATGGAATTTTTATTTTCTATGCGATTTTTCTATATACTATTATTTTTTCTTGTTTTCTTTCACATTTTATATAAAAAAGAGGAAGTGTTTTTTTTTTATATTCGGCAGCTTTAACAATGGGCAATATCTCAAGGAACAACCATGGTAGAACAATTGAGACAACAAAAAATATAGCCTTAGCTAAGTAATTCAAGGGTGTATAGCAAATGGAATGATAGATATTTCAGGGATTAAAGGGTGCACCCTAAGGAAAGATCCGGAATTCTATGAGTGTGTCCCTGTCGGTCATAAAATGTTCAGGAAAATATGCCCCATCATCATCTTCTAAGTATCCCCACTAAAGAGTGTCGTTCTTTGATTTTATGTGACATGGAATAGAGTAACAGAATACCTTATGCCTTCCCTAGTATTCACGAACGCTCGCACAGTGGTTCCAAATCGCTTTTTTGGAAAAAATTCTACAACTTTTGAATGGATAGAAATATCAACATAATTTCTTTGTATGAAAGCTGAGGTGTTTTCCTCTAAATTTGCAAATGTGTGGGTCCATAGACTGACCTGTGGGTATTGGTCACCTCAAGGTATGCATTTTTTCGGAAAAGGCACATACATTATTTCTTTCGTAACACTTTTTTGTAGACTTCTTTCATTTTTTTCTGCTTGTTTCTTATAGAGCAGCAAATAAGGGTACATCTTAAGTTTTTATCAGTCATTTTAATCAAGTGCAATATGAATTCTTCTCATCCCAAAATCTTCAATTTTGAAAAAAACATAAAAAAATTGTTTTAAAAATTTTTCATTCGCAAACCACCGCTTTTCCAAAAAAGCCTCATATGTCCACTAACTAACTGTAAAAGGTTTCAAAATCCTACCGGTAAACAGCAAATATGCAAATTACAAAAAAAACTCTGATTTAACATATGTCCCCACTTTGATACGAATTTTGGGAATGATGATATATTCAGCAATATTTCTTAACCCTCTGTATCATAGTGTAGACTGTAGGCAACATACCGTTCGAATGCCTCAAAATTAATAGAAATAACTTCTTTAGCTCAATCACGCACTGTATCCCGTGGTTTACATACTGTGCTAATAAACTTATAAAAATAGAACAATTAGGTGGCACTACTTGCTGGAAATTGACATTTCTTTATTGACTATTGGTATTTA
This sequence comes from Haematobia irritans, assembly GCF_050003625.1. Lineage (NCBI taxonomy): Eukaryota > Metazoa > Arthropoda > Insecta > Diptera > Muscidae > Haematobia > Haematobia irritans. The sequence continues at coordinate 67,935,847 of NC_134399.1, read as the reverse complement.
CGAAAAAGTGCCGGTTTGCTGTGACTTAAAAAAATAATAAAAAATTGTTGTGCTTGTGTTTTGTGTGTAATCTTGATAAATTGGAGAAGTAAGTGATTGAGTTTTATTGTAGAATGTTATTTTTGAACAATTTTTACGCTTTTTTTTTTGGTGGCAAATAATGTTTGGCAACACACCCAATTTGTGGGAGTTTCTCTTCAAATAATAAAAATAAATTAAAATTAAAAAATACGTGTATTTTATTTTTTTGTTACCATCTCCAATACAAAAAATCATACAAATCGGAGTTCATGAGTGATAGAGGGTTAAAACAATTTTCCCTAAAAAAACTCAATAAAATTGATAATGATATCGCCTTTAGTTCAAAAGCTATAAAGGTGTCAATTCATATTTTTAATTAACAAAAAATGGGAATTTTTGAAAAAAATTGTTCCTTGCCCAAAAAATATTTAATTTTCGTATTTTTTTGTTTTTCGATTAAAACAAAAAAAATTTCTCCCAAATACCTTTCTAATGATATATTATATTTAGATAGTTGTTTAGTAAAGCGCGCCAAAAATTTGCACTTAACCTCAATAACTCGGGTGAAATAGTGCATTTCTGCTAATGTACGTTTATATGGGGGCTATACCTAAATCTGAAGCGATTTAAACCAAACTTGGAACACTTGACGATACTATCAAATATACTCCTTTTCTAGCAAATCCGAAAAAATCCTGGCTTTTGGGGCCATATAAGTGCATACACGGATGAAAAAGACTGTTTTTCATATGTTTGGCTATAAACATTATATGTTTGGAACACAAATTTTTAAACACAATATTTTTGAGTGCAAGCATATAATGTTCATAAACTAGCATAACATGTTTGGGACATATATGTTAATATGTTAGAACATATTATGTTTGGGACATAAAATGTTTTTAAATATAATATGGATGCAAACATATATTAAGTTAGAAATAGCCTATAAACATATATGTGTTTAGTCGCTTGGAGCGCTATTTAACAGGGAGCGATATTGAATTAAGTTGGTGGTTGTTGCTTGTTATTACAAAATTAACATTTTATTTTTCCTTGGGCAATTGATCAGCTACTTCTTTGATCCTTACAAACTGTGTGGTCCGCTGTTCGAATCCCCGTCCGGCAAAAGGTAAAATTAAAATAAAAAAAAAAATCATACAATTGAATAATTTCTTCTACAATGTTTGTATTACAGAAAAAGGTGCTAAGAACTAAAAAATCTCGTAGAAGTGAGAAAGATGTGGGGGAATATACAATTGGGCAGAAACAAAATTTTGAGCATTCAGGTTGAAAACCTATGTTGTTAGCACCTATATTACCTGTTTATTTTCAAAATTCATTATGATTGTAAATATATAAATAAATAAATAAAATTTTGAGCACAATATTGTTTGGGAGAATTTTTTTAAGCATATAATATTTTTGGGTGCCAAATGCTTCCAAACATATTATATGTTCACATAATAACATATTGTTTTTTGGAAGACACCATTATTGAATTTGGATGCAAAAATACAAAATGTTTGGAACTTAGACTACCCAAACATATATTGTTTAGACCAATATGCTTTCAAACATATTATATATTGGAAGAGATCAAACATATAAATGTTTGGGCAATACCCAAAAATGTATATGCTTGAAGCAAAATATGTTTGGGAGTATATGTTACAGAAGCGATTTTTTGTGAGCGTGTATCGGGCGTAAAATATATATGGGAGATATATCTAAATCTGCACCGATTTCAAACAAGTTCAGTATGAATGGGAATTCTGCCACCTGTGCAAAATATCAAGTAAATCGGAGTGAAACTTTGGTCTCTGAGTGGAAATTTGGTCTACGGTGGTCATATGAGTCTAACTCTGGTGGAAGATTTGTATGGGAGCTATATCGAAATCTAAACCCATATCCACCAAATTTTGCACACTTGACTATATGCAAAATTTTAAGCAAATCAAAATTTTAAGCAAAACTTTAAGCAAATCAAAGTGAAACTGTGGCATTTTATCACAATCTAATATGGTCCCAGAAGACACACCATAACCTAAAGTGACTAAATAATGAGACACCACCTTGAAAATTTGCTTGAATTTTCTAAAATCATAGTTTTCCTCTAGACCTGTCTGTTGTAGACCATTGATGACATTTTACAATTACAATGAAGTTAGTAAACGAAAAACTTGAAAAATAAAACTATTACGAACACGTGCCACGCACATCCAACAAAAGTGTGTGCTTGTAATCGCACTCACTTGCTCACACCCCTTTTCAATGTAAACACTTAGCAGAGACCATTGCAATTATGGTTCGTCTGTATACTCACAAGAGAAGAGTATTCGCCACACACCCATCCAACACGCCACAATAGCAGACAAAGTGTAACAGTAAAATGCCTTTTATAGTTGTGCGCCATATATATATATATATATATATGGTTGCAATAAAAGCAACACTTACACCTTTCATATGTTTTACCACATAGCTCACTTAACTCACACACCAACACCCCCACCCACACTCATCGCCCTATCTCAACAACATAGAGTGGTGGTAGCCTAAAGAGAAAAATCAAAGTACTACTATATGGTAACCATGCAAAGGAGTGTAGCCATACATACATGTCGATATGTTGGCGTACGATGCCACTAATACGAGTATGTATGGGCACGGATGCTGCAGACTTGTTCTGAAAAACACTTGTAACCTGAAACTTTGTTGGTTCTGTGTTTTCTTTTGTCTTCCCTCACACACTCCGGTGTCGAATGAACACTCAAGAATGTTGAATAGTCAACAGCAATAAAAACAAATACAACACTACCAGCATATCATAAATATATGTATGTATGTATATCTGACATTAAGCTATGAATGCACTCTCATGCAATCGTGAGTGTTGAGCTCAGTGCAGTTGAAATTTCATTCTTATTCACTGAAGAATATTTTTCTGGAATATATTCAAGGGTTGCTCACCTACACCTAGAATATTTTGATATGAAATTAAAATGCTGTATCCGGTCATTAAAAAGAACTAAAGGAAATTGTATAATACGAAAAAAAATGCTTCCAGACAGATAATAACCCTCTTTGAATTTTTGATCTTTAAATGTAAAACTGCCATTGAACGTCTTTCACATAAAGTATGAAAGTACAGACAACTAGTATGAGTCTAGAGTATTGCAGCTTTGATGAACTACCACTCTCTTAGAGGTTGTTGTGTTGCTGAAAATCAGTGGTGCTAGTATTTCTCTGGCTTTTATCCCCAAATGGGGAATGTATAGGTCCCCAAAAATCCCCAATTGAAATTCAAATTGCTCGCAAAAACCCCCAATAAATTTTTGGCAAGTTTTTATGAACAAAATAAAGCAATAGGGTCTGCAGTAGAAAATCAGTAATAATTTAAAAACAAGTAAGGAAAGTCTAAAGTCGGGCGGGGCCGACTATATCATACCCTAAACCACCATTACAGAATTAGTAATCATAAGCATTTGTGGGGTAACATATAGGTCTGGGAGATAAATCGCAGTTGTATATTTAAGAAAATAAAGGGGTACATGTCTATGGGTGCTTTGTGTCAATCTGACTATAGCTCATAGTCAATGTTGCCAGGGAAAATGTTCGGCTTACCCTACAAGGACAAAAAAAGTTCCCTACTTTCCTATACATTCCCAAACAATTTTCCCTACTATATTTTTCGTTAAATTTAAAAAATTTTACAAAACAAAAATGGTTCTAAGTACTTTATTATCTTAAAACATGAATATGCACGTATATAACTTAGAATATAAATTTGTATTACCACCACGGTTGCCACAGTTGGTAGAATTTTACCCAAATTAGTAATCTTTTTTGTTAAATCTCTATAAAAATAAAATTGTGGAAAAAGTTAAACAAATTTTTGTAATTAATTTTTCTATAGAAATAAAATTTTGACAATAAATTCTATAGAAATAAAATTTTGCGAAAAAATTCCACAGAAATAAAATTTTGCGAAAATTTTTTATAGAAATAATACTTTACAAAAAATTTCTATAGAAATACAATTTTGACAAAATTTTCTACAGGAATAAAGTTTACCACACATTGTTAAAGATCAAGCCGGCTTCTAATTTCCTCCTCTAAAGCCACCAAAATTAGTGTGGGTAATAAATACAAATTTGTAAAAATCGAGCAATATTCTTATGTAAGAGCTACAAGTATGTATAAGTACGATCGGCTAGTACATCAAAATTTGAAATTTGAGTAACATTGGTTAATAAATAAGAGTACTATGGCCAAATTTGGGAAAATCGAGCGATGCATATATATGGAAGCTATATCTAAATCTGAACCAATTTGCATAATATTTTGCGGGTTTGATTAATACCACAAAAGGTTACCTTGTGCAAGATTTGAGTAAGATCAATTAAGAAATGAGGCCTTTATGGTCAAACATAAGGTTATTAGGGGCGAATTTTTCAAAATCGGGTGATACATACATGGGAGCTATATCTACATCTGAACCGATTTCGATGAATTTTGATTTTTTGCGCATATAGTTAGTGCTATAGAAGACTACATTTAGCCAAATTTGAGCAAGATCGGTTGATAAATAAGGGTTTTATGGCCAAATTTAGAAAAATCGGGCGGTACATATATATGGGAGCTATAGCTAAATCTGAACCGATTTCGATGATTTTTTGCACATATAGTTAGTGATATAGAAGATTGTATTAAGCCAACTTTGAGTAAGATCGGTTGATAAATAAAGGTTTTGTGGCCAAATTTGAGAAAATCGGGCGATACATATATATGAGAGCTATATCTAAATCTGAACCGATTTGGATGAAATTTTGCAGACATGAAGGGCGATGGAAAAGATTACCTTTTGCCAAATTTGGTGACGATCCGTTTGAAAAAGAGCGCAACGTGACCCCATTTGTCGAAATCGGGCGATACATATATATGGGAGCTATATCTAAATTTGATCCGATTTCTTCCAAATTCAATAGCGTTCGTCCTTGTGCCCAAAAAACTCCCTGTACTAAATTTCATTAAAATCGGTTAATAATTGCGACCGGAATCCTGTGAACAACAAATACATGGACAGACGGACGGACGGACACCAAGCGCTAGATCGACTCAGGAGGTGATTCTGAGTCGATCGGTATATATTTTATGGGGTCTAAAATCAATATTTCTGGTAGGCACATTTTTTGGCCGATCAAACTTATTATACCCTGACCACTATGTGGTTTAGGGTATAATGAAAAAAAAAAATGCAGTACAACACATAAGTATTGGCGCACCACTTATACCCTAAACCCCATAGTATCTGCAAAGAATGTACCTACCAGAAATATTGTTTTTAAGCCCCATAAAATATATACCGATCGAATCACCTCTTGAGTCGACTTAGTCCTTGGTGTCCGTCCATCTATCCATGTAATTGTTGTTCGCAGTATTCCGGTCAAGATTTCGAAACACAAAACCAGGAGAGCGGTGATCGTATTCCAAATGCTCGAGAAATGAAAATGGTAGTTCGATTGTCATGTATGTTATATATGAACGAAAATATTCTTCTAAATTCTCAAGTAATAAAATAGAGTGGTAGATCAACATAAAGGGAAACCATCTTCATCATTATGATATTTATGCAATATATTGTCCAAATCTATAAGGTATCGGGATGAGAGGGCAACATTTGGGCCCGAGTCCTCACGAAAGGATTTAATAATTGCAGGAAAATGTCTTAACCAAGCTGAGTTAAATTATAAATTAGCGCTTGGGCCCCCAAAATAAAATCCTTTATCCTCTTCTGTGACCAAATGCTAAATTTGCACTCTTTTTGTATGCTGTAGAATAAAAAAGACCAAAGTTTTTTTTTCATTTTGACAATTTGCTTTACTTCATTATACTGAACGAATTTAGAAAATGAACCCAACATTTATGGAAATTCCCCGCCATATTCCCATGTCCCAAATCCACGAAAAATATCCCCAATACTGTCAAAACTGATGAAAAGATGACATCAGAAACGTAATATTTGCTCCGTTCGTAACAGCTAGTTCAATGTTCTCTTTAGTGGAGGTAAGTGAAAATTACAGACAATCAGAAAACAATCTAGAAGAAGACGTATCTTTGAAATCTGGACTCTTGTTTACATTTTTTAATTTTCAAACCATCCTAAGTTAATTTCGCAAATAAAGGATTCCTGTAATTTTGAATTTAACAACGAAAATTCTGTTGTGTTTTCATTTTGAAAAGCAAATAGGAAACAACTGCTAGCGTCCACAAAACAACAATATTTGAGAATTATGTCGCTACAAATTGGTTTAGTTTTTCCACCAAAATACATACAAAATTAGAGGTAAAAAAATATATGTGACGAGCATTATGTTTTCATCAAATCTTATTAAATCACGTATGGAGGTTAGTTGACAGCCCCATGTATCAGGCTCACTTAGACTATTCAGTCCATTGTGATACCACATTGGTGAACTTCTCTCTTCACGAATGGAAAAGATTCATGGCATTGAGTGCGCAACATTTCATAGTTCTAAATTTATTGAAAAAAGTAAAACTGATTTTCGGCGCGGAAACTAAACTTATTCCCAACCTTAATGATGAATTTTTCTCGACTTTTTAAAACCAGGATACTTGGCAACACCTTAACAACTACATTACATACCTCCTCGAAATGTCTAAATGAGACGATGACAGGTAACTCTTGATGTTAAAATAATCAACACCATTGTCAGTTGCATCATTATCGCCATCGTCAACTTTGTCTACCAAAATGTTCTTTCCTCCCGTTGGCCATGGCAAGGAAATGTCAACGGAATTTTTTGTTAGACATTAATTATTTCATACTTCCAGAATTTCCTAAACTATCTCGAGTTCATTTTCCCATTTCTTGTCCTTTTCAAAATGCTTACTCATTATGTATTTATGAAATTATTTCACATTTACGTATTTCAAAGCTTCTCGTTTCCATTTTTTTTGTTTTTTGCCATGGTATCATGAAAAAGTGCTTAGTTTTTACAAGAATTTCAAGTAGTAGAGCTAATGACACGGATTCTGTTAAATGATCATTAGAAATTCTTAGGGAATTTATAATTGTAAGTGGCAAGTGTTGGCGTAATGAATATAGTTCCGCAGAAAGGATGATTCTGGTAAATGTGACAAATTAAGTATGATATTAGTTGAGATTTTATTCATTTGTGGGTCACTTGAAATTTGTGGACCACTTGAAACAGAAACCTATTGTGTTCATAAGATTGTGTTCATACAAATTGTGTTCATAAGATTTTAAAATATATATTTCCCTCGATGAATAAAAAACATTTACATGGGTAGCTATCATCAGGCACTTCATCGATTTTAGAAAATGGTCAAAAAAGGAAAATGAGCAAGAGAAACAAAATATTCTCCCTTAAACCTATAGTGACCGCTGCTTCTGCTAGGAAGATAGGCCTCACCTGGGCTATTGCACCAGCAAGGTTAAAGCGAGCAGCTGTTGCAGTGATTATATCCGCCAAGAAATGAGAGGGATACATCGATACTTAATACACCCAACTTAATATAACCACTTATTCTCGTGGGAAGATAGGCCTCATCTGGACAATTCGATCAGCGGGTTTATAGCGAGCGGCTGCTACGTTGATTGTGTTTCCGCCGAAATGAGAGAAGAAACATCGATACTCTTTTAAATCAAAAGTAACCATTTCCTCTGCTAGGAAGATAAGCCTCGGGCAATTCGAGCGGGTCTAATGGGAGCAGCTGCTGCGTTATGATATCGCGGAACTTTCTGTAGGCAACATGAAAATGATAAAGGGATGAAGTGGCGATCGCATTATTTTCTGAAGTCGTCCCAATTGACTTTGTTCTGATTAATAAAAGTCCGGCGATCAGAGGAAGTCTGAAGATCAGTCAATGGAGAAAACTATGGGAAGGTAGTCTGAACCCAAGATACGTCTTTTATCAGACCAGGCAAGAGAGCTCTGGCGAACTGCTACAATTACACACAATTCTAATGGAACCATTTTCATTCACCGTGCAAGCCGTGGGATTTTTCAAGGTGAATGTGCTCTACCAACGCTATATCCCTCTGGTCATAACCTAGGAGAGAATTCTAAAGTTCAGGGAGACATTAAAGTCTCTTTGGACTAAGCTATTATGACCTTACAACAACCACTCAATACCCGGAGAATAACCTGGGGCACAAATCCTAAGCGGCGAAATGTACACGTTTATATCTCTATCTCTGCTATCCCAGACTTGACCATTACGCCCATACCTTTGATGTAGAAGTTATTAGTATCTAGCATAAGCGGAAGCCAATCTCCTGTCACTATTTCTGGTGCTATCCTTCCAAAGCATATTGTAACCAGGCCCATATTGTGTTGCTATAGGTGGCGTTTGGCATAGTTTCATGGATCCCACGAGTTTTATTCGTTTCCGGTTCATAAAGTCTACTATTTCTCTAAACTTCCTGCGGAGTTCATTGCATTTAAACTGCAAAAACGATGCTCTATTCGGAATTGGAACAATAATGAGACAGTGAATATTGTTGCCTACATTGATGATTCGTTGCTGCACAGTAACCTCCCACGAAATCAGTGTGACTATAGTCCCGCAGCAATGTTAGGCCTGAACAGTTCCGGAAGTGCACTCCCACGAAATCAGTGTGACTATAGTCCCGCAGCGATGTTAGGCCTGAACAGTTCCGGAAGTGTACTCAATACATGCACCGAATACATCCCTCCGGAATAGAGCCACAGTGAGTTATATTTCGACAAACGGACCAAAACTATAGCCCGGGGTTCTCCTTTATTCCAATTCGGATCAACAGCAACTGGAGGAGGTTCTCCAGGATTGGGTAGTCATGCTATTGTGAAAACTCGAGTGCGGCAATAGACTGCCTTAAGTGTCTCAATGAAGTAACAGAACAGTTACATTATCCCCTACAATACACTCTCGGGGAAAAGCCCTCCTCGAATACTTGGTCTCAATGATCCTTAACACAAAGATCACAATAGACTACATGCATGGACTCTATGGAGCCACCGTGGTGCAATGGTTAGCATGCCCGCCTTGCATACACAAGTTCGTGGGTTCGATTCCTGCTACGACCGAACATCAAAAAGTTTTTTCAGCGGTGGATTATCCCACCTCAGTAATGCTGGTGACATTTCTGAGGGTTTCAAAGCTTCTCTAAGTGGTTTCACTGCAATGTGGAACGCCGTTCGGACTCGGCTATAAAAAGGAGGTCCCTTGTCATTAAGCTTAACATGGAATCGGGCAGCACTCAGTGATTAGAGAGAAGTTCGCCACTGTGGTATCACAATGGACTGAATAGTCTAAGTGAGCCTGATACATGGGACAGCCACCTAACTTAACCATGGACTCTAAAACCGCAATAGACTTCAGCATATTTCTCCAAAAAAGAGCTAAGTAGTTCAACTCAATCCCCTAATATGGTTAGCTGTCCACATACCAGGGAAATGTAATAATGATGCGATAGAAACACTGGCACCCATTTTACATAATCCATGGAAACATACTATTCGTACAAAATTCGGTACAATGACTATAGCATCAGTTGATATGTTCCTTAGCAGAAGTGAATAATCAAGCATCTCCTGAGTAGTATAAGGTAAAATAATCCCAATCCTTATTAACAATTATTTGAGCCATCTATTTTAATCTAAGTAGCTGTTTTCTGTCTTCTCATTCCTATTGTGTTCGTTATAGACTTTGCACCGTAATTCCATTTCCTTGTCATGTCTTTGTTCACTTTATTCCCCCATTACCTTCCAAAGTTCACCACAATAGATATTTCGTTCAGAAGTTTTCCATTGGACAACTTCTATTCAGCATTTTCCCTGTCGTATTAATCTTTTGTCTGAAATGTCTGAATCAATTTCCTTTGTCCATGTCAAACAGCCAATCGTCATAGGTATTGTCATAATTATCGTTAAATCAAACGATGACGATGATTATAGTCATAGCTATTGCTCTGATTAAAATTAACGATTAAACTAATCAATAATTAATGATTTCATTTGCATTATCTATCAAATGACATCGAAAAAATGAACGATGACGATGAAGGCAATAATATGAACCTACCCAACAACAACCACATAAATGGCAATTGCTGTGAATGAATCGAATTAGAATCGACTTCGTTACTTGCTGTGGTTCTCATTAGCCAGATTCTTAGCAATTATTAAATTGCAATGATTTATTGACAAATTGGTTTTGATTTATGACAAAAATAAATGACACTATCACATCAAACTGCCATCGTTAAACAATGTTTGTAACAATAAAAATTGGCTACACTTGAAAAAGTTTTATAGAAGTTCTAAGGTAGGAAGAATGCAGATATGGTAGGTCAATAACCTGACTTTTCTTGAAATGTAAAACGAATAGATATTGTGGTTCAAATAAAAGCTATGAAATCTCTCTATTAAAAAATTAATAATGGCGCCCGAGCAGAAACCTTGTATGACAATAAAAACTGAATTTTAATTTACTGCATGCTAGCAAAGAATACCGGTTGTAGGTTACAAATTATCACTGTTTACGTCCATCCAAAAAATGCTCTTCTAGAGCTAAGCTTAATTTCCACTGTACATGAAGTTCTTTTGAGGTTAAATTGCATTTGTTTTAGGAATTTTAAATGAAAATGTAGCATTTTACATATAATACAGTAATGCGAAATCATTGTATGGGATACTCTTTTAAAATTCATTTTTCGCCACTTCGGAATCTAAACAGAATACTTCAGTATGCAACCCAATTAGTTCTCCTCCTTATAACGACTTTAAAGTCTAGCTGCTTTTCTCGTGCAAAACTTTTTGTCTATTTTTAAAACTGCTTACAATCATCAAGGGTACCTATGGCAATATAGCATAGGCCGCGGATAGTTTTTTAAGTCCTGAAAAGTATACATTTTGCGGCAATAGTAAAGACAGATTCAGTTCCACCTAATGTGATTAATCTGACTTCATGTATATTACGATGTATGCAGAATATGAAATATTCATATTTTTTGAAGCTATTTCGAAATCCAGAAAAGCAATAATTTTTTTACGAATGTCCATTTACTAGAGACATAAAGTAGAAAAATGATCTCAAAATTTCGTATGTTTCGTCAAAGAAATATTTATAGTGTGTTTAGATTAAAACCTCTACTTTAAAATAACATCCAGAAATAAATTGAAGCTAAATGGGGAAATAGATTTTGTTGTCGTTTTCTAATGTCCTCTTATGTGAACAACGACACTTAAAGGGTTAAATAAAAATGCTATGTTCGGACTGCTTAATTTTCTTTTACATATAAAAACTAGATTCGATTTTCAGAGTGCTTAATAATGTAATGTCGCCCGAACAGGAGTATGCGTTAATATATAAACTTATGACAGCACCAACATTTGATTTCACTTTGAATACTTTAAATCCATAGTATTAAGTTCCGAATGCTTAATTTTGTTTTACATATAAAAACTATAATAAATTATCAAAAAATATAACAAAAAGGCGGCCGAGCAGGGACCATGTGTTCATAAGGAAAATTATTTAATTTTAAATTTCATCATTTAAGTAATAATACTAAGTTCCAAATGTCTAATTTTCTATGACATATAAAAACTAGATTCAATTATCGAAAAGTATAACAAAATGGCGGCCGAGCAGAAACATGCACATAGAGAAGGAATATGATCACCCCAACCATGTTCCAAAAGCAAAATGTTACTTTTTCACGGAAAACATGTAGCATGTTTGTCGAAATCATGTTCTGTTCTCGGAAATTATGCATCTTATTTCGGAAAGCATGTTATGTTTGACAAGAAAAAAATATTTTTGCGACTAGACGGTAGCTGTGAAAAAGTAACATGGTACTCTTGAAACATGTTTGAGATGATCATATTCCTTCTCTGGGAGTGCGTAATGTATAAACATGCGTTAATATGAAAATTAGGTCTGCACCAAAATTTGATTTCAAATTAATTATCTATTACATACAAAAATTTGATTCGATTATAAAAAAGTTTAACAAAATGGCGCCCGAGCAGCGACCATGTATTAGGTTAGGTTAGGTTATGTGGCAGCCCGATGTATCAGGCTCACTTAGACTATTCAGTCCATTGTGATACCACAGTGGTGAACTTCTCTCTTATCACTGAGTGCTGCCCGATTCCATGTTAAGCTCAATGACAAGGGACCTCCTTTTTATAGCCGAGTCCGAACGGCGTTCCACATTCCAGTGAAACCACTTAGAGAAGCTTTGAAACCCTCAGAAATGTCACCAGCATTACTGAGGTGGGATAATCCACCGCTGAAAAACTTTTTGGTATTCGGTCGTAACAGGAATCGAACCCACGACTTTGTGTATGCAAGGTGAGCATGCTAACCACGGTGGCTAACCATTGCACCACGGTGGCTCCCATGTATTAATATGGAAAAGAAGTCTGCACCAACATTTTCAAATTTCCCACTTAAAGTCATCGTACTAAGTTCAGAATGGTTATTTTCTTTTACATATACTTGATTATTAAAAAGTTTAAGGAAATCGGCGACCGGGCAGCGCCCTTTCATTTATATGGAAAATTAAGCCGGCACAGAAATTCGATTTCAAATTTAAGTATTTAAAGCCATAGTTTTAAGTTCTGAATGGTTAATTTTCTTCTACACATAAAATTAAATTCCATTATCAAAAAGTTCAACAAAAAGGCGCCCGAGCAGGGACCCTACGTTAATATAGAAAATTGGGTTTGTAACAAAATTTGATTTTAGATAGAAAAATGTAAAGTTGTATTTCATATATAATAAATTTAAAGCCATAGAACTTAGAACATAGAGCATTGGGAACGCTTTATTTTCTTCTTTTTTTCCTCTAGAAACAGTTTTTTCCTAAGTTGTAAATTGACAATTGTCTACTCAAAAACTTTCCTGATTGATTTACAACAAACCAATATTCCAATACTGTAATATTGAAGATAATTATCTGTATTGGTATATAACTCAATAAATAAAATAAAATAAAATAAATAAACCAACTACTATGAAATACAAGCAGCAATTTCAACTTTGATTAATTACAAATCCACGTGGAAGTCAAGCGTCGTATGCTTTTCAACACTGGGGTTTTATTTCATTTGGTATTTCAAATATTTATGACATTTCTTGTTAATATTTACATTCGACTTACGGGTTATATGCAAATATGCAATATTGAATTCTAAGAATTTTTATTTCGATATTAAGTTACATAAATAGTGGACGGTAAAAATACACAAAAAATCGACAGAAAAAAATAACGTCTGGATGAAAATGTGGGTCATTATATTTGCCAGCTAATTTTGCCATAACATTGTAATGTGGTTGAAGTTAATGACCCCAGAATGCCTTACTTATGTGGAATTAAAAACCTCGTTTGTATTGGCTGCCAATATTTCAAAAACACTGAAGAAGAAGATTCGTCATATACCAAAAGGCAAAATAATAATGTAGGTCTTTTCCATAATTGTGGAAAAGTCATTGCATTCACAAAAGTAGGTTACCAAAAGGAGTGATAGAAATTAAAAAAATTAGCTAAGATGTATATAGCACAAATGTTTAGGCTACCGTATGGAGTGGCAAAATTTCTTCTAGGCATGAAATTTGTAACACACTCCAACTCTTGGGAGTCACCGGTGAGCATGCCCACTTTGTATACAAATGGGCTTGGGTTCATAATGATGACATTTCAAAGCTACTCTAAGGCTATGATCACACTGGGCAAATAGGGCTCTACTTAAAAGACGGAGGATTAAGTTATGAAACTTAACCTCTTACGGACACTTAACCTCAGATTTCTAAACTATTTTAAAGCCAACTCAGCTGCAGAAGTGATCAATACGCTTTCGTTATTTTCCGCATTGATACACTCGATTTTTATACCCTCCACCATAGGATGGGGGGTATATTAACTTTGTCATTCCGTTTGTAACACATCGAAATATTGCTCTAAGACCCCATAAAGTATATATATTCTGGGTCGTGGTGAAATTCTGAGTCGATCTGAGCATGTCCGTCCGTCCGTCCGTCTGTTGAAATCACGCTAACTTCCGAACGAATCAAGCTATCGACTTGAAACTTGGCACAAGTAGTTGTTATTGATGTAGGTCGGATGGTATTGAAAATGGGCCATATCGGTCCAATTTTACGTATAGCCCCCATATAAACGGACCCCCAAATTTGGGTTGCGAGGCCTCTAAGAGAAGCAAATTTCATCCGATCCGGCTGAAATTTGGTACATGGTGTTAGTATATGGTCTCTAACAACCATGCAAAAATTGGTCCACATCGGTCCATAATTATATATAGCCCCCATATAAACCGATCCCCCGATTTGGCTTGCAGAGCCTCTAAGAGAAACAATTTTCATCCGATCCGGCTGAAATTTGGTACATGGTGTTAGTATATGGTATCTAACAACCATGCAAAAATTGGTCCATATCGGTCCATAATTATATATAGCCCCCATATAAACCGATCCCCCGATTTGGCTTGCAGAGCCTCTAAGAGAAACAATTTTCATCCGATCCGGCTGAAATTTGGTAAATGGTGTTAGTATATGGTCTCTAACAACCATGCAAAAATTGGTCCATATCGGTCCATAATTATATATAGCCCCCATATAAACCGATCCCCAGATTTGACCTCCGGAAGAGCAAAATTCTTCCCATTCGGTTGAAATTTGGTACGTGATGTTAGTATATGGTATCCAACAACCATGCAGGAATTGGTTGCTATCAGTCTATAATTATATATAGCTCCCATATAAACCGATCGCCGGATTTGACCTCCGGTGCCTTTTGGAGAAGCAAAATTCATCCGATCTGGTTGAAATTTGGTACGTGGTGGTAGTATATGATATTTAACAACCATGCCAATCCATAATCATTTATAGCCCCCATATAAACCGATCCCGAGATTTGGTTTTGGAGCCTCTTGGAGGAGCAAATTTCATCCGAGTGAGTTAAAATTTGTGGATGACAGTCTTTCGTAGAAGTTTCTACGCAATCCATGGTGGAGGGTACATAAGATTCGGCCTGGCCGAACTTACGGCCGTATATACTTGTTTTTCCTATCCTACTTGTATTTTTTTTTCGAAATTATTCGCTTATGCTTTTGATGAAAAATCCAAAAAAAACACTAAATGCTAATCATTCCAAAATTCAATCAAGATGTCATTGAAGCGAATTGAATGTTCTATAAACGAATTAAATATTCATGGGGGTAAATACGAACGTATGACTATAAGTATGTGGTGCTGCTACACATATATGCATGCTCATATTTGGATGTGGTCATGTGGGACAACAACAATATGCATCAGTTTCAGTACCAGTACCAACAACATCATCATCACCATCGTCATCATCATCATGAAAGCAACATAAAAATAAGACCTAAATATTTTGGTAAAATGTTTGCTGTTGTTCTTGTTGTTGTAGTTTTTATTCGGTGATATTTGGCTGCAATTTCAATCTGCAACTGAATCTCCCGCAATCCTTGGCAACAACAACGTTGGCATACATTTAGCATTTTCATTATGCTGTTTTTTTCTGTTGTTGTTTTTATTTGTGCACTGTTATTCATTCGATTTTTGTTCATTTTCTGACCGATTTGGGTGAAAGGAGAAAGTTGGATGCAACATATGCCAGAGTGGATGGATGTTGATGTTGAATATTGCCATCGGAATAATGTTTTCTTGATGTGGCTCAACGTGGTGGTCATTGTTGTAGGCCCCTCTAGTCAGTCAGCCAGTGGCTTTTAGGCCACTATATATATGATGTTGCCAAAAAAAAAAAATAAAACGAAAACCAACAATGGAAATAGGGATGTCCTATCAGAATATCGGTGTAAAAAGTGGAGGGATTATGGAAATATAAAAAATGTTTATGATCGGGCGCCATGAAAATAAAGATCTCAATAATTTCATAAAACGAAATTTAAGATGTCATCGCAGAGTGTTTCTTTGAAAATCGAAGAAATTGAAGATATTAAAGGTTTTTATGATCGGACGCCACTGAATTGAAGCAGCCATTAACTTCACATTTTACACACGAAAATGCAAATAGAGGAAATCATTAAATATTGAGAAATTTTATGATCGGGTGCCATTGAAATGAAACCGCCCCATAATTTTAAAATTGTATGCCACGTATTTATAGTACTGTGCCACTGAGCCTTTTTCCATTTTTACCATAATGATTCCGTACACGTGTAACGCCTAAAAATATGCAATTTATCTATAATTGATTTTGGTCACTATAAAACGTCGTTAGTTCAAAATTCAATTAGTCGATTTGAATCGATCAATGAAATCAAAAGCCATTAAGGCGAATTTTAAGATTACAAAAAGTCGACTTTGTTTTGTTTTGTTTTTTTTTTTTTTTTTTTTTTTTTGGCAAAAAGTCGATTTTTGACAAACTATTACCAGGGACCACAACATAATCTAGCCTAGGCAGTATTACCATTGTACCAATTTTGCCACTGAGAAACTTTTGTGCCACCAAATACCATATATTTAAGATGTGTTGCCCCCTTTTTATAAAACTATGCCACTTCCCAGCAAAAAAATTTGGAAGTTCTTCCAAAGGCACAACTTTAAAAGCACTTCCAGAAGATGCACACCCCATGATGTTCTTTATTTTAACTAACCAGGACGTTCTTTTAATTAAATTTTTTATAACTTGGTTTTTCATACTTTTAATGGATAATTTTAACTTTTTTGTTTCAAATTTGTTAAAAACAAAGTAAGAATTCATATAATGGTACAAATCATTTAAATTTTGTCGAAAAAAATGCTAAATCCAATCTGAAAAAATTGTGAATTTTTGAAAATATTTGAGGTCAAACGTTCCTGACTAGCGTTAGAATCCATTAAAAATTTTAAAAATTATTTATTTGACAAAATATCACAGAATTTTTTAATTTACATCCAAAACATTGAATTCGGATCACACCAAAAGAAGTGATGCAAATTCAGTGCAACGGCTGTTGAAATAAAGGACTTCCGTCCTATGACGAGCCCATGTTAATTTCATCGCTTCTGCGTCAATTTTGCACCACTTCCGGATCCAAAAAGAACATTTTCATTACTTTTTTGGCGACGCTTTTTTTGCTGGGTATTTATAGCCGTAAGAAACCTCCAGATTTTCAATTTCAGGCCAATTAAACAACAACTACGGTTTCTACAAGCCCAAAAAATAAAATCGGGGATAGCTCTATATGGGGGATATACTAAAACATTGACCGATATGCACCTATTTATGGTCGTAAAATAATTCTTGATTTCAAATTTTGTGCAAATTGGATAAAAACTATGGTTTCCATAAGCCCAAGAACTAAAATCGGGAGATCTGTCTATATGGGGGATATACCAAAACAAGGTCCACCGCGTCATTTAAGGCACACATATTTGTAGTCCTGCAATACTTCTAGATTTCAATTTTCAGGCAAATTTGATCAAAACTACGGTTTCCAAGAAGTCCAAGAAGTAAAATAGGTATATAGGGGACTATACCAAAACATGGACCGATACTCACCATTTGTGTCACACCTCTTTGTGGGCCTAAAATACCTCTAGATTATCAATTTCAGGCAAATTGGATAAAAACTACGGATTCTAAAAGCCCAAGAAGTAAAATCAGGAGATCGGTCTATATGGAGGATATACCAAAACATGAACCGATACTCACAATTTGTGTCACACCTCTTTGTGGGCCTAAAATACCTCTATTTCAGGCAAATTGGATAAAAACTACGGATTCTAGAAGCCCAAGAAGTAATATCAGGAGATCAGTCTATATGGAGGCTATACCAAAACATGACCCGATACTCACCATTTCTAGCACACCTCTTTATGGCCCTAAAATACCTCCAGATTTCAAATTTCAGGCAAATTGAATAAAAACTACGGATTCTAGAAGCCCAAGAAGTAAAATCGGGAGTTGGTCTATATGGAGGCTATACCAAAACATGGACCGATACTCACCAGTTTTTTATGGTCTTAAAATACCTCTAGATTTCAAATTTCAGACAAATAAATAAAAACTACGGGTTTTAAAAGCCCAAGACCCCAAATCGGAAGGTCGGTTTATATGAGCACTACATCAAAACCTAAACCGATATAGTCCATCTTCGAACTTGGCCTGCCTGCAGACAAAAGACCAGTCTGTGCAAAATTTCAGCACCATTGCTTCATTATTGAAGTCTGTAGCGTGATTACAACAGACGGACGGACAGACGAACATGGCTAGAACGTTTTAGAATTTCTCCCTGATCAAGAATATATATACCCAATACCCCAAATCGCTTTAAAATCTTCTCCATTGACAAACCTACCACAGCAAAATACAAATAAAAGAAAACCACTCTTAACAGTGCATTCGCTAACTTCAATTGCTACCACCTACCCTCCTTTTGATATCACAAGCCCCCAGTCTGTGTTCCCATTTATTGCGAATAAGATCTCATGAAATTGCCGTAACTGCTACAGTTACTGGACTCCACTCAAAGATGTGAAGCTATTAAACAGCTACGGAAAAAACTTTACTCTTTTCATTTTATGTTGCCACAAAATTTTTTTCGGTAATTTATCAGTACTTTTATGCTTCTTAATCTGTCTCATACTCTTCTCCCGCCCCGCTTGGTGTGAATTTCCAAATACTCTTCTTGTCGAGAAAATACTGTTGCATGGTCTCACCAATATTTTATCGCTGAAAAACTTGCCATAAAAAAAAAAAAACAATTTTCTCGCAACTTGCTTTAAGCTTTACTTTACGACGCGTCATCGTCTAACTGTAGAATGGCGTTTTGTTGGCGAACAAATTATGGCACCATTACAGCTCCTTATGGTTACATTTGGATACTTGGGTGTGCCCCGCTGTGGTCACTCAGTTTATTCCTCTTACTATGTGCTGGTTATTGGATTTTTCTTCTCCCTCCTCCATTGGACCAAATGACTTGTGGAAAATTAGCAAAATTTGTTATTATCAGGGTGTTCATTGGAAAAGTTTTCCTCTACCTGGGAGTGGGTTTGTGAACTCTTCTTTTATATTCATTTTCACCCATTACTATAAAAGTTTGGACAGTTCACATTTTTATTTTCATATCAAAAATTGTAAGAAAAAGTAATGTAAACGATGTCCAATGTGATCATATCACCATTGGATAGCAAGAGTTGTAGAATAGTTTGATACATAAAAGTTTATAGACATCCAAGTGAATGCTTATGAAGAGAAAATAACTTTTCGAAAGGTGATTATAAGCTAATGGTCATAATAGCAATGGCTGAGTGAAAATGGCATATGAATGTGTTTTTGTTTTGGCATATGAATGAGTTTTGATGTAGACCGAAATATAATAAAAACAACTATGACAATATTTACCAATTTATTCCCAAATAAGTGATATAGTAGAATTTTTCTCAAAATTCCTCTATGGTCAATATATATGTAATATTCGATTATTTATAACTGGCGACCGAGCAAGGCATTTCATTTTTAGTAATAACATAAACAATATTATGTCAATAACTACTGCAGAAAAACTTGCATAAAGTGCAATTAAACGTTTTCCATTGTTAAATAGTTCGATTTCCATTCCACAAGAAACTATATAAACAAATGGCGCCCGATCTTACCAATGTAATGCCAATTTTATAATGTTATGACCAGAGAAACTACCTAGTTCCACAGCTGGATTAGTTAAGATTATATGGTAAAGGATTGAGTTTTATCGTATTTGAAATTTAATATTAACCCTTAAATGTTCACTGTATCTTTTAAGATACAACTAGAAAAAAATTTTTACGTCTTAAATTTTTCACCAAATTCTATGAAATCAAGTTTACTTTATTTAATATGTCATAGCGCTATTTATAAAAATTAGTTTTTCAGGAAAATTTGTTATACATCTGAGTAATCTGCAGTCAAAAATAAAAATCTATTTTTTTAACTCAAATAATATTAGTAAATAACTTTAAATTTAATTTAATTATATAACATGTAATTAAATAAACTTAAATTAAATAAATAAGTTAATAAAAATTAAATTTAATTCAAATAAACTAAATTTAACCGATATTAAATTAAACTAATATTATTTGAGTTAAATTAACAAAACAAAATTTTTCTTATTCAATCTCGAAATTAATTAATCCAATTAATTTTTTAATTGAAATGTCTTCAATCACAGAAATGATAGTATCAATTACAAAATTAATTGAAAGTCAATTGAAAAATTAATTGATCCAATTAAAAAATTAATTGATAATATTAATTTTTGTGATTGATTTTTGTTTCTATTAAAAACATTTTTTAAATCAGTTGGATTGTTAATTGAATATTTTCTAAAATTCAATTAAGTCTTTAATTGGAAACATTTTCGTGAATTTTTATACCCTCCACCATAGGATGGGGGTATATTAACTTTGTCATTCCGTTTGTAACACATCGAAATATTGGTCTAAGACCCCATAAAGTATATAATTATGGGTCGTGGTGAAATTCTGAATCGATCTGAGCATGTCCGTCCGTCCGTCCGTCTGTTGAAATCACGCCAACATCCGAACGAAACAAGCTATCGACTTGAAACTTGGCACAAGTAGTTGTTATTGATGTAAGTCGGATGGTATTGCAAATGGGCCATATCGGTCCACTTTTACGTATAGCCCCCATATAAACGGACCCCCAAATTTGGCTTGCGATTGCTCTAAAAGATGCAAATTTCATCCGATCCAGCTGAAATTTGGTACATGGTGTTAGTATATGGTCTCTAACAACCATGCAACAATTGGCCCATATCGGTCCACTTTTACGTATAGCCCCCATATAAACGGACCCCCAAATTTGGCTTGCGATTGCTCTAAGAGAAGCAAATTTCATCCGATCCGGCTGAAATTTGGTACATGGTGTTAGTATATGGTCTCTAACAACCATGCAAAAATTGGTCCACATCGGTCCATAATTATATATAGCCCCCATATAAACCGATCCCCAGATTTGACCTCCGGAGCCTCTTAGAGGAGCAAAATTCAGTCGATCCGGTTGAAATTTGGTACGTGGTGTTAGCATATGGTCTCTAACAACCATGCAAGAATTGGTCCATATCGGTCCATAATTATATATAGCCCCCATATAAATCGATCCCCAGATTTGTCCTCCGGAGCCTCTTGGAGGAGCAAAATTCATCCGATCCGGTTGAAATTTGGAACATGGTGTTAGAATGTGGTCTCTAACAAACGCGCAAGAATTGGTCCATATCGGTCCATAATTATATATAGTCCCCATATAAACCGTTCCCCAGATTTGATCTCCGGAGCCTCTTGGAGGAGCAAAATTCATCCGATCCGGTTGAAATTTGCAACGTGGTGTTAGTATAAGGCCGCTAATAACCATGTCAAAATTGGTCCATATGGGTCTATAGTTATATATAGCCGATCCCCAATCACGCAAAAATTGGTCCATATCGGTTCATAATCATGGTTGCCCCTCGAGCCAAAAATAATCTACCAAAATTTTAGTTTTATAGAAAACATTGTCAAAATGTTATTTCTATAGAAAATTTTGTCAAATTTTTATTTCTATAGAAAATTTTGTCAAAATTTTATTTCTACAGAAAATTTTGACAAAATTTTATTTCTATAGAAAATATTGTCAAAATTTTACTTCAATAGAAAATGTTGTCAAAATTTTATTTCTATAGAAACTTTAAACTTAATAATAAACGTATTTAATCGGCCTTTTTTAGTTTAACTCGGACAGACACATGAGTCTAGCCAGACCTTTTTCGATTCTAATTGTAATTAAAATACATTTATAATCTAGCTAGAGACTTGAAACTTCTGGTACCCTTCTAAAATTTTATTACCTATCGATGTGTGAAAAAATCCGGACGGAAAATACGACAGTAATAATGTAATAATATCAACAAAATAGCATATTTTCCATATAAATACATTAAAATACATAGTGGGTCTGGCCAGGCCCCATGTGTTACGAATGTGACTATCGAAACATGTGTATGACGGAGGGTTAATATATACCACGTATGGACTATGTAGTATATATTACGGTGTTAGGAAGTTTTAAGATACCTTGCCATCGGCTTCAGTAGAAGTTTCTACGCAATCCATGGTGGAGGGTACATAAGCGTCGGTCTGGCCGAACTTACGGCCGTTTATACTTGTTTTCTGTGTTATTATAACATTTTTTTACAATATACTACTTAAATTTCAAACTAAATACAAGCAAGAGTATTGTGGAGCACTATGACCAATCGTCATCACCATGGCGTTTTTTTATCAAAAATATCTAACACTACTAAATATTTTCAACTTTTTCTGTTGAACCTTTCCAATTATATTTTGCTGTTATTATTACTCCATTAGGTTCACAATGTTTTGTTTTTTAAGTACCAAAACTTTCCTTACACTTTCTGCTTATATCATCCCAAAGCACCCACTAAATGCCTCATTGGTCCATCGCCTTGTCATGTGACATACATTTATGCAAATGACCGATTTATGGTTTCCCTAGAAAATAATATAAGTTTGCAATAAATTGTTGTCGACAGACCTTCAATCATATTTCATTTATGCAAAGATATCGTAGTAAAATATTCTGTTTGCATTTTGGCATAAAAATGCCATAAATTGCTGATCCCATCATGAATTAACACAAACATTTTAGCATATTTTCGAAGAGATTTTTTTTATGGCTCCGGGTTCATACGTTTGGTCAAAATTGTTTTAGCCACTTCAACCAAAAACTATTTTTTTTATGAATTTTTTATCCACAGCCAAATTAACACTTATTTCATTTTTTTTTTTTTGTTTTGGCCATTTTTTCTCATTCAGAGGGATAAGTGAATCAAACAAAACGATACGTAACGAATGACAGTGAATGCATGAATGAATGAACAAACGAATAGTTCACAGGCTAGGTCCGTTGATTGGTTATGACGGCGAGTAAGGGTATGGTAGTTGGAAATGTTGCTAGCGACAGGTGAATGAATGGATGAATTGGAGCTGGATGCTGATGACGATGACAAATTTATTCATATATATATTCAATATGAATATTTAGCAGGTTTATATGTGTGAACGAATATATCTTAGGTTGAATTGGAATTGGTCTAAAGAATTACCTGAGACAAACAAAATTTAATGACTACACGAAGAGTAGAGATATGGTCAAATTTCTATTGAAATTTGCGTTCTTTTGGTCAAGTTTTAGCAAATACTCTATATGACCGTTTTATTTGCAAAATAAAATTATGGAAACTAAAATGACACAAAAGAATATAGAAACTCAGCAGACAAATTTGGAAGTTATTCTTAAAGCACAACTTTAACCCTTAAATTGCATTGTAGCTTTTAAGATACAACCAGAAAAAAAATGACCCAGTTCTATGAAATTAAGTTTTTTGCATTTAAAACATAATAGCGCTATTTTTAAAAATATGTTCATCCGAAAAATTTTAGTACTTTTTAGTAACATGCAGTCAAAATTTAAAATTAAATTTTGAAGAAAAATTCAAAAAACTACAAATTTGAAATTAAATAATATATACCAGATTTGAAAGTAATGTTGGCAAAAAAAAACTGTGTAATGTAAAAATATCTCTATTCTCTACTTAAATCAAATTGTTTATTTGTACATAAAAACTCAGTTTAATTCTCACTGTATTTTTTAAGAGATAACCATTATTTAAAAGAAAAAAATATAAACTTTTTTTTGAAAAAAAACATGTATATACGGCCATAAGTTCGTCCAGGCCGAATCTTATGTACCCTCCACCATGGATTGCATAGAAACTTTTACTAAAGACTGTCATCTACAATCGAATTACTTGGGTTGCGGTAACACTTGCCGATGGCAAGGTATCTTCAATGGAAATAAAATTTTGCCAAAATTTCCTATAGAAATAAAACTTTTTTCTTTCTTTTTTCTATATAAATAAAATTTTGATAAAATTTTCTATATAAATAAAATTTTGATAAAATTTTCTATAGCAATAAAATTTTGACAAAACTTTCTATAGTAATAAAATTTTGACAAAATTTTCTGTAGAAATAAATATTTGACAAAATTTTCTACAGAAATAAAATTTTGACAAAATTTTCTATAGAAAAAAAAATTGATAAAATTTTCTATAGAAATAAAATTTTGATAAAATTTTCTATAGAAATAAAATTTTGACAAAATTGTATATAGAAATAAAATTTTAAGAAAATTTTATATATATATAAAATTTTGATAAAATTTTCTATAGTAACAAAATTTTGACAAAAATTTCTGTAGAAATAAATATTTGACAAAATTTTCCATAGAAATAAAATTTGAACAAAATTTTCTATAGAAAAAAAATTTTGATAAAATTTTCTATAGAAAAAAAAATTTTGATAAAATTTTCTACAGAAATAAAATTTTGACAAAATTTTCTATAGAAATAAAATTTTGATCAAATTTTAAGAAAATTTTCTATATAAATAAAATTTTGATAAAATTTTTTATATAAATAAAATTTTGATAAAATTTTTTATAGAAATAAAATTTTGACAAAATTTTATATAGAAATAAAATTTTGACAAAACTTTCTATAGTACTAAAATTTTGACAAAATTTTCTATAGAAATAAAATTTTGGTAATTTTTTTTTTTTTAAATTTAAATTAAATTTGGTAAAAAAAAATGTTGACAAAATTTTCTATGGAAATAAAATTTTAACAAAATTGTCTATATAAATAAAATTTTCTATAGAAATAATTTGTGACAAAATTTTCCATAGAAATAAAATTTGAACAAAATTTTCTATAGAAAAAAAATTTTGATAAAATTTTCTATAGAAAAAAAAATTTGATAAAATTTTCTACAGAAATAAAATTTTGACAAAATTTTCTATAGAAATAACATTTTGACAAAATTTTCTATAGAAATAAAATTTTAAGAAAATTTTCTATATAAATAAAATTTTGATAAAATTTTCTATATAAATAAAATTTTGATCAAATTTTAAGAAAATTTTCTATATAAATAAAATTTTGATAAAATTTTTTATATAAATAAAATTTTGATAAAATTTTTTATAGAAATAAAATTTTGACAAAATTTTATATAGAAATAAAATTTTGACAAAACTTTCTATAGTACTAAAATTTTGACAAAATTTTCTATAGAAATAAAATTTTGGTAAATTTTTTTTTTTTAAATTTAAATTAAATTTGGTAAAAAAAAAATTTGACAAAATTTTCTATGGAAATAAAATTTTAACAAAATTGTCTATATAAATAAAATTTTCTATAGAAATAATTTGTGATAAAATTTTCTATAGAAATAAAATTTTGACAAAATTTTCTATAGAAATAAAATTTTGACAAAACTTTCTATAGTAATAAAATTTTGACAAAATTTTCTATAGAAATAAAATTTTGGTAAATTTTTTTTTTTTAATTTAAATTAAATTTGGTAAAAAAAAATTTTGACAAAATTTTCTATGGAAATAAAATTTTAATAAAATTTTCTATAGAAAAAAATTTTTTATAAAATTTTCTATAGAAATAAATTTTTGATAAAATTTTCTGTAGAAATAAAATTTTGATAAAATTTTCTATAGAAATACAATTTTGACAAAATTTTCTATAGAAATAAAATTTTGACAAAATTTTCTATAGAAATAAAATTTTGGTAAATTATTTTTGGCGATATGGACCAATTTTTGTGTGATTGGCCATCGGTTATATATAGGTTAGGTTAGGTTATGTGGCATCCCGATGTATCAGGCTCACTTAGACTATTCAGTCCATTGTGATACCACAGTGGTGAACTTCTCTCTTATCACTGAGTGCTGCCCGATTCCATGTTAAGCTCAATGACAAGGGACCTCCTTTTTATAGCCGAGTCCGAACGGCGTTACACATTACAGTGAAACCACTTAGAGAAGCTTTGTAACCCTCAGAAATGTCACCAGCATTACTGAGGTGGGATAATCCACCGCTGAAAAACTTTTTGGTGTTCGGTCGTAGCAGGAATCGAACCCACGACCTTGTGTATGCAAGGCGGGCATGCTAACCATTGCACCACGGTGGTTATATATAACTATAGACCGATATGGACCAATTTTTGCATGGCTGTTAGTGGCCATATACTAGCGTAGTGTACCAAATTTCAATTACTTTCACCACGAGACCCTCATATAAACTCACGCTCAGATTTGGCTTGCGGAGCCTCTTGGAGGAGCCAAATTCATCCGACCCGGTTGAAATTTGGTACATGGTGTTAGTATATGGTCTCTCACAACCATGCAAAAATTGGTCCAAATCGGTCTATAATTATATATAGCCCTCATATAAACCGACCCACAGATTTGGCTTGTGGAGCCTCTAAGGGAAGCAAATTTCATCCGATCCGGTTGAAATTTGGTACATGGTGTAAGTATATGGTCTCTAACAACTATGCAAAAAATTGGTCCACATCGGTCCATAATCATATATAGCCCCCATATAAACCGATCTCCAGATTTGACTTTCGGAGCCTCTAAGAGAAACAAATTTCATCCGATCCGGCTGAAATTTGCAATTGTGCATTCCTCCCTAATATACCTTCGCTCTATATTTAAGTTTACACTATGGAAAAGTTTCACCACATCAAATAGCATGTGGCCAATTCATGAAATGTAATAAAGTCATCATACCACTGAAGGAAAAAACAAAACTAGCCAACCAAACTATGAACACAATATTCGAATACCAATCGAAGGAGGAGTATCACTCCCCATTCTCCCTCCCCCCCTCTATGATCCCTTGAGCAATAACACAAACATATTGATATCCAAAACCGAAAAGCAAATAATCCAAACCAAGAAAAAAAAACTGAAATGAATAATGGAATCCTTGTTATGAATGCCAACCATCATCATCGCCACAACGACCACCATCGTCAATGGAATGGAATGGACACTAAAAGTTGATTGGAACATGGTTGGTAATATGTCATCACAAAGTCAAAGCCTTTTTGTTTGGAATTTACCGGGGACGGGAGCAAATTCTAGGGTCAAAATCGAACATGAGGATTACAAAGCCAGAATTACATTGAGCGAATGGGGTTGATTTTTGCAAGGGCTTTTCAAAGGATTAGCTTAGAGAAAAGGATAGACAATTTTTTTGAGAAATTCTTTTATACACACATACACACAGAAAAAAAGTAAACTAGATTATGGGTAAAATCTAACTATCTCGTGCGAAAATTGAACTAAATTGTGTTCCAAATTTTGGGATTCATTCAATTAACGAAAATTTTCCGATATTTTTTAGATTTTTAATTACTATTTACGAAAATCATCCTTCTCGAAAAGAAAAACTGAACTAAAAATAAAGAAAAAAATCTTAGGCGCCATATCATTACCATTTTAACCACGCTGTAGTTCATTCTTACTATTTATTTTTGAGAAGTGTACGAAAAACTTCATCTGTTTTAGTTAGGTTAGGTTAGGTTATGTGGCAGCCCGATGTATCAGGCTCACTTAGACTATTCAGTCCATTGTGATACCACAGTGGTGAACTTCTCTCTTATCATTGAGTGCTGCCCAATTCCATGTTAAGCTCAATGACAAGGAACCTCCTTTTTATAGCCGAGTCCGAACGGCGTTCCACATTGCAGTGAAACCACTTAGAGAAGCTTTGAAACCCTCAGAAATGTCACCAGCATTACTGAGGTGGGATAATCCACCGCTGAAAAACTTCATCTGTCTTAGTTAGAATTGAACTAATTTGTATGTCATTGAAATTTTGCTGCCATTTAGTTCATACAATTTTTGAGACATACCTGGAATAAAAAAATCTTTGGCCTTAGGTTAGGTTAGGTTAAAGTTGCAGCCCGATTAAGTTTCAAGCTCACTTAGACTATTCAGTCAATTGTGCTACCACATTTAACTAAAAGTACCTATTACATATGGGCACTTCTAGTTTTAACCTCTGAACCTTCTCGATTATTTTATTCTGTTGAACCAACCAGATTGTTCCAAAAACATTAGCAGACTGCTTAAGTTAACGTTTTCCAGGTCCGCCAGTAATCTGAAGCTATATGCCCCTAAAATTTGCTTACGCCTTACACAAAATGCAGGACACTCACACAAGAGGTGCTTATTGATTCCTTTTCCTCTTTCCATCTTTGGCCTTGGGAAAATTTCTTACAACATTTTAAAAATAAACTAAAACAAAATAATATTTGTGCAATAAGTATTAGTTCACTTTAGCATCAGTTTTACAACAATTTTTTTTCTGTGTAGGATGGAATTTTATATTAGTCTGTTGTCGATTTAATTTCAAACTTTACCACCTTTCCATCACTACTACGATCTAATTCTGTGAGGGTTAAGACTTTTCCCAACATCTCAAGTCCATTATGTCCTCTACTTTATGTTTGTATAGGCTTTATTGGTTATTTAAAATTCATTCATTGTATATTTAAGAAAAATCAATGTTTATTTGTCCCTTGACCAAATTGTAACAAAACCTTGGCTACAAAAGTTCGTAACCTATGTCAATATTCATAC
The DNA here is from genome assembly GCF_050003625.1 of Haematobia irritans. Taxonomy (NCBI): domain Eukaryota; kingdom Metazoa; phylum Arthropoda; class Insecta; order Diptera; family Muscidae; genus Haematobia; species Haematobia irritans. The sequence goes on along the minus strand of NC_134399.1, from coordinate 67,907,229 downwards.
TTTGTCACTTCATGATGCATATTCTAGAGAGTAAAAACACAAATTTTGTAAATGAACACAGAATGTACTCATGTTTATTTATGAAATCAAGGTTTTTACGGGCCACCAACTTCGTAAGCTTCTCGTAACCTATACATCCTATATGAGGCTGTGGCTTGTATATGAGAAAATCAGAGAAAATTCAGAGATTCACAATCATAGGACTTCATTGCAACTTGAGTACCTTGCAATTAATTTTTTCTATTATGGCAAAAGCTCCATTTGTGCCAATGCAAAATTGTCTCTATAACTTAGTACTTAAATCGATGACAGAGCGATATCTCTATGGACATTCTATCCTCTCCTGTTGTCCATTGCTTGTACACTGCAAAAAAAATCCGTAGTTAAACTAACGCTAAATTTAACGTATTTTTATTGCAAAAAAATTATTTGGAGTTAAATTTTATTATTTTTTTCCAAATTTTCTACAGCCCAATGAAATTTTCTTTTTGTTAAGTAGGTATCAAGCAATTTATGAAAAAGTTCAATAACCGTACACAATATGAACTATGGCAAAAGAAAATTTTCGTTCGATTCCCAAAAATAATAAGAATGAACTACAGTATGGTTGAAATGGTCATGATTGGAGCCAATGATTTTCTTCTTTACTTTTAGTTCAATATTCCACGTTCTTCCACGAGAGAGTGCAATTACTTGAGTTGTAGCTAAAAAGTACACCCACTCAAAAAAAAGTGAACTCTCTATTTCACAAAAGCCAATTTAACTTTATTTTAATTCATGGAATTAAAGGGTGATTTGTTAAGAGCTTGATAACTTTTTTTTAAAAAAAAAACGCATAAAATTTGCAAAATCTCATCGGTTCTTTATTTGAAACATTAGATTGGTCCATGACATTTACTTTTTGAAGATAATTTCATTTAAATGTTGACCGCGGCTGCGTCTTAGGTGGTCCATTCGGAAAGTCCAATTTTGGGCAACTTTTTCGAGCATTTCGGCCGGAATAGCCCGAATTTCTTCGGAAATGTTGTCTTCCAAAGCTGGAATAGTTGCTGGCTTATTTCTGTAGACTTTAGACTTGACGTAGCCCCACAAAAAATAGTCTAAAGGCGTCAAATCGCATGATCTTGGTGGCCAACTTACCGGTCCATTTCTTGAGATGAATTGTTCTCCGAAGTTTTCCCTCAAAATGGCCATAGAATCGCGAGCTGTGTGGCATGTAGCGCCATCTTGTTGAAACCACATGTCAACCAAGTTCAGTTCTTCCATTTTTGGCAACAAAAAGTTTGTTAGCATCGAACGATAGCGATCGCAATTCACCGTAACGTTGCGTCCAACAGCATCTTTGAAAAAATACGGTCCAATGATTCCACCAGCGTACAAACCACACCAAACAGTGCATTTTTCGGGATGCATGGGCAGTTCTTGAACGGCTTCTGGTTGCTCTTCACTCCAAATGCGGCAATTTTGCTTATTTACGTAGCCATTCAACCAGAAATGAGCCTCATCGCTGAACAAAATTTGTCGATAAAAAAGCGGATTTTCTGCCAACTTTTCTAGGGCCCATTCACTGAAAATTCGACGTTGTGGCTCGTTAGTAAGTCTATTCATGATGAAATGTCAAAGCATACTGAGCATCTTTCTCTTTGACACCATGTCTGAAATCCCACGTGATCTGTCAAATACTAATGCATGAAAATCCTAACCTCAAAAGAATCACCCTTTATTATGTGTGGAGAAAGTTTCCTTTACTCTAATATTTTTTTGTGTACGTTAGTTAAATTAACTAAAACCGAGGAAAAAAATATACTCAAATGAAGCATAAAGGTTAACTAAATTCGTGCCTTCCACAAAATAGTTCAGAATTTCTTTAAATTTGTAAATTTTACCAAAAATGCGTCCATCATGAACTTCGTATGTCACTAAAGACATTCTTGCAATTTTGAACTCCAAGTTTTTCCTTCAGACTACAAAATTTTCTTTAACAAGTGGAATAACTTAGTTATGTCTAATTAATTTTCTTGAATTTGTCGAAAAATATTTACTTATTTCTATGACCTCGGCGTGATGCCAACGTTTGTAATACTGTTTAGTTAAAATTTGCTACAAATATTTAAAATTTTCTAAAATTAACCGAAAGTTTTCTTCCTGGTGGGTTCACTGTTTTTTCAGTGCAGGACATTAATTTTCCTGGTGTTAACAACGCTTTGTGGAAATCTCAAAATGTGGAGTATAACAGGTTGGCTGATAAGTCCCCGGTCTAACAAAGAAAAACACATTTTTTTTGTCAAAATTCATTTTTATTATTCAACATAGTTCCCTTCAAGAGCGATACAACGATTATAACGACCTTCCAATTTTTTGATACCATTTTGGTAGTACTCCGTCGGTTTTGCCTTAAAATAGGCCTCAGTTTCGGCGATCACCTCTTCATTGCAGCCAAATTTTTTCCCTGAGAGCATCCTTTCGAGGTCTGAGAACAAGAAAAAGTCGCTGGCCCAATTCATGAATTTTTGCCATCGTTCTCAATGACTTGTGGCACGGTGCGTTGTCTTGGTGGACCAACACTTTTTTATACCCTCCACCATAGGATGGGGGGTATATTAACTTTGTCATTCCGTTTGTAACACATCGAAATATTGCTCTAAGACCCCATAAAGCATATATATTCTGGGTCATGGTGAAATTCTGAGTCGATCTGAGCATGTCCGTCCGTCCGTTCGTCGGTTGAAATCACGCTAACTTCCGAACGAAACAAGCTATCGGCTTGCAACTTGGCACAAGTAGTTGTTATTGATGTAGGTCAGATGGTATTGCAAATGGGCCATATCGGTTCACTTTTACGTATAGCCCCCATATAAACGGACCCCTAAATTTGGCTTGCGAGGCCTCTAAGAGAAGCAAATTTCATCCGATCCGTCTGAAATTGGGTACATGGTGTTAGTATATGGTCTCTAACAACCATGCAAAAATTGGTCCACAGCGGTCCATAATTATATATAGCCCCCATATAAACCGATCCCCCGATTTGGCTTGCGGAGCCTCTAAGAGAAACAAATTTCATCCGATCCGGCTGAAATTGGTTACATGGTGTTAGTATATGGTCTCTAACAACCATGCAAAAATTGGTCCACAGCGGTCCATAATTATATATAGCCCCTATATATACCGCTCCTCCGATTTGGCTGGCGGAGCCTCTAAGAGAAACAAATTTCATCCGATCCGGCTGAAATTTGGTACATGATGTTAGTATATGGTCTCTAATGACCATGGAAAAATTGGTCCTTATCGGTCCATAATTATATATAGCCCCCATATAAACCGATCACCAGATTTGACCTCCATAGCCTCTTGGAAGACCAAAATTCATCTGATTCAGTTGAAATTTGGTACGTGATGTTAATATATGGCCTCAAACACCCATGCAAAAATTGGTCGATATTGGTCCGTAATTATATATAGGCCCCATATAAACCGATCCCCAGATTTGACCTCCGGTGCACCTTGGAAGAGCAAAATTCTTCCCATTCGGTTGAAATTTGGTACGTGATATTAGTATATGGTATCCAACAACCATGCAGGAATTGGTTCCTATCAGTCCATAATTATATATAGCTCCCATATAAACCGATCGCCAGATTTGACCTCCGGTGCCTTTTGGAGAAGCAAAATTCATCCGATCTGGTTGAAATTCGGTACGTGGTGGTAGTATATGTTATTTAACAACCATGCCAAAAGTGGTCCATATCAGTCCATAATCACTTATAGCCCCCATATAAACCGATCCCGAGATTTGGTTTTGGAGCCTCTTGGAGAAGCAAATTTCATCCGAGTGAGTTGAAATTTGTGGATTCGGCCTGGCCGAACTTACGGCCGTATATACTTGTTTCTTCTTCATATGGGGCCGTTTTGCCTCGATTTCGACCTTCAAACGCTCCAATAACGCCATATAATAGTCACTGTTGATGGGTTTTCCCTTTTCAAGATAATCGATAAAAATTATTCCATGCGTATCAGAGGCCATTACTTTGCCAGCGGACTTTTGAGTCTTTCCACGCTACGGAGACGGTTCACCGGTTGCTGTCCATTCAGCCGATTGTCGATTGGACTCAGGAGTGTAGTGATGGAGCCATGTTTCATCCATTGTCACATATCGACGGAAAAACTCGGGTGTATTACGAGTTAACAGCTGCAAACACCGCTCAGAATCATCAACACGTTGTTGTTTTTGGTCAAACGTTAGTTCGCGCGGCACCCATTTTGCACAGAGCTTCCGCATATCCAAATATTGATGAATGATATGACCAACACGTTCCTTTGATATCTTTAAGGCCTCTGCTATCTCGATCAACTTCATTTTATGGTCATTTAAAATCATTTTATGGATGTTTTTGATGTTTTCGTCGGTAACCATCTCTTTCGGGCGTCCACTGCGTTCACCGTCCTCCGTGCTCATTTCACCACGCTTGAATTTTGCATATCAATCAATTATTGTTGATTTCCCTGGGGCAGAGTCCGGAAACTCATTATCAAGCCAAGTTTTTGCTTCCACCGTATTTTTTCCCTTCAGAAAACAGTATTTTATCAAAACACGAAATTCCTTTTTTTCCATTTTTTTTCACAATAACAAAGGTTGCTTCACAAAAGACGCTCTATCTCACAAATTAATTGACTTACAGACGTCAAATTTTGCCAAGAATCATTTGAAGGTTGGTCTATATAAAAATAATATGCATTTAATACTAGCGACGCCATCTATGTATCAGACCGGGGACTTATCAGCCAACCTGTTAGATAGCTTCCTAAATGATGTCTTTATTTTAAAGAAGCCGTATCTTTGATGTGGAGATAATGCCAAAATCCTATTTTAAAATCAATAACAATAGACCTCATTCTTATAGACTAACATCGAGATATTGTATATGATGAATCGTTTAGAATTCTTAATATAAAGTCAATCTAAAAAGTCCATTTCTCATTGACATCAGCAACACTGTATGATAAGTTCTCACAATTCCCTTCAATATTTTTTTTCTTATTCCATTTCAATTTAATTTTTATCATATGTCACATTCCCGATTATTTTCGTAGCCCCAAAATGGGTAGTTCAAAAGTCATATCCCATCAATATGTTAAATTCTATTCTATTGTAAATAAATAGGCTTCACAATAGCTTCCTTTTCATATACAAATGTCATAAAAGTATGTTCAGTCGTAAGTATATTGAGATGATTGAAATGCTCGGTTATTGCCAAGAAATTTACATAAAAATACACTCGCAATTCTAAACGATGCCATTGAGGACACCATCAAAAGGATCAACAGTACAATGTGTTGCTTGGGTTTAATATATGAAATAAATTTCAATAAAGTAGAATAGAGTGGATTCAATCTGCAATGGAGTGGATCGAAAATCATACTCGAAAATGGGACACAAAGACATTATGAACAATCACTTGTAATAGCTTCAAGGGATAATGGAGGTTTGGAATATAAATAATCTCTTCGATCAAGCCCAGGCGATTTCATTCTTTACATAGACTTCTTCAAGTCTTTTTAAATTCTATTAACATTCCTCCAATCCTTTATACCCTCAACATTTACAATCCACCCTAATGTATATCTTAATATATATCCAGCTTGTAGCCATCACTTAATGCATGAACTAAAATTGTTGGATACCCAAACGAAATGTCGATTATAAAAGAAACATGAGTAAAGTGCCAATAAATGTTTTCAATTTAACTAAAATAAACGGCAAACCAGCAATAGGTCGTCGAAAATCTACTCCAAACTGAAAATCCAGCAACAGTTTAGAAAGTGAGGCACAAAAAGAAAAATAAAATGAAATTTTCTATATTAAATGGCATCCTGCGGCGGCGACAATGGTACGCCAGACCACACTACAGTAGACATCCAAACGGTAGACAAATACTAGTTGGTTGAGATAGGTCACAGGAACAGTGGGTAAAGAAATATGTATGGAGATACTCGTACGAAAGGCCAATGCTGAGGGAAGAAAGGATGCTACCAAACGTATAAAGAAACCTGAAAACACCCAGAGAAGGAATATGATCACCTCAAATATGTTTTAAGAGTAAAATGTTATTTTTGGGTGGTGACCATGTAACATGGTTTTCGCACCCATGTTATTTTCTCAGAAATCATGTATCTGATTTCGGCAAGCAAGTTATATTTGACGAAAAAATAACATTTTAGTGACAAACATGTTACATGGTCACCATACAAAAATAAAATTTTGCTCTTGAAACATGTTTGAGGTGATCATATTCCTTCTCTGCGTGAATGATCTGGTTGAATTCAAAATTTCCCACCTAAACTATTAATCAAACTAAATGAGTTGGAAATTTTCTTTAAAGCTGAATTGAAATAAATTTTTTATTTATTTTTTTTTTTTTTGTAGAAAATTTAATTTTTTTTCGAATAAGCTACACCCATAGAAAAAATCATGAACGGCGTGGTCATTTCAAAACGATCCATTCATGAAAGTGAATCAACACACATGTGTTGTCAAACTGTAAACGGAAGGGGTCAATCTGACAACGTAAAAATGGCACCATGCGTTGTCAAAACAACAACCAGCGTTCATGATCTGAAAACGTAATGGTTACGAATTTATAAACAAAAAAATAAAAAAAATCCGCTACCGTGACTCGAACCTGTGTTGTCTGCACCATACCATTTAACAGTCACCTTAGCACATTACACCACCGGCGGAGTTGTCATAACAACGCTTAGCGATTTTTTAAGACTTATCATGACCAAAGAAAAAAGAATGCCGTTCATGAAATCGTGAACGCCCGTGGACGAAAACGTGAACATTCCGTTTTGATTTTTTGTGAACGTTTTCGTTTCATTTTGTCACCGTCCGTTCACGATTGTGGAATCCTGAAAGCCCGTGGAAGTAAACGTGAACATTCCGTTTTGATTTTTTACACCACCGGCGGAGTTGTCATAACAACGTCTAGCGATTATTTTAAGACTTATCATGGCCAAAGAAAAAAGAATGCCGTTCATGAAATCGTGAACGCCCGTGGACGAAAACGTGAACATTCCGTTTTGGTTTTTTGTGAACGTTTCCGTTTCATTTTGTCACCGTCCGTTCACGATTGTGGAATCGTGAAAGCCCGTGGAGGAAAACGTGAACATTCCGTTTTGATTTTTTGTGAAGGTTTCCGTTTCATTTTGTCACCGTCCGTTCACGATTTTGGAATGCAATATTTTCTATTAAGTGTATCCACATCTTAAACAAACCACTGTTCCAAACACTAAATCACTAATCTGTGATGCCTTTGAGTAGAGTATACGATCTGTTAACCTGTGCATGGTTTAGTCGCCTCCTTCATTATATTGGCAGCTTAACTCTTGCCAATTTTCCAAGATGGTGTATAAATCCAGGTGCCACAAGTTGTAAAGAGTCTATCTTTGAACTCGGTACAATAAGATGGCCATGATCTACCCATGTTCCCTTTGGGGGGGGAGATATACAAACGTACAAGCACATTAATATATGGCTTGAAGTCTGCGATTATGTTTGTTTATACACCTCCATAATTCTTGGCCACAAATGTAGTAGCAACATGTCTACACCCCAAAATGCTGGTGATGCTTAAGCAAATGAAATGCAAACCTAACCAGAGTTTGTTTTTAGTGTTTTTTTTTCTTAAAGCTTTGAGGGGAGAAGCTCACTGTCTGTGGGTTTCTGAAGAAACCTTCAAATTGATGCCAGCATTTATCGTATTGGGGCTATATCCAACTACTATAGCCCCCTCCCTATAATCTTCATTCTCATCCGTATGGATGTTGGCGATATTCGCGTTTGGCATGGGTCATACCAACACCGCTGCTGCTGTCTTATTGAAGATGAGGACCCTGTTTAGATTGCCAATATGTGGTCGATGGTGGTGAATTCTCATCTTGAGGCAATTTCTTGGCAGAACATCACTAAAAGTTGAAAGAAAACGCCACTTGTTGTAGCCAAGCAATAAGTTCTCGTATGCATGCTGCCTTGGCATCAATGTCCATGGCTAATGGTTATAAGTGTATACTTGAGGTTCCAAACAGTGCTTCGAGAATGAAATTGGCTACTGGTATTTACCCCTTTATTATAATCTTTTTTCCAGAGCATTGTAATTCGTTTTGTGATAGCATTCGGCTCCAAACTGGAGTACAATGAATTTCCGCCTGGAAGAATTCGTTTTGATCCAATTTTCCAACTTGTCCATTGTTAGTTAGCACACGCAAGTGAAAAACTCTCATGACCAATTTGTATTATTTCTTTCAGTTCTCTGACTCTATGGCTTCCGCATGTTTGTTACGACGATGAATAATGATGGCATTGTCGATGCCAAAATAACGATTAAGTGGGTGGCAACTGGTAATGCTGAGGATGTTGCTAGTGCTGGCAATGTATCTGTGAGATACTTTTGCTATAGCATCCTCCTAAATATTTACATTCTTTTGTTTAGTTTGGCTTGCGTTGTTGATTTGGCTTTTCTATGTTGCAGATGTTTGGGATGTTTATATTAGAAGGGGGTTTAGTTTTTGTCGCTTTGGTCTCATTCCAAAAGTGCAACTGTTGCAAATTCCGAAATGAGAAGCATTTAGTCTACCACTGAAAACCATATTGACCCATATATGAAAGATTATGTAATCTGAATTTAAGGACAAACAATTTACACAATATTAAGGACAAATTTCATTAAAATAAAAAAAAACAAGTAAATACGGCCGTAAGTTCGGCCAGGCCGAATCTTATGTACCCTCCACCATGGAAGGAGGACGATCATCCGCAATTAAATTACTTGGGTTGCGGCCAATGGCAAGGCATCTTAAAACATCTTCTTAATTGTAAGTTAATCCAATTTTGGCATGGTTGTTATCGGCCATACCCAAGCTAAATATACCAAATTTCAACCGGATCGGATGAATTTTGCTCCTTCAAGAGGCTCCGGAGGTCAAATCTGAGGATCGGTTTATATGGGGGCTATATATAATTATGAACCGATATAGACCACTTTTTGCATGGTTGTTTTGCGTACTAACCTGGTAGTTTGCAATGAGGGAGATGCACCAACCTTCGTCACCAGGAACAGACAAGAGGTTTTGGACGTAACGTTGACCTCTCCGGAACTGAATGATAAGATATCTGAGTGGCAAGTTTTGAGGGAACATAGCTTCTCAGATCATCGCTACATCAGTTTCAGATTGGCTGTTCGTACTTCAAAGACCATATTTCCGCCAAATGTTAGGAAAGCTGATTGGAATAGGTATAGGGAATCGTTCAATTTGATGATACCGGAAGTGCCGGAGACAAATATGAGCACTGTGCAAGATATCGAACACGCAGTGGAGCGGATTACGAAGGCCTTCAACATTTCACTGAAAGCTGCATGCCCTAGAGGAAAGCCAAGGGGAAAAAATCGGCCGCCATGGTGGACTACGGAGTTAAGTAATATGAGGAAATCCTGCAGGAAGCTCTTTAACAAAGCAAAGTCCACAAGAGCTCCGGAGGATTGGGACACTTACAAGATGAATCTGAGAGAATATAAACGAGAACTGAGAAGGTCTCAACAAAACTCTTGGGATGATTACTGTAGCAGTATTGAAAATACGTCAGAGGCTTCCAGACTACGGAAGGTACTAGCATCCACTAACACCGCTCCAGGTTTCATTAAAACATCGGAGGGAAATTGGACAACGTCCAGTGAGGAGACGTTGGAGGTACTTTTGGACACACACTTCCCTGGAAATCAGACGGTTGAACCATGTTCCGGCGGTGTAACAGAGGCTCGGCGATCACTTCCTATCGAGGAAATTGTGTCGGAATCTAGAATAAAATGGGCTTTAAATAGCTTTGGACCATTCAAATCCCCCGGACCTGATGGAATTACTCCGGCGGAGTTACAGGCAGTGGCTGAAAGAATTATCCCCTGGTTGACGGTGATATATAAACCCCGGGGAATAGAAGATATATAGATTTCTATACTGATGGCTCCAAATTGAATGGACAAGTGGGGTTCGGAGTATTTTCTAAAGATCTGGAAATTCGAATAGCGAAAAGATTACCTAATCACTGTAGTGTTTTTCAGACTGAAATATTGGCAATAAGAGAGGTGGTGAATTAGCTGAGAAGTAATGTTCCAACAAATATTGGCATTAATATATACTCAGACAGTCAACCTGCAATAAAATCCTTGGACTCCGTGTTCCTTAACTCAAAAACGGCCATAGACTGCCGCAAATCTCTCAACGAGATGGCTGAGCAGTACAATATTCACCTAATATGGGTGCCTGGTCATAGGAACATACCGGGGAACTGTGAAGCAGATGTGTTAGCAAGGCTAGGAACTACCTTACATATTCCAGGGGAACTAGAATCTGTTGGTATGCCTCTGGCCACCTGCAAGCTCTTACTGCGTGAGAAGGCTGTTATGATGGCCAATATTCGATGGGAAAATTGCAAGGGTTGTAACGATACCAAGCAAATATGGCCCCATTTAAACTTAAACCGCACACTAGATATGCTAGTGTTCTCAAGGCGTCAGATAGCACTCCTAATATCTGCTATAACGGGTCGCTGCCTGATAGGCGAATTTGCAAAAACTATAGGTGCGAAGTATAATGACTATTGTATAAGTTGTCATGACGTGGAGGAAAAGGAATCAATTAAACACCTCTTGTGTGAGTGTCCTGCTTTTTGTGTAAGGCGTAAGCGAATTTTAGGAGCATATAGCTTTAGATTACTGGCTGACCTGGAAAACGTTAACTTAAGCAGTTTGTTAATGTTTTTGGAGCAATCTGGTTGGTTCCACAAAAGTAAATAATGGAGAAGGTTCAGTGGTTAAGACTAGAAGTGCCCATATGTAATAGGTACTTTTAGTTAAATGTGGTATCACAATGGACTGAATAGTCTAAGTGAGCCTGAAATTTAATCGGGCTGCCACTTTAACCTAACCTAACCTAACCATGGTTGTTAGAGACCATATACTAACACCACGTACTAAGTTACAACCGGATCGGATGAATTTTGCTCCTCCAAGAGGCTCCGGAGGTCAAATCTGGGGATCGGTTTATATGGGGGCTATATATAATTATGAACCGATATGGACCAATTTTTGCATGGTTGTTATGGACCATATACCAACATCATGTACCAAATTTCAACGTGAGCGAATGAAATTTGCTTCTCTTTGAGGCTCCGCAAGCAAAATGTGGGATCGGCTTACATGGGGGCTATATATAATTATGAACCGATGTGGACCAATTTGTGCATGGTTGTTAGAGACCATATACCAAAACCATGTACCAAATTTCAGCCGGATCGGATGAAATTTGCTTCTCTTTGAGGCTCTGCAAGCCAAATCTGGGGATCGGTTTATATGGGGGCTATATATAGTTATGGACCGATGTGGACCAATTTTTGGCATGGTTGTTAGAGACCGTATACCAACACCATGTACCAAATTTCAGCCAGATCGGATGAAATATGCTTCTCTTAGAGGCTCCGCAAGCCAAATCTGGAGGTCCGTTTATATGGGGGCTATACGTAAAAGTGAACCGATATTGCTCATTTGCAATACCATCCGACCTACATCAATAACAACTACTTGTGCCAAGTTTCAAGTCGATAGCTTGTTTCGTTCGGAAGTTAGCGTGATTTCAACAGATGGACGGAGGGAGCCACCGTGGTGCAATGGTTAGCATGCCCGCCTTGCATACACAAGGTCGTGGGTTCGATTCCTGCTACGACCGAACACCAAAAAGTTTTTCAGCGGTGGATTATCCCACTTCAGTAATGCTGGTGACATTTCTGAGGGTTTCCAAGCTTCTCTAAGTGGTTTCACTGGAATGTGGGACGCCGTTCGGACTCGGCTATAAAAAGGAGGTCCCTTGTCATTGAGCTTAACATGGAATCGGGCAGCACTCAGTGATAAGAGAGAAGTTCACCACTGTGGTATCACAATGGACTGAATAGTCTAAGTGAACCTGATACATCGGGCTGCCACATAACCTAACCTAACCTAACAGATGGACGGACGGACGGAGGGATATGCTTAGATCGACTCAGAATTTCACCACAACCCAGAATATATAACTTTATGGGGTTTTAGAGCAATATTTCGATGTGTTACAAACGGAATGACAAAGTTAATATACCCCCATCCTATGGTGGAGGGTATAAAAATACTTTTAACCCTTGGACTATCGATGTCCATTTATTTAGGAGGACATTCGAAAACACCACAACACACTATTTCCCCACTTAGTTTGGATTTCTTTCTCGATGTTATTTTCAAATAGAGGCTTTTATCTAAATAAGCTATAAATATTTTTAATAATGGTGAGCCAGAAATGTATTTCTATAAATTTCACAAAAAAAAAATGTTTTTCTGATTCAATCACGAAATTAATTGTTCCAATTAATTTTTTAATTGAAATGACTTCAATCACGAAAATGATAGTAACAATGACATTTTTAATTGGGTAAAAAAAAAATATTTGATTAAAAAATTAATTGATTTGATTTGAAAATTTCAATAAATTTTTTAATTGATTCAATTAGAAATTTAACTGATATTGATTGCAAAACTCAATTACTTTCTTATATAACTTTGTTTAAAAAATTGATTGTTTGAAATATTTTTTTTTTAATTAAAAAAATTGCCATCACTTTTTTTAACTGACTTAGTCTTCCGAGATTGATTAAAGCGTTAATTAATTAATTGGTGTTGATTGCAAAACTCAATTATGTTAACCCTTTCACTACCGAAATAAGCCTTTGGAAGAACTTCAAAATTTTTTTGCTGGGTATTGATTTATTTTTCGAGTTAATCTAAATATGGATTTAAAAGGCGACCTCTCAGCTCGTACGCCTTTAAATATTGTATCTTTAGTTAAGAGAAGCAAAAAATTTGCCAAATTACCCAACATTTGCATTTGGGAGTAATGAAACATAAATCAAATCAATCATAACATATTATAACACCAGTTCCATCCATGCCTTCTCTGCACAAAAAGGATAGTCTAACACATCATTCGTAGGAATTGTTTGCCATTTGAATAATTCCAAGAAGTCACCGTTTTAGCTTCTAAAGTGGCCAATTTGTCGATATGAATATTTTAGATGACAGCACGAAACACAAGACCCACAATATCAACCCAAGTCATCTATAGTATCGCTATGGATGAGCTGTCAACATATCACGTTGCTCCACACGTTTGTTGGTTTTTTTTTTTTTTTGTTTTACTGGGGCTGCTGTTGACTTGTGGCAGTCACATATTTTCTTACCTTGGCACTTGACTGGCGGCATAAAGAAGTCTGAGCCTGACACCATTTGGGTTTCTTATTCCACAGTTGGTTGTTGTCATAATTATGTGAAAAATAACACCTTTTTTTTTTGTTGGCAAATTATTTTTTCTACTACTTCTTCTTCTTCCATAATATGCGGTGTCTTATCTTGATTGATGATATTATTTTGTTGGAATGTTAGGATATGATTTTTGTTTGGTGATAGCGATATTGATATCGTTTGGGATAATAAATGAAATTGGCTACTATGTTATGGGAATTGGCAACAGACAGACATGAGATATATTTAGTCTTTTAGCTAAAATGAAATAAATAAAATAGTAAAAATAAATAATGTTCCTTTCAAAATTTGAACTAAGAAAAAAAAATTATTAAAAATGCAGGGTATAATATAAAAAATTATTATATATTATACCCTGCACCTCTTTGTAAATCCACATTTTCGATACTATAATAAATCCGTCAAATGTGTTGGGTGCTATATATAAAGGGTTTTGTCCCAAATACATACATTTAAATCTCACTCCCTCTGAACAAAATTTATAATCTATAGACTTAAAATTTATGTCGGCTAATGCCCTGGGATGGTACACTATGTTAGTAAAAAATATGGGAAACATTTTAATCTGAACCAATTTTGAGGCTACTTCGCAAAAGTGTATTTATGATTTATCGGTCGATAGCTATGTATTAGAAATAAAGGAAAATTTGAGTCACTTTTATAAGTTTTCGACTTAGCAGTGGCGATTAAGGAAAATGTGGGTATTTTGGCAATTTTTGCCCAAATCGGAAAATCATATAGGGTAAGTGCAGCAAATGTGGTATACCCATTTGTTTTTCGATAGCCAAATTTTTTGTTTTTGTCCGACGAGGCTAAGATTTTACCACATTCACTTTACTAGTGTTAGCTATCCACACAACTATGAGCGAAAAATAAGAAACCCATAATTTCAGATATATTTGCGAATTTATTAAAAAACTCATTAAGCATGAAATTATAAAATGTGTAGGTAATGTGGTACACCATAACGTACATTTTTTTGTAAAAAATAATAAATGCAATATATGTATCGCAATTGCATACATTTGCTGCTTATTTAGTACTCGTCAGTTATTTACATCCGAAAATTAATAAATTGAAAATATATCTTCGCACAAAACAAAATGATTAACAACAAAAAAAAAACATTCGAGCACGGGTAAATGTGAATTCTCTCAACTGGCACAAAGAAAGAGTTGCAGAAATCAAACTGACCTTTGTTTGCTTCATTCTCTGACAGCCAAAATCTATTCAGCTTGATTTCGTTATTCGTATGTTGTTAGATAGAGAAAAAACCTACTATACCACATTACCAGCCTGTACCACATTTGCCGCATTTACCCTATATGGAAGCTATATAGAAATCTGAACCGATTTCAACCAAATTTGACATGTTAACTTTGTATTTTAATTCTACTCCCTGTGCAAAATTCCACATAAATTGGACTACAACTTTGAATTCTGTGGTCATATGACGGAAAATCAGGCGAAAGATATATATGGGAGCTATATCTAAATCTGAGCCGATTTCAATAAAATTTAGCACACTTTACTACACTACTAATTGTACTCCTAGTGCAAAATTTCGACCAAATTGGGCTAAAACTCTGGCTTCTGGGGCCATATAAGTCTATATCGGGCGAAAGATGTATATGAGAGCTATATCTCAATCTAAACCGATTTCAATCAAATTTGGCACACCTGACTATAGTACTTATTGTTCTCCTGATGCAAAATTTCAAGCAAATCAGGGTAAAACTTTGGCTTCTGGGCCCATATAAGTGCATATCGGGCGAAAGATATATATGGGAGCTATATCTAAATCTGAACCGATTTCTTCCAAAATCAATAGGGTTCTATTCTGACCCAAAACAGGAACTTGTGCCAAATTTGAAGGCGATTGTACTTAGACTGCGACCTAGACTTCGATCACAAAAGTGTGTTCACAGAAAGACGGACGGACGGACAGAAGGACATGGCTAGATCGACTCAGGGACCCACCCGGAGCATCATTGCCAAACACACCATGTGTCTATCTCGTCTCCTTCTGGGTGTTGCAAACATATGCACTAACTTATAATACCCTGTTCTACAGTGTGGTGCAGGGTCCCAGCAAAAAAAGAGCTTCCAAAAAAGTAGTTTGGATCCCCAATCTGTGATCCGGAAGTAGTGCAAACTTGGATCATCTCCAATGAATTTAACATGGGCTTGTCATAGGACGGAAGAACTCCCTTTTTGGATCCTTTGCATTGCTTTAGAAGTAGTGCCCTGGAAGTTAATTTGATTGAAGAAATTTAAAAAGCAAAAAAAAAAAATTTCAACCAATTTCACTTTTTTTCAACAATATGTTTTATTACACTATTATTTTCCTATTATCTAATTTTTACAATTTGAAAAACTTTTTCGCTCCGACCAGGGGTTGAACCTGGGTTTGCTGGCACCATAACAGAACGCCTTAGCACACTTAGCCACAAACGCCATTGAATATAAAGCGTCGAAAGGTCAATTCAAATGTGTGTGATATGTTCGTAATACGACACCAAGGAATAACATTCTAATTGCTTCTCGAGAAGTTCTTTATTTGTATGAACGAAAAAATAAGAAACGCAGGTTCAAATCTCGCCAGCGGCAATTTTTTTATCAAATATTTTTCCAAATTTTTTTTTTTTATGTTATGCATTCATTTTTATTTTTTATTTTCGACATATATTTTCGTATAAATTTTTTTTTTTTTTTTTCATTACAAATCAACAAAAAAATTAAAAATTCTCGTAATTTGCAAAATCTTCTCAAAAGAACTTCCATGGAAGTGAAAAAGTCAAACGGCACAGGTTCAAATCCCAGCGGGGATGAAATTTATTTTTTATTATTATTATTTTTTTACCATTTTATTAATATTCTATTTTTTTAATTTTTTTAGTTTTCTATTTTTTTAAATTTAATTGTCCAAAATTTGCACTTAAAATACCCTGATTGCGTTCTTTCTAATACTTGTCCAAAAGGACTGCATCGGAAGTGGAAAAAATCATTGGGGGATCCCACGATGCTCTTTAGAAGAAATGTTTGTGGACTTGTCCAAAAGAACTGTTTCGGAAGTTGAAGAAACTCGATGGGGGATCCTGGGATGGGCTTTAAAAGAAATGTTTGTGGAACAACTTCCAATTTTTTTTTTGCTGGGGTATAAAAAGTAAATTTAAATCATATTAAGCTCATTAGATTAAATTTAAAAATTACGTTTAATTTAACTAAATTTAACTTATTCAAAGTTAAATTTTTAATAACATTAAATTTGATTATACTAAATCAAATTGTTTTACAAAAAACGAGCTTCCCAAAAAAATAGTTTTGTTTAGATCCCTAATCTGTGATCCGGAAGCAGTGAAAACTTGGATCATCTCCAAAGAATTTTACATGGGCTTATCGTAGCTTGGAAGTACGTTTTTGAATCTTTTGCATTGCTTTGTGCCTTGTAAGTTCACTTGAATGAAGGAATTTAAAAAAATTTAAAAAAATATATTTTTCCCCAATTTTACCTTTTTTATTTTTATGAATATTTTTTATTACACTTTTATTTTCTTATTATCTAATTTTTATAATTTGAAAAACTTTTTCACACCCACCAGAGATTGAACCTGGGTCTGTTGGCACCATAACAGAACGCCTCAGCACTCTCAGCCATTGAACACAAAGCGTCAAATCAAATGTTTGTGATATGATCGTAATATGACACCAAGGCATAACATTCAAAGTACACGGACGAAAGAAGACTGTTTTTCATATGTTTGGGTGTAAAAATTATATGTTTGGAACTCAATTTTTTTAATACAATATTTTTAAGTGCAAGCATATAATGTTCATAACATGTTTGTGACATATATGTTAATATGTTAGAACTTATTATGTTTGAGACATAAAATGTTTGTAAATATAATATGCTTAGATGCAAACATATTAATTTAGAAATAGCCTATAAACATATATGTGTTTAGAAAGAGAGACCTTGAGAGT
The DNA here is from genome assembly GCF_050003625.1 of Haematobia irritans. Lineage (NCBI taxonomy): Eukaryota > Metazoa > Arthropoda > Insecta > Diptera > Muscidae > Haematobia > Haematobia irritans. The sequence continues at coordinate 67,889,851 of NC_134399.1, read as the reverse complement.
ATGATTAAGGAAGTAACCAATTGGCGCCTTAAAAATATATCCACACAAAGAAAATGTCATTAAATTTTTTTTTCTACCAGTGTATGCCTTAAATCCCGATATGAATATCACAATTAAATTATTTATTATTGCCCAAAATAAATATCAACATATTTGTTGCATAGTTACCGATATCGATAATTTGGCTTTACAAATATATTTGCATCTTCAACATTTGATAAAGCTTTCTTAAAGTCAATAAAATATCTTCACATACATAGTAATCTATCAAAAGTATATTCAAAGTATCTTAAAGTTTTTCACACAATCCTTAACATACTTTCATAGACAAGTACCATATAGATTTTTTTTCTTTTTTACATTACTTAACAAAATATCATCTTTCATAAGGTCATTCAATATGGCAAACTAGCTCCCACTGAATACCCATAAATTGTAATTCTTTTCAATTCTTCTTTTGAAATTTCGAAACGTGCTACGTATGAGAAATTCAATAAAAAAATGCAAAATAAATCTATAGAAATGAACTATGCAATAGGGATATTAAATATATATTTGCAACGTGTGATGCGTGCCTCTGCAGCACATAAGAATCCACAAAAAAATTCTTGGAAATATGTGCAGCATTTCAGCACCACATAAGAAAAGGATAGTAAAATAAATATTCATAAATGCAAAAGATTTTGAAAGTTTTCAAACTTATGGTGATGACAATCAATTAAGAAAGTTTGAGGTGTGAATTCAAAAAAAAAAAAAATAAATAAATAAAAATATTATACTTGAAAAATTGAAACGGAATATAAGGTGTAATTGGCATGAGAAATATTTTTGCATGAAAATTCATGGTTTCCTTAACTTAAAGAAAAATTATAGAAAAATTTCGGTGAGTTTTAGTATCTATATAGTACTGAGACTTATGGGTTCGAATATTTTGTACAAAATTGTTGTTACCACAAGATTACTCGTAAGTTGGGGATCCCAACTACTATTTTTGAAAGCTCTTTGTTTGCTGGGTAGTCTGGCAAACTAAGGATGCATGTTTGTTCACTTCTTTCGTTTTTCAATGCCCTTTTCTCCCTTCACCGCTATTCTGCATAAACTCATTTATTTTTCACTGGTTCCTTGCAAATTTATTCAATCTTTGAAATTTACATACAAACCCAAAAGAGTTCTACTGAAGTTTAAAACAATATTTCCAAGATGATTTGTTAGCCATCCAACCAAACAAGAAATTGGCTGCTAAAATGCCTTGATCTAGTTACATTTTTTATTACTTCAAAATGCTAATTATATGGCTGATTTAATTAGAATTATTCTCTACTTTCGAGTGGTGGAAGAAATTTTGTCGTTTACCACTAAAAGGAAAAAGTTTTCCCATAGAAAGTTCAATTACGCGAAATTAATTTGATATTAAAAATTATTCGGGGAGAAATAATTAACTTTAGTAATTTGTAGTTCATAAAAGTTGAGGGGACGGGGGGCTACCAAAATTAATAGACCAAGTGATTATAGTCAATTATTCAATTCTAAGAGGAGGAGAATAATAATTTCTAAATTTTTCAGTTATTAAAACAAAAGTTATCTACTTTGCTTCAAGCCATACACATTTTATTGAAACAATTTTGGTTTAGAAACTAATGGAATTTTTATGCCAAATTAAAATCTCCAGAAATTGTTTATTTTAAGCCCTTTTTAACTTTTTCAAATTATTTTCGAAATTCTTACACCGAAATTAAATTAGGATCATGAAAAACAAAAACGTTTTGCGATTTCACATATAGCCACCAGATACCAGCACATTTCTTCTTTGAACAAGATCAATAATAGCCGCTTATATTTATTTTTTTTTTGTCGATTTTGTTTTTTTTTTTTTTGTTCTCTCCTTCTGCCAATTTCTGTTGCCGGCTTACAAAAGCTGCGGTTTAGGTAGTCAATATTGCCAAAGGCTATTTGTTCATGTTTTGTTCGTAGCTTAAATAAAAGTTTGTTAACAAACAAAGCCACTGATAGAGTGTTGGCCAATCGACTCTCTGTATTATAGTTGAAATTTTTTCGTTTTGTGAATTATTTAAGTTATTTATCAATAAAAGCCAGTAAACAAACTGAGATACTTGTATGAGAAGTGTTTTTTTGTGCTTTTTTTTTTTGTTTTAACTTAAATTCCATACGTTCATTTGGTACTGTTGCAGCACTCTGGTGTTGCATTCTTTGGAAAACAAAAAACAAACAAAAAGCAATGGAATGTTTATCCCAATCTGAGTTTGAGTTGTCTGGCATTTGTTTGAAGACATGGTAAAAATGCTGTTAAAGTTTGCTGATATGGGGTTACTGTTGCACATTCGATGCCGATTGGAAAATACAGGTGCGATGTGGTGATGTATATTCTCAGGGGGTCTAAGGAAATTTAAACAATTACCTTTAGGTACTTAGAGGTAGATCTTTCTGATCTATGCTTCCTTTGTAGTTAGCTCAATTAGCTCACTCATCATCTCATGAAAAATCAGTCGATTAAATATTTTCCCACTCTACATAATGCAGATATTTCTTCTTACTTACTTAATACTGATATTAACAGTGAAGGGAAGTCTCCATTACACTGAAAGAAATATTTACGTGATATTAAAGATTATGCAACCTTAATTTTAGGATGAGCAATTTACACACTATTAAGGACAAATTTCTTTAAAATAATGAAATTTTAATTACAAGAAAGTTTATAATCTTTGCTTCAAAAATTTTATTCATTCAATTTAGGACACAAATTTTGAAAATTTGCATCCCTTCGTTAAAGTTGCATGTCTTTAAACTAAGGCGAATTTTCTTTATAGTAACGAAACACATTTTTCATTTAAAGAAATCGTCCTCAAGTTAACTGAAATATTGAATCTTCAGATTTAAGATAAAAACGCTTCAAATAAAGGCTAAGATTTATTTTGAGGATTTGGTACATGGTGTTAGTATATGGTACATGGTGTTAGTATATGGTCTCTAACAACCATGCTAAAATTGGTCCATATCGGTCCATAATTATATATAGCCCCCATATAAACCGATCCCCCGATTTGGCTTGCGGAGCCTCTAAGAGAAGCAAATGTCATCCGATCCGGCTGAAATTTGGTACATGGTGTTAGTATATGGTCTCTAATAACCATCCAAAAATTGGTTCACATCGGTCCATAATTATATATAGCCCCCATATAAACCGATCCCCCGATTTGGCTTGCGGAGCCTCTAAGAGAAGCAAATTTCATCTGATCCGGCTGAAATTTGGTACATGATGTTAGTATATGGTCTCTAACAACCATGCAGAAATTGGTCCATATCGGTCCATAATTATATATAGCCCCCATATAAACCGATCACTTGGCTTGCGGAGCCTCTAAGAGAAGCAAATTTCATCCGATCCGGCTGAAATTTGGTACATGGTGTTAGCATATGGTCTCTAATAACCATGCAAAAATTGGTTCACATCGGTCCATAATTATATATAGGCCCCATATAAACCGATCCCCAGATTTGACCTCCGGAGCACCTTGGAAGAGCAAAATTCTTCCCATTCGGTTGAAATTTGGTACGTGATGTTAGTATAATATATAGCTCCCATATAAACTGCTCCCCAGATTTGTCCTCCGGTGCCTTTTGGAGAAGCAAAATTCATCCGATCTGGTTGAAATTTGGTACATGGTGGTAGTATATGATATTTAACAACCATGTGAGATGAAATTTGTGGATAACAGTCTTTCGTAGAAGTTTCTACGCAATCCATGGTGGAGGGTACATACGATTCGGCCTGGCCGAACTTACGGCCGTATATACTTGTTTTTTTTTTTGGAAATAAGCAAATATTTTTTACTTCGAAGTATCCGTCATAATTTGGATTTTAAACTGGCATTTTTTTTGTACGTGAATAGCTCTATTAATATACCGGAAAAATAGAATGAAAATTCGATAAATGAGATCCATATCCTAATTTTAATTTTATAGATCCTAGATTTAAAGCCAGATATGTTAGGTCGCAAAAAATTTCCTTATTTTAAAGAACCCGCATCTTTGACTCGGAATCAATACCAAAATCCTTAAAGGAAGGTCAAAATTTTTGGATCCAAGTTAACTTTTTTTGAGTGTATTGACAATGAAAAGATTTCATATTTCTGTCGCTTTTCAGCTTGTAATACAAACTAAAAGTTCAATCTTCCACTAGAATACAAAAATCCATTGGTCTTGCTTGTGGGGGTTCAAACCCCATTTCCAGCCTACTTCTTTTCAGCCTTGAGTTTTCGTCCTAATGTTGCACTATTACGCAAACAGGCAACATTTTCTCAAAAAAAGTTTAATTGGATCCAAGGTTAGGTTAGGTTAATTGGCAGCCCGATGTATCAGGCTCACTTAGATTATTCAGTCCATTGTGATACCACATTGGTGAACTTCTTTCTTATGACTGAGTGCTGCCCGATTCCATGTTAAGCTCAATGACAAGGGACCTCCTTTTTATAGCCGAGTCCGAATGGCGTTCCACATTGCAGTGAAACCACTTAGAGAAGCTTTGAAACCCTCAGAAATGTCACCATCATTACTGAGGTGGGATAATCTACCGCTGAAAAACTTTTTGGTGTTCGGGCAAAGCAGGAATCGAACCCACGACCTTGTGTATGCAAGGCGGGCATGCTAACCATTGCACCACGGTGGCTCCCAAAGATTTGGATCCAAAGATTTTGGAATTCCCTTAAGGATTTTGTTATGATGAGGGAAGGTCAGATTTGATCGAAATCCACGCCGCAGTGGATAATCGTGAGATGAACATATCGTGAGAACGGATGCAACACCTAATGGAAAATGAGCTTGAACTGAAGCCATTGAAATTCCAAAAAGATGAGAAAACATCAATTTGAAGTTATTCGAATGGTAATGAGATTAATTGTACAACCAATCTTACAATCAAATTTACATTTCATTCAAATTTTCTGAGCTAAATTGTTGCAAAATTATTATAACAGCTTGATAATGATTCATTGTGGGTGGAAGGTTCAAAATTTTGGAAAAAAATACAAAATATGAAATTGTAAATATATTTTTCTCATTTAAATCGATATTTTTTGATTAATAAGCGCGGCTAAATTTGAGTCGACATACTCGGCGTCGACTGGCAAAAAATTGTTGGCGGCGCGACTCGGTGGCTTCTTTTTCTTGGCGCGGGTCTTCGTAACGGCCGATGTATCGCACCCCGCTCATATTCATCAACCGTGGGGTCAGCAGGACTCAGTGCCTCGCACTCAATATGCGTTAATTACGAATGGCTTAAATCAAAAAATATCGGAAATAACATCAAATTTTAGAATCAGTTTCGATTTTTTCGAATCGGCTAACTGAACTTCAAACAACCGAAAAAGTTATCTCAAACTACACGAAATTGGCTCTGCGGTATTTTGGCCCATTCTGCGCCACGAGCCGTCTCGAGATGGCCGAATCTTTTGTATTTATTGGTGCCAAACTTGCTCTCTAAAATGCCGAATAAGTTCAACGGATTAAGATCCTGAGATTTTGTTGGTAGTTTTACGGTAGAAATGAATTGATAAACTGATTTCACCTACACCCTCAAAAAAATCGCTTCTGTAACATATACCCCAAACACATTTTGCTTCAAGCATATATATTTTCAGGATTGGCCCAAGCAAAATATTGTTTGTATTGTTCAAACACATTATGTTTCACCTTAGAGCAGACACTGGTAGAAAAAAAATTTAATGAAATTTTCTTTGTATGGACATATTTTTAAGGCGCCAATTGGTTACTTCAATTATTTTACTTGCAGCATACTCTCTAGGTCTCTCTTTCTAAACACATATATGTTTATAGGCTATTTCCAAATTAATATATGCTTGCATCTAAACATATTATATTTACAAACATTTTATGTCCCAAACATAATATGTTCTAACATATATGTACCAAACATGTTATGCTAGTTTATGAACATTATATGCTTGCACTTAAAAATATTGTGTTTAAAAATTTGAGTTCCAAACATATAAATTTTACACCCAAACATATGAAAACCAGTCTTTTTCGTCCGTGTAGAGAATGAATATGATCATGTCTAACATGTTTCAAGAGCAAAATGTTGATTTTGTTCTAACATATTAACATATATGTCCCAAACATGTTATGCTAGTTTATGAACATTATATGCTTACACTTAAAAATATTGTGTTAAAAAATTTGAGTTCCAAACATATAAGTTCACAGAAAAAAATTTCACGAAAAATTTTCCAATTAAAATTTTAATTGAGTTTTCAATTAAATTAAATTCAATTAAAAATTTAATTGAATCGACACATTTTTTAATTGAAACAAAAATCAATCACAAAAATTAATAATATCAATTAATTTTTTAATTGGATCAATTAATTTTTTAATTGGCCTTCAATTAATTTTTTAATTGATACTATCATTTCTGTGATTGAAGACATTTCAATTAAAAAATTAATTGGATCAATTAATTTCGTGATTGAATCAGAAAAAAAATTTTTGTGTGTTTTACACCCAAACATATGAAAAACAGTCTTTTTCGTCCGTGTAGAGAATGAATATGATAACGTCTAACATGTTTCAACAGCAAAATGTTGTTTTTGGAAGGGCAGCATGTAACATGTTTGTCATAACCATGCTATTTTCCCGGAAATTACGTATCTAATTTCGGCAAGCAAGTTATGTGTGGTGAGAAAAGAATATATTTCCAACAAAAAATTTCCATATTTCCCGTCCAAAAATAAAATTATGCTCTTCAAACATCCTTAAGGTGTTCATATTGTTACTCTGCTTGAAAAGAAGTTCCTCGCTGTATTTCTACCGCAAACTGTCCACCAAAATCTCAGGATCTCAATCCGTTGGTCTACGATTTTTTTGGGCTCATTTTTCTTTACTGACGTACGGGACTGTAATCTCAAGAATATACTTGCTTTCATCAAGGCTTCTTGATGGAAGAGCTGGCAAACGCAACTACGATAAGATCAGTTCTGACTGAGGAAGATAGATGAAGAAGATGAGAGAAAGAACTAAGAGGAATTGCAATGAACAACTGTGGTCTGAATGGAAACCAATATATTTTCAACGGATTGGTGTCACCCTCTATAATCTATCCTGAGGTTGGTACTAAGAATACAAAATTTCGATCATCTCAAAACGCCATCACTTTGCTGGGATTGGGACCGAATACTGCAGAGCCAATTTTGTACAGCGTGAGACAGGTTTTTTTCGGTCGTTTGAAGACCATAAATCATGTCAAAGGTTGCTACCTTCGATCAAATCTAAACTGATTCTAAAATTTTATGGTATTTCCGAATTTTTTTTTAACAATAAATTAAAAAAATACAAAACAGCGCTTTACATTGTTGGATTACATACAACCATCCCAAATTGTTCGTCATCATGGAATAATATTTTTCGGTACTTGTATTATTATTACAGTAAATCCTGAATCTGGAGAAAGATTACTTGCCAACAAAACGTTGATCATGAAAGCCTTACCTCTTCGACCTTTGCACACTTACTGGCTTGCTTACTTTCATATCTACTTACCTCTTATCTTACCATTTCACGTACACTCTTCCCCAAAGTTCACTGTTCGTTTTGCCATAGCTCTGCGAAAATCCATTGAATTATTTCAATTGGGCTAAACGAAACAAAAGGCAAGGAATGTTCAACTACAGATATTAACAAAAAATTATATCCATATCTATCGTCATGGTCGTCATCACCATCAAAACTGGTATCGGCTTCTAAGTCACAGCTATCAGCCAATAGCTAATGCTAAACAAATAAGAAATGAGAGGAGAAAGAAGACCAAACAAAGTGGGAAAATATTAAAAAATAAAGTAAGCAGAGTGTTAGTATCGGCAGCTTGCTTAACACGCTGCCAAAATCTTCCAAATAGAATAACCTGGTGATGCCACCACACAACGCCGTAGGTAAAATTCAAATCTATTGTATGGAGAATACAATGGAGTTTACCACCTATCAAGCCAACAGACTTTGAAAGTTTGAAGCCATACGCATCACTGCCCGGGTATCATCAATACCCGTAAATAAAATGAATGAACCGAGTAAAACGACAAAATGGTCAATGGAATAAATGCTTGAATGAGTAGCTTTGATGGAAGCAGGTTGGAATGTCCAGAGTATTATTGGGTTTTACGCACGCTACAGTTTTTCGGTGTCTTTTGTTTTTGTTGCCATGTCATGATCTACCACCAACAACAATTGCCATTTATCGTGTTCAGACCCATTTAAATGGTATTTAATGGAGTAACCAGCCACTACAGTTCCAGGGCATCTCATCTACATTACCAATCTTTGTTTTGGGGCTGAGCCACAATGGGAATTGAGAAATAACTTAAAGGGCTGGCAATCACAATGGCAATCAGTTGAACGGCCCAAACCCAACACTTAAAAGGGCGGCATTGTTTTATTATCTTGACTTTTGCCAGTTCATTTTCTCAGATTATTGGATTTACCCAGAAAACATTTTCAAGCATTAGGAAGTAATTGAAGGTAAACAACTGTATAAAATATTGTGAGTGCCGACAATTATAAACTGATGCCATTAAAAATTTGGTCATTTTACTAAAAATTTAATGCTATTAGCCTACAATAGGTGATTTAAAGTAATTAGACGAGTTAATGTTTGTAAAATAAATATTTTTTCTATTGTACAAAAATCATGCTCAATTTTAACCCTTGGACTGTTGTACATGTCCAGTCTAAAGATCATGCACAGGCAAAAATAATTTCAATTAAAAATTTAATTCATTTAACAAAATTTTTTAATTAAAACAAATATTTATCACAAAAATTGATAGTATCAGTTAATTTTTTTAATTGCATCCTTTAATTTTTAAACTGATTTCGATGATCGATACTATCATTTCTGTGATTGAAGATATTTCAATTAAAAATTAATTGAATCAATTAATTTCATGATTGAATCCAAATCTTGTGTCAACTATAATATAGTTCAATTAAAATAAACTAAATCAATTTATATTTTCTATGATTAATTACTTTAAATTATTTTAACTTTAAAATGTAATTTATAAAAACATAAAAGTATATGTAATATTTCAATTAAAAATAATTTTTCAAAATATTCTTAATCGTAGTAAGAAGATCGAAAAACAACAAATTATCTTATAATTTTTATAATTTAAAATTAAAATAAAATATAAATGAATTTAATTATTGAATTTACTTCAATTTACCATATATTCTAATTTAATATTTCTTTATTTAAAAATACTTTATTATTATTACTTAATTTATGTAATAAATAATTGTGATATTTATTTTTTTATTTTAACATAATTTTATTTAATCTAATTGATTGTAATATAATTTAATTTGATTTATATTATTTAATATAATTTAAGTTATTTAAAGTCTCTTAAAATGCTAAAATTAAATTATTATTTTAATTATACCCTCGACCATAGGATGGGGGGTATATTAACTTTGTCATTGTAACACATCGAAATATTGCTCTCAGACCCCATAAAGCATATATATTCTGGGACGTGGTGAAATTCTGAGTCGATCTAAGCATGTCCGTCCGTCCGTCTGTTGAAATCACGTTAACTTCCGAACGAAACAAGCTATCTACTTGAAACTTGGCACAAGTAGTTGTTATTTATGTAGGTCAGATAGTATTGCAAATGGGCCATATCGGATCACTTTTACGTATAGCCCCCATATAAACGGATCCCCATATTTGCCTTGCGGAGCCTCTAAGAGAAGCATATTTCGTCCGATCTGCCTGAAATTTGGTACATGGTGTTGGTAAAATTGGTCCACATCGGTCCATAATTATATATAGCCCCCATATAAACCGATCCCCATATTTGGCTTGCGGAGCCTACATGGTATCTACCAACCACGGTATATGGTATCTACCAACCACGTAAAAATTGGTCCACATCGGTCCATAATTATATATAGCTCCATATAAACCGATCCCCAGATTTGGCTTGCGGAGCCTCAAAGAGAAGCAAATTTCATCAGATCCGGCTGAAATTTGCTGCATGATGTTGATATATGGTCTCTAAAAATCATGACAGAATTGGTCCATATCGGTCCATAATTATATATAGCCCCCACATAAACCGATCCCCAGATTTGGCTTGCGGAGCCTCAAAGAGAAGCAAATTTCATCCGATCCGGCTGAAATTTGGTGCATGATGTTGATATATGGTCTCTAACAAGCATGACAGAATTGGTCCATATCGGTCTATAGTTATATATAGCCGATCCCCAATCACACAAAAATTGGTCCGTATCAGCCAATATTCATGGTTGCCACTCGAGCCAAAAATAATCTACCAAAATTTTATTTCTATAGAAAATTTTGTCAAAATTTTATTTCTATAGAAATGTTTGTCAAAATTTTATTGCTATAGAAAATTTTGTCAAAATTTTATATATATAGGAAATTTTGTCAAAGTTTTGTTTCTATAAAAAATTTTGTCAAAATTTTATTTCTATAGAAATTTTTGTCCCGATTTTATTTCTTTAGAAAATTTTGTCAAAATTTTATGACTATAGAAATTTTTGTCCCGATTTTATTTCTTTAGAAAATTTTGTCAAAATGTTATTTCTATAGAAAATTTTGTCCAAAATTTATTTCTATAGAACATTTTTTCCAAATTTTATTTCTATAGAAAATTTTGTCCAAATTTTATTTCCATGGAAAATTTTGTCAAAATTTTATTTCTATAGAAAATGTTGTCCAAATTTTATTTCCATGGAAAATTTTGTCAACATTTTATTTCTATAGAAACTTTTGTCAAAATTTTATTGCTACACCAAAAAAAGTGATCTGTTTTATAGGAAGAATGAACTACCACGCACAAAAATTGAACTAAATTTTACTCCACATTTTGAGATTTCCACAAAGCGTTGTTAAAACCAGGAAATTTTAATGCCCTGTTGTACTTTTTAACTGCAGTTCACGAAATGATATCATCTCATAGAAGAAAAAATTAACTAAAAGTAAAGAAGAAAATCATTGGCGCCAAGTCATGACCATTTTAACCATACAGTAGTTCGTTCTTACTATTTTTGGGAATCGTACGAAAATTTTCATTTGTTTTAGTTCATATTGAACTTATGTGTACGGTCATTGAACTTTATACTCACGTTTAGTTCAGAAAATTTTTGGGACATACTTAAAAAAAGTAAGATTTCATAAAGCTGTGGAAAATTTCGATAAAAATAATAAAATTTAACTACAAGCAAATAATTTTTTTCCAATGAAAATAAGTTAAATTTAGCATTAGTTTAACTACGGAAATTTTTTTCTGTGTATAGAAAATTTTGTCAAAATTTTATTTCTATAGAAAATTTTGTTGCAATTATATATCTATAGAAAATTTTGTCGAACTAAATTATATACGTATTTAATCGGCCATTTTTTTTACTTTAATATATACCACGTATGAACTAACTTACAATTTTGAAGACTGTGTTACAATGTTTTAAGATACCTTGCCATCGGCAACTATTACCGCAACAAGTAATTCGATTGTGGATGACAGTCTTTAGTAGAAGTTTCTACGCAATCCATGGTGGAGGGTACATAAACTTCGGCCTGGCCGAACTTACGGCCGTATATACTTGTTTAAATTTGATTTATATTTTCCCCCATTTTCGTTGGTGCTATGTTTGCTAATGTAATTTTTACCGTAAATCAAATTATTCGTAAATTAAATTATTTTTTTTTTAATTAATTAACTTACTAAAGTTAAATATAATCGAGAAAATGTTAATTTAAACAGTTTGTTATAAATTTGTTTCAATTGAACTAACTGAAAAAATTAAATTAAATATAACCACATTAAATTAAACTAAATAGAAAACCCATTAAATTATACTAATTTTTAATTACACTAAGTTAAGTTAAGTAAAGTTAAATTGAAAAATAAACTAAACTAAACCAATTAAAATATATTTTATTAAACAAAGCCCCGCAAAAAAAATTGGAAGTTCTTCTAAAGGCACAACTTTAAAAGCACTTCCAAAAATGTCCTTCCAAAGATGTTCTTTATTTTAACTTCAGAGGAAGTTCTTTTAGTGCAATTTTTTATTGAAGTAATTTGTATGGTAAAAGTGGGTTTAAAGTGTATATTAATATTTTTGTATAATTTCTTAAATATCTTTGGATTTTATATTCTCTCGTGGAGTCAATCAATTTCAAAATCAATTTTCTGCCAACATCTATTTCCTTTTCCTATTCTAGATACATCATAAACGTCTGTGTCTTTCCTTTTTCTTGTGTTTTTTTTTTTTTTTTTTTTTTTTTTTTGAGGACATATTTTGATGACATATTTGCCATCATGAGCTTGCCTTTCATGATTACGTGGAATGGAAGTGACATATATAACGATAATAATTCTCAGCGGATAGAAGAGAATGTAGTCAACATTCATCGTCTGCCTGTAAGAAAACAAATTCCTCAACTAAACCTACTACCTTTTTGAAATGACACAAAATAATTTCAACTCGAAAATTTGCATTACCCCTCCATTTTAAGCAATGAAATATTCCATTGATTGCTATATATAACTTTTACTCGTAGATGAAAAGCGAAGTAGACTAAATATATATTTGTTTTCCCAAAGAACGTATATCGCATAAATGATTCATGCAGTGTATAGTGAAACCTGCGAATGGTGCACACCCGCGGTTGCTTAAATTTTTTTCACATTTGGAAGGTGCCCAGTTATGAGAGGTTAATTTTAAAGTGTTAATATAGTAAACGTACCCAGACAACTGTCCACATTTGGGAGGTGTTCATGTTTGAGAGGTTTCACTGTATATCAATTATCTAATATGGGACTTTACAATATGCACTAAAAAGCTTATATATATTCCTCGATTTTACTAATTTTTATTTTAATCCTATTTTTTGTGTCTTAACTTGTTTTGCTTTTCATCTGATGTTTTTTGCAAATAGCACATAAATTGTACAATTTTCTTGATTCTTTTGACATAGTGGATTTTCCGATGAAATGAAAATGACGTAAATGAGGACAAAGACATTGAATCTTCTTAAAGAGACTGTGCTATTCCTAATGAATTAAATTGACAGCGAAATTCTTGACAGGAAGCGAACAAAGTGTTTACCAAGAATTTTCCATTTTTTTTGTTTGTGTTATTTGCATTACTGTTGTTTTTGTAATTTTTGTAGTCACTTAAGGGCGTTTACTACATCAAATTCTTACACGTTAACTGTCCTTAATGAAAAACAAAATCAATTTGAAAAATGTAAAAGTTTAAAAGATCACTTCAAGAGACAAGGAGGAGAACTCAAAGAATCTGCATATTTCAACTTTAAATATTTATAAGCATGCAGAAAACTGAAACAAGTGTTCGTGAGGATATTGAACTATGGATCTTTCCTTGAGAGAATGGGCACAAAAATTAAATAAAGTTCAAAAAAATTTGGTTTATAGACAAAATTTCGTATCGTTTCTTTATTGATGTTACAATATTTAATCCTTAAATGCGCACTGTATCTTTAAAGATACAACGAGAAAAAAATTCTTATGTCTTACATTTTTTACCGAATTCTACGAAATCAATTTTGTTGCATTTAAAACATCATGATGCAATTTTAAAAAATGTGTTTTTTTAGCATTTTGCATATTATATATTTTCTGCACCAAACCTCTGCAACGAATACACAAGTAATTACTTCAAGCACAAGCCACACAATTCGAGTAGTAACTTCATTGTCCATTTCTCAAACGAGTAAAATATAAACGTTGCACATTGTGAAACAGCACAAATAGAACCCAATAAAGCAAGCACCAAAGAATGTTCTGAAGTTTTCGAATGTAATCGGAATTCCAATTCCATTCGTTTTATAATTTCCATTGCTATGTAGATGAAGTTATTTCGTTCTCTCAACTATAAGATGAACTGTAGATGAAGTTATTTCGTTCTCTCAACTACACATACACATTCCATTCCTATTTTGTTTGTTGCTGAAACACATTTTTTTGTCAAAATTCGTTTTTATTATTCAACATAGCTCCCTTCAAGAGCGATACAACGATTATAACGACCTTACAATGTTTTGATACCATTTTGGTAGTACTCCTTCGGTTTTGTCTCAAAATAGGCCTCAGCTTCGGCGATCACATCTTCTTTGCAGCCAAAATTTTTCCTTGCGAGCATCCTTTTGAGGTCTGAGAACAAGAAAAAGTCGCTGGGGGCCAGATCTGGAGAATACGGTGGGTGGGGAAGCAATTCGAAGCCCAAATCATGAATTTTTTCCATCGTTCTTAATTACTTGTGGCACGGTGCGTTGTCTTGGTGGAACAACACTTTTTTCTTCTTCATATGGGGCCGTTTTGCCGCGATTTCGACCTTAAAACGTTCCAATAACGCCATATAATAGTCACTGTTGATGGGTTTTCCCTTCTCAAGATAATCGATAAAAATTATTCCATGCGCATCCCAAAAAAACAGAGGCCATTACTTTGCCAGCGGACTTTTGAGTCTTTCCACGCTTCGGATACGGTTCACCGGTCGCTGTCCACTCAGCCGACTGTCGATTGGACTCAGGAGTGTAGTGATGGTGCCATGTTTCATCCATTGTCACATATCGACGGAAAAAGTCGGGTGTATTACGAGTTAACAGCTGCAAACACCGCTCAGAATCATCAACACGTTGTTGTTTTTGATCAAAAGTGAGCTCGCACGGCACCAATTTAGCACAGAGCTTCCGCATATTCAAATATTGATGAATGATATGACCAACACGTTCCTTTGATATCTTTAAGGCCTCTGCTATCTCGACCGCCTTGCATACACAAGGTCGTGGGTTCGATTCCTGCTTCGACCGAACACCAAAAAGTTTTTCAGCGGTGGATTATCCCACCTCAGTAATGCTAGTGACATTTCTGATGGTTTCAAAGCTTCTCTAAGTGGTTTCACTGCAATGTGGAACGCCGTTCGGACTCGGCTATAAAAAGGAGGTCCCTTGTCATTGAGCTTAACATGGAATCGGGCAGCACTCAGTGATAAGAGAGAAGTTCACCAATGTGGTACCACAATGGACTGAATAGTCTAAGTGTGCCTGATACATCGGGCTGCCACCTAACCTAACCTAACCTAAAAATTATTGTTGATTTCCCTGGGGCAGAGTCCGGAAACTCATTATCAAGCCAAGTTTTTGTTTCCACCGTATTTTTCCCCTTCAGAAAACAGTATTTTATCAAAACACGAAATTCCTTTTTTCCATTTTTTTCACAATAACAAAAGTTGCTTCACAAAAGACGCTCTATCTCACAAACTAATTGACTTACAGGCGTCAAATTTTGACACGAATCATTTGAAGGTTGGTACTACATAAAAAATAATATGCATTTAATAATAGCGACGCCATCTATGTTTCAGACCGGGGACTTATCAGCCAACATGTTACTTCGTTCGCATACGAAGTTTCGTCTTTCTAAAGCAAAGTATTCTATCTTCACTAAAAATGTTATGTATTGCCGTCACTAGAACATCGATTACTTCGAATAGGTTTGTGCAGGCCTCTGGTCTGCACTTAAGGGTTAAAAACAAATTCATAATTTCCATTCTATAACAGAGATACGTGATTTTTTAAAATCTCATCATTTAAAATTTTAAATGAAACCATTTCAAGGAATTTTTGTAATGAGTAAACAACCTCATGACCTTTATGCCTTAACCCACGTTTGTTTTTATCTTTTTCTAATTGTGAAATCTCTTCTATTGAATTTTTGGATTTTTTTTACCATGAAAACAATCACCTTTGATTATGTGTGAGCTATGGTTTTGGAATTAATTAAGCTTTATTCCTTCAATTTCGTATAAACATCAGCGCACGTGTGTTATCTTAGATTGAAAGGAGGATCCTGATTTCCCTGTCTCATATCATTAGCGTGTATTCGGATTGTTGTTGTTTCCTAGAGCTTCATTAGGCTAGAAAACAAACGAAAGTTCTCATGGCATTATTTGCTTTCATTTACCGTAAAAGTTTACCATGGAAAAGTTTTTCACTTCTTACTGGATATATTATAGGTCTTATGATGAAATTTTGTGGCAAAATATAGCATGTTGATATTCTCAAGTTGTAAAGTCTTTAAGTATTAAGGTAAGCCATAAATGTGATGATAAAAATGACAATTTATGGAGGAGGATTTGAAATATATTTCGATTGAATTTGCCAGTGGCAATAAAGATAACAGTGGAATTCAAGGCTTTGTGGCCTTGGCAATGACGACCTGAAAAATCGATCTATCATACCAACATCAAAGACAGGATTTTAAGATATTTGTGTTAGGTAAGGTTAGGTGGCAGCACGATGTATCAGACTCACTTAGACTATTCAGTCCATTGTGATACCACATTGGTGAACTTCTCTCTTATCACTGAGTGCTGCCCGACTCCATGTTAAGCTCAATGACAAGGGACCTCTTTTTTATAGCCGAGTCCGAACGGCGTTCCACATTGCAGTGAAACCACTTAGAGAAGTTTTGAAACCCTCAGAAATGTCACCAGCATTACTGAGGTGGGATAATCCACCGCTGAAAAACTTTCTGGTGTTCGGTCGAAGCAGGAATCGAACCCACGACCTTATGTATGCAAGGCGGGCATGCTAACCATTACATCACGATGGCAGATATTTGTGTTAGTTATTAAGTTATTAATTTATTAAATTATATTAATATATTTTAGTATAGATTAGTTTAACTTTATTAGTAGTTTACACTTTATTTTTTATTACATGGTCTTAATTATTTATTTGTTTCATTTAAAATTATATATAATTTTATTTATTTTGCTTTAGTGTTTTATTTTTTACTTTGTATTTAATTTGAATGAAAACGGAGCAGTTTAAAAAAAAATTAAGAATAGTACATAAATGATATAAAAAGACTACAGCAAATTATATTAAATTCTTTTGATTAAATTAACTTTATAAACTATGCAATTTAATTTTATTTCAGTTAATTAAATTTAATTTCATTTTACTGTTGCCTGAAATTTAGATATATTACAAAAATGATAAAAAAAAACTTTAAAGCATACTAGTTAAATTTTAAATATTCTATGTAGTTTAAACTATATAAATTAAATAAAATTATATAAATCAAGTCTTCATAGAAGTAAGCCAAATTAAAATAAATTAAATTAAACTTTACTAAACATTTATTTAATTAACTGAAACTAAAATAAATACTAATTAAATTGATAAACAAAAATTAATTATTTAATGTTAAATAAATTTACTCAATACTTAATTATTAATACTTTTGTTTACCTAAAAAATTGATTACAATTATATTTAATTTATTTAACTTTGGTTTAGGGGTTTCTAACTTCAAAAAAACTTTATTTTACCCTTAAGGATTTCGGTTTTGAGTCCGAGCCAAAGATGCAGCTTCTTTAAAAAAAAAATTTTGCAACCTATCTGGTTTTAAATCTAGTACCAACAAAATTAAAATTAGCATACAGATCTCATTTATTAAATTTTCATTTTCTTTTGGCGGTTTATTAATAAAAGTGCTCACGTACAAACAAATGCCAGTTTAAACAAGTTTATACGGCCGTTAGTTCGGCCAGGCTGAAGCTTATGTGCCCTCCACTATGGATTGCGTAGAAACTTCTACTAACAACTGTCATCCACAATCGAATTACTTGGGTTGCGGTAATACTTGCAAGGTATCTCTTATCTTAACACCGTCTTCTCAATAATTGTAAGTTAGTCCATATGGGGTATATATTAAACAAAAAAAGACGATTAAATACGTGTATAATTCAGTTTGACAAAATTTTCTATAAAAATAAAATTTTGACAAAATGTTCTATAGAAATAAAATTATGAGAAAATTTTCTATAGAAATATAATTTTGACAAAATTTTTTATAGCAATAAAATTTTGACAAAAATTTCTATAGAAATAAAATTTTGACAAAATTTTCTATAGAAATAAAATTTTGACAAAATTTTCTATAGAAATAAAATTTTGACAAGATTTTCTATAGAAATAAAATTTTGACAAAATTTTCTATAGCAATAAAATTTTGACAAAATTTTCTATAGCAATAAAATTGTGACAACATTTTCCATAGAAATAAAATTTGGACAAAATTTTCTATAGAAATAAAATTTGGAAAAAATTTTCTATAGAAATAAAATTTGGACAAAAATTTCTATAGAAATAAAATTTTGACCAAATTTTCCATAGAAATAAAATTTGGAAAAAATTTCCTATAGAAATAAAATTCGAAAAATATTTTCTATAAAAATAAAATTTCGACAAAATTTTCTAAAGGAATAAAATCGGCACAAAATTTTCTATAGTAATAAAATTTTGACAAAAATTTCTATAGAAATAAAATTTTGACAAAATTTTCAATAGAAATAAAATTTTGACAAAATTTTCTATAGAAATAAAATTTTGACAAAATTTTCTATAGAAATAAAATTTTGACAAAATTTTCTATAGAAATAAAATTATGAGAAAACTTTCTATATAGCAATAACATTTTGACGAAAATTTCTATAGAAATAAAGTTTTGACAAAAATTTCTATAGAAATAAAATTATGAGAAAATTTTCTAAAGAAATAAAATCGGGACAAAATTTTCTATAGAAATAAAATTTTGACAAAATTTTCCATAGAAATAAAATTTGGACAAAATTTTCTATAGAAATAAAATTTGAAAAAAATTTTCTATAGAAATAAACTTTTGACAAAATTGTCTGTAGTAATAAAACTTTGACAAAATTTTCTATAGAAATAAAACTTTGACAAAATTGTCTATAGAAATAAAATTATGAGAAAATTTTCTATAGAAATAAAATTTTGACAAAATTTTCTATAGCAATATAATTTTGACAAAATTTTCCATAGAAGTAAAATTTGGACAAAATTTTCTATAGATTTGACAAGCATACTTTTCCTCTACACTTGTAGTTTAGTCAATGCATGGCTTTAAGCTGAGATCAAAAAAACAACAATAACGATTGAAGAGAAGCCAACAATAACAAACAAAACGAAAATTTTATTTCTATAGAAAAATTTATTGTTATAGAAAATTTTGTCCAAATTTTATTTCTACAGAATTTTTTTTTTTTCAAATTTTGTGATTGGGGATCAGCTATATATAACTATAGACCGATATGGACCAATTTTGGCATGGTTGTTAGCGGCCATATACTAACACTACGTACCAAATTTCAACTGAATCGGATGAATTTTGCTCCTCCAAGTAGTTCTGGAAGTCAAATCTGGGGATCGGTTTATATGGGGGCTATATGTAATTATGGACCGATATGGACCAATTCTGTCATGATTGTTAGAGACCATATATATCAACATCATATACCAAATTTCAACCGAATCGGATGATGAATTATAGGGGGCTATATATAATTATGAACCGATATGGACCAATTCTGTCATGATTGTTAGAGACCATATATATCAACATCATGTACCAAATTTCAGCCGGAAAAACCAGAAAACTAAATTAAATTAATAAATAAAATGTAGAAATAAATTCGTTACCAACTAAAAATTGTTAATAAAAACAATCTCGAGGTCTCTATTTTGTGCCAATGTTCCCAAATCCACTTCCAGGGGAATGTGAATCAATTCAACGATTTTCGTGTCCTACAATCCAGTTTCACCGGAATTTTCGTGAAATCAATTCACTTGCAAAAGTCTTGATGAAAGTTGAATTATGTCCAAGATGGGTGTATTTCCGGTTAAAAAAGTACTCGCATAAAAAATTTGAAATGTTTTATATTTAATATATGAGTTTTATTAAAACTGCATCATTTTTAATTAAAAAATTAATAAATTTAAATAAGTCTATTGATTGCACTTATTTTGATTTCCGCCTTAGTGAATTTTTGGGTGATTTGTGCAACCCAGCTGGTTACAGAAAAGTTCAAAAAAATAACGTGGAATTAAGAACACCAAATCGTGGATTTGACGTGGATAGTGGAAGTGGATATCCGAACATGGGTGTTTAATTGTTATTTATTCTATATTTCGTCATTGCATTGTAAGACTTTATGGTGGGAAATTTAAAAATATATCAAATATAATATTCAACAGTTGTACTCGTATTGCTTTAGTTATCTCTTCAAAAAAAATTCCGATAAGGTTGTTCAATGAATAAACGAATTATTAAATAAATAAAAATTAAAAATATATATAGTTCTCGAGCTCGTTTTATTAGCGATTTTCATAGGAAAATTTAAATTATAAAAACATAAATTAAAAAAACTAAACAGACTTAATTCAAACTTAACCAGACAAAATAAAAATAAAAACTTAAATTAATTTGACCTATGTTTTGAAGATTTTTTAATAGACTTGATAGACCAAAAAGCCTTATTTTGCTTTAGTTTCGAGTGTTTTTTCGGCCTCACATAATATAAAATATAATAAATAATCTATGATTTTCTATAACAGAAACAAATTCAATTTGATTTGATTACCCTGAAGCTAAATTAAACTTAAAAAATAAAACAAATATAATTTAATTGATGTTTATTAGTTTCTATTTATTAATTTAATGTAATTTGAACTAATATATTTTTTTATGTTTTCTTCTCTCACACAACATGTTTGTCATATTATTCATTCTTTAAAACTTTTTTCTTTGAAATTCCTTTAGTATTTTTTTTTTTTTTTTCAAACAATTAAATCGTTACATTGTTCAGTGAAAAAATCCTAATTGAATTATATTAATTCTAACTAAAGTATATTTAAATTTTAACAATCGTATTATGAGGCTCTTAAACAAAAGTCTTTTAAGTCTATTAATCCGATTATGACCATCAAAGAGACCGTAACAAAGCAGCCATCTAAAAAAGAAATCGAAATAAGCCACACAGTCAATACACGAAGAAAACAAATGCGATTAACCAAAGAACAGATGGACTCCAAATAAGCCGTAAGACAGACAGCATACCTCAAATGTATGAATGAATGAATGACTGAATGGGGGTCCAAAGTGGAGAGTAGAAAGAGCTTAAAGACAATGTGGGTTTTGTTTTTAATTTACCAATATTTAATTTTTTATTAGGCAAATCGTTGAGAAAAAAATCCAAACCAACATTAAACGGGCAAAGTGTTTTTCTGCACTGAAACGTGTTTAACTTTTATCTCTTTTCAATGGCTTCATGGGTGACCAGCAGGCACAGCAACATTTTTATGGATGTTATTGACAATGGTGTATTAAAGCAACGCAACCGTAAGAAAAAGCAAACAAGCATCACGAAAATATTGAAGAAAACCAACGATGCTTTGGCTTACAATTTATGTTAATACCTTAAAGAAAGTCAAACAAAGAAATTTAAACCATATGTGGTTGTTTATATTTGCAACTGAAACCCACATTATTTTACGCATGCGCAACAGTTTTTGCAAGCTCGTTAACTCTGGTGGATCAGGTGAAGTGATATGGACTTCCATTCGAGAAGGGAGATTAGCATAATGTCTGATAAGAGTATTAGAGCTGAATATATTTATATATCAAATGTCAAGTGATCTTTACTGCCAGAGTTATTGACATATCTAAGAGGTTATAAATTATAGAAACGATGTTATAACACTCTTTACTAATATCTGATAGTGAAGGGTACACAAAAAGCATGGCTTTTAGGATTTAAAATCTTAGGCTGGTTGACAAGCTTAATCCGAAATATAACGAAAGTTGGGACCAATCAATTACAATGGAAGATTTGTCCATTGCTGGATTTTATTACTTTTACTTTCACACAAATTTACATACATTTCGAATGTTTAGTTTCGCGTTATTCAGAATTGAAAATTTATTCCCAACAAAAAAAATTAATAGACTGATCAATCGAAATATTGGCCACAATTTTTCCCAACGAAAAAACGACTCGACTTTTGTCTCATGGGTCACCGATCGGAACAACGAGTGGTAATCTGAAGAAGCACACTCAAAAAAAACGTTTACTTGAATTCAACGATTTTGACATTCCCGTAAGGATGTTGGTAGTTATTCCGAAGCAAAATTGCTGCTTCTTAAAAATAAGCACATTTTTGAGGGAGCTATTTAGCTTTAAATTTAGGCTCTATAAATTTAAAATTAGGATACAGAACTCATTTATAAAAGTTTCATTTTCTCTTTGCGATTTATCGACAACAAAGGTACCCAGCAAAAAAAAGCGTCGCTAAAAAAAATTAATAAAAATGTTCTTTTTGGATCCGGAAGTGCCGCAAAATTGACGCAGAAGCGATGAATTTAACATGGGCTTGTCATAGGACGGAAGTCCTCAATTTCAGCAGCCGTTGCACTGAATTTGCATCACTTCTTTAGGTGTGATCCGAATTCAACGTTTTGGATGTAAATTAAAAATGTCTGTGATATTTTGTCAAATAAATAATTTTTATAATTTTTTATTAATTCTTACTCCATTGTTAACGTATTTGAAACAAAAAGAAGTTAAAATTACCCATTAAAAGTATGAGAAAAAAACAAGTTATATAAAATTGAATTATAAGAACTTATTGGGTAGTTAAAAGAAAGCACATCATTGGGAGTGCATCTTCTGGAAGTGCTTTTAAAGTTGTGCCTTTGGAAGAACTTCCAAATTTTGTTGCTGGGTATTTATGCACAAATAAATATCTTTTTAAAAATTCAAATTATAATATGTGCTTCAAAGGAAAAATTGTTTCTTAATTAAAAAAAAAAAAAAAAAAAAAGATGCAAAATACGTATTAGCCTATTTTTGAAGATTTTTATTTTTAATCCAAGAATGCAATATCTCAGTTAATTTAAAAATTATTTCTTTAAATCAAAAATGTTTTACTTACTTTAAATATATACGACTTTAAAGCAGGGATGTAAATTTCAAACATTCGGTGTCAAGATTTAAAGAAAACAATTCTTAAATCAAAGACTAAAGAAATTTGTGTTTAATATTGTGTAAATTGGGAATCCTAAAATTTAAGCTGCAAAATATTGTCGTGAGGTCAAAGATTTCATGTCTTTAAAATACGAATGCAAATTTTGCTTAGCATAGAAGATGCATTTCTCTAGTATAAAGTTTTTTCCTTGACCAAAGGTCGATAAACTTTTCAATGAAGTCGTATTGTCCTTATAATTAAGTGATTTGATTTAAAAATTGATATCATAACATGAAAGAAAAAATGTTTGGGCTAAGGTCAACTTGACTTTAATAATTCAGAAAAATTCTTTAAATTTAATGAAATTGTCTTTAAATTTGTTGTCTTTTTGCATCTTGACTACAAAGCAAAAAATCGTTCAAATATAGGACATGTTTTTCAACACTTTATTTTAAAGACGTTTTCTACTTGAAACACAGCATAGTTTCTACTCGAAGTCGAGTCTTAATTTGGAAAATAAAGTCGTCGTTAACTTGTTTTTAAAGGACTTTGATAGCATATGCAGAAAAAAAGCTGAAAAAGCGAAAAATTAAAATTTGCTTCCTAGAAGCAAGTACACAAAACCCGATTTTAAAAGAGAATTGTGTCTTAAAAGTATCCTTACTTGTATTCTCCGCTTCTTTGGCTCGGAATCAATACCAAATTTTTTAAAGTAAAGACAAAATCTTTGGAACCGGGTATGCTTTTTTTTCAGTGTACATAGTTGGTATAGGACTTATGATTTGGGTTTTCCAACATATGGCCGAGTGTTATTGTCACCTTGTCGTTCCTTTCCGAAATACTGAGGCAGTTTATCACCCAATTCTCGGCTCAAACGCATCAATTGAGTTCAATACAGTGCTCCTGGCTTCAGTAGCTCATAGTACACCACACCCAACTGGTCCCACTAAATATACAGCATAAGTTTCTTTCCATGGATATTCGGTTTTGCCGACGATGTTGAGACATGACCTGTGTAACCATATGGTGTTTTCGCTAGGAATTGTCTTAGTGGATCTCCATTTCATCTCCACTAATGATGGGATGCAAAAAAACTTTCCTTTTTTCCCTTTAGAGGCTAGGCTAGGCTGAGTTGAAAATAGGATCCAGGTTTTCTTGTCTCATGTCGACAGACACACATATAAGACAGTATTGGGCTTATGGTTCGCTCAAACTTTGGTGTTATTCCAGGAAGTCTGTGTCCCTAACGAATTCTTTAATTTGTTTTCAGTCTCTGTTTCCAAGTTTGGCAAAGTCCCGAATCACCTCTTCAGCGATATGGTGAACTCCTTTTTGTCATCAGCGGTGGATTATCCCACCTCAGTAATGCTAGTGACATTTTTGAGGGCTTCAAAGCTTCTCTAAGTGGTTTCACTGCAATGTGGAACGCCTTTCGGACTCGGCTACAAAACGGAGGTCCCTTGTCATTGAGCTTAACATGGAATCGGGCAGCACTCAGTCATAAGAGAGAAGCTCACCAATGTGGTATCACAATGGACTGAATAGTCTAAGTGAGCCTGATACATTGGACTGCCACCTAACCTAACCTAACTTAACCTATTATCCTCAAAACACGCCGTAAATGATTCAACTTCTGCTACTCCTATTCGGCACTGATATTCTCTCCATTCTAGGTGGCCGCTCATTATTCTCACGGCCCTCCTGAATGTCGTCTTACTCTCCTTGAGTAGCTCCCCAGACTTTTTCTTGTCTGAGTCATCCCATAGTATTTTCGCCGTCTTTTGGACCACATCGCATTGTCTCTATGGGCTTTACGTTCTCTTCCCAATGTGTACTAGCTCTTATCGCCACTCAACTTCGGGAGACCGGTGATCGTCTTCCAAATATTTGAGTGCGAAATTTTACTTCTAAATGCACAAGTAAAACAATTGGGTGGAAGTTCAATATGAAGTTGAACCATCTTCATCATTTCTATAGTTATGGGATATATGGTCCAAATCAGTGATGAACACTGATGAGGGGTCAACATTTAAGACCGAGTCCTTATTAGTCTTAGGCAAAATCGTTCACCGATGTGATTCGGACTCATCGTTCCTTTTGTACAAAGGAACTAGTTCCTTCAAACCGATCCATCGTTCCTTTTCGTTCCGGCGTTTTATATTTGTCATCTACTAAAGAATGACATGACATTGTTTGTTTGCTTTGTGCACCGAAGGTCGGGGTCAAATGAAAGATATGAAAAATATGGAAAATTCAGTGAATTTACTTCAATAGTGATATAGTTAGAAAAAAATAAAGAATGAAATGGAAAATGTAAAATAATAACTAAACTCAAATTTGCAATGACTGTATCCTAAAAGATTTTTTTTGTGTTTTGTGAAAATAAAAAAACTAATGATCCTATTAACCAAGGATCCTATTAAATAGCAGCTTGCCAAGCAATGCTTTAATATACACAGGCGCCAAAATGAACGAATTAGCAAATAGTTACTCTCAAACAAAAGTAAAAATCAAACTGCAATCCGCGGAACGATGGGGTGTAAATTGAAAATAAAAATAAATGACAAAAGGAACGATGAGAGCGAAAGAGATGGAACTAGTGACAATCGTTCCTTTTAGTCAACCGGAACTAGTTCGTTCCGGAACGACACAAGACTAGTCCTTATGAAATGAGTTCACAATTGTAAAAAGAAATGTTTTAGCGACTGGGCCCCAAAAAAATCCTGTGGGAGTTTCTAATCCAAATACATCATTTGCACCATTTTGTAAGACATATTGAACAAATATGAAAGATTATGAAACTTAAATTTTAGGATAAACAATTTATACAATATTAATTTCTTTAAAAATCTTCTTTCTTTCTTTAAATTTAGGACACGAGTCTTTGGAATTTGACAGAATACGAATTTGGAATTTGAAAGTTTACTTGGATTCAAAGATTTTGACCTTCCCTTAAGGAGTTTGGTATTGATTCCGAGCCAAAGATGCGGCTTCCTTAAAATAAAGAACTTTTTTAGCGACCTATCTGGCTTTAAATCTAGGACCAATAAAATTAAAATTAGCGTACAGATCTCATTTATCAAATTTTCATTCTCTTTTCGAGGTTTATTAATAAAGGTACTCACGTACAAACAAATGCCAGTTTAAAAATCCAAATTATAACAGATACTTCAAAGTAAAAAATGTTTTCTTAATTCCCAAAAAGAAATTTAAAACCAAAGAAGCTAAATCCTCAAAATAAATTTTAAACTATATTTGAATTGTTTTTATCTTAAATGTAAAGTTTCAATATTTCAGTTAATTTAAGACAATTTCTTTAAATCAAATAGGTGCTTCTTTAGTTTAAGGAAAATTACCCTTAGTTCAAAGACATGGGACTTTAACGGAGGGACGCAAATTTACAAAGTTTGTGTCCTAAATTTAATGGAAAAAGCTTTATTTTAATTAAAATCTCATTATTGTTAAGAAATTCGTCCTTAATATTTTGTAAATTTAAAAATAATCCTAAAATTTAGGTTGCGTAATCTTTAGAATCACGTAATTATTTTTTTCATCCTAATTTTAAGTTTATAGAACCTAGGTTTAAAGCTAGATAATTCCCAAAAAAATGCCCTTATTTTAAAAAATTAGCACCTTGGGCTCGGAATCAATACTAACTCTAATAAAGAAGAGCAAAATTTTTCTTTCATAAATTGTGACGATTCATTTTTAATAATGTTGAAATAAAAAGAATTCCATGTGCTACCAATAATGGAAACTGAATTTATTATATAGAAACGATTTCAAAAAAAAATCAAATTTATAAAATCCCCAACTCAAAACTTGCGTCCTCATCCAAGAAAAAATATCCCCCCAATACTGGCAACACGAGCTGAAACATACCCCAGCAAAAAATTGAGCACTATTTCAGCAGGATTGTAAGGGAGAGAGGCAACACCAACTGCTTACAAAACAACCGAATCCTCGCTGATTTTTGTGGGCGATGTCCCGATTTAGAGCAGCTTCTACATAGCGCTGATATAATTGCTCATTTTAATAGATATATTGCTGAGAAGTGTAAAGGAAAACAGCACTTCCTTTCATGCATCTTTACTGCATGAATTGGTTGCTATAACGTAAACGAATGATCATAAACCAGTTTGATTACTCGTTTACGTTATTGCCACCGATTCATGCCTACTTTATTGTATACCAAAAAGCGCAACTAAACTCTTGCTGCTGAAGTATTTTTTGCTGGGTTATATCCATAAATTATTCTGAGTGCAGTGGATCGTATAAGCAATTTAAATAAAAACCATATTGAAATTGAATTCATATTTAATTTTAATACCACTTACAACAGATATTGTTATTTTAGAAAATATTTTTTTTTTTAATTTTGTTATTATTGTTGTAAAACATTCCAATATAATTGTGTAAATTCAACAATGGCTTAATATGAATTATTTATAATATTTCAAATGAATAAATCTCATCACTTATACCACCCCACGGCCATTTAATTCCAAATGAATGATATATGAATTTTTAAATTTCGTTTTTTATTTCAAGATTTTCGCATATATTAAAAATAGTTTGCAATATTAAATCCAGTTTGTTTTTTCAATCAATACGTTTAAATATTTCATGAAAAGCATAACCACCAACTAAGGGTTTATCACATTTCAGATTCACACCATTTTCTATTCCAAATATACAAGCGAATATTTTATTATTCTAATCTATACAAAAAACATTCCGGGGTTTTTGTTTCTGGCAAAAAAAAAAATACTTTTCCCTAATTCCGAGTGATGCAGTGATAGTTGTCCAACTGTTTTCGAAAACGTTGTCGTTGTCGTTTTATTTTTATTTTTTAGTTTTTCTCTCGAAAAATATTCGTTATCAAGGAAACACCAGTTAACAAAAATCAACGCCAAACATCCATATCCATACTAGTAGGGAGAGGAGAGAAAATGTATAAAACTTGTTTTTTCCTGTATCCGTGTTATAGCAAATAAAACGTTTTATGTCTTCCTGACAATTGTTTAGGTCTTTTTTTTTGTTTGCCAGACCATTCAAATTAACACAGTATAACTGCATGAGAAGTGATGTCCATGTCTATGGCAATGAATCGGGGGGAAAAATTCAAATGAAACAAAAAAAAAAAAACAAAACATGAGGAGAAAAAAGTTGGCAAATGTTTTAACAGAGCAATCAAAATCCTTTCGTTAGAAATGTTACACAAACAAAGTTGATAGATTTTTCAATGAGAATTGGTCACTATGGGGAATCTGTTGAGTT
The DNA here is from genome assembly GCF_050003625.1 of Haematobia irritans. Lineage (NCBI taxonomy): Eukaryota > Metazoa > Arthropoda > Insecta > Diptera > Muscidae > Haematobia > Haematobia irritans. The sequence continues at coordinate 67,861,650 of NC_134399.1, read as the reverse complement.
TAGTTAGACCCTTTTTTTCCAATTTGAAGGATTTCATGCTTTTTCAACTTTGTAATTGTTAGGTGATAACTTTATTTTCAACCCAAAAAAATGTACAACTTCTGATAGGTTTTGCGAGGTATGGAACTTTTCACAACAACTTTGAACTCTCTGAATGGAATATCCCCATTATGTAGAATGTTGTTAAATCATCCACTCAAGGATATAGTTAAAGCAATAGGGTCATTCCATAGTTATCAAAAAAAAAAAAAAAAAAAAAAAAAACAATTAGAAATTCTATCCAAAAACACTCGTTCCGAGATTCCTATAATTTTCACTTCATAAGATATATTCTTTTGGCTGTCCGTTATTTCAGGCTCACTTAGACTATTTTCAGTCCATTGTTACACCACACTGGTGAACTTTTCTCTTGGCTTTGAGTTATATATCTTAACTTACAATTAATTATTATTCGAGCTATATGGACAAATTAGATTAAGGAACCTGATTAATAGAACCATTGAAAAGAAAAGGCCAGATACAAATCTATACATGCCTAGACTGTACATGTTTCAGTTCGGGCGAATGAACTTTTCCACAGCCTTTAGTATAGATCTGGCTTATTTGGAGTTATTCCACTTTGTGTCTGGCTCACTTAGACAAACTCACCTATCGGGCACCGACCAGTTATTACAGATTTAAGGAGAAATGTCTGTCGTCTGGAAAGTACTTGCATATCTACTTTGCTATTTAAGTTTAGATGTTGCGATATTTGCTTGCTATCGTTATAGTCCTTGCAATTCTTCCATTGGACATTCGCCGTCATAAAAGTCTTCTCATGCAGTATGAGCTTTTAGGTAGCTAGATACAAACAGATTATAATTCCCACCTAAACCAACCGGTCAGCCTTCCAATCACCGGCTGGAATGTCTGAATTACATTCCTTTGGTCTGTGCACTATAGATTCAAGATTAGGACGCACACAATTTTTTTTTTTTTTTTGATTCAATCACGAAATTAATTCGTCCAATTAATTTTTTAATTGAAATGTCTTCAATCATTGAAATTATAGTATCAATTAAAAAATTAATTGAAGGTCTATTAAAAAATTAATTGATACAATTAAAAAATTAATTAATACAATTAAAAAATTAATTGATACTATTAATTTTTGTGATTGATTTTTGCTTTCATTAAAAAATTTGTTAAATCAATTAAATTTTTAATTGAGTATTTTTTAAAACTCTATTTAAATTTTAATTGGATAAATTTTCGTGAATTTTTTTTCTATGCGGGTCGGAGGTATGCATGCACTATGAACGTGTAGGTGCCAGAGGCAAAACAAGAGATTATAATTCCCCTTGAATATGTAAGTTAGTTCCTAGTCTAGCTAACTCATCCTCTTAGCCATCTCGTTGAGAGATTTTTGGCAGTTTATGTTCATTTTCATGGAGTGAGTTTTGAGGCTGTAGAAACCTCCTATCGGATACGATGTTCTTCCATTTTTGGTATCTCCCTCGACTTCGCAAGCAGATCTGTGTACTTCTGACTCAAATTGAGGCTTCCCCATTACGAAATCCTTCGCGTTTGTATATCTTGATATGGAGATAATGAAAGCCATACCACACACCCCCTGGAACTTCGCTAGATGTGGCAAAGACTGAATGTTCAGTAAAAACACCACACGTCGTCTTGGTCCATCCACCTCAACCAACCGGTCAGCCTTCCAATTACCGGTTGGAAAATCTGAATTACATTCCTTTGGTCTGTGTACTACAGATTCAAGATCAGGACGGATCGTAGGTATGCATGCAGTATGAACTTTCGGGTAGACAGAGGCAAAGCTAAAAGTTCCCCTGGGATATGTAAAATAGTTCCTAGCATTGCTAACTCATCCGCTTAGCAATTTCTTCCTGTGGCCAGACACCAATATTAGGTGAATATTGTGCTGCTAAGCCATCTCGTTGAGAGATTTACGGCAGTTTATGGCCGTTTTCATTGAGGCTGTAGAAACCACCTATCGCATACGACGTTCTTCCATTTTTAGCATCTCCCTCGACTTCGCAAGCTGATCTGTTCACTTCTGACTCAAATTGAGGCTTCCCCATTACGAAATCCTTCGGCCGATCGCGTGTATATCTTGATATAAATATAATGAAAGCCATACCACACACGGCCCTGGAACTTGGCTAGATGTGGCAAAGAATGAATGTTCAGTACAAACACCACATGTCTTCTTGGTCAATCCATCTCAACCGGTTAACCTTCCAATCAGCGATTGGTAGATCTAAACTACAATCATTTGGTCTGTGTAATGTAGATTCAAGATCACTAGGATTTGCAGGTATTCATGCATGTTCTTTACGTCTAGCCGGTATGTCCTTCCCAACATAAGACGTAAAGAGCGCTTTCTTGTTGTAAAACAATCAATGAACCTCTGGTCCACAAAAGCAATTAGCTTAAATCGTTCCTGGGTACCCACCATCCTCGTGGTGCCGTGGTCTTGGACTAAGAAACTTTTCCCAGCACCTGTGAGTAGACGCCAGACAAAGCATTCTCAATTTCCCCCACTTATGCTTTGGGACCATACCGTCCACTGCTCCCCTTTTAACAATAGCCATCATAAGACTATTTTTTGCAACTGAGGCAAACGATCTTTGATCCCTTTTGTAAGATGGCAGTACATCCAGCGATCGCTCCCTTTTTCTAACTCCAAGAATTACTTGCGCTCATTTTTAGGAATGGTTTTACTTAGATGACAACGCCTAGAGTAGGGCCGATTGATCCTGATTTTTTAGTACGAACGAATTTTTGATATCTTTAAACCTCTTCCTTGAGGGACTACCATGTCGTTATCTTTGGAACGGTTTGACTTTGACCAAAGAAGTTTGACCATTTTAGTGACCCTTCTGCAGGTGGATTAATATATAACTTCAGTCGAAACAATACCACCGGGCTCTTAAGTTGGCAGCCAAGTGGATGACGTTGAATTTCGTTGCTTGTTTTTATCGTAACAAGTACCTATTACGCTAAAAATAATGGGAGCAAGTACAACTGGAAGGGGTACACCCTTCGGAAGCCATATAACGAAATATAAACCTCTGTCACTGGACCCTAAAGTTGACAGTGCAGTGGATGACGTTGCATGGTGACTTGTTTCATCACCATTCTGGAAATTCGTAATAAGTACCTATTACAATAAAAATAATAGGGGTCACACCCTTCGAAAGCCATATGACGAAATGTAAACCTCTTCCTTGAGAGATTAACACCTTTTGATATCACTACCTTAGGAAAAGTTTGACTTGCCAGAGAGGTGTCGCAATCTCCCCTTAACAAGTACCTATTACGCTAAAAATAATGGTAGAGAGTACAACTGGAAGGGTTATACCCTTCGGAAGCCATATAACGAAATATAAACCTCTGCCACTGGGCCCTAAAGTTGACAGTGCAGTGGATGACGTTGAATTTCGTTGCATGGTGACTTGTTTTATCACCACACTGGAAATTCGTAATAAGTACCTATTACAATAAAAATAATAGGGGACACACCCTTCAAAAGCCATATGACGAAATGTAAACATCTTCCTTGAGGGATTAAAACCTTTAGATATCACTACCTTAGGAAAAGTTTGACTTGCCAGAGAGGTGTCGCAATCTCCCAACCCGTATACTGGTCGTTTAAAAGATAACTTTAGTTGAAACACGTCCACTGGGCGCTGAAGTTGGTTGCCCAGTGGATGACGTTAAATTTCGTGCGGCTTGCTACAGTAAAAAATTGTACTAAGTACCTTTTACGCTAAGAATAATAGGAGAAAGTAAAACTGGCACTCCTTTCGAAAGCAGGGATGGAAAATGCAGTACTATAGTTCTTTTTTCAATACTTTTTCTAGTCAGTACCGTACCCCCGCGAATGATTTAGTACCTTTTGTGTAGACATTTTTAAGCCGATATCAGATTTATGGTACAATAGTTTTGACAAAATATTAAAAAAATTTTGAGAGTCTTTAATAAACGTATGTGCTAGTAGTTTTTTACAAGTTTGGCAAAACAGACAAGTTTATGCGGGAAGAAAATCTCGATTTTGTAAAAGCCCTAGTCAAAAAGAGTTTCTTTTTTAATTTTAAAAATGTTTTAGGTGAAAAATTGTATTTCTATAGAAAATTTTGTTAAAAATTTTATTACGGCAGAAAGTTTTGTCAAAATTTTATTTCTATAGAAAATTTTGTCAACATTTTATTTCTATAGAAAATTTTGTCAACATTTTATTTCTATAGAAAATTTTTCAAAATTTTATTTCTATAGGAATTTTTGTCAAATTTTTATTTCTATAGAAAATTTTGTCAAGATTTTATTTTTATAGAAAATATTGTCAAAATTTTATTTCGGTAGAAAATTTTGTCAAAATTTTCTTTCTATAGAAAATTTTGTCAAAATTTCATCTCTATAGAAAATTTTGTCAAAATTTTATTTCTATTGAAATTTTTGTCAAAATTTTATTTCTATAGAAATGTTTGTCAAAATTTTATTTCTTTAGAAAATTTGTTCAACATTTTATTTCTATAGAAAATTTTGTCAACATTTTATTTCTATAGAAATTTTTTGTCAAAATTTTATTTCTATATAAACTTTTGTCAAAAATTTATTTTTATTTATCTACAGAAAATTTATGATGTACCATGAAGTACAACTGTGGCAACCGAGATTACAGTACTACGGTAGTCTTTATAAGCGGATACTAACAAAATATTTAAAATTGAGGAGTTGACAAACAAAATTTTGTTTTCTTTAAATTTCAGTCTGAAGATGCTCTCGACAATAATCTTCCAATGGAATTTTTGTTGAAATTTAGTGAAAAGTACTTTTTCGCTCAAAAAAAATACCTTTTTTTACGAGATGTTAATTTTAATGTGTTAACATAGAAAACGTCTCATGGCAATTGTCCACTTGTGAGAGCTGTCCGATTTTCAGAGTATCCAAATATGAGAGGTTTCACTGTATATGCATACGCCAAATTGAAATAATCCTATTTAGAAAAACACGTCCATTTAGTTCAACGGTTGAATACATATTTCATATCTGGCGAATCTTTGAAAATGGTGGCCACCATCTATGGATCAAGTTCGACGGTCCATCGCGCCTACCCATAAAACAGTTTCCTTTGTAGTCTTTGTAATTATGAAATTTGCACTGATCATCTATAATATGGGAGCCACCGTGGTGCAATGGTTAGCATGCCCGCCTTGCATACACAAGGTCGTGGGTTCGATTCCTTCTTCGACCGAACACCAAACAGATTTTCAGCGGTGGATTATCCCACCTCAGTAATGCTGGTGACATTTCTGAGGGTTTCAAAGCTTCTCTAAGTGGTTTCACTGCAATGTGGAACGCCGTTCGGACTCGGCTATAAAAAGGAGGTCCCTTGTCATTGAGCTTAACATGGAATCGGGCAGCACTCAGTGATAAGAGAGAAGTTCACCAATGTGGTATCACAATAGACTGAATAGTCCAAGTGAGCCTGATACATTGGGCTGCCACCTAACCTATCTATAATATCACTCATAAAATGCCCCTAATATAATATTATTACAATTCGATAAGCATATAGCTATAGAGGAATTATATTGGAGATTTCCCTTTTGCTAAGGAATGACCTGTGTGTTGAGTACAGGATTGTCAGCTATGAGAAACGTAATCCGCAACGTAATCACAACAATAAATAGAATATATCGGAAAATAATAAAAAGCAAGTACAAATAGCTATGGAATATTCTTATGTTATTTTTCGAAGCACAAAAAACAAGAGCGATAACATCTGCAAATCTGTATAAATCCAATGTAATATTTTTGTTACTTACCTGAGGACCATGGGGACTTATTATCTATATATATACACATACATATGTAAATATATCTACACCAATACATTCTATTTACATATTTTCACAAGCTTTCATATTCAGTCATTCATTTATTCATTCATTCACCACATGTGGTTTTTCCAAATAGATTTTTAACATCTAGTGATTGCTGTCATTTAAACCGAGTATAACAGAAAAACCAACACCGGCAACAATACATGAAAAAATCATGTAACCAGAACAATATGACTATATTAAAAAAAAAAAAGAAAAAACCAAACATTTTTGTTGATAGTTCAAAAGTTTATATCCACAAAAATAAAAGGGTTCGAACTTGTTTTATGGACATATGAGAATCTGTCTTTGTAATATTTCGATAAAACTATCTTTCTAACAATGGCATCCTTGCAATTTCGAGAATGTATTTTGAAATTTTGTGACTCACAATATTACAAATTGCTATTTGTTCTCTTTATCAAGACAAAATCAAAAAAAAAATCAAGACAACTTTGTTCCATCGATCAGGGTGTGGATATGAACAATTTAAATCATTTGGTCTGTGTAAATTTCAGACAAAATGAAAAATTATTATTTTTATTGAAACAATGAATTCATGGTTACTCATATTGCCTAGATGATTTGCATCTATGATTTAGTCATATTAGGTATTCAAATTACTCATACGTTATAATTAATTGAATACCATATTGCTTATACGTTCCCATGTTTTGAAATGATATCACTCATACTCAAAACACCCATAAGATGGTAAAGTAATTTATTTAATAAAAATAAATTAAACAATTTATATACAATTGTCATAAAATTAATTTTGATTTATTTAATTAAAAGTAATTTTAACCAAAACTAACCTAAATTAAAACAATGAAATTAAATTATTGATTTCCTTAATATAAATAAAAATTATTGATTTCCATAATATAAATAAAAAGGTGTTAATAAAAGCTTATTTAAGACAAAATTAAATTTACTTTTATTTAATTTAATTTTTAATAAGAATTAAATGATATTTCATCAAATTACAATGAATAAAATAATGAAAACAATATAAACCTTAATAATTTAAAAAACAGTAAATTTATTTAAATTTCATTATATAAATTATAATTTTTTTTCATAGTGATATAGTGCGATTTTTATTTATAAAAGAATACAAATGTTTAATAAAAATGAAGTCCCAAGCCCGGTTGCCACTCATGCCAAAAAAAATCTACCAAAATTTGAAGAGAACTTTACCAAAAATCTGCCAAATCTAAAACATCTTATTTTTTATCAAATTTTTCTGCCAAAATTTTATTTCTATAGAAAATTTTGTCAAAATTTCATTTTTATAGAAAATTTTGCAAAAATGTCATTAAAGCTACATTTGTAGTTTAGTCAATGCATGGTTTTAAGCTGAGATCAAGAACAACAATAATGATTCAAGTGAAACCAACAATATCAAACAAAATTTAATTTCGTTAGAAAATTTTGTCAAAATTTTATGTCTGTAGAAAATTTTGTTACAATTTTATTTCTATAGAAATTTTTGTCAAAATTTTATTTATATGGAAAAGTTTGTCAAAATGTCATTTCTAAGAAAATTTTGTAAAAATTTTATTCCTCTAGAAAATTTAGGCAAAATTTATTCCTCCAGAAAATTTTGGTAATTTTTTTTTTCTTTAAAAAATTTTAACATTTTATTTTTATAGAAAATTGTGTCAAAATTTTTATTTCTATAGGAAATTTGGTAAAATTTTGTTTTTATAGAAAATTTTGTCAAAATGTAATTTTTATAGAAAATTTTACCAAAATTTTATTTCTAAAGAAAATATTGTCAAAATTTTAGTCCTCTAGAAAAGTTTCTCAATATGTCATTTCTAAAGAAAATTTTGGCAAAATTTATTCCTCCAGAAAAATTTTGTAAAATTTTTGTCCTCCAGAATATTTTGGCAAAATTTTATTCCTATAGAAAATTTTGGCAAAGTTTTACTTCTCTAGAACATTTTTTCAACATTTTATTTTTATAGAAAATTTTGTCAAAATTTAATTTCGTTAGAAAATTTTGTCAAAATTTTATTTCTATAGGAAATTTTATTACTATAGAAAATTTTACCAAAATTTTATTTCTAGAGCAAATATTGTCAAAACTTTAGTCCTCTAGAAAAGTTTCTCAATATGTCGTTTCTAAAGAAAATTTTAACAAAATTTATTCCTCCAGAAAATTTTGGTAAAATTTTTTTTGTATAGAAAATTTTGTCAACATTTTATTTTTATAGAAAATTTTGTCAACATTTTTATTTCTATAGGAAATTTGGTAAAATTTTATTTTTATAGAAAATTTTGTCAAAATGGCATTTTTATAGAAAATTTTACCTGAATTTTATTTCTAAAGAAAATTTTGGCAAAGTTTTACTTCTGTAGAATATTTTCTCAACATTTCATTTTTATAGAAAATTTTTTTTATTTCTACAGGGAATTTTGTAAAATTTTATTTCTATAGAAAAGTTTACCAAAATTTTATTTCTAAAGCAAATATTGTCAAAATTTTGTTCTCTAGAAAAACTTGTCAACATGATATTCCTCAAAAAAAATTTGGTAAAATTTTATTTCTCTAGAAAATTTTTTCCTAAAGAAAATGTTGTCAACATTTTATTTTTATAGAAAATTTTGTCAAAATTTTATTTCTATAGGAAATTTTATTTCTATAGAAAATTTTACCAAACTATTATTTCTAAGCAAATATTGTTCAACATTTTAGTCCTCTAGAAAATGTTGGCAAAATTTTATTCCTCTAGAAAATTTTATCCAAATTTTATTTCTATAGAAAATTTTGTCAACATTTTATTTCCATAGATAATTTTGTCAAAATTTTATACCTATAGAAAATTTTGTCAAAATTTTATTTCTATACAAAATTTTGTCAAAATTTTATTTCTATAGAAAATTTCGTCACAATTTTATTTCTATAGAAAAGTTTGTCCAAATTTTATTTCTAAAAAAATTTTGTCAACATTTTATCCTCTAAAAACTTTTGGCAAAATTTTATTTCTCTAGAAAAATTTAGTAAAATTTTATTTTTCTTAAAAATTTTGGCAAAATTTTATTTCTCTAGAAAATATTGTCATCATTTTATTTTTATAGAAAATTTTGTCAAAATATTGTTTCTATAAGAAATTTTGTCAAAAATTTATTTTATTTTATTTCTATAAAAATTTTGTCAAAATTTCATTTCTATAGAAAATTTTGTCAAAATTTTATTTCTATAGAGAATTTTGTCACAATTTTATTTCTATAGAAAATTTTGTCACAATTTTATTTCTAAAGAAAATTTTGTCAACATTTTATCCTCTAAAAAATTTTGGCAAAATTTTATTTCTCTAGAAAAATTTGGTAAAATTTTATTTCTCTAGAAAATTTTGGCAAAATTTTATTTCTCTAGAAAATATTGTCATCATTTTATTTTTATAGACAATTTTGTCAAAATATTCTTTCTATAAATCAAAAATTTATTTTATTTTATTTCTATAAAATTTTTGTCAAAACTTTATTTCTATAGAAAATTTTTTCAAAATTTTATTTCTTTAGAAAATGTAAGTACCTTTTACCAAAACGTCAAGAATTGTACCAATCTACCAAACAGTAAAAATCTACCATTTTGGTAGAATTCTACCAACTGTTGCAACCGTGACCGCAAAGTTTAAATAGGCTGTAGTTTCGAATTTCTCATCATCTTTTGCTTCTTTTGTTGCACAAACTTAGGCAATTGTATCGCTGACATCGCTTGATTAATCATAATTTTAATTATTAAATTAAATTAATTTAATTAGGAAAATAAGTTAAAGAAAATCTAATTTAATTAGAAATAAAATAACACTTATTACAGAAATATCTGATAAATAGATTAATTGCCTTTTTGGGAATAACACGATTTTTAATAGCAAATTTCTTATGTGTACAACTTTTCAGTTTTGAAATTTGGCAATAGTTCAATAATAAATATATTAATAGATTGCTCTATTACATTTGTATATGTATGTATCAAAGCATCCCGTTTAGAAGAACCGCATTATAATACTACAATATAAATAAACATATTTAATGGGTCATAAAACAGTTTGAAAACCAGAACGCTTTTCATCTTCCCAAATACCGTAAGATAAAAAATTAGATATTTCATTTTGTATCTAACGAAACCAAAAAGTTTCAATAGCTTATGGCCAACAATTTTTATGGCAGGTAATAAATTGCATACTAAATAATTTCCTGCGGATGGGTTGGAAATTTTATTAGTCATCGATCCATTCGGTAGGCCATATTTTACACATATTTTCCACACTATAATTATTTTTATTATCTCCTTAAAAAAATGTTGCTTATTTGAAAGGTATTTAAATTATTTTTGAAAAAAAAACTCAAACATAAATTTATGATGGAGATTTTTTATGATGTTTAACTAATGCAGATTAAATAATAAATCAAGCGTTAACCTTGAAATCCTCCTTTGCGAAAAAAATATACGGACCGATGGACGGACAGAAGATGATGAACCAAAGCTAGTATTTCGTAATCGTAAGATCTAGGACGTAACTAATGTGATACCATGCTCTTACTATTTATTTATTTATTAATTTTTTTTTGCAAATTTTAATTAGGATTTTATCATACAAAAAGCAACTTTTCCATGTCATCCAGGACTACTTCAATATTATTACGAGAGTGCAATGGACGTAGTTTAACCTTCATAGTCAATGGGTCGTATGATTATTATTTTTTAATTGTTATTGATTGTACGATCCCTATGGCTGATTTAAAGTTCAATATAGGGATATAGAAGTCGAAAATTATTATTTTTTTTTGTCAAACAATTTTTTTGAAAATAGTGCTACTTCGAGTAAAAGACTTTTGATGTGTCTTTATTATGGCCAAATTACACTAATTGAACTTTAGGGAAGAACTCGAATAGTAGTATTTGAAATGAATGGAATGAAAATAATGCGAAAAGGCAACAAAAATTCTAAAGTTCGATTGTTCAAATATCAAAAAAAGTCGAAAGTCCACTTTTTACAATTTCTAAAAAGTCGAAAATCAACATTGTCCAGGGATCGTATGATTACCTTTTAATTTGTATTAATTATACGGTACTCATCGCCGATGTAATGTTTAATGTAGGGATACGCAATGAGCGATTGTCAACTTTTTTCTCAAAAGGCAAAAAACGATTTTTTATGGTCCAGGTGTCGTATGATTATTATTTTTTTAAATGGATTTTTCATAAAAACGAAACGGATCTTATATACTCTTTTTCACTTGACTTATCCACTATGGAATCTTTTGAAAATAGTGCTAATTTGAGTAATAGAATTTTGATGTAAATTTCTTTTAAGCGGCCTTGAATGAAGTGTAAGTTAAAATTGAAGTGAAAGAGGAATGTAATGTAGGTCTTTTTATGTCGCAAAAATGCACCAAAAATTCAAAATTCGAATTTTCCATAAGCGCAAAACTCGATAGTCAACTTTTTCCAAAAAGTCGAAAATCAACTTTTCCATGGTCCAGGGATCGTATGATTATTATTTTGTACTAAATATTCATTATACGATCCCCATGCCCGATTCAATATTCAATATAGGTATACATAAGTCAAAAATCGATTTTTCTTTAAAAAATCGAGATTTTATCGAATTTTTGTACTCTTCGCACTCGACATATCCACTATGGATTTTTTTTGAAAATTCGAGTAATAGACTTTTGATGTGAATTCCTATTAATCAAGCTTGAATGAAATTTAAGGTGAAATTGAAATGAAATGTAATGTAGTCCATTTTATATTGCAAAAATTCACCAAAAATTCAAAATGTCAACTTTTCAATGATAGCAAAAGCCAACAGTCATTTTTTTTTAAATATTGTCAAATCCAAATTAAAAAATTCCTAGAGTAGACAAAAATTAAAAAGTCCAATTCCTACTTCTTCAATTCTTGAAAAACTCAAAAATTTTGAAAAATTTTTTCTCAGGAAAAAAAATTAAAAAGTCCATTGTACTTGAGAAACGAAAATTCGAAATCCGACTTTTTCAATTAAAAAAAATCTAAATACCGACTTTTCCACACTTTGGAAAAAACGACTTTTTGTTTGAAATTCTTCGTACAATGCGCTCTCGACTTATCCACTATGGATTTTGTTTTTTTTTTTTTTGAAAATTCGAGTAATAGACTTTTGATGTGAATTTCTATTAATCGATCTTAAATGAAATTTAAGTTGAAATTGAAATGAAATGTAATTTTATTCCGCAAAAATGCACTAAAAATTCAAAATGCCAAATTTTCAATGATCGCAAAAGCCGATAGTCAATTTTTTTAATATTTTAAATGTCGAGAAATCAAATCCAAATTAAAAAACTCGTAGAGTATACAAAAATCAAAAAGTCCAATTCCTACTTTTTCAATTCTTGAAAAACTCAAAACTTTTGAAAAATTGAAAATAGACTTCTTTCATTTTTTCTCAGGAAAAAAATTAAAAAGTTCATTGTACGTGAGAAACGAAAATTCGAAATCCGACTTTTTCAATTTAAAAAAAATCTAAATACCGACTTTTCCACACTTTGGAAAAATCGACTTATCCACTATGGATTTTTTTTTAAAATTCGAGTAATAGACTTTTGATGTGAATTTCTATTAATCGACCTTGAATGAAATTTAAGTTCAAATTGAAATGAAATGTAATGTAGCTCATTTTATGCCGCAAAAATGCACTAAAAATTCAAAATGTCAACTTTTCAATGATCGCAAAAGCCGATAGTCATTTTTTTTTTAATATTTTAAAAGTCGAGAAATCAAATCCAAATTAAAAAACTCGTAGAGTATAGAAAAATCAAAAAAATTCAATTCTTGAAAAACTCAAAACTTTTGAAAAATTGAAAAAAGACTTTTTTCATTTTTTCTCAATTAAAAAGTCCATTGTACTTGAGAAACGAAAATTCAAAATCCGACTTTTTCAATTTAAAAAAAAATCTAAATACCCACTTTTCCACACTTTGGAAAAATCGACTTTTCGTTTCTCATTGAAATTCTTTGTACAATGCGCTCTCGACTTATCCACTGTGGAATTTTTCTTGAAAATTCGAGAAATAGACTTTTGATGACCTTGAATGAAATTTAAGTTGAAATTGAAATGAAATGTAATGTAGCTCATTTTATGCCGCAAAAATGCACTAAAAATTCAAAATGTCAACTTTTCAATGATCGCAAAAGCCGATAGTCGATTTTTTTTTCAAATATTTTATAAGTCGTAAAATCAAATCAAAATGTTAAAAACCCGTAGAGTATAGAAAAATCAAAAAGTCCCAATATAGTTCACAATTCTACTAAAAAATAAAATAGTTCAAATTTTCCTAAAATGATAGCAGTTTGCTTAAATTGAGATCATGAGTCTCTGAAATGCGCAAATTTTACTAAATGTTTACTTGTCTTGAACTTCGTAAAGCGCTAAATACATTTTAATAATTTTTACATCCAATTTTTTCCTTCAACATATTAAATTTTCTTAAACAACAGAAAAAAATATTATTTTTAATAAATCTTCAATTTGACAAAAGGTATTAACTTATTTGTAACATGTTGCAATAAGAAAACTATTTTAGTTAAAATTTACTAAAACAAACCAACATTTACTTTCATGTTGGGTTTACCTTTTTTTGGGTGTATGTATTTTATACTCGGTAAAAATCAGGACATTTATTATTATTTACGAAATTTCGATATTGTTTTTTAACATTTGATATTATTTAAGGTCTGGTAAAAAAAACCCCAGTGTAGAAACTAATTTCATGTGCAAATAACAAATCAAAATCTCTGAAAATCAAATGCTGATCCAATTGACTTCTTTTAATATAGCATTGAAAACTGTGACCAGTATACACATAACAATTAATCAAAAATTTGTTGCCAAAATAATGTAAACAAACAAACTGAAACAATAAAACAAGAAATATTTTTTTCAAAAAAAACTTAATAATACATTCTTAAACTAAGATGCCTTAAAACAATACTTCCTTGTTATAAAACCAATCACAACAACAGCAACTGTAACTGTAACATTAAAAAAAAAACAAAAAGAAAACCCCAATTACAACAAAATCTATATTTTATTATTAAATAAACAAAAAACAATCTTTGTTGAAATCCGAAAGTTAACAAGACAACAGCATCCAGTTAAGTCATTAAAACAAATAACCACCCCAGCAACCAGCTACAGCAACTGGACCCTGCACAATTTATTAATGGCTAATAACAATTGTTGTTCTCATTTGAAATATGAAAAACTGTGAACATTGTCAAGAGACCAACACAAACAATAAATTATTATTAACAACAATAGCAACGACGGTAACACCGCCAACAGTGACCGCAGGCTTTACACCGTCAACCGTAAACATTACAATGAAACCACTTAAATCCACAAACAAATCTATGCCAGCTAAAGCCATAGATGCTGGCGGCGATGGTGGGGGCGGAGGAGGAGGCAGAGAGCTGGCAATTAATACTACAGATATGATAAAGACCATGCGCTATAGTAGTGCCTCAATGAGCACCAATTCAACCAGCAGTAGCAGTTGCATTACCGCAACAACGACAACAATGCCAACAGGTGTATTGCCACTCACAACAATCATACCAAGTCCATTGTGCCAGCATCTGTTGCAACAACAACAACAGCAGCAGCAACATCAACAACAAAACCCACAACGTTGTTCAAGTGTTGGCAGTACGACGAGTAGTATCTGTGAAACAGTGTCATCCGATTCAGGTCTGGCCATGTCACCAACAGAACCCCAACATCATCATCTAAACAATAATAGTCACCAGCATCATCATCATCAGCATCAGGCCCAACTATTGCCACAGCCGCATCATCATCACTATCAACAGCAGCAGCAAAATGCGTCACTATCTGCGCCACACCATTTAACCTCCTCCCCCACGTATCAACAACAGCAACTTCTACATCATCATCACATGGCCTCGTTATCTTTAGCGGCTTCAGTGGCGCCATCGGCACCAACTACCAAGATGAATCGTAGCCTATTGCCCTCGAATGCAGCCAACGGTATTGCCACGGGTTTGCCTACAACACGACTATCGCCCCAAACTCAACCACAACCACATCCACATCAGCAGACAACACCACATGGTTTATTGCCTAGTAGTGTTGTGGTGCCCTCTTCTTCTTCTTCTTCTTCTTGTTCGTCCACATCATCATCGTCGTCGTCGTCTTTGTTGGCCTTAGCACCACCACCCGCTCAACCATTGGCATTAACAGCTTCAACACCAAGCGGATTATCCTTAACACATCCGGCGGTGCTTGCTGCTCCATCATCATCACCAGCTGCGTCGGTATCATTAGTGACAACAGCTACACATCCACCACAACAAACACAGGCATCCGTTCAACAACCTCCACCACCGCCGCCTGCACCACCAGCACCTGCAGCCACAACATTACCACCTTTGGTGGGTGGTTTGGGTGCTGCAGCAATGGCAGCTAATTTAGCTGAATCCTTTTCGTTGTTACACCAGCAGGCGCATCATTTTCGAGATATTCTCTATGCAGCGCATTTACTGGGTCGAGGTAATTCTAATGCATAGATAACAATTATTAACCATTTTCATATATTCGTAGAACGTAGTCGCTATGAATACAAAACTATAACCATTTGGGGCTATGAACACAAAGAGTATTATCTTGGATACGATAAGGAATTGCTCTAAATTTACAAAGGACAATAGTCTTCGGACAGTATTGATTATTACGAAAATAAGAAATACTTTAATTTAATTATTTTTTTTTTTTTTGGTAAGGATGAGAAAATATTTATACACTTGATAGTGTGTCGGACTCTCTTACAATCGACGATACCGGCTAAGATAAAAGCCTCCTTCTTTCCTCGGGGTATGGCAACCAACTCGGAAACGCCTTCACACTACTTCGAGGTGGACGTGGCCAGTGACCCTCTCCTTCTAGTCCGCAAACAGATTCAAGCATATATTACTCATGTCATAGTGTGCATTTCTACCATTTTCCTGTGGAGAACGTGTTCTACAAATCGCCATATGGCCTCCCATTTCCTCTAACTCTGCACCATCTTCTCGATTATATTTCTCGGAGAAACATGTCCAATTTGATCTTTAAACACTGTCACGTCTCCATATCCTCTATCTCGCCATAATTGTATTTCGGGTATAAGTCGGTGTATCAATCTACTCTTTGTTTCGTTCCTACATCGTTCCGGCCATTTATTTTTGGTCTCCTGACGGATGTTCGGTATCGATTGATGTTGTTTGACCTTTTGCCGCTCTGGAGGTCTATTGGTATCGCTCCTTCTATTACTAACGCGACTTTCCCTGATACTATGTCGTATGCTGAAGTGATTCTCAGGGCTGCCCATCTCCGAAAGCAGCATTTTTGCTCCAGTTCGTCTCTGTAGGGTCGACGCCAACATCTCGCTTCCATAGTATACGGTTGGTCATACTATGTTTTCAATCAGCCTTCTGATTACCTATGCTCGGCATCATCCGTAACGTCTTCGTAAATACAGTTTTCCGACCTACATTTCCCCATACGGTGGAAATACTTTCTAAAATAGACTTAACCAGAGAGTATCTGGGTCATGTAATACGTCACCTCCCCACAATTGTATATCGGGTATAAGTCGGTATGTCCAACTACCCTTTGTCTCTTTCCTTCATCGTTCCCACAAATTATCTCTGGTATCTTACCGGATGTTGGTTATCGAGTATGTCGCGTCTTGTTATTTGGTCTCGAAAATCTTTTGTCGCTCTGGAGGTATTTTGGGATAGTTCCTGCTATTACTAACGCACCTTCTCCTGATACTGTGCGGTATGCCGAGGTGATTCTCAAGGCTGTCGTTCTGTATTCTGAAAGCACCTGTTTTTACTCCAGTTCGTCTTTGTAGGGTCGACGCCCAGATCTCGTTCCACAGAGGAGTATACTGTTGGTGAACTCCATGAGTACCATTATTCTACTTTGAAGAGGGCCTCCTATGTTTGCACTCAGTCTTCTGAGTCGCGAAGCTCCGCATTATACGTAACGTCTTTGTCTTGGTAATTACAGTTTTCTGACCTACATTTCCCCATACTGACCTACATTTCGGAAGAATCCTAACCAGAGAGCGTCTGAGTCATGGAATACTTCACCTCTCCATATCTTCTCTCTCGCGATAATTCTATGTCGGACATAAGTCGGTATGTCCATATACCCTTTGTTTCGTTCCTGTCATTTATCTCTGGTCGACTGAGGCCTATTGGGATCGTTCCTGCTATTACTAACGCGGCTTCCCCTGATACTGTGTGGTATGTTTAGAGGATTCTCAGGGCTGCCGTTCTCTGTACTGAAAGCAGCTTGTTTGCTCTAGTTCGTCTCTTTAGGGTCGACGCCCAGATCTCGCTTTCATAGAGGAGTATACCGTTAGTCATCTCCATGAGTTTCTTCTTCTGCTTGGAACAAGACATCCTACACCCAGAGAAGGAATATGATCACCTCAAACATGTTTTAAGAGCAAAATGTTATTTTTGGGTGGTGACCATGTAACATGGTTTTCGCAACCATGTTATTTTCTCGAAAATCGTGTATCTGATTTCGGCAAGCAGGTTATATTTGACGAGAAAATAATATTTTAGTTACATGGTCACCATACAAAAATAACATTTTGCTCTTGAAACATGTTTGAGGTGATCATATTCCTTCTCTGCGTGTATGTTTGCCATAAGCCTGCTCAGTCGCGACTGTTTCTAGAGGCAGATGCAGTTTCGTTAGTACCAGTCTTTCGCGTGAATGAGATCTCGTGAGCCTCTGCAGTATTTCTCGCTTGTATGACAGCGCCAGCGTACCCAACAATAAATGTATCGTCTGGCATGAGTATCTTCAGTATCTCGTCGAATGTTGTGTTCCAGAGGTTTGGCCTGAGGATTTAATCTTGTGCGGCACCTGAGCTTATTCCCATTTTATTTCCCATTGGCCCTGTATAGTCTTTCAATATTCTCGTCAAGTATTTCGATATGTGAAATATCGACTCTAAGGCATATATTACGTCTGCCCACCTTTGGCTCTGAAGGCATTCTTAATGTCTATCGACGCCAATAGAAATATAGATCCACAAGCGGTGTCGCCTGCATACTTCCTTAGGGGCTCCAAGTGTCGATTTTTCAGATCTAAACCCGTATTATCTAGCGGACAGACCCCCAACAGTCCTCATAACCTCGTCTTGGTTTGATGAGCCCTTCGAATGATTTGCAGCGGTGCCCAATGATCTGTACGAAGTTCATGTTTGTGTTTGAAGCAATTTTAATTAATAATTAATTGGATCAACTACTTTGTAATTGAATCTAAAAACACATTTTTCTGTGTACTTTTCCAACGTTTAATTATCCTCACAAACTTCGTAACTCATCTTGCTTTGCTAGCATTCTGTGCCTTCAACTCTAGGCGACTCCCATTGTCCTTCTCTCTGCCGTCCTACTACCTTTGGTTTACCCCAAATATTTTCGGCACCCATCTACCCGCTACACTGTCTACTGTCCATTCATTCAACTAAACACGCGTGGGCTCTATGGATATTTGCCAAGGTCATTTTCTATTATGGCATGGACTCTTTACCATGGGTATCCTGCCGTATTCGATAGAATCGTAGATTATTAATTACTTACTTTTAAAAAACTTGTGTGTAGGTGTCACAAAATTCTATATAATTTATTTGATAAACTTCTCGTCTAATATTATTCATAGAAATAGGTTAAGTGAAACCCAACTTCCAAACAGTTGATACAATTGTGTTAGTTCTACTTGAAATTGAACCGACTTCCATAGAAAATTGTTAATGAATACCTCCTCCTTGAGTCCTTACATCCATTTTGAATAGAACATTATTTTAAAATTCCCGATAACAAAACCTGTCTAAAACAGAATTCTTATGAAACTACATTCAATGAATTAATTTAAAATGTCAATTAGCAAATAAAATAAACATGTTATTGTATAATCCTCTTTAGGCATGTCTAATCACTTTCTAATTAAATCATTATCTCTTAGATATACACTGAGCAGACCAACTTATGAACCCAAGCTATGTGTGGCTAGGCGCCATTACCCATACCCATATCTACAGACATGCCAAGTTGTCACACTTAATTCTATATCTTCTACGTCAGGAAAGCATTAAGCACTTGAGCAAGCAATGGTTTCCTCTCGCCCAAATCCCTTCTTCTATAACGAAAAACAAAAGACAAATTAATTTCCTTCATTCATTTCATTATGCTATATTTAATTTTCTAAAAGCATAAACATTTGTCATGCTTTTAATTTTTGAAAAATCTACAATGAAAATAAAAAAACGACAACCAAGGCAACTATGCCCCTCTCATCATCTGTATCTCACACTCAACACAAGGGGAAATCATTCACTCATTAATGGTGACATTCCACAGCTTCACTGGCTACCGAATACCATTCAATTTTAGAATTCGACATACATTTCATGCACAATTTGCAAAATATCAAGTGTTACATTTCACGCTTATATCCATGGATTGGACACTTTTTTCTTGGGATATGTTTGATTTTTGGGGACCCCATTCTTTTGATTGTTTGTTGTTATTGGAAAACCACAAAAACCTCAAACAAAGGATGAAAAAAAATCTAAAGCAAAAATTTCGTGGTTTGTTGCCTCCATTGGATTTTGGTGTTGTTCGTTCGCCTTGGCTAAGGTAAATAAAAAGTTTCGAAAAAATTATTTTGTCAAATATGTGAGTAATATCCTCAACACAATCGTATGGCATAAATGGACCAGTAGACGGCAGTGATAAGCGGTGGCGGATTTTAGCTATTTTTTTAATAGATAAAAAAAACTATTCCCCATTTTGAGATGGGGAGTTGGAGACTTTGATGTAAGAATGTGGTGTAGCCTTAAACCTTGGCAGATTTCCTGTTTCGAATTTTTGACTATGTAAAAAAATATTTTCGACAAAGATTTCACCCTCAAAAAAAAGGAGAAGCCTCTATGGTACTACTACATTAAAATTTTAACTCTATATTAGTTACCGAAATTATTATGTTTTGAGAAAATTTCCTTGAATTTAATAAATGAACTGTGAAAAAAATTTACACAAATGAATCTTGAACTTCGTATGGAGCTAAAGACATTTTTAACAATTTTGAATTCCAATTTTTGCCGTAAATTTACGATTTTTTTTAACAAGTGAAAAAAAAAATAAATATGTCTAATAATTATCTTCGAAAAACATTTACTTATTCTTGTGATATCGGCGTTTGTATAGAGTTTAGTTAGAATTTTCTAAAATTAACTAAAATTTTCTTCCCTTGTGAGTCCACCGGTTTCTGAGTGTAAATGACAACACCTTATTGCTTTTACACAACCTATCTTTCGTTATCCTTTCTTGAAGTTGAACTCTTTGCTACAAATAGCCTTACTACTAAAATTCAATATTTTTAATTTTCCATTTAATTTCTCTAAATATGAGAGCACATCCGAAATTACATACATATGTACATATGTACATATGTATGTAATTTCAAACATACATATGTACATATGTACGTCTAGTTGATCTCATTCATTCATCATCTCTTGCTCACCTCATCTCAGTTTCTCTCTTGGTATTTCGTGTGCATCGAATGCATCTGACTGAGTAAGTCAAGAACAATAAAAACCACTCAGATTAAAAATAACATAAATGATATATTTTTAACATTGCTTGAATGTGCAAATGTAACATACAATAACTCAACAGCACCTAATGCTATACAAATACATTCATACATACATGCATCGCATTTATGGCTGCGTTGGTTCTCATGTGTACTTTTGTGTAAGCACGTGTATGTTATGCATAGTTAACGCTGTTGTTGTTCCTCTTGTCGTTATTGTGGCCGTCAACGATAACGTAAAAGCCAATGTTACTGTAAGCAACATTCACTGCTTGTTTAGAAGAATGCCATCTGCAGCCGCCATGACAGTCTGCTGTCGCTGTTGTTTCTTTGACATCAACGAAGACAACGAGGACGATAGTGAGATACTTTATTAGGTTGTTCAAACGAGAGAACTACATTCACATTATTTGTCGTGATCATAAATAATTTGTCATGCTATAGCCACTAACAACAACAAAACGCACACACACATCTCAATATTTGCAATACAATTAGTGAAGTGAAATCCTACGCGAATTTACTCATTGGTCCATAGGAGAACTGAAAAAACCTATGAAGGAAACCGACAGCAAACGAACCAAAATAAGCAAACCTAAAAAATAAGCAACAAAATCGTGCGTACGATCCTCACTCAGAAGCAATCATCTTAGGGCACGCAATACCTATCAGATAAAGGGTTGCCAGAAATAAAAATCAATTTTTTAATGAATTTTATAAAATTTAGCAACAATACTAATCTTTCTTTATAACTCAAATTTTATGGACTAGCATGTTTGAATTACAAATCAATTAAATTGGATCGAAATTATTACAATAAAAATAAATTTTGGATTATTATGTCTGAATTACAAATAAATTAAATTGTGTCAAATTAAGTAAATTAAAATTAATTTTATTTATAAACTAAATTAGTATAAATAATTACATTAGATTAAATTTATTTATTTATTTAATTTATCTCTATTTCTAATAGTGTGAGTTGGTTGAGTATCATTTAATAACTATATTATTAACAAGTATATACAGCAGTAAGTTCGGCCGGGCCGAATCTTAAACACCCACCACCATGAACCAAATATTAGGGTTTCCTTTGAAATTTCAGGAGGGCTTGAGGACTTGAGGACACAACCCGAAGATAAATTTAAAGATTTCACCTATGAGGACTATATCAGATTCTGGATTTATAAGAACCATTTTTGTTTGAGGTTTAGAGGAATCATTAACATCTCTTGTAAGTGTGCAAGAAAATTATAAAATAACGTCTTGATTTGAAATCTTAAATCTGTAGAAGTAAAATCTGGAAATTTTACATTGAGTTTCAAACAATTTTCATGATCAGTGGGCCTTCTACACCCTCAAGAAGTGAAGTCGGTCTATATGGAGGCATTACCAAATGGACCGATAAAAACTTAATCCGATACACGTTTTTGTGAGCCTAAAATACCAGAATATTTACAATTTCAGGCATATCAGATAAAAACTACGGTTCCTAGAAACCCAAGGAGTTAAATCGGGAGATCGTTCTTATGGGGGCTATACTAAAATATGGACCGATACGCACCATTTTCGGCACACCTCTTTGTGACCCGAAAATACCTCTAGATTTCCAATTTCAGGCAAATAGGATAAAAACTTCGGATTCTAGAAGCCCAAGAAGTAAAATTGGGAAATCGGTCTATATGGGGGCTATACGAAAATATGGATCGATACTCACCATTTTCGGCACACCTCTTTATGGTCCTAAAATACCTCTAGATTTCCAATTTCAGACAAATTGGATAAAAACTACGGTTTCTATAAGCCCAAGACCCCAAATCGGGAGATCGGTCTATATGGGGGCTATCCCAAAATATGGACCGATACTTACAATTTTTGGCACACGTATTTGTGGTCCTACAATACCTCTAGATTTCCAATTTCAGGTAAATTGAATAAAAACTGCGGTTTCTATAAGCCCAAGAAGTAAAATCGGGAGATCGGTCTATATGGGGGCTATACCAAAATATGGACCGATACTCACAATTTTTGGCACACATATTTGTGGTCCTACAATACCTCTAGATTTCCAATTTCAGATAAATTGAATAAAAACTGCGGTTTCTATAAGCCCAAGAAGTAAAATCGGGAGATCGGTCTATATGGGGGCTATACCAAAATATGGACCGATACTCACAATTTTTGGCACACGTATTTGTGGTCCTACAATACCTCTTGATTTCCAATTTCAGGTAAATTGAATAAAAACTTCGTTTTCTATAAGCCCAAGAAATAAAATCGGGAGATCGGTCTATATGGGGGCTATACCAAAACGTGGACCGATACTCACCATTTTTGGCACATCTCTTTATGGTCATAAAATTCCTCCAGATTTCAAATTTCAGGCAAATTGGATAAAAACTACGATTTCTATAAGCCCAAGACCCCAAATCGGGAGGTCGGTTTATATGGGGACTATATCAAAACCTGGACCGATATAGCCCATCTTCGAACTTGACCTGCCTGCAGACAAAAGACGAGCTTGTGCAAAATTTCAGCACGATTGCTTCATTATTGAAGTCTGTAGCGTGATTACAACAGACAGACAGACAGACAGACAGACAGACAGACAGACAGACGGACAGACGGACATCGTTATATCGTCTTAGAATTTCTCCCTGATCAAGAATATATATACTTTATATAGTCGGAAATCGATATTTCGATGCGTTACAAACGGAATGACAAACTTATTATACCCCCGTCACCATTCTATGGTGGTGGGTATAAAAACAACAAATTAACGTAAACGTTTAATTCAAAATCAAAAATATATTTTGGACATAGTTGCCACAAACTAAATAAAATTGGATCAACTAAAATAAGCTATTAAAATAATTTAAATAAATTGTAAACCAAAATTTTATAAAAATGTTTAAATAATAAATTAAACAATTTTATTATAATTATTATTTTAAAATTATAATAAATTACACTTTATTTAAGTTAAACTAAATCAAATTACACAATTGTTTGTCAATCATAATGAAATTACATTAATTTTGGATTTTCTTAGATTAATTCTAAAACAAGCTTTTAAATCTAATTGAGCACTCCAAACAAACATTTTATTAATTTTGTTAATAAATATTTATAATATGAAAAATAACAATTATATATAAAATTATTATTTTTACAATTATATTTAATTTCCTATTAGTTTAAACATAACTAAATTACAACAAATAAGACCAAGTTAAAAACTATTAAGCAAACATAACTTGATTAAAGTCAATAGAAATCTCCAAAATAGTAGTATTAAGTTTATTCAAATCTAATTAGATAAGGACAAATTAATTTTAAATATTTTGAATCAAAATAGATTTAGTTCAATTACATCAAAGCAAATAATATTAATTTAAACTATATTTTAATTAATTAATTATGTTTTAAATTAAATTAATTTGATTAAATTATATGGAATGAATTTAAACTCAATTAAATTTATCATACGATCCCCACTTAAAATCAGTCATCCAAGGCTCACAATACCTTTCAGTCTATCAAAGCCTACCCTGAATCGACCCAAGGCCCTCATTCTGCTCAATGCTCAAAACCACTCTTCCCAAGGCTTTCAATAAAGGGTGATACGGTCAAAATTTGGTCAATATAAACTTGACGTATTTCTTTCAATGTTGCATTTAAAAAACCTGAACACCCCTCATTTTGAAGGTCTGTGTGTGTAGAATGTTGCTCCTACACAGAAAAAAAAGTGTCTTGTAAATTTAAGGACCATTTTAACTTCCACATAGTTCAACAAATTTACTCTAATATAGTTCATTTTTCGTAACCACAACGAAAATTAACTTAGCTAAAGGAAAACTTATAAAAATTCAGTAAATGTTTTTTAGTTCACTAACTACGAAATGGGAAGGATTTTTCCTTAAATAAATTTCCAACACAGTAGTTAATGCATCGTTGATTCTATTATAAATATACATGGGCAATATAAAAATCTTACTACGAAATGTGGACAATTTACTAAGAAAAAATTTTGTATGGAAAAAAATTTTTGTAGTAAAAATTAACTTAACGACATTACCGATTCGTACGATGGCTACCTACAGATTATTTCCCTTTTTACTATATGTTGGAGTGTTTTTACTCACATTGAAAATTTTAGATAAAGTAGAATAAAAAGTAGTTAATATAATCCTTGACGGGTGTATATAATTTTATATAGATTCCTCATAGATTTGGTATATATTTAACCTTAACTTATAGATAGAATTCCAACTAATCAATAAACGTGCTACTGGAAAATGTGAGTGCATCATGTGAGGGAGTTTTTAGAGACATTTTGTGTATATCTCGTATGATTGTTTGTGTTTGTTATTGCGTCATTTATGCTGTTGTTGGTTGTTTTGATTCTAGAGACAATGGAATGTTCCTTGTGTGTTGTTGGTATCTTTTGTGGTGAGAATTGTTTTCTTGCAATAGCGAGATCAGAAAGGGATCGTGTGTGTGTGTGGAGTTGTTTTTCTTTACGGCAGCTATGTATCCGTTATGACTATTTGTGTCTTTGAGTTTTATTGTTGCATTCAGTTATGTTGATGCATTTATGAAGTGCACACGTGGATTTAATTTTGCAAAATTGTACGTGCGGTATTGGTGTTTATTAATGAAAATACATTTATTCGAAACATTTTAGAAACTGAGAAGTGAATGTGATGTTACAGAAATCAAAAACGCTTTTTATTGATTAAAAAAAAAACAAATAATAGATTAAGGAACTGTATATTTCTGTTAATAGTTTAAAATTAGTGCGGATTTTTAATTGATTTACATAAAAAATATACAACATGAGTGGTAATAGCATGATCTATATTTATTCCACATCTGGATCACAGGTTGGAGTCTATTTTTTGGAATCTATTTTTTTTTATGTTACAGCAATTCCTACAGGTGAGTACTAAGTTCGAGTTTAGCCGCTAAAATTAAAAATAAATCACCAGCCCTAAGAAAATTATAAAATTGTACGTCTTCGATACAAATTTAAATATAACTTGATGGAGAATAGCCCAAACCAAGTTTTTTATAAAGATTATTTTTTTAATGGATTATTAAAGAAAACTTGTCGTGAAAATTGCGATTTTAGCCTCTAAACTCGAACTTAATGTCCAACTTAAATACTAAATGCTATACTGACAAGTGGAAATTATGTCTAATTTTATAATATTTTTTATTTCAAATATATTCTGAGAATAATTTCAAAAACGTCCCATTAGTCCATGGAT
Source organism: Haematobia irritans (assembly GCF_050003625.1). Lineage (NCBI taxonomy): Eukaryota > Metazoa > Arthropoda > Insecta > Diptera > Muscidae > Haematobia > Haematobia irritans. The sequence continues at coordinate 67,835,796 of NC_134399.1, read as the reverse complement.
ATGATTCCAATACCTACAGGATGGATTTTTCAATGTGGTAAGTTTTTCTATAAACGGTATTTTGTCCGTTTTTAATAAAACCAAAATTTCAATTTATTAAAAATAAATTTTTTCACTTGCAGTTAGACAGGTCTTGTAATGGTAATTTTTTGAATATTTTTACTGTTTAATGCTAATTAAGCTGATATCCTTATTGGCTCTAAGAAATACTCTTGAAAACCGTAAGTTAAAAATCAATATGAACGATAGAATTAATTAATTAATAATATTTTTTCTTATATTTTGTATAACTTTGCAATTTCAGATGTTTAAAAGACAAATCCGCCCAACAAAAGTTAGCCAAAATCGATTAAATTGGACAATTCAATTGAATATAGCAACTTATGCCACATATATCTTTCATATGGATAGAAAACATGGAAATTTAAATTAATTACTTTAGTCCTATTAACATAGAATATTACTCTTTTGAAGAAGCAATTACTAACTACCGACAAGTAACTGCATCCAACGTACGAATAAAAATATTTCCTTTGTTGTATATCATAAGCCATAGTTTTGTGTAATATTATAATTTTTTTTTGAAATAAAATACTGGTGGTTATAGAAAATTGACTTGCTTTGTACGAAAAATTTCTTAGTTGTATAGAGGCTTGTTGTACCTTTGATTCCTCAATTTCTCTACTTTTTTGAAAATTATACTGACAAACAGTTTATTTCAAACCAATTTCTTAATACAGGTTTCCCAAAAAATTGTTCATTTTTCCAGATAGCAGGAATATTTTGAATGATTTTAACTATATTCTTCCCACAGCATAGTAATAATGAACTAAAATACGATGTAATACATGAACTAATTTATAAGAAAATCATGAACTTATCTAGATGAAAAAAATCTTTGGCGCCAAATCATGGTCATTCTTACTATGGGTTAGTTCATTTTTCATAAAAAATAGTAAACTTTTTTTTCGGTGTATTTTGATTTTGGAATTCACTCTTCAGTTGTCAAAATGCCGTCCACGCAAGAAGAGCAGCGTATCAAAATTTTGCTCGCGCATCGCGAAAATCCGAGCTACTCGCACGCAAAGCTGGCAAAATCGCTAAAAGTTGCCAAATCAACCGTTACAAATGTAATTAAAGTGTTTGGGGAACGTTTGTCGACAGCCAGGAATTCTGGATCGGGGGGAAATCGAAAACCGGAAGCCGCTAAGACGGCAAAGAGAGTTGCCGGTAGTTTCAAGCGAAACCCTAACCTCTCTCTCCGAGATGCCGCAAATAAGCTGGATGTATCGTCTACAACCGTGCATCGAGCCAAAAAACGAGCAGGTCTATCGACTTACAAGAAGGTAGTGACTCCAAATCGCGATGATAAACAAAATACGACGGCCAAAACGCGATCCCGGAGGCTGTACACGACGATGCTGACGAAGTTTGACTGCGTGGTAATGGATGACGAAACCTACGTCAAAGCCGACTACAAGCAGCTTCCGGGAAAAACTCCTTTCCCGCAAAAGGAAGGGGAAAGGCAAAAGGAAGGGGAAAGGCAAAAGGAAGGGGAAAGGTAGCAGATATTTTCAAGCACATAAAACTGTCAAAGTTCGCAAAGAAATATCTGGTTTGGCAAGCCATCTGTACCTGTGGCTTGAAAAGCTGCATTTTCATAGCTTCCGGGACTGTCAACCAAGAAATTTACGTGAAAGAGTGTTTGAATAAACGTCTGCTGGACGTTTATTCAAACACGTCCAGGGAGGGGGCTAAGCCCTCCCCCCAGAGGCCTTACTACGCTTATGCCTCTGCCATAACTGGAAATAAAAATTAGTGTTTTATTTATTGCAGAATATTGTGTAAATAATTTTAACGATATTTATAAAAACAAAAATTTTTATAGATTTTATGTTTAAGTTATAAACAAGTATATACAGCAGTAAGTTCGGCCGGGCCGAATCTTAAATACCCACCACCATGAACCAAATATTAGGGTTTCCTTTGAAATTTCAGGAGGGCTTGAGGACTTGAGGACACAACCCGAAGATAAATTTAAAGATTTCACCTATGAGGACTATATCAGATTCTGGATTTATAAGAACCATTTTTGTTTGAGGTTTAGAGGAATCATTAACATCTCTTGTAAGTGTGCAAGAAAATTATAAAATAACGTCTTGATTTGAAATCTTAAATCTGTAGAAGTAAAATCTGGAAATTTTACATTGAGTTTCAAACAATTTTCATGATCAGTGGGCCTTCTACACCCTCAAGAAGTGAAGTCGGTCTATATGGAGGCATTACCAAATGGACCGATAAAAACTTAATCCGATACACGTTTTTGTGAGCCTAAAATACCAGAATATTTACAATTTCAGGCATATCAGATAAAAACTACGGTTCCTAGAAACCCAAGGAGTTAAATCGGGAGATCGTTCTTATGGGGGCTATACTAAAATATGGACCGATACGCACCATTTTCGGCACACCTCTTTGTGACCCGAAAATACCTCTAGATTTCCAATTTCAGGCAAATAGGATAAAAACTTCGGATTCTAGAAGCCCAAGAAGTAAAATTGGGAAATCGGTCTATATGGGGGCTATACGAAAATATGGATCGATACTCACCATTTTCGGCACACCTCTTTATGGTCCTAAAATACCTCTAGATTTCCAATTTCAGACAAATTGGATAAAAACTACGGTTTCTATAAGCCCAAGACCCCAAATCGGGAGATCGGTCTATATGGGGGCTATCCCAAAATATGGACCGATACTTACAATTTTTGGCACACGTATTTGTGGTCCTACAATACCTCTAGATTTCCAATTTCAGGTAAATTGAATAAAAACTGCGGTTTCTATAAGCCCAAGAAGTAAAATCGGGAGATCGGTCTATATGGGGGCTATACCAAAATATGGACCGATACTCACAATTTTTGGCACACATATTTGTGGTCCTACAATACCTCTAGATTTCCAATTTCAGATAAATTGAATAAAAACTGCGGTTTCTATAAGCCCAAGAAGTAAAATCGGGAGATCGGTCTATATGGGGGCTATACCAAAATATGGACCGATACTCACAATTTTTGGCACACGTATTTGTGGTCCTACAATACCTCTAGATTTCCAATTTCAGGTAAATTGAATAAAAACTTCGTTTTCTATAAGCCCAAGAAATAAAATCGGGAGATCGGTCTATATGGGGGCTATACCAAAACGTGGACCGATACTCACCATTTTTGGCACATCTCTTTATGGTCATAAAATTCCTCCAGATTTCAAATTTCAGGCAAATTGGATAAAAACTACGATTTCTATAAGCCCAAGACCCCAAATCGGGAGGTCGGTTTATATGGGGACTATATCAAAACCTGGACCGATATAGCCCATCTTCGAACTTGACCTGCCTGCAGACAAAAGACGAGCTTGTGCAAAATTTCAGCACGATTGCTTCATTATTGAAGTCTGTAGCGTGATTACAACAGACAGACAGACAGACAGACAGACAGACAGACAGACGGACAGACGGACATCGTTATATCGTCTTAGAATTTCTCCCTGATCAAGAATATATATACTTTATATAGTCGGAAATCGATATTTCGATGCGTTACAAACGGAATGACAAACTTATTATACCCCCGTCACCATTCTATGGTGGTGGGTATAAAAATAAGTGGGTTTAATTACCTCAAATTAAATAAAAAAATTAAATCAAATAATATTAATATGAATTTTGTTTAAATAAAGTCAAACATAATAAAAATTAGATTTAATTAATAATATTAAATTTAGTCAAACTAACTTAAAATGTGTTAGGTCATTAAAAATTCATTTATCAAATTAAGCAGATTAGTATTAAATTACATCAAATTAGATTTACTTTAAATAGACTAGTAAATTCGATTACACTACACTAATTTATGTTATAAATATAAATTTATTTGAATTTAAGTAGATTAATTTAAACCAACTTAAATTAAATAAAAATTCCCGTCAAATAAATTAAATTTTAAAATTAATTCAATTATATCAAATGAAATGAATGAAATTAAGATTATATTATATTCCACCTAATATTATTAAAATAATTTTAACATTCATTTTACCATATTTCGTATAATCATATCTTCAACAAACATATGGCAACACTACTAAGCAACACCGATATCAAGCTGTGTTATTAGTTCTCCCATCCAAAAAAAAAGAATAACTACGGGTCACACACTCACAAGCTGTCAGTGGTCAGTGACAGCGGCAAAAATAATGACATTAAAAGCGGTGACAAATTTATTATAATATTGACATATGACATGACTTGGGATTTACTTTTTCATTTTGCCTTTTACTGTCGCATTCGTTCTTCCTTTTGATCGTATGTGGAGTATATTATGCGTGTATGTGATTTTCACGCCTTGCAAAACATTTCAACAATTTATCATTTGACAATAAATTGTGAGAGTGTCATACAAACACACACAAGGCAATTTGCTCACTATAGGATCTGGCTCACAATAGTATTTTTGAAAGAGAATCAATGGGGTAGAGAATATGTACATGAATATGTATGTTTGGGTTTCATACTCACAGTTATAATATTTATTGTTGTTATTTATTTATATTTTCAAATCTCCTGTCAAGTGATGACAGGTAAGCCAAGACAAAGTGTGCGTTCATTCCCTTTTATATGGGTCTCTGGTTAATGTGTGTGGCTAATTAAGCGACATCAACAACAACAGAGTAGAATTGACTATAATGTGGTCGGTCGGTCGGTGTATGTGATGCCAACTTCATCTTCCACTTAATGCGACACTAATGTATAAATATTTCTTATTTATTCTTATTTCTTTCGTCTGGTGTGGGGGCATTGTTTTTGAGTGACATTTGAATGTTTGGTAATTAAATCATTTTTAAAACAATTTGTTATTGTTTAATTAGTTTAGAAGAAACAAAAAAACCCTCTGACATGATTAATGACTTTATTTTCTCAATTTAATTTTTAATTTAGCATTTTTTTATACTTGTGCTGTATTTAGATATATTTCTATACATATTTATGTGAATTGCCACCTCAGAGTATATATGAATGTTAATTTTTGGAATAATATTGTAAATATTTCTTAAACTCGAATCATTGACATAGAAATCATAACATGCATATCTAATCTCATCTTAAATATCTACCCGTTCACAACAGTTGTATGGCGAGATTTGATATTCTAATTCGAATAATTTCCGGAATTATTTATGCAAATCAAAACCTTATAAACATTTATGACAATTTCATTAAAATATTATAATTGGCTAAACGTTTGAGGTGGTCTCCCCTTCTATGAAATTAAAACTCCCATTAGACATTAAGCTTCTCACTTTGCCATGGAGATCAAGTTATTCCACTACCAAGATTAGATTAATACCACCAGTACATGCTAAAGCATACTGAGCTAACTTTGATTATCATGGATCGTACAATATATAATAATTAATATATTTGTATTGGTCTTCTTGAACTTTTATTCATATAAGCATATATAAAAAAATTACATTGTTTTAATGCTTTTTCCTATTTTTGTTTTACTTTCAGGTATGTTGAAGTCTCCAGTATACAAATATAGTTTCTATTTGAATGAAAGTAAGTAAATGGCAAAATGCAAACAACCGTGAGATCCTTAAACAAAAGCCGTATATACGAGGGTGCCTCGATAAGTATATAGCCTCACAGCCTTATGCAATAGCAAATTATCGTGTAATACAAACACGTAAAAATATAGTGAAGAAATTTAAGCCAGATCGAATTCATATTATTATTTATACGGAAGTGTTGTTTATTTGTAGACTATGTAGGCTTATTGGAGCAACCACATCTCATCCTTCTGTCACCTTGCCTTTGCGACAATTTGTAGAAATCAGCTGCAATCATTGATAAGAAGTAAATTCATCCTTGTTGGCCAGATATGTATACGTAATTGTTCGATTATTGCAAAAGGGCTCAAGATATGCCCCTATTGCATTCTACGGTTAAAGCTCAATATCTTATCACTGAGTGCTGTCCGATTCTAGGTTAGGTTAGGTTAGGTTAGGTTAGGTGGCAGCCCGAAGTATCAGGCTCACTTAGACTATTCAGTCCATTGTGATACCACATTGGTGAACTTCTCTCTTATCACTGAGTGCTGCCCGATTCGATGTTAAGCTCAATGACAAGGGACCTCCTTTTATAGTCCGAACGGCGTTCCACATTGCAGTGAAACCATTTAGAGAAGCTTTGAAACCCTCAGAAATGGCACCAGCATTACTGAGGTGGGATAATCCACCGCTGAAAAACTTTTTGGTGTTCGGTAGAAGCAGGAATCGAACCCACGACCTTGTGTATGCAAGGCGGGCATGCTAACCATTGCACCACGGTGGCTCCCTGTCCGATGCTATATTTAACTCAATTCAAAAAAGGACATCATGAGTGAGGATAGTCTACCACTGAAAAACTTTTTGGTGTTTGATCGAAACTGGGATTAAATCCACGAACCCTTGTATGCAAGACGGGCACGCTAACCATCTTATTTAGCAAAATGTTATTTCTATAGAAATTTAGTCAAAATTTTCTTTTTTTATAAAAAAATTTGTCAACATTTTATTTGTATAGAAAATTTTGTCAAAATTTTAGTTCTATAGAAAATTTTGTCAAAATTTTATTTCTGTAGAAAATTTTGTCAAAATTTTATTTCTATAGAAAATTTTGTCAAAATTCTATTTCTATAGAAAATGTTGTCAAAATTCTATTTCTATAGAAAAATTTTTCAATATTTTATTTTTGTTGTTTTGATCTCAGCTTAAAAACTATTGCGTTGACTAAACTACAGGAGTAGCTTAACCAACAGGGGAAAAGAATGTTTGTCAAATTTATTTAAGCAAAGCCCTATAGACTGCAAGATGGTTGGATGGACGCATGTTTCGGAATTACCACATTCCCCATCAACATCCTCCACTTGCAGCAAAACTATCGTCCAATTATCAGAACAAATTCTGGTATTTCACCAAACCCAAAGTGAACCACACTTGAACCTTCCGAAAAAAGGTTTATGATAGTCAGCTTTTGCCTAACTAAATTTTTGTACAAACATTTCTCTTTTCCTTTGCCAATTTCAAATCATCGATTTGAGTGTGCGCGTGACACGAGTGATTCGCGCGTGAATCACGTGAGTCGTGAATAAAATCTGAAGCAACTCTCGTGAATGTGCGTGAATGGGACTAAAACAAATATGGCGTGCGTGAGTAATAAAATCGGTTCGTGAATGTGCGTGAATAAAATTTCTGCAAAGTCACGCTCACGAAAAAATCAAGATTTAATTCTTACTCGTATGTTAACTGAAATTGATTTAGCTGTCGAACTATATTCTATTCATGAATTTTGTTACCTTTGCTCATTCCTGGTTGGAAAAGGTCGTGAGTCTCTTGAATTTGTCGTGAGTCACGTGAATTGTCGTGAATCGTGCGTGAACGTGAGTCTTTAAAAGTAGTTCGTGGTTGAGTACTGGCTTTCATTTCATGAATGTGCGTGTGTGGAATTGGTTGCCACACATATCGTGCGTGAATAAATATTTGACTTCGTGAATGTGGGTGAAATTTCACTCACGCGCTGAAGTACAAACCAACAATAAAAAAAAAAACAGGAAAAAATTGTATTTCTATAGAAAATTTTGTAAAAATTTTACTCCTATAGCAAATTTTGTAAAAATTTTACTTCTATAGAAAATTTTGTCAAAATTTTATTTCTATAGAAAATTTTGTAAAAATTTTATTTCTATAGGAAATTTTGTCCAAATTTTATTTCTATAGGAAATTTTGTAAAAATTTTATTTCTGTAGAAATTTTTTTCAAAAAATATTATTTCTATAGAAATTTTGGCAAAATTTTATTTCTATAGGAAATTTTGTCAAAATTTTATTTCTATAGAACATTTGTCAAAATTTTATTTCTATAAAACATTTTGTCAAAATTTTATTTCTATAGAAAATTATTTCTATAAATGTATTTGGTAGGAGTGGAATATTTTGCAAAATCTACCAAAACATCATGAATTCTACGAAACACTGAAACAACTAATTTTACCCATTGTGTGCGGTTGCTATAATTCGGAATCCTTGCAGTTAATACGCTGAATCATCCCAATATGCCGAATTTTTCCGAAGGCAAATGGTTTTTATCACAAACTACCTCCAAGTTATATTGGAACATTGTCTTTGTTCTAAATATAGAATTGCGTAGTGATAAAGAGAGAAATTTGCCACCTGTGATATCACAATGGACTGAATTGTCTAAATAAGCCTGAAAAAAAAGGCTGGCACCACCCAAGGCAGGACTTTTAACTCACTATTGAACAACGGATGCCGTTCTTAAATTGATTAACCAATTTGGCGAAACAGACACAATGCGTGTTATCGATATTGCGGTGAAAAGAGCATAGATACACAGCTTTACGCAAAATAATGTGGATCTACTAATTGTCGACCCTATTATGGTGAAACCTTCTTTACATTAAAGTTTGGAGAATTTATCCATATTAAAGAAGGGTTATGTACACACGCTCCTGACAGCATTTTGGTTTCTCAATAATTAATACCAAAGATTTTGACAGATACGCAACGATTATCAGATAATCAAAGCTCTATCGAGGCCGAAAATCGCATGACATCAGAATGCTTTTCGATACATATTGCAAAAATATAACAACCGAAATATGTTACGTATACGTATTCTTTCCCTCTATTAAGTATACGCAACCCTTACATCTTAAATAAAATCACGTATACGACCCACTACACGGTTATGATGAAAACAACATGTTTTTGGAAGTTGTAAATTGAATGTTAATAACTAAAAATACACCAATTTATTTACGAATAAATTCGATTTTATAGATGTTGTAGTAAATTGTCATAATATTGATCATTCATAAATAAAGACACAAAAGCTAGAAATGGAAGCTGTTGCACGAGAACCTTAACATCATTTAGGATTATTATAATTTGAAGTCATTGTAGTCTTTTATTAATTTAAAATGCTTCAGACCTATTAGAATTGAAGTACTAATACTTACTATTTACTACTTATACATATTCTTATTAATGTTTAAAATTAAGATATAGTAATCATAAACTGGTTACTATATCTTCATTCTAACACCAAAAATCTTCTAAGGTACTAATGTACGTACCTCATCAAGTTCTTTGTCTATACCCAAGCATTACTCCATTTCTCACATACGTGTACTTACACTTTGTCTATGTCGATTGTCTTGCCAGTCACCAGTCATTCTCTGTCAGCAATTGTCGGTGTGCATAAATGTACGAAGAATCAAAATAAAAACAGAACCATTTCCAGAGGAGATGGCAAGTAAAAGCATCGATGACAGATATTTTTATCGTTCATCACACATTTTTGAGACCACATAGCACAGAGTTTACGACGACCATTCAAACAAACATCTGCAACTTGTATTTGCCATAAAGGCAAACCTATTGGGCTAGCTCTCCCATAGATCCCGACCGTGACACGAGGTGAATGGAGTAGGACAGAGTTTTCCCATTATTTCTTGTATTTGTTTTTAAGCTTTGAGGTATTGCCAAACGTTGGCAGTTTGTCATGATGACAACCTGACAACATGATTAATGGGAATGGGAATATGAATGGGAACTGCTGCAAAACCATGTTGTGTGGTTGCGTTCGTTGTTAATGGTATCGATTGTGGAGTTAGGACCAAGGGAACCCCCCAGCCCCCCTCCAAAAAAAATCAAAAACAAAATCCAACACCCGTTCATAACAGTATTTTGTGCAACAAATAACCAGAAAGGCAGACAAAAACCCAATCTGTAGACCACTTTGTTTTTGGCATTTCTGCATGCCGGTGTATTGCATGCGTATTGCCTGCGCTTGATGGGTGTTTGGTTGATTGATCCGATTTGACAGCCTCACAGCTCAACACACAATGTAGGGATAGCTATTTGACTCCCTGTAAGTCTGTTGTCGAAAGTTTAACATGTTCCGAGTGTCAATACAATTGACAGATCGAACATACAAAACAACGATGCAGAAAAAAATTTGTAAAAATTGATTAGCCATCGAGGCAGTACTCTTTATGGCTTAACTCAAAGTATTCGATTTTAGGATAGAAAAACTGGAAGCTATTTTTTGTTTTGGTGAACCAATGGAATTTTTCATAGACAAAGTTATGACATTAAACCTAAGGCCTAAGGAATTTTGGGGAGAATAGCTTGAAAATGCAGCAACATTCAGTGGTTCCTAATCGTTTTATTTGTGGCCTATGGGCAGTATCATAAGTGAAAATTTTATTTCGACAGCCAATTATGAATTAGGAATACAAAAGGGATTAAAAAACAGTAAAGATAAATGTTCTTTTTGGATCCAGAAGTTGTGCAAAATCGAATCCGAAGAAATGCATTTTTCATGGGCTTGCCATAAGGCGGAAGTCATATTTTGCATTGCATTGATTTCCCATTAGTTCTTCAAGTGTGGTGCTAATTCAGTATATCAGGTTTCAGTTAAAAAACTAAAAATATCCCTCATGTTCTGGTTTACGAATTCGCAAATCTGAAAATATTGAGTAGTCAATAACTCGTAAACCATTCCATCTTTAGCCAAAAACTTTCTACTAATTAAATTCCTTGTCCATGGGTACAGTATATAAAAATTTCGTATTATATCATTCCTTGTCCATGGGTACAGTATATAAAAATTTCGTATTATATCATTGTGTTTGAGAAAATAAGTATTAGGGAAAATTTTGCGTTTTGCGAATTCTTAAACAAGAACAGAGGAATATGAATTAAAAGGTTTTTTTATACCCTCCACCATAGGATGGGGGTATATTAACTTTGTCATTCCGTTTTTAACACATCGAAATATTGCTCTAAGACCCAATAAAGTATATATATTCTGGGTCGTGGTGAAATTCTGAGTCGATCTGAGCATGTCCGTCCGTCCGTCTGTTGAAATCACGCTAACTTCCGAACGAAACAAGCTATCGACTTGAAACTTGGCACAAGTAATTATTATTGATGTAGGTCGGATGGTATTGCAAATGGGCCATATCGGTCTACTTTTACGTATAGCCCCCATATAAACGGACCCCCAAATTTGGCTTGCAGATCCTCTAAGAGAAGCAAATTTCATCCGATCCGGCTGAAATTTGGTACTTGGTGTTAGTATATGGTCTCTAACAACCATGCAAAAATTGGTCCACATCGGTCCATAATTATATATAGCCCCCATATAAACCGATCACCAGATTTGACCTCCGGAGCCTCTTGGAAGACCAAAATTCATCTGATTCAGTTGAAATTTGGTACGTGGTGTTAATATATGGCCTCAAACACCCATGCAAAAATTGGTCGAAATCGGCCAATAATTATATATAGCCCCCATATAAACCGATCCCCAGATTTGACCTCCGGAGCCCCTTGGAAGAGCAAAATTCATCCGATTCGGTTGAAATTTGGTACGTGATGTTAGTATATGGTATCCAACAACCATGCAGGAATTGATTCATATCAGTCCATAATTATATATAACCCCCATATAAACCGATCCCCAGATTTGACCTCCGGTGCCTTTTGGATAAGCAAAATTCATCCGATCTGGTTGAAATTTGGTACGTGGTGGTTGTATATGATATTTAACAACCATGCCAAAAGTGGTCCATATCAGATTTGGTTTTGGAGCCTCTTGGAAGAGCAAATTTCACCCGAGTCAGTCGAAATTTGGTACATTGTGCTAGTATATGTCCGTTAACAACCATACCTAACTAGGTCCATATCGGTCTATAGTTATATATAGCCCTCAGATAAATCGATCCCCAATCACACAAAAATTGGTCCATATCAAGTTCATAATTTTATATAGCCCCCATATAAGCGACCCCCATATTTCACTTCTGGCTCCCTACGTCCCGTGCAAAAGTCCATATTGATTCGTAATTATTTGTAGACTTACCTACACATACCTTTTTGTCTAATATATACCACGTATGGACTAACTCACAATTTAGAAAACGATTTAAGATACTACAAGAAATTCGATTGTGGATGACAGTCTTTCGTAGAAGTTTCTACGTTTTTTTTTAATTAAACGTTTTCCCAAACACACAAAATAAAACTATGCCAAATTAAAGACACATGTTGTTATTTGAAATTCTAGTGATGAACCGTATAAACCCAGACACTAGAACACCCATACAAATCTCAACGACTTTTAATACACCAAGAGTTAAGGTATACAAATCAAACCAAATAAGCGCTCATGGTTATTTAAAATTCAAAATCGTGTCAAATTCTATGACACCACTTTTCTGCAAAATGGAAATCCACAAAATGCCATTGAGGTGTAAACACTTGCACAAAACACCGTAAAACGTTCGGGTTTAGTTGATGTCAAGGACTATCTAACTGACTATAGTCTGGGTGGCTATCGCACTATGGCTAAGCGCCATGCGAGAGTATGCTGACGCATTGACAATGTTTAGTAACTTAACTATCTTCCATTGCATTGACTGTGAGTGGCCACGACAAAATTCATGTTGTGAGCTGGAGTGACAAAATGTCATTATAACACCAACATAGTTCAGGAGAAGGACCAAGTGTTAGTTGGGAATAATGCAACTGGAGTGGAATGTTGATGATTGGACAGAAAATTGGGATAGATTGAGGCAAAACATTAACCCCCATATTCATAAAAGTTAACATAAACTTTAAACCTATTATTACCATACAAATTCCTTCGATAAATCTACAATAAATAGTTATGAATATAGGCATAACAAAAGAAAGTTGAGTTATTATGCTCTTATGTACATATATAATCTTGAATAATTGAAAATATGTGAATAATAAAAATAATAAACCATTTCACACTTCACATTCCAATAGGATTTAAATATGGTGTAGTTAGAAGATGTCATTTATTGCATAAAATTGATGGCTTTAGTTGCCACAGCCAGAATGATTCGATTTATGTCGAATATACGTGGTTTTGTTCAATAACTTGTTGCCATTTTAAAGGTAAAATTGAGATGAATTCGAATTCAAAAACCTCTGTTGAAGCGAATTATTCGCCATGGATAGGGTCTAATCATTTGGAGCTTCTGACATGTCACTATTCACATGTGTGTGTGACGGTGGAGCACAATTCCTATTGGCCGCTGGCCTCTTTTGGGATTTTACTTCCTTCAGACGGTCCAATTGTTGATAGTACAGTTGATGGGGGTATATTAACTTTGTCATTCCGTTTGTAACACATCGAAATATTGCTCTAAGACCCCATAAGGTATATATATTCTGGGTCGTGGTGAAATTCTGAGTCGATCTAAGCATGTCCGTCCGTCCGTCCGTCTGTCCGTCTGTCCGGCTGTCCGTCCGTCTGTGGAAATCACGCTAACTTCCGAACGAAACAAGCTATCGACTTGAAACTTGGCACAAGTAGTTGTTATTGATGTAGGTCGGATGGTATTGAAAATCGGCCATATCGGACTACGTTTACGTATAGCCCCCATATAAACCGATCCCCAAATTTGGCTTGGGGAGCCTCATCATCCGATCCGGTTGAAATTTAGTACGTGGTCTTAGTATACGGTCTCTAACACCCATGCAAAAATTGGTCCATGTCGGTCCATAATTATATATAGCCCCCATATAAACCGATCCCCAGATTTGACCTCCGGAGCCTCTTGGAGGGGAAAAATTCATCCGATCCGGTTGAAATGTGGTACCTGATGTTAGTATACGGTCTCTAACAACCATGCAAAAATTGGTCCATATCGGTCCATAATTATATATAGCCCCCATATAAACCGATCCCCAGATTTGACCTCCGGAGCCTCTTGGAGGGGCAAAATTCATCCGATCCTGTTGAAATTTGGTACCTGATGTTAGTATACGGCCTCTAACAACCATGCAAAAATTGGTCCATATCGGTTCATAATTATATATAGCTCCCATATAAACCGATCCCCAGATTTGAACTCCGGAGCCTGTTGGAGGAGCAAAATTCATCCGATCCAATTGAAATTTACTACGTGGTGTTAGTATATAGTCTCTAACAACCATGCAAAAATTGGTCCATATCGGTTCATAATTATATATAGCTCCCATATAAACCGATCCCCAGATTTGACCTCAGGAGCCTCTTGGAGGAGCGAAATTCATCCGATCCAGTTGAAATTTGGTACATGGTGTTAGTATATGGTATCTAACAACCATGCAAAAATTGGTCCATATCGGTCCATAATTATATATAGCAAAAGTCATCCGATGCGGTTGAAATTTGGTACATTTTGTCAATATATGGCCTCTAACAGCCATGTAAAAATTGGTCAATATCGGTCTTTAGTTATATATAGCCGATGACTTATTACACAAAAATTGGTCCATATCGCCAAAAATAATCTACCAAAACTTTATTTCCGTAGAAAATTTGTCAAATTTTATTACTATAGAAAGTTGTGTCAAAATTTCATTTCTATAGAAAGTTTTGTCAAATGTTTATTTCTATAGAAATGTTTGTCAAAATTTTATTTCCATAGAAAGTTTTGTCAAAATTTTATTTTTATAGAAAATTTTGTAAAAAATTTATTTCTGTAGAAAATTTTGTCAACATTTTATTTCTATACAAAATTTTGTCAACATTTTACTTCCATAGAAAATTTTGTCAACATTTTATTTCTATAGAAAATTTTGTCAAGTTTTTATTTCTATAGAAAATTTGTCAAAATTTTATTTCTATAGAAAATTTTGTCAAGTTTTCATTTCTATAGAAAATTTTGTCAAACTATATTATATACGTATTTAATCGGCCTTTTTTGTTTAATATATACCCCGTATGGGCTAACTTACAATTTAGAAGACAGTGTTAAAAAGTTTTACGATACCTTGCCATCGGCAAGTGTTATCGCAACCCAAGTAATTCGATTGTGGATGATAGCCTTTAGTAGAAGTTCCTACGCAATCCATGGTGGAGGGTACATAAGATTCGGCCTGGCCGAACTTACGGCCGTATATACTTGTTCATTTTATATTTTGGAATTGGAGAATAAAAACATATATTTTTCATCGAAAATTGTTTTGCAAAATATTCCCCTTTAAGATCTATACTCTTCTGCATGCGTTTGAACCAATTGTCGAAGCAATTTTGCCACTATGATAGAGGTATCTACAAAACATGCATTCTGAACGCATCAATCGCTTCTTCAAATGTCGAAAAACGTTGACCTCCGGGAAAACAAAGAAGTCATTCGTTACCTAGTCAAGAATATACAGCGAATGAACCATCAAATCAATGTTTTGATGCGTATCAGAGCGATGCGGTGAAGAATGATATATCTTCGGCGGTTGGTTTTTCTGATTTCTTGGAAGACAACTGGCAAACAAATGGTTGTGTACCACACAGAATTGATTACTTTTCATTGTTCTATTTGTAGTATTGCGACATGTCCAGTTTTTTTTTCGAAAAAAGTAGCATTTTCTTGTGCGATAATGTGCTTCGTGTGCGACCAACTTTTGTTGGGTTTGGCTCATCAGTTTGCCTTTTTATTTTCGGGCTCATACTAGAGGTGTGCACGTGAGTAATAGTTTACTCACGCTCACGCACACTCACGACAGAAAAATCATACACACGCACACTCACGCACGATATTTTTTGGTAGGACTCACGCTCACGCACACTCACGAAAAGAAAATTTGTACTCACGCACACTCACGCACGAAAACGTCGTGACTCACGAAAAATACCGTGACTCACAAAAATTTCGTGACCACGAAAAATATCGTGACTCAAGAATAATTTTATGATTAATTTACCTTACCGAAGTGTCTGAAAACATGAGCATTATTAAAATCGAGAGTGTTATTAAACTCTTAACATCCCAGAGTGTTATTAAACTCTTAACTAAAATTGTTATTGAATTTAACTCTTAAGCGTTTTATGTTGGTGAGTAGGAATATTTTTGTGAGTGTAATTCTTTGCTCACACACACTCACGAAGATATTATTTTCTTGACTCACGCACACTCACGCTGTTGTCATGAGCGTGACTCACGACTCACGCACCTCTAGCTCATACGCATAAACTCATAAACGTGTTTTGAAGCAGTGCGATCGACATGAGCGAATGTCTGCTGGCCCCACTAATACCTAAGATTGTCTCAAACTCATGACAGGTCACATAACGATCTTGCAATATCAGTTAGCGGTACAACAACTGCGTTTGGACGACATTTACGAAATTCGTCCTGGAGTGAACTACGACCTCGGTTGAATTCGCGACACCTTCGATAAAAACTGGTGCTTAACGGAGCTATAGCAAAAAATTCATCTATGCGCTGTTGTTGAGTTAACCCACGTCGAAAGTTGTAAAACATTCCGATTCCGTTAGTTTTCGCTAGGTGAATCGTTAAAGTTGCTGTAAACAAAACAAATAGCGCTCGTATGTACGTTCTGAGAACGTATAACATCAAAAATGTCAAGCTTTACGATAGAGCTGTCAGTTGGCAGATGCCAACAATAGGGTTGCCCAACCCCAAAAAATAAAATACAACCCTCGTACTTCTCTCTTATAAATCTATAATAAGGAACCTCCATTAGCGTAGCTAGACAATTTTCCTAGGGGGGGCTATAGCCCCCCTAGCTAAAACTTTATAGACTGAACTTATAGGTTCAACTAATGTTTTATTTCATAAAATTGAATAAAAAAAAATAGACATCAAAATAGCTCAACAATCAATTTATAATAAATCAACTAAAAGTACCCTACGGGAAATTGGTGCAAATTGCCACTGACGGACCTATCACAGAACTGGTACCTGTGCTCCAGTTAGTTGCAATTTTCACATTTAGTGAAATAAAATTATCTGAATAACCTTTTGTTCGACATATTTCAAGTTTCGTTTGGGATGAGTCCAAGACGCGTCCTAAAATGTAAGTTTACTCCGTCAATGACAAACCCATGTTAAAGTGGAAGGGACCCCATACGTTTTGATCAGAACTGGGACTGGTCCATACACACCAGGGACTAGTCCTGTACCAGTTCTGTGGTTGATCCATTTCCCGTAGGGTAGTTCCACACTTTTCCCAGCAAAAAATTGGGAGTTGTTCTAAAGGCACAACTTTAAAAGCACTTCCAAAAATGTCTTCACAAAGAAGTTAACTATTTTAACTACACAGGAAGTTTTTTTACTTCATTTTTTATATTTAAATGCGTAATTTTTTGTTTTCTTTTTTTTAAATATTTAAAAAAAGAGTAAGAATAAATAAAATGGTACAAATTATTCAAATTTTGCCACAAAAATGCTAAATCCATTATAGAAAAATCGATAATATTTGAAAAAATGTTTCAAACAACCGTTAGAATGCATTAAAAATCATAATAAAGTATAAAAATTATTTATTTGGGAGAATATCACAAAATTTTTAATTCAAATTCAAAACACTGAATTCGGATCACACCTTAAGAAGTGATACAAATGCATTGCAACGGCTGTTGAAACGGTGGACATTCGTTCTATGATAAGTTCATACTACATTCATCGCTTCTCCGCCAATTTTGTACCACTTCCAGACCCAAAAAGAACATTTTCACTTCTTTTTTGGCGACGCTTTTTTGCAGCATTATTAAGATATTAATTTATGAAAGAATAGTTTTAATATCAATTACTATTTTATATTCAACTAAATCATAAGTTCAACCACAGATTTATTTCATAAATATCAGACTTCTACCACAACCCAAGTAATTCGATTGTGCATGAAAGTCTTTAGTGGAACTTTGTACGTTGTACGAGTATATACTTGTTGAATTTTTATAAAAATGTAAAATCGTAAATAAGTTTTCAAATTCTGGGGGGGGTCTAAGCCCCCTCCCCAGAGGCCTTCCTACGCTTATGGGAACCTCCTTCTTATAACCGAAAAACTCAGAAATGTCACCAGCGCAATATGGGCCCAACGACCGGATTTTGGGGCAAAAACTACAAAAATGCACTTAGCGGTCAGACGTCAGAAGAGCTCATAGAAATTTTCACCCACTCACACGCCCACTGAAACCTTTAATATTTATACCCTGCACTAGACTGTGTTTTTGTATTCATATATATATACATATAAGACCCAAGAAGCCATAGTTTCATCCCAATTTTCTTCAAATTTTGCACAAAGGGTAAAATTGATAGTATTTGGAAGTGTGCTAAATTTGGTTGAAATCGGTTCAGATTTATTTTGCACAGGTAGCAGAATTAACATTCTAGCAATACATGCCAAATTTGGTGGAAATCGGTTCAGATTTAGATATAGCTTTCATATATATCGTTCACCTTATATGCACTTTATTGGTCCCAGAGGCCAGAGTTTCACATTAATTTGCTTCAAATTGCACACAAAGATGACTGTATTCTGTGAATCTTCGAGTCCTTCTTTGCATGATCAAGTCTCTATTATACCATTTATTTCTATTTAGTGAAGCATTTCTCGCAAACAGCCAATGAGACGCATCTGCTCTTTGTGTTTCTTCAATTTTTGTTTGGCTCGAGCGAAAATATTATATGTTTTCTTAATTGTTGATGCCATGCAAGCTTACTTTACATTTCTTGAAAATTTGGAATACGACATAAAAGGAATTCAGACATTTTTGCAATCAAAATGTTAGGAGTTCAATTTTTTTATTTTTAGAAACACTGAATTTTTTCATTATAAGCCGGATGCTGCCGGAATTAAACTTAAAACCACACCCAGAGAAGGAATATGATCACCTCAAACATGTTTTAAGAGCAAAATGTTATTTTTGGGTGGTGACCATGTAACATGGTTTTCGCAACCGTGTTATTTTCTCGGAAAGCATGCACCTGATTTCAGCAAGCAGGTTATATTTGACGAGAAAATAACATTTTAGTGACAAACATGTTACATGGTTACCATACAAAAATAACATTTTACTCTTGAAACATGTTTGAGGTGATCATATTCCTTCTCTGCGTGCACTTGAAAATACACATAAAATAACCTTTCTACCCATACCAAAATGTCCACTTTAACACAACACATTTCGCACAAACACAAACGAATTTTTAATGTTTTTTATATTATTTTACGTGGTACTATTTTCCATTTTACCAATGTAGATTCGCTTAAAACTTATATTTTTACAGGCAATTTTCTACAATGAGTTTTTTTGACTAGCGATTCAAGATGTAAACTACCTAAAAACAGCCAACATTGCCAGCTTGTTTTAAAAGCAATGAGTTGTCATATTATTCTAATATTTTGTATTTCGAGCTATTGGGATGTCTGAAACAGAATGACTTTTTGCCGCAGAATCCGGTCATTTGCCCCATAGTGCAGCGTTTTAATCCACCGGTGAACTTTTTGGAGTACAGTTAAACCCATGACTCTTTGTTTGCAAGCTATCCATTGCATCACGGTGTGTCTCCCTTGAGTCTATCTTTGTCATAGAAATTGTCGGAACGGAATCGACGATTTTTCCCAGGACCATAAACGCTATACACTTACTATAAATTATAGCGTATTTTCTCTTTGCTAGTGCCCATCTATCAAAAAAGACCAAATCAACCAATAACAAAACGGACAGAAAATTTCTTTTAGAGCGAAGTGTCATATTTCTAATGTCTTCTAGAGGAACCCAAACCCGAGAACTAACGTCATCCATTGGGAAAGTAAACGATTTTTTTACCACACCTAATATATTGGATTTAAAATGATTTTTTTAATATTCAAGAAACAATTTGGTATACATGTTGTTATGATACCCTTATCACGAAATGTTTCTAGTTATTACAGCACTCACATAATAAACACGACATAAAAACGTTGCCTTATATGATATCTATGATTAAACACAATCATACATACATGGATAAACATTCATTCGTTCTATTACTCACTACCTTTTAAAATTCTCACGGAAATATCCAGTGAGGTAGGTTAAGAAAAGGTTACCAGATTATTTACACATAAACACAAGTGTTAACGATGAAAATAATTATCACTCAACATTGCCTAGCTATACATACAACACTCCACGCCACCCCTTACCCAATATTTTAACCATAACAAACACTTATGCCGGCTACATCATTCGTTTTTCTCACGCCTCAGTCGAAAATCGTTGTCGTGTAACCAAATAAACACTCGCACTCTTAACACCCACAATACTCGCTCTACACATGGCCAATTTTCTACAATAAGAATTTATGGCATGCTCATACAATCAAAGGGACGCTCTTACAATTAGACAGTGTGTGGAGAGGGGATTGTGGGGGAGGTAAAATATATTTTTGTGCAGGTATTAAGTAATAAAGTGCGTGTAGAATTGTAATTGTAATTAGGCATTGAAACACAAACAACAAGAAAATGTTAGGCCTATCTACTTACGTGCCACATACCTGTCTATTGATAAAACACGCCTTTGTACACCATTGACTTTGATGTACGCTTAAAAACATACGGTGCGAGCGGGGGTTGCTTTGTTTACAAATATGCATAAATTTATGAATGATTTTACCCAAACCGTGAAAAAATATGGGGAAATATTTAACGACTCAATTTTACGTTAGTACATATTTGCTTTTTTCAGAGGCGTTAAATACAATTTAATGAAGGAAAAAACATGCATGTCAATACCTTGGAAATCTATGCTAATTACAAAAACATAATGGATTAAAGTGAACTTTTAGTAAGGTAAAAATATCGCACTGAAAAAGACTTGCCGCGAGCACAACCATTTCTTATCCTTAAAATACGAATGCGCCTTTGTCTAAACATTGCTCTTGAAAAGGGTTTGAGTGATCATATTCCTTGTCTGCGTACAAGACTTATTAAAATGGCGAAAGTTGTGATATCAAAAGTCGACTTTTCAATAGCCGAAAATCGAATTTTAATTCAAAAATTGACTTTTCCAAATTTAAATAAGTATATACGTCATCAAGTTCGGCCCGGCCGAATCTTAACTAACCTCCATCATGAATCAAATATAATAGTTTCCTTTGAAAACTCATTATCGTAGCTGGTTAATCGAACCTATATCGCATTCCAGGTGGAGTTGATGACAGATATTCTCCCTAGCAGAAGGGTTCAAATCATAATCTTCCCTAAGTTACATTTAAAGTTTCTTCTAATGGAGACTAATCAGATTGTGGATTTGCATATAAGAACCAGTTTTGTTTGCATTTTAGAGGAATTTTAAATATCAAATCAAAATGTGCACGAAAATCCGATAGAATAACGCCTTTCATATGATTTGAAATCTAAATTCTATAGATGTTTACCCCCATTACGCGAATGAGCACAAGGAGTAAACTCGGGAAATTTCACTTCTAATTTCGTGTAACTTAGATGCGCCTTCTATCCCCTCAAAAAAAAATGGGGAGACCGGTGTATAATAGGATTATACAGATTTCAAAACTCACGACGATCGGAGAAAAATTGTGGTGTATAGATGCCCAAGGATTAAAAACGGGTGATCGGGTGCCACAACAAAATATAGACCGTGGCACAGTGGGCGATTGGGCCTCGTTAGCGGCATTTAATTAATAACTTCTAAATGAAAAAAGATATCTTCAGACGGTTTTTTTTCACAGCTCAGAAAAAAGTAATAGAATTTTTTAAGAAAAAAAAATTTGTTTAAATTTATTTTTTTAATTTTTAAAATTTTGTTTTCATTTTTTAAATTTTTTTTTTTAAACTTCAAAAACTTTTTTTTTTAACTTCAATAAACAAATTTTATAAATCAAAATTATCTTCGGAATCAGAATCAGGCATATCTATATGCTTCATTAAAAGCAAGCTCTTAACATCATCGTCCATAATAATATTTTTTGCAGACGAAATGGAAGACCCATTTGACAATGAAGATATCAAAGGGTCAGACGAAACTAACAAAGCATTTATGATATCTTCCATTGTATTTTTCCTGGAATTTTTTCTTGTATTGCTCTCGCGTATGTTTCGATAGTCCTTGTTCCTGGCTTCAAGAGCTTCTTCGGACATCATACCAATCGGAAGGGAAAAATGGTTTATTATATCTGCTCCATGAATTAAAATTCTGTGAACAGACGGTGGCATGTAAAACCAGGAGTATGCTTTAACACAAAATTTCGGCAGTTTCCAATGCGTAAGATCTGAATCAGAGATGGTCTGTATCAAACTTTTTTAGGTTTGCGACTGTCGCAAAGTTGTAAACGTCGTAAACGTCACATACGCGTCGTAAATGTAGAAAAAGTAACAAAAGTCGCAAACTGAAAATACTTTAGTCGCGTCGGCTAGGCAGCGAATTCGATGATATCCAAGACGATAGGTGCGAAGAAGTTTCAATTCTTAGGAATGTTCACAATTTTCGGTTTTAGTCCCCATTTTCCCTATTGCTTTTTGCACGAGTACAGGGTAACCGTGGATTTCCTCGTCCTTTCTTAGCTTTAAGTTCAGTCTCCTGTCCAATATAACTCCAAGGTATTTTACACACTCACTAACGGGAATTTCGATACCACCTAAGAAAATAGGCTTGACCATGGGAAAACTTTCACAAATTTCTGCAGAAACTCAGCAAATGCTGTCAAACTAAATTAAAAAATGTTCAGGATTTCTTCTATTCAAAATTTGGTTTTCTACAGTAGGTTTACGACTTTTGCGACATACGTATTATACCGTCGCAAACGTATGTCGCAAAAGTCACAGTTTGTGACAGGCCAACCCTGATCTGAATGCGTCTGAATTTATGTCGTATCCACAAACCAATGCTCGTAAGACTACGCTAAATCGATATATTAAATCATAGCTTACTCCTGTTATACGAGCAGCCAAATTTGGTTGTTGGAAAAACCTCCTTGCAGTGTTTCCGTTGTTCGTGCTGCCAGTACCAGCCATTGGTATATCCACCAACAAATGCATTTCTTCCCTTAGCTTCTGCTGAATACTTCTTTTATTTTGTTCAACGACATCCTTGTCAGCACCACGAGCTTGCCACTTTTGTATTGGTATTCTATATGCAATGTGCAAAACACACTCGAAAAACCTAATCCATGCGTGGAGACTTGATAAGCCATATTCAAATAGGTTTCCCTTAATAGGAAAGTTTTTCACCAAATTTAGATCGTTCATATTTTTGGGAGTCGCGCTACAGATTCCGCATGTTTGCGAAGCCGATTCCGATATGACACTGAACGTTTTGCCATGAAGCATGGTCATATGAAATTGGTGATCAATTCTTAAGGTACTCACAAATGTTGGAAAAATATTTAATATTTGGCTGTTAATGTTTTGAATTTCTCTGCGGGACAAGTCTGCCGATTCTTTCTCGCAAAGTAATTTAATGGGTCGACAATATCGGGTAGAAGAAGGCCGATTGTTTTTCCATAAAACTGTCTTCTGCACTATCAATGGTACCATACAAATTGAAAATAAATATTGATCTATCATGTCTCCATCGAAGTCATTAAATTTTTGCCTGTAAGTAGAATGGCCGCTGCTGCCATCACAACCCCATTTGTAGGTAGCAGTTAATTGAGTGTTATTATTATTTTCAATATGGTTTTGAAAACTTTCTGGGTGTGCTTCAATAATCCTAGCAATCGTATGGTCTACTAAGCTTTGTAATGGTACCTCAGCGAAATGACCAGTGACCGTGATGACACTAGGATAGCATTTTTTTCGCACAACGCAGTTTGTCGTAGCATGGATATATATCGGCGTTTTGCCCTTTAGCGGCTCTCTTTGACAAATTCCATGTGTACTTGGTATGTCCAACATCTACAAATAGCGCCAGTGCTTTTTCATCAGAAAATTTTGTCGGTAGACGCTGAGGGGTACTCATAGTTTTCAAAATCTTACCGCTAAACTCATCGTCGGCGTTTAGCATTGACACCAGCTGTGAAGCACTACGTTTTCCACCTTTATACAAGCTGCAGCTTTCAGCTACCAACAATGCTTCTGATGGCACATCTTCAGTAAGGCCTGACAATTTCTTAACTTGCGTTTTTTTGCAACACTCCGAAATATGTTTTTGTGGACGTCCAATAATTTCGGAAGATGATCTTTCAATCAATACTATCGGCGTATCTAGCCATTCCTGGTTTTTGTTTTCAAAAAAAAAACCTTATTTCTTCTACAGTTTTTCCACTTTTCTACAAGCTTACTAGTAAAATTTCGAAGCTTTTTGCCAATCTCGTACTGCTCCTCCTGAGTATATTTAAGGTTTTTGAGAACAGTACCAAATACAAAGTTTTCCATGGTGAGAAACTTCTTGGTTGGGATCGCTTCTTCATGCCATACTAAAAAAAGTACCCGTTTTGCTACCGACATTGTTCCTAAAAAATACCATGATTTAAAGGTTAGCAGGTAATAGCAGTTCATATTACACATTTTGGACGCACAATGACTCATACTTCCATCTAAAAAGAGTTAGACCTAATCCGTGCGAATCTTGAAAGTTCTACTCCACGAACGACGGGTGCACGCTAGTGCGGGCTAGTTGTTAATACACTTAATTACCACTACATTTTATGGACAACACATTTAAAGACCGGTCACAAACACTGATTTTTTATGTAATACATACCTAGAAGTTAATAAAAAGCCACACTTTTAATAAAACAAGTAAAAATTGTAAATTTCCAAGGAGCTCGAAATCAATGCGCACAACAAAGAAAAAATATTGTAAAGCCTTGCTAAAACATATTTTGTGTTTGACAGCTCACAGCTGATGATCAGCTGATCGTAGAGCTTATAAAAAAACGCCAAAAATCTAATCAAAGCATCTGTTATCGATTTGTGAAAAAAAGTAACGCTTTTTCAAATTTGAAAATTTGAATTAAATGCCGCTAGAGAGGCCCAATCGCCCACTGTGCGTGGTCGGCCTATATGAGGTCTATATAAAAAACATGAACCGATACATACCATATTCGGCACACCTCTTTGTGGACCTAAAGAACTTCTAGATTTTCAATTTCAGGCGAATTACATGAAAATTGCGGTATATAGGTGCTCAAGACCCCAAATCGGGGAATCGGTTTATATATGGGACCTATATCAAAACCTGGACCAGTTTACACCATATTCCTACCATCTTTATGTGGACCTAAAGTACCCCCAGATTTCATATTTCAAGCAAATCGGATAAAAATTGTGGTGTTGAGGATACCAAGAAGTAAAATCTTGAGATCGGTCTATATGGGGACTATACCAACACGTAAACCGATACACACCATATTCAGCATACCTCTTTGTGGACCTAAACTATGTCTAGATTTTGAAATTCAGGTAAATCGGATGAAAATTGTGATGTTTAGAAGCCCAAGAAGTCAAATCTGTAGATAGGTCTATATGGGGGCTATACCAAAACGTGGACCAATATACATCATATTCGCCACAACTCTTTGCGGACCTAAAATACCTTTACATTTTGAATTGCAGGCAAATCGTATAAAAATTGGGGTCTCTAGTCGCTCAAGAAGTCAACTCAGAACATCGGTTTATATAGGGGTTATACCAAACCATGGAGCGATAGGCACTATATTCGACGCACCTCTTTGTGGACCTAAAGAACTTCTAGATTTTCAATTTCAATAGATTTTTCAATCCAAATTTCATGAAAATTGCGGTATATAGGTGCTCAAGACCCCAAATCGGGGGATTGGTATATATGGGATCTATATCAAAACCTGGACCAGTATACACCATATTCGGGCGATCTTTTTGTGGACCTAAAGTACCCCCAGATTTCATATTTCAAGCGAATCGGATAAAAATTGCGGTGTTGAGTATACCAAGAAGTAAAATCTAGAGATCAGTCTATATGGGGACTATACCAACACGTAAACCGATACACACCATATTCAGCATACCTCTTTGTGGACCTAAACTATGTCTAGAATTTGAAATTCAGGTAAATCCGATAAAAATTGTGATGTTTAGAAGCCCAAGAAATCAAATCTGGAGATCGGTATATATGGGGGATATACCAAAACGTAGACCGATACACATCATAGTCGCCAAAACTCTTTGTGGACCTAAAACACCTTTACATTTTGAATTTCAACCAAATCGTATAAAAATTGGGGTCTCTGGATGCTCAAGAAGTCAAATCGGGACATCGGTTTATATGGGGGTTATACCAAGCCATGGAGCAATACACACCCTATTCGACACACCTCTTTGTGGACCTAAATATGTCTAGATTTTCAATTTCAGTCAAATCGGATTAAAATTGGTTTGTGTAGACGCTCAAGAAGTCGAATCGGGAGATGGATCTATGTGGAGATTATACCAAAACCTGGACAGATACACACACCGTATTCGGCATATCTCTTTGTGGACCTAAAATATCGCTACACTTATAATTTTAGGCTAATCGAATGAAAATTGTGGTGTATAGATGTTCAAGACCCAAAATCGGGAGATCGGTTTATCGGCCCAAAACCTGGGCCGGTATAGCCCATCATCGAACATGGCCTGCAAGCAGCCAAAAGAATCTGTGCCAAATTTCAGAACAATAGCGCCATTATTGAAGGCTGTAGCGTGATTACAACAGACAGTCGGACATGTTTATATCGTCTTAAAAATTCTCCCTGGTCCCTTTGTATAATCGGAAATCGATATTTCTCTCACCATTCTATGGTAGTGGGTATAAAAAGATGAAAAGTAGACTTTTCCAAATTTGTAATAAAAAGTTAAAAAATTTTAATTTTCATTACGATTCCAAGGGCTCTCATCGGAAATCGATATTTCTCTCTCCATTCTATGATGGTGGGTATAAAAAAGAAAAGTCGACTTTTCCAAATTTATAAAAAAAAAAATCATAAATTTGATTTTTGATTTTAATTACGATTCCAAGGGATCTCATCAATAACTCTTACATTTTTCCACCCGCAGATTTACATGGGGTTGCAAAATTTTCGTAATTTAACGAATTTTCTGACCCCAAATTTTTCACTATTTTTGTAGTGAATTTTAATTATCCAATGCCTATGACTTTCTATTTTCAGTTTCATTTTGCCAAATGTTAACGCATGAAAAGTTTAAACGTGCCAGCAAATAAAATAATGAATGTTTCAAAAAAACCTGTCGTTAAAAATTTTCCTACGCTCAAAAAAAGTTAACTTGTATACGAGCCAAAGATGCGGCATCTTTTTTTCGGCAGCTTACTAGCTTCAAATATATGCTCCATAAAATTAAAATTAGGATACAGAGCTCATTTATTGAATTTTCATACAAAGCTATTCATGTGTAAATAAAACAGATTTTTGAAAGTAAAAATATTTTATTTTATTTAGAAAACAAAAAATGTAAACCAAAGATGCAAAATCCTCAATTTTTTTAAATCTTTTTATATTTGATCCAACGATTCAATATTTCAGTCAATTTAAAGATAAGTTCATTAAATTTAAAATTTGTTTCTTTATTTTAAGGAAAATTTTTCTTACTATAAAAACATACGAATTTAACGGAAGGAAGCAACTTTCAAAGATTCTTTTAATAACTTCCTTTTAATAAAAATTTTTTGATTCTAAAGAATTTTGTCCTTAAACTATGTATCCTAAAATATAGCCTGCATAATCTTTCATATTTGGTCAATATTTTTTCAGTGTATGTGCACATCTTGAATATAAGTTGATATTCTATCAATGAAGAATTTCTTATAAATCACTTATCTAAGATCTAATCTGTTACAATATCTTAAGATTTTTAATCAAACTTACATTTTTACTTTGTGATATCTTAGGCTTTTTATGCCATTTTTCACAACATCTTATACTGCTCATAAAACAAAAGAGCATTTAACCTCAAATGCTATCTGCTTACCAATGCATTGACCCCAAAAATGACTATAATACCTAGTCGTCATCTTGGTGACATCATACAATCGGAGAGTGTTGACTGCTTTTTGGATTTTCATGCGTCTTTTGAACATTCTCTATCCGAAGTGGTTGTTAATTTATGTAAAAGTAGTTGGAACTTTCCCCGCTTCTATTCCCATTCGGTGTCGGCAAGTGATACTCTATGGTACTCTGGTCTTATAAAACATTATCAAGAGATGTTGGGAATGGGGAAATGACTTCAACTGGGATGCCTCATTAAATGTAACATTACAAGTATCATTAGCATTAACACCAGTAACATAACTACCAATTCTCCATCTCCTCTTATTCCGAAGACCTGAATCACATCATCATCATCGTCGTCGTCCTCATCATGATTATTATCCATAAACATTAGGAGTAGTTGAACCATTCAGAAAGTCAGTAGTTAAAAGAAAATAAGTGGTCGACATAAATAGACATTCATAGAAAATCTACTTGGAGGAGTCTCATTCACTACCATACAAATGCAGGCAAGGAACTCATGAGATGAGTGTAATCATATGCTTGGAATTATTATCGTAGTCAGCATCTATCCCCAAATAGTACGAGAAGCAGCAGTATTGGCAAGTGCATAAATATTAGACAAGTTGGTTCATTTTTTATACCAGCCTACAGAGTATGAGGGGGTATAATAAGTTAGCTATTCTATTTGCAACACAGAGAAATATTGACTCCAAACTCAATAACATATACATCTTCGTGATCATGGTGAAATTCTATGACGATCCCTGTGTCTATCTTTTTTAATCACGCTATAGCCTTCAATAATGAAGCTATTGCCTTGAAATATATGCCTAAATTACCAGAAACTAGAAATATTACTTAATGTGCGCCTTCGAGGATTGGCGTAAAACTCCACAGAATTTAGATCTTGCGTCATGTGAAAGGCGTTATATCGTTTGATTTTTAAAATTTCTCTAGGAGTCAAACAAAATACTTCGTATAGATCCAGAATCGAGTTTAGTCTCCATATATACAAATTTTAAATCTAACTTCGTTAAACTTACCATTTGAGATGATCGTTTTTTCCACCATACCCATCTGAAGTTCTATACTTCAAAAACAGGTTACTTGGAATCAAGGATTTTGACCTTCCCGCATGAATTCTCTGTGTAAAATTAATTATATCCAATCCAAAGATTTCATATCTTATTTAATTTAAAAACAATTTCTTTAAATAAAAAATGTTCTACTTACTTGAAGGAAAATTTACCTTACTCCAAAGACGGAGTAAATTTCGAAGATTAGTTTCCCAAAATTTAATGAAAAAATATTGTTAACACTAAGATTATGGACTTTCTTTAAAAAAATGCCTTTATTTTAAAGAAATTTGTCCTTTATACTGTGGATATAGTGAGTCCCTAAATTAGGGACACGTAATCTTTCATATTAGCTCAATATTTTTCTCAATGTGTGTATGTAAATATGTAACCCATTACGACAAGATTTTCTCAAAGGAAATTATTATGTTATCCATGGTGATGGGTATTTACGATTCGACCTGGCCCTATATTCTTATGGTCTCTTAAACTTTTTGCCATGAATTAAACTTGAACGGAAGGGAGTGCAATTTAATGAATCACTGTCTGGAAATACGTATGTCTATCCTTCTTAAAAGGTGTTGTGTTCAGTACACGGATGAAAAAGACTGTTTTTCATATGTTTGGCTATAAACATTATATGTTTGGAACACACATTTTTAAACACAATATTTTTGAGTGCAAGCATATAATGTTCATAAACTAGCATAACATGTTTGGGACATATATGTTAATATGTTAGAACATGTTATGTTTGGGACATAAAATGTTTGTAAATATAATATGCTTGGATGCAAACATATATTAATTTAGAAATAGCCTATAAACAAATATGTGTTTAGTAGCTTGGAGCGCTATTTAACAGGGAGCGATATTGAATTAAGTTGGTGGTTGTTGCTTGTTATTACAAAATTAACATTTTATTTTTCCTTGGGCAATTGATCAGCTACTTCTTTGATCCTTACAAACTGTGTGGTCCGCTGTTCGAATCCCCGTCCGGCAAAAGGTAAAATTAAAATAAAAAAAATCATACAATTGAATAATTTCTTCTACAATGTTTGTATTACAGAAAAAGGTGCTAAGAACTAAAAAATCTCGTGGAAGTGAGAAAGATGTGGGGGAATATACAATTGGGCAGAAACAAAATTTTGAGCATTCAGGTCGAAAACCTATGTTGTTAGCACCTATATTACCTGTTTATTTTCATAATTCAATATGATTGTAAATATATAAATAAATAAATAAAATTTTGAGCACAATATTGCTTGGGAGAATTTTTTTAAGCATATAATATTTTTGGGTGCAAAATGCTTCCAAACATATTATATGTTCACATAATAACATATTGTTTTTTGGAAGACAAATTTGGATGCAAAAATACAAAATGTTTGGAACTTAGACTACCCAAACATATATTGTTTAGACCAATATGCTTTCAAACATATTATATATTGGAAGAGATCAAACATATAAATGTTTGGGCAATACCCAAAAATATATATGCTTGAAGCAAAATATGTTTGGGAGTATATGTTACAGAAGCGATTTTTTGTGAGCGTGTACTAATTGACCTAATAATGCAATGCGTTTTCCACTTATTTAGAAGGAATAAATACATAAACTTCTATACACTGGAAAAAATAGTGAACTGTTTTACAGGAAGAATGAGAAGAATTGAACCAAACCCAACAAACACAAGGATGAGCATTTTTCATAGGTAACGCCATATCAATTTGATAGTGAATCCCATCTTCAACATTAATTCAAATGGCCATGCAAATTGCTTGCTTTCAACAAATTTTCCAATAGGTTTGAAGCAATAAAATGAAATTTAGTTTGAAAAGTTGTTGCTAGTATGTTGAGAAATTATTGCTAACGTGTTGAATTCTACTGTTGAGGGTAATATCTTTTTTTTTGTTGAGAACGCGATCTTCTCAACAATTTCTCAAATTGAATTCTAATCTAATTCTTTGAAAAAATGTTTGAAAGCGTATTGAATATAAGCATTTCTCCAATGCTTGTGTTTATTGGGAATTCAATAAAACTTTCTAGACATAATTATTTTTTTTTTTTAATTTTTTAAAGAAAATTTTGTAGTTTGAAGAAAAAATTGGAGTTAAAACTTACAAGAATACGAAGTTCAAGACGAGCATATTTGTAGTAAAATTTACAAAATTTAAAGAAATAATGAACTATTTTGTGCGAAGTAGGAATTTAGTAAATCTTCATTTGTGTATAAATTGTTCCCGTTTTTTAGTTCATTTAACTAAAGTACACAAAAATTTATTAGAGTAAAGGAAAAATTCTCCAAACACAATAATTTCGTGAACTAAAAAAAAGTTAAATTGGCTTTAGTGAAATAGAGGGTTCACTTTTTGTTAGTGTAAAAGTAAATAAAAAAATCATTGGCGCCAAATCATGACTATTTTAACTATTTTTTGGAATCGTAAGAAAATGTTCTTCTTCTTTAGTTCATATTGAACTTATGTGTGCATTGAACTTTATACCGACGTTTAGTTCATAAAATGTTTTGGCTTAGCCACCGTTTCTGCCGCCTCACCGCGTTCCGCATACGGCGAAACTGTTATCTGGGATAGGGATATACAAGTCGAAACCCGACTTTTCCAATAATCAACTTTTTGTAAAAGAAAAAACATTAAAAAAATCGATGTTTTATAATCTTAAAATTCGCTGAATTGATTTCCAAATGTTTGAAATCGATTAAAATCTAATAACCAACTTGATGTTGGCCAAATTCAACTAATCGACTTTTAAGGAAAAATTCATCATTGGATTGAAAGATGAATATGCACTCAAAAAAATTTGTTTAATTTCAAAGTTTTGACCTCGCCTTAAGGCTTTTGGTATTGACTCCGAGCCAAAGAGGCTTCTTTAAAACAAAGACATTTTTTAGGGAGCTATCTGCCTTTAAATCTAGGCTCGATAAAATTACACTGAAAAAATTTTGAATATTTGTAGAAAATTTTAACTAAACAGTATTACAAACGTTGGCATCACGCCGAAGTCATAAAAATAAGTAAATATTTTCCGACAAATTCAAGAAAATTTATTAGACATAACTAAGTTTTTCACTTGTTAAAAAAATTTTGTAGTTTGAAGGAAAAACTTGGAGTTCAAAATTGCAAGAATGTCTTTAGTGACATACGAAGTTCATGATGGACGCATTTTTGGTAAAATTTACAAACTTAAAGAAATTGTGAACTATTTTGTGGAAGACAAGAATTTATGCTTCAGTTGAGTATATTTTTTCCTCGGGTTTAGTTAATTTAACTAACGTACACAAAAAATTATTAGAGTAAAGAAAACTTTCTCCAAACATAATAATTCCATGAACTAAAATAAAGTTAAATTGGCTTTAGTGAAATAGAGAGTTCACTTTTTTTGAGTGT
This sequence comes from Haematobia irritans, assembly GCF_050003625.1. Taxonomy (NCBI): domain Eukaryota; kingdom Metazoa; phylum Arthropoda; class Insecta; order Diptera; family Muscidae; genus Haematobia; species Haematobia irritans. The sequence goes on along the minus strand of NC_134399.1, from coordinate 67,803,442 downwards.
AAAATTACGATATATGTTATGTCTGATTTATCTAATTTCCATTTTTTGCGATACATTAACAAAACAATTAAATGAGAAATAAATAAATGCCAATTTAAAAAATCCAACTGTTATGTAAAAATGTAAAAAACAAATGTTTTCTTAATCAAAAACTTTAATCCAAAGATGCCAAATCCTCATAATAAGTCATAGTCTATATATGAAGTCATCTCAGTTAACTTAAAGATTATTTCTTTAAATCAAAAATGTTGTTCTTTACCTCAAAAAATTGCCTAAAGTCAAAGAAATCAATACTTAAAGCAAAAATTATGTACTTTCTTTTAATTAAAATGTCTAAATTTCAAAGAATTCTGTCGCGAAAATCGTATAAATCGTGTGTCCTTAAATTTAGTTTGCATAATCTTTCATATTAAGTCAACCATTTTTTCAGTGTGGTAATTCCAGGTGTATTTGAAGACAATATCCACTATGTGGTTTAGGGTATAATAACTTTGATATGCAAAACATTGTGCTTACCAGGAATATTGATTTTAGTCCACATAAAATATATACCAATAGACTCAAAAAAGCGAAAAGATTACCTACTCACTGTAGTGTTTTTCAGGCTGAAATATTAGCAATAAGAGAGGTGGCGAATTGGCTGAGAACTAATGTTCCAAAAAATGTTAGCATTAATATATACTCAGACAGTCGACCTGCAATAAAATCCTTGGACTCTGTGTTCCTTAACTCGAAAACGGCTATCGACTGCCGCAAATCTCTCAATGAGATGGCTGAGCAGCATAATATTCACCTAATATGAGTGCCTGGCCATAGGAACATACCGGGGAACTGCGAAGCGGATGAGTTAGCGAGGCTAGGGACTACCTTACATAAATATTCCAGGGGAACTAGAATCTGTTGGTATGCACCTGGCTACCTGCAAGCTCATACTGCGTGAGAAGGCTGTTATGATGGCAAATGTTCGATGGGAGAATTGCAAGGGTTGTAACGACACCAAGCAAATATGGCCCCATTTAAACTTGAACCGCGCACTAGATATGCTAGTGTTCTCAAGACGTCAAAGTCTGCCTGATAGGCGACTTTGCCCAAAACTATTAGTGCGAAGTGTAATGACTACTGTATGAACTGTCATGATGCGGAGGAAAAGGAATCAATTAAACACCTCTTGTGTGAGTGTCCTGCATTTTGTATAAGGCGTAAGCGAATTTTAGGAGCATATAAAGGGTGATTCTTTTGAGGTTAGGATTTTCATGCATTAGTATTTGACAGATCACGTGGGATTTCAGACATGGTGTCAAAGAGAAAGATGCTCAGTATGCTTTGACATTTCATCATGAATAGACTTACTAACGAGCAACGCTTGCAAATCATTGAATTTTATTACCTAGAAAAGTTGGCAGAAAATCCGCTTTTTTATCGACAAATTTTGTTCAGCGATGAGGCTCATTTCTGGTTGAATGGCTACGTAAATAAGCAAAATTGCCGCATTTGGAGTGAAGAGCAACCAGAAGCCGTTCAAGAACTGCCCATGCATCCCGAAAAATGCACTGTTTGGTGTGGTTTGTACGCTGGTGGAATCATTGGACCGTATTTTTTCAAAGATGCTGTTGGACGCAACGTTACGGTGAATGGCGATCGCTATCGTTCGATGCTAACAAACTTTTTGTTGCCAAAAATGGAAGAACTGAACTTGGTTGACATGTGGTTTCAACAAGATGGCGCTACATGCCACACAGCTCGCGATTCTATGGCCATTTTGAGGGAAAACTTCGGAGAACAATTCATCTCAAGAAATGGACCGGTAAGTTGGCCACCAAGATCATGCGATTTGACGCCTTTAGACTATTTTTTGTGGGGCTACGTCAAGTCTAAAGTCTACAGAAATAAGCCAGCAACTATTCCAGCTTTGGAAGACAACATTTCCGAAGAAATTCGGGCTATTCCGGCCGAAATGCTCGAAAAAGTTGCCCAAAATTGGACTTTCCGAATGGACCACCTAAGACGCAGCCGCGGTCAACATTTAAATGAAATTATCTTCAAAAAGTAAATGTCATGGACCAATCTAACGTTTCAAATAAAGAACCGATGAGATTTTGCAAATTTTATGCGTTTTTTTTTAAAAAAAAGTTATCAAGCTCTTAACAAATCACCCTTTAGCTTTAGATTACTGGAAGACCTGGAAAAGGTTAACTTAAGCAGTCTGTTAATGTTTTTGGAACAATCTGGTTGGTTCAACAAAAGAAAATAATAGTGAAGGTTCAGTTGTTAAAACTAGAAGTGCCCATATGTAATAGGTACTTTTAGTTAAATGTGGTATCACAATGGACTGAATAGTCTAAGTGAGCCTGAAACTTAATCGGGCTGCCACTTCAACCTAATTTTCCCAAAATTTCCCAAATTTGGCCATAATATCCTTATTTATCAACCTATCTTATACCAAGTTGGCACAATGGAATTTTCTGTAGTATCAACTAAATCTTCAAAACATCGCTCAAATCTGTTTCGATTGAGATATACCTCCATTTATGTATGTTATTTATCCCCCCGAGTTTGCACAATCTTCGTGCTCAATACTTGATTGTGTGTGGGGCTCGGCAGGTTCTAATAGTTCTATAACTTCACTGGAAAAAATCTTGTGTGAAGTTTTCTTTAACGATCTTTCACTACTTACGAGTAGATCTGAAGTAAGAAGCAATCTTTGATAAATATCACGGTTGCATTCTTCCCTTGAAAATTTTCTTGAAAAATTCTGTCTGTGTGACCGAAAATGTTTATTTCGTGCTTATGCAGCCTCCTCCGACAATTGGCCGATTGGCAACAGTGCATTATCTATGATGGTCGCCCCATGTAATAGTAATTTATGCATTGTTGGAGTCATGGGATGCCAGTCGTATAATTCCACATACATTTGCGCGGTGTTGAAGGCATATTCTTTGAATTTTGTTGTATTTATTTTGTGTCCACTTGAAATCGCCTCTAATAAGATTTTAAATCTATGTATTAATTCGTGGTTAATGCCTGTTATGTCCGCCGCTAATTCTGTGTTTTCAAAAAACCTCCTACTCGAATTGCCATCATTGGTATTACCAAAATTGGCTTTAGGCATGTCCACCAACAGCCCAGTTTCTACACGCTCACAAAAAATCGCTTCTGTAACATATACTCCCAAACATATTTTGCTTCAAGCATATATATTTTTGGGTATTGCCCAAACATTTATATGTTTGATCTCTTCCAATATATAATATGTTTGAAAGCATATTGGTCTAAACAATATATGTTTGGGTAGTCTAAGTTCCAAACATTTTGTATTTTTGCATCCAAATTCAATAATGTTGTCTTCCAAAAAAAAATGTTATTATGTGAACATATAATATGTTTGGAAGCATTTTGCACCCAAAAATATTATATGCTTAAAAAAATTCTCCCAAACAATATTGTGCTCAAAATTTTATTTATTTATTTATATATTTACAATCATAATGAATTATGAAAATAAACAGGTAATATAGGTGCTAACAACATAGGTTTTCGACCTGAATGCTCAAAATTTTGTTTCTGCCCAATTGTATATTCCCCCACATCTTTCTCACTTCCACGAGATTTTTTAGTTCTTAGCACCTTTTTCTGTAATACAAACATTGTAGAAGAAATTATTCAATTGTATGATTTTTTTTTATTTTAATTTTACCTTTTGCCGGACGGGGATTCGAACAGCGGACCACACAGTTTGTAAGGATCAAAGAAGTAGCTGATCAATTGCCCAAGGAAAAATAAAATATTAATTTTGTAATAACAAGCAACAAACACCAACTTAATTCAATATCGCTCCCTGTTAAATAGCGCTCCAAGCTACTAAACACATATATGTTTATAGGCTATTTCTAAATTAATATATGTTTGCATCCAAGAATATTATATTTACAAACATTTTATGTCCCAAACATAATATGTTCTAACATATTAACATATATGTCCCAAACATGTTATGCTAGTTTATGAACATTATATGCTTGCACTCAAAAATATTGTGTTTAAAAATTTGTGTTCCAAACATATAATGTTTATAGCCAAACATATGAAAAACAGTCTTTTTCATCCGTGTATTCCGCTTAGAACTGGGACATGCCTTACTTGGATTTCTGCGGGTTCTGCGGCTCTTGTCTTTTTTAAAGAAAAGCTAAATGTGTAAAGTATTCAATAAACAAAAAAATATGATCCGTACGAATCCTGATCCATAACAAAATTGCTTTTGAAATTAAAAAAATTAAATTTTTTATGTGAAAAAAAGACGAAAGTTAAAAATAAAAGTTAAAACTATTATTTATTTAATAGAAGCTTACTTGAGCTATGGGAATCACTTTCACTTCACTACACAACTTAAAATAAACATACATGCGTATTGCGAAATTTGATATAATTCGGGCACCCAAATAGAAATACGTATCAAGTCAACGGTCAAATTGCGTCTAACTGCACGGAAGTGGTAACGTATGGTTGTTGAAAAAAAGGGTGGGGGTAATTCGCGGAAGTGTTTACTATACGTAGACGTCAATATTTTGTGCCTACTACGTATTTAAGACTTTTGACTTTTGGCCGCCTAATTACTCAATATCTACCTATGTGCGATCGTACACAAAGTTGACACAATTCAATCACATAAACATGCAAAACATCACCCAAATCGGTTTCCCATATATACATGTATTGCCCGATTTTCCCAAAATTCCCGAATTTTTCTGTAATATTCTTATTATTATTATTTCATATAAATTAACCGATCTTATTCAGATTTACATATAGCTTAAAAACTTAACTGTTGAATTTTCGGTTATGGTAAATCCAAAAGATGATATTTACAATTAAACAAGCAGTTGAAGACTATCAAAATGAAGAATATGTACAGACAAACGTTGAATACGAATATGTATGTAAAATAATCAAAATGTGTTTGAAAAAAGTCGATATTTAAAAAAAAAGTAGAAATTTGGAAAGTCGACTCATCTATATTTTTATTTTTTTGAGTATTTATCTGTCCAAGCATTTTATTATATGACGATGGAGTAGATGCAATATGACATTAAGGTCATCTGCATCTGTTTTCTTTAATATGCCTTAGATAGATAGACAAAGCCACACTTTTTCTTCAACGTTGAAAAATGTATAATCGAATAGACTCACTATTGATCCACTATGGCTGAACACAGATTGTGAAAACATGCGATCTCGTAGGTATATCCGAACACTGTTTTGATGGTTACTTCCTAACCTAGAGCCACTATTAATATATACTGCTAAAATCCAATATCAATGGCATTATCTAATACTTTGTCTTCAATCCAAAATCAATCACTCCTCCTCCGCACTGCCATGTGTGAATGAATGTTCTCAAAATCCTTCTCACTTCACATCATTACCGAGCAAATGTCAAACGTTGACATTCCAAATCATTGCATAGCAATCGAGATCTTTCATTTGCACGCTTGCCATTGTGGGTTTCGCATGCGAATCATTGACAAATTCCTTGTCAAAACCTTTGTGTCAACCATTTAGGAACTCCCTGCTGTTAGGGTGGCCTTCTTGTCTTTTCAATCTCCACGTCAGAGACACATTGAATGAAAAAGGAAGAGACCATGTTGCGCTTCAGTGATGACACCATAATTATATGCATCATCATAATCATTATCATCGCCATCGCCATGGGGTCATAGTCGTTCGTTTTGCGGTGAATAAAATTTGCTCAACTGCAATCTTGCGATGTCTTTTGTGAGGCATTATTGAAATTCTTGCAATGGCAATGTTTGTTGTTGGATAAGTTGCTCCATGCCGGCCCTGGTTGACGATGATAGTGGAACACTCTATCGTATTCTAGTGCATGGAGAATTCAGGCAAGCGTACAAACATTTCCATATTCCCACATCCTTTCATTTGCCCCCTCCGTCTGTCCGTCCTTGAGTATTTCATTCAGTCCAAGCATTTGTGTTTACAGGTATGAATATTTAACATTTAGCACAAAACACTCTACCTTACCACGCGATGACGTAAATATAAAGAAACTTCTCTTTTGTTTTGTGGACTCGTCTGTCCGTCCGCCTGATTGTCGCTCGTCTCCATGGAATAGTAGACTCACTCTAATGTCTGTTATTCTATAGAAGTTCGTCTCTGTGGACTCACAACGTTTGCCCGCTAAATTTGGTCGTGTTGGGACTAGTCATTGTGGTTGTAACAAAAATAGGGATGCCATTGCGGAATATTTGTAGAGTTTCAAATATTTCCCCCCTATATAAATGGGAGGGAGAGTGACTGTCAAAGCTACTAATATTCGAGCTCCAAATATTTTTTAAATTGGTGTAGGTTTATTCGAAAATCCAAACCGGTTTTTAATTTTGGCCGAAACCGGTTAACAGTTTAAAATCGAAAAATATTATAAAAATCAGTGAAAATGAGTTAAACATTGTAAAAAAATAAATACAAAATTCATTATAATAAAATTAATATTTGAAAAAAAATCTAAGGAGTAATTCATGCTGCACTTGCAGGATGATAGTCTTTTTTATACCTCATTCATATTACACTTCCAAAATTTATTTAAAAAAGTCGAATCTCTGGCTCAGAATCAGTACCCAAATACTTAAAGGAAGGTCAAAAACTTTGGTTCCAAGTAAACTTTTTTCGAGCGTGTACCTAAACTAATCTAATATATAAAAAATGTGATGCTGACTGCAATATCTAACCGTAGTAGGGATACAAAATAGACTTTTCGATTAATCGACTTTTTGTGAACTAATCTACTTTTAATCTTGGCTAAAATCGACTAATCACTTTTTTATAGAGACCAATATCGTCCAATCGAACTTTATCTAAACCACACACAAAAAAAAATCTGATTCAATTACGAAAGTAATTGATCAAATTAATTTTTTAATTGAAATGTCGTCAATCACAGAAATGGTAGAATCAATAAAAAAATTAATTGAAGGTCGATTAATAAATTAATTGATCCAATTAAAAAATTAATTCATGCTACTAATTTTTGTGATTGATTTTTGTTTCAATTAAAAAATTTGTTGAATCAATGAAATTTTTAATTGAATATTTTTTAAAACTCAATTAAAATTATAATTGGAAAAATTTTCGTGAAATTTTTTTATGTGCAGTCGAATTTGAATTGAACGGAGGAAAATCGTCAGAATAATAAAATTTACACCAAATGTCGGTATTTTCAAATTAAAACAAAATTTTAAGAAAATTGAAAAATCGACTTTTTAATTTTCATTACAATCCCTAATCCCTAGCAGTTTGTTAGTAGCTGTCGATTTTCCAACTCCCACCACAAGGCATACAACCATACTTCTCTGCAACACCCAAAGCTCTTTGAAATGCATCGCCTGTCATTATGAGCCTTATTATTGTACCCCCTAGTTTCGTTTTTCGTTTGTGGCAAGTCATCCCAGTATGGTTGCCTGTGTTTAGCTTCTCGAGGACATTTAAAGCAAAGAAAGACCAGGTTCATTATGGTAAAGTGAATGCACAAACGAGTACGAGCATTGCTGTGTATGCGAATAAGCTGTGGTGATTTTATAAAAGTTCCATTATTTTTTGATGAATTACCTTCGTTTTTTTAATAACATAGCCGATGACGGCAATAACGATGACAATGTTGGTTAATGTCCTTCCAATGTGGATAATGCCTGTCACACGTGTACATTGTTATCACGGTAAATGAACGATGGTGGTATGAGAAGATATGGAAGTTATTAGGTTAGGTTAGGTTAGGTTGTGATACCTCAGTGCTGAACTTCTCTCTTATCACTGGATGATGCCCGATTCCATTCTTAGCTTCATGATAAGGGACCTAATTTTATATACAAATTATACAATTTATACAAATTTCTATCGTAATTTTAAAATTATAAAGAAATGTCACTAATCTATTTTAGAGATGTCAACTGTCAAACCCAGCCCAGCAAAAAAGAGTTCAGCAGTTTTGGGATACATTTAAGTAGGCAGTGCATCTACACTGCATGTGTCGGTGGCAATAAAGTAAACGAATAATCAAATTAGTTTACGATCATTCGTTGACGTTATTGCAACCAACACATGCAGTATAGATGCAAGAAAAGCAGTACTGTTTACTTCATACTACATATCGCGTCTGAGCAATTTATATTAGCATTGTGTAGAAGCTGCTCTAAATCGGGACATCGCCTACAAAAATCAGCGCTTATTCAGCTGTTTTGTAAGCAGTTGGTACTGCCACTCTCCCTTACAATTCTGCTGAAATAGTGTTCCATTTTTTGCTGGGAAGTAGTTTAAATGGTACACCATTGAAACTTGGTGACAAAAAGATGAACACTTACAATTTTTCATTGATAGAGGAAATGTTGACCTTATAACAGTAGAGTCAATTAAACCTTTCATATTAAACCTACTCCAAAAACCAAATCACAACCTTGAATTCTTTCTAAACAAGTTCTCCGTAAAAGCAAACTATTATTCTATCCATGTAACCGTCTGCCAGTACTCAATGGCTTTCATCCTTACCAATATACCATCCATCCTTGAGGTTTCCTTTCCACATTGAGTTTTATGCAAATTATCAATTAAATTATTAACTGAGGAAAGATAGTTACATTATTAATTGAAAATGTAGTCGTTGTGTGATGTATTTTCTTGGAGATTGTCACATCTACTCCTCCCTCCTTGTGGCTTTGGAGAAGCGTTGTTTTTGATAAAGTGCCATAATTAATGGTGTCACCCTGGCTGTATGTCTGTCCGACCAAGAGAATCTCTGTGCAAATTGATTAATACGACACATGACAAATTTCCCAGCAAATCGTGCCACGGTGCCGCCCTTCAACAAAAATTATCAGTTATGGGACGAACTTTGTTTATGACTAAATTGCCTTGAACGAATTTAGTGTACAGGTGAAAATGAGGCAGACTGATTAGAATAGATAGGAGGTGTTTTTATTTTCAATGTGTTTTGTTGACTATGTATTTTGTTTTTCCAGTGGCGACATTTGAGAAGTAAGGATGGCGCAATAGTTAGCGAATTTAATTTAACAAAAAAACATATTTCAAGAGAGTAATATGTTATTTTTGAATGGAGAATATGAAACATGTTTGTTACAACCATTTTATTTTCTCGGAAATTATGTATCTGATTAGTTGAAATGATTTTTTTTTGGTATTCGAAACCGGTATAGTCGAAATCGCGATTAGACCGATAACCGTTTGTATGTAAGGCGTGTGGTTCCCCAAGCAGAAAAAAAGTAATAATGATTTACTGCTCAGTAAAAATTATTATGATTTCTGTATAGGATCCGGAGTATTAACCATAGATGTTATATTAGGCATAGTGGCAGCCTGTTATTTCTGCTTTATGTATTATACTATAGAGTCCATTGGTCAGATCAAGGTTGTAAACTTCTCTCTTATCCTATAGTGCTGCCCGATTCAATGTTTAGCTCACTGACAAGGAACCTCCTTTTTATAGCCGAGTTCGAACCGAAATGTCACCAGTATTAGTGAGACGAAATAAACCACCGTTTAGTTTGGTTTGGAATTGAACCTATGACCCTTTATATGCAAGGCAAGCATGCTAACTATTGCACCACGGTAACTCCCAAAGGCCTTAGAATCATAAAGCCTAAGCAATTTAAATAATTTTAGCTTGAAAACTTGGAAGTATTCATGTTTAGCCAATTGTCGCACCACTCCAACATTTCAATAACATGTTAACACTATCTATTAGCATAAAGATAGAATTACATACCATGCGTTTAATGCGTCCGATGATTGAAGACTTGAAATTTCTCTTTGAAATCAAAAGCTCGAATAGTCTGCGGCAAACAGAATCAACGCACGGATTGACGCATGGTGTGTAAATCAACCTTAAAAGTTTATTTTTCCATGTGCTCATGTGCTCTTTATAAGTCTATTGTCTTTGTTCTAACATTGTCATTTTATATTAAACTCATTAGTAAATTGGTCTGACTGGATAAAGCCATGTCCGTCCGTCTGTTGATATCATGCCTTCGAACGAATAAGGTAATAATTTCTTTGTTCAAATGAACTTCCCATGCATAGCTTGTAAAGTAATGCAAAGGATCGGAAAACGGAGTACAAACGTCCTATGACAAGCCCATGTAAAATTCATTATTCAAATTTACACTACTACTAGATCACAAGTTGGGGATCCAAACCAATATTTGAAAGCTCTTTTTTACTGGGTAATTAAATAAAATCCAAAGGATTCTTATCGACCTATATCACCATTTATAACGTCCCAATGCAATTAGAATAGGCACCATTCAAGACATACAACTTAATTGAGTGCTTCCAGTGATTTATTTATCATCATCTCCGCCTCCAAGTTAAAGTGTTTCCTAAAAACGTGCGTAAAATATGGAATCACGATAAACGTGATTACAAAAAGTAAACATTCACATTGATATTCGTACAATTCAAATCAATGATTCTCCCTTTTGCCAAGAGCGAGAGACAGATGGGGCGATGGGGGAAATGGAGCCATATAAACACTCCAACAATCAACCATGTATAAACGAACACCCATACACAATTAGCCGGTTACTGTTATTGTTGATTTATGTATGTATGTATGTATGTATGTGTTTGCCTGTTGAAGTTAAATATCTAACAACCTTTACTTTACCTCTTACTGCATCAATGCACATGGTTACACATTTACCACATAATTTATAAGTGAAGCAGACGACATCTATGTCACGCTCAATGGGGAAATGTAAATGACAGGATATTAATTTTATTAAATATGGCTCATCTTAACACCCACTCATCTCATCTCAACTGAACTCAACGCAACTGACTGCATTGCCTATCACACACTGTGATTGTGTGCATATGGGAGCATATTTAAATCATTCTCCACAATTGCTGTAATTATGAAGAGTGTTCATGTACACACATTCATAAGTGAATGCATGTAGAAGTAATCAATAAATGATTCATGTATTCTTTGAGCACCTAATTAATTATAAAATGCTACTTGTGACGGAACAGACATTTATGAATGCTTGCATTTTAATTGAAATGAAATGAAAAGAATTTATTAAAAATACTTTGAAATTCAGTACAATTTTAATTTTTTTTTGTTTCGCTGCGCTTCCCGAAACATATTTTCGTTAACTTAGTCATATCAATATCCTTCGATCTAAAAACAAATTCGAAAATATTTGAACTCTTTTAATGAGTAGGGTCAGGGGAAGTCTGGCACAAAAACTGAAGTACTGATTAATAACTTCATGGTTTCCATACACGTGTCCCGTAAATTTCAAAAAAATCGAACTACTTTCTTTTTCGTTTATATACAGAAATAGTGTGGTTATGCATATGTAAAACGGACCGGCCGTTTTTCATACACCGAAAAAAAGTGAACTGTTTTATGGGAAGCACGAAAATTGAACTAAATGTTACTACACATTTTGAGATTTCCACAAAGCGTTATCAAAACCAGGACATTTTAATGCCCTGTTGTACTATTTAACTGCAGTTCACGAAATTAGATTATCTCATAGAAGAACAAGTATATATGGCCGTAAGTTTGGCCAGGCCGATGAATTTTGGTCTTCCAAGAGGCTCCGGAGGTCAAATCTGGTGACCGAATCTTATGTACCACCATGGATTGCGTAGAAACTTCTACGAAAGACTGTCATCCACAATCGAATTACTTGGGTTGTGGTATCTTAAAACTTCTTAACATCGTTTTCTAAATTGTGAGTTAGTCCATACGTGGTATATATTAGACAAAAAGGTATGTGTAGGTAAGTCTACAAATAATTACGAATCGATATGGATTTTTGCACGGTACGTAGAGAGCCAGAATTTAAATATGAGGGTCGCTTATATGGGGGCTATATACAATTATGAACTTGATATGGACCAATTTTTGTGTGATTGGGGATCGATTTATCTGAGGGCTATATATAACTATAGACCGATATGGACCTAGTTAGGCATGGTTGTTAACGGCCATATACTAGCACAATGTACCAAATTTCAACTGACACGGATGAAATTTGCTCCTCCATGAGGCTCCAAAACCAAATCTCGGGATCGGTTATATGGGGGCTACATATGATTATGGACTGATATGGACCAATTCCTGCATGGTTGTTAAATATCATATACTACCACCACGTACCAAATTCCAACCGTATCGGATGAATTTTGCTCTTCCAAGGGGCTCCGGAGGTCAAATTTGGGGATCGGTTTATATGGGGCTTATATATAATTATTGACCGATTTCGACCAATTTTTGCATGGGTGTTTGAGGCCATATATTAACACCACGTGCCAAATTTCAACTGAATCAGATGAATTTTGCTCTTCCTCCGTAGGTCAAATCTGGTGATCGGTTTATATGGGGGCTAGATATAATTATGGACCGATGTGGACCAATTTTGCATGGTCATTAGAGACCATATACTAACACCATGTATCAAATTTCAGCCGGATCGGATGAAATTTCCTTTTTTTCTTTATCTTAGAGGCTCCGCAAGCCAAATCTGAGGATCGGTTTATATGGGGGCTACATATAATTATGGACCGATGTGGACCAATTTTTGCATAGTTGACGGACATGCTCAGATCGACTCAGAATTTCACCACGACCCAGAATATATGTATACTTTATGGGGTCTTAGAGCAATATTTCGATGTGTTACAAACGGTATGACAAAGTTAATATACCCCCATCCTATGGTGGTATAAAAAATCAACTAAAAGTAAAGAAGAAAATCATTGGCGCCAAATCATGACCATTTTACATACAGTAGTTCGTTCTTACTATTTTTGGGAATCGTACGAAAATCTTCTTTTGCTTTAGTTCATATTGAACTTATGTGTACGGCCATTGAACTTTATACTCACTTTTACTTCATAAAATTTTGGAGACATACTTAAAAAAAGTAAGATTTCATTAAGCTGTGGAAAATTTCGATAAAAATAATAAAATTTAACTACAAGCAAATAAATTTTTTCCAATAAAAATAAGTTAAATTTAGCGTTAGTTTAACTACGGAAATTTTTTTCTGTGTATGCTTAACAAACGTCGGTTAGGGGGTGTTCCCTTTCAACCAATTTTTTGTTTTTTAATTGTTCTGTATTCAAATCGTTGGACAATCTTCTACATTTCCTGTGAATTTCAAGCGTGGTTTATCAAGGTGAGGTATACTTCTCCTCAACATACAGTCCAATAAATCGGAAAAAGTAAAAGTACTTAAAAATTGAGCATATTAACATTTACTAAAGAGTTGCACTCAAACAAAGTGAACTCACTATTTCACTAAAGCCAATTTAACTATATTTTAGTTCATCAAATTATTATATTTGGAGAAAGTTTGATTTACTCTAATAAGTTATTGCGTACGTTAGTTAAATGAATTAAAAGACGGGAAAAAATTATACACAAATGAAGTAAAAAGTTTTACTAAATTTGTACTTCTCACAAAATAGTTCATTATTTCTTAAAATTTGTAAATTTTACTACAACAGCGTTCATCATGGACTTCGTATGTCACTAAAGACATTCTTGCAATTTTTAACTCCAATTTTTTCCTTCAAACTACAAAATTTTCTTAAAAAAGTGAAACAAATTATGTCTAATAAATTTTCTTGAATTTGTCGAAAAATATATACTTATTTTTGTGATATCGGCATGATGCCAGCGCTTGTAATACTGTTTAGTTAAAAATTTCTAAAACTATTCAAATTTTTCTAAAATTAATCAAAAGTTTTCTTTCTGGTGGGTTCACTGTTTTTTGTGGACACGGAGAACATGCGTACCCTCTACGTTGCCTGTCAACTTCCCCGACCAGATATCGTAAATTCACGTAACCTATTTTCATTGCGCATACTACCCAACTTCACTATTCCCCTTCCCCAAGCAGACATCGAAAAATCATATACCCTGTATAGATTTAATCATCTTCTCCCAATTTCAAGTAAATCGGAGAAGGTTAGATTTTGCTCTATTTGTTTTTAAAGGGATGTCACTTTCTCTGCAAATTCCAAGAAATTCTGTAAACTTTCCTTCAAGTTTCATAGTGTGGAGCAAGTAGAAGGTTCCCGTCCAAATACCCACAAATCAAATACACCATATTGATTTCATAACCTTCCCCTACGGCCTTTGTAAATTTCTAGCAAACTTGAGAATCTACTTTTGTCAGTTTTAGAGGAGGTCTCCCCCCCGTCCTAATATCGAAAAATTATATAGCGTGTATTGTGTAGACGTCCCAGAAAATCTCAAGCCAATTATAAGCCCAATTTTTAATCAGCTGGGCAAGGGGGAGGTCCCTCTTCCCGTCCAAATATTAAAAAATCAGGTACCCCATAATAAATTCATAACCTCAAGGCGCGTTCTCTTAAATCTCAAGTAAATCAGAATTTTTGTTTTTTACTGTACGTTAAACAAAAATCGTATGAAGGGGTGGTCCACCTCCGTGATCAAACATCGAAAAATAAAGTAGCGGGCCTTTATCTAGACATCACCCCTAACCTTCCTTAGAAATTTCACCCAAATCGGAGAACTTTGGCCCAATTTTTAAAAATAGATCGGCCTTGCTCAAAAAATGATGTACCCTATTTTCACCACATGATTACCCTCTACGTTCTCCGAACATTTTTCATGTGACAAAATAAAAATATTTCATAACAAAAGAAGCTGCGATGAATTCAAATTATAAATTTTTGTAATGTGTGCTGTAAAAAAATATTTTCCCGCTTTTCCGTTGAAACTTTTCTTGAATGCAAAATGCAAAACCATGGAAATAGATTCGTGCGTTCTGGAGTTGCATCAGAGATGGCGCTGTATATAAAAAAAGATTTTTCCGCTTTCCCGGTGAAACTTTTCTTGAATTTTCTTTGCTATAAACCTTAAGGAGCCCGAGACCTTTCCAACGATGCAAAAACGTGGAAATCGGTTCGTGCGTTCTGGAGTTAAAGCGTCAGGAAGGAAAACCCGACTTATTTTCACATATCAGATATTTGAGCAATGTCGGAACTTAGTGGAAAAACAATTCAGCGTATTATTCGAATTAAATATGAAATCGGTACTTCAAACAAACCCTAACAAAATTGATTCTTTAAATGTGATCCTAAACACATTCTTCTTACCCAACAACCTAAATTTTTATTTATTGTAATTAAATCTATACTCAAAACATATTGTCCTAATACAAAATATTAGGCTTCCCCAGTTTTAGGGTATTACATTTAAAGAAGAGAACAAATTTCCTTAGAATAAGGAAATTCTTATTAAAATAAAGTTTATAATTTTTGTTTTGAAATTTTACTTCTTTAAATTTAGAACACTCATCATTGATATTTGCTTCCCTCCGTTGAAGTCATGTTTGAAAGGTACACGACTTCAACTTTTAGCCAGTTTTCTCTCATGTAAAGAAAATCATCACATCACAAAAATGGATTATTCCGTAAAAAAATATTTGTATACTAATTTTAATCTGGAAATTTAGATTTAAATCTGGAAATTGTCTTTATTTTAAAGAAGCTGCTTCTTTAGTTTTCTGGAACATTAAGACAATAGTTTTTTGCAAAGGTGGCGAAATTTGTATTTATTTTCATTTCTATGTTTAAGTTTTTATATGCTTTACGACCCAAACAAATCATTTTCTTCCAAAAAATTGAGTCGCAAATACTTGCTTTTTTATTGAAACATATAAAAACCCCATTTATTGTCCAATACGAGTATCAATATCCACTTGAGTATACATGATGGATATCTGTAATTAAACATTGCCTTTGCATACATATTAAAATTAAATAAATAGGTTTTAACACTTTTATACTCCTTTCAACACCATGACAACAAATGATTATATAGGTTACATATCAGATACCAATACAAAATCCTTTCAGAATAATATATGCCTACATATGAATGTGTCAAATTATACAATTTTAAATACACCAACAGGCAACACTAATTTTAATATTAAAATCAATACCAAGCTGTAACTATAAAAGTCAGAGCAATTGTTTTCGTATTAAAATCCTGGTAATTGACCATAAATGGGACAACATTGCTCTTGGCAATAAGTAGTTAATCAAGGTAATTAATTTTTAATGATAGCATATTGTCCCATTGGGATTAATTGAATTATTTGATGGAATTTAAATATACTTATGCAGACATTAATTAACTGGAACACTTGAATGTGTGGTCTTATGGAATAATACTCCCTAATGAATTATAATTTTAAATACAATTTAATATTCGTCCTCTAAAGCAAACTATCCAAATAGTAGAAACACTGTTTGCACACAAATTATGAAAGACTCGTCTACTTGAACAAGTAGATGCAAATATTTTATATTACAAACTCTTGGTTTATTTTCTGTAACATTCAGTGGGCAATTATTTTGGTCCTTCGAAGTGTTGTGCAAATAAGCAATGTCCGTCCAAATCTCCGGCAAATTTTCCCCAGAGGACCACTTTTTGCTTTGACCACACAGAAAAAAATTCAGTAGTTGAACTAACAATAAATTTAACTCATTTTTATTGCCAAAAAATATTTGTAGGCAGTTAATTTTATTATTTTTTTTTTTCGAAATTTTCCACAGCTTAATGAAATCTTATTTTTTTAAGTATATCTCAAACATTTTATGAACTAAACGTGGGTATAAAGTTCAATGAAAGTACACATAAGTTCAATAGGAACTAAAGCAAAAGAAAATATTCGTACGATTCCCAAAAATAGGAAGAATGATCTACTGCATGGTTAAAATGGTCATTTGGCGCCAATTATTTTCTTCTATACTTTAGTCCATGTCTTCTTCTATGAGAGGGTGTAATTTCGTGAGTTGTGGTTAAAAATTACACCAGGACATTAAATTTTCCTGGTTTTAACAACGTTTTGTGGAAATCCCAAAATGTGGGGTACAATTTAGTTCAATTTTCTCCCGTGTTGATTCATTCTTCCTGTAAAACTGTTTACTTTTTTCGGTGCACGAATGTAATCTGCCACTTTTGTTGCTTATATCATAATCATGATTTTCTTCGGCGTATCCGTGGAGACATATTCCATACTCTTTAACTTGCTCATAGAAAAGTCCATCGGATTGAAATCATTGTCTATATATGGGACCTGATATTTTTCAAGCTGTCTGTTATATATTTCCCTAGTTCTTGAAAATAATTACGTTTTATATCCCCTTTACACACAAAAGAATTAGAAGTCCTTTCAAAGTTATTACTTTTAAAATACATCCAAAAATGATCTTCTAGAGATAGATATTCATTGCAAAAGACGTTCGTTTGGGGAGATATATAAAAACCTATTTGTTTTGCACAGTTTTCACAATTAATTTAATTTTTTTAAATGTTATGAAACCAGTCAACAAGTGGGCATTTCCAAAAAAAAATGAAGAATGCACAGATCGATTTCTCGGCAGACGTGGAATTTGCGATAAAATAATGATCTCAACAAGATCCTGGATTAGTCGAATGGAAATGGCCTGACTTTAAACCCCAGAAAATCGAAGGCAATTTTAATTCATAAAAAGTCCACAAGTGTGGGGAATGTTAACATATTTCTGGGTAACTGATAGATAGAACTTGCCAAGAAAGTGAAGAATCTTGGAGTAACTTTCAATGAGTATTTAACTTGGTCTGATCATATTACTGCTAACTGTGGTAAATATACGACATGTAGCATAATCTTTGGTATGGTTAGGTTAGGTTAGGTTAAAGTGGCAGCCCGATTAAATTTCAGGCTCACTTAGACTATTCAGTCCATTGTGGTACCACATTTAACTAAAAGTA
This sequence comes from Haematobia irritans, assembly GCF_050003625.1. Taxonomy (NCBI): domain Eukaryota; kingdom Metazoa; phylum Arthropoda; class Insecta; order Diptera; family Muscidae; genus Haematobia; species Haematobia irritans. The sequence continues at coordinate 67,785,612 of NC_134399.1, read as the reverse complement.
CCTATTACATATGGGCACTTTTAGTCTTAACCTTCTCTATTATTTACTTTTGTTGAACCAACCACATTGCTCCAAAAACATTAACAAACTGCTTAAGTTAACGTTTTCCAGGCCCGCCAGTAATCTAAAGCTATATGCTCCTAAAATTCGCTTACGCCTTACACAAAAAGCAGGACACTCACACAAGAGGTTTTAATTGATTCCTTTTCCTCCACATCATGACAGCTTATACAATAGTCATTATACTTCGCACCTATAGTATTTGCAAATCCGCCTATCAGGCAGCGACCCATTGACCGACGCCTTGAGAACACTAGCATATCTAATGTGCGGTTTAAGTTTAAATGGGGCCATATTTGCTTGGTGTCGTTACAACCCTTGCAATTCTCCCATCGAATATTGGCCATCATAACAGCCTTCTCACGCAGTAAGAGAAGAATCTTTGGTATACTCAGTCGTTTACACTTTTTCGTATGAGAATGCCACGTTCAACAACATTGCCCGCCATGCCTTCGGATTGAAACGTTACGATTGTGTGACACTTTTTGCGAACAAAATTTTTGGTATCCCGTTTGACAAATACGTACAACTCAGAACTCTGATATTCTTCCAAAAAATTATACACACAAAGGAACCATCATTCCTGTACGAACGATTAACTTTCGCTAGATCCAACCGTGGTAACAATTTGATACATACTCGACATAGAAGTCAGTTATCTGAGCGACTCGTCTCTGGAATCAGTTACCGAACCAACTTCAAGTTACGAGTATATACAACATACCGCAGTTCAACACGAAGCTGACAAAATACCTAACTCAGAGCAATTAAAAAAATAATAAAATAATATAATTATTATTATTATATTTATTAAATTATCCTTCTACTTACTATAATTATTATAACATTATTGATTTTAATGCTCATTGTAAGATATATATCTTTTGTATTAGAAAATCAAAATAAATAAATAAATTAAATAAAATATTTGTTTCAAAATGTCTTTAGGTACACCCTCAAAAAAATCGCTTTTGTAACATATACCCCAAACATATTTTGCTTCAAGCATATATATTTTCAGGATTGGTGCAAACAAAATATTGTTTGTATTGTTCAAATATATTATGTTTCACCTTAGGGCATACACTGGTAGTAAAAAATTTTAATGAAATTTTCTTTGTGTTGATATATTTTTAAGGGGCCAATTGGTTACTTCCATTATTATTTTACGTGCAGCATACTCTCTAGGTCTCTCTTTCTAAACACATATATGTTTATAGGCTATTTCCAAATTAATATATGTTTGCATCTAAGCATATTATATTTACAAAAATTTTATGTCCCAAACATAATATGTTCTAACATGTTAACTTATATGTCCCAAACATGTTATGCTAGTTTATGAACATTATATGCTTGCACTCAAAAATATTGTGTTAAAAAATTTGAGTTCAAAACATACAATTTTTACACCCAAACATATGATTATATTAAAAATTTAAGTTTTTCTTATATTTTTATGAAATCCGAAATATTGAAATAACATAAAATCTGAAAAACTAATGCGAAATCCATAAAGCAGATGCTTCATTGGTTCTGAGGCAATTTTGCACCACTTCCTGACCAAAAACAAAAATTTTCATTGCTTTTTTGGTTAGGTTTTTTGCAGAGTTGTTTTCAATATGATGCCCACCCTTAAATTTTTATTGACTTTTTACCAAGTGATTACCAAAAAATTTTCATCAACGTCATTATGCATAGGGAAGTTGTCTATGTGTTTCATAATAAAATCAAATTAGCAATTTTTCCTTACAAAAATTACCCATATCTCTGATATGGCACAATCTCTACCTATTGAATAACGGCAGGAAATGTCTTTATAAGTAAATGTCATTCAGACATTTTTGTTTTCTCTTTTCGATTTTACTCTTTACCTTCCTTGTTTTTGAGATGCAGTTTCAGAAACATTGCATCCGAAATTTTATTTCTTCTCCCCACTCTGTCAATCTCTCTCCCGGTCATGCGACTGTTGAATAGGCAACCACAAGGAAAACTCTTCAAATCAGGAAATTTTCAAATTTAGATTTATCACATAAGCATTGTAAAGGGTGATTCTTTTGAGGTTAGGATTTTCATGCATTAGTATTTGACAGATCACGTGGGATTTCAGACATGGTGTCAAAGAGAAAGATGCTCAGTATGCTTTGACATTTCATCATGAATAGACTTACGATCTGCCACAACGTCGAATTGTCAGTGAATGGGCCCTAGAAAAGTTGGCAGAAAATCCGCTTTTTTATCGACAAATTTTGTTCAGCGATGAGGCTCATTTCTGGTTGAATGGCTACGTAAATAAGCAAAATTGCCGCATTTGGAGTGAAGAGCAACCAGAAGCCGTTCAAGAACTGCCCATGCATCCCGAAAAATGCACTGTTTGGTGTGGTTTGTACGCTGGTGGAATCATTGGACCGTATTTTTTCAAAGATGCTGTTGGACGCAACGTTACGGTGAATGGCGATCGCTATCGTTCGATGCTAACAAACTTTTTGTTGCCAAAAATGGAAGAACTGAACTTGGTTGACATGTGGTTTCAACAAGATGGCGCTACATGCCACACAGCTCGCGATTCTATGGCCATTTTGAGGGAAAACTTCGGAGAACAATTCATCTCAAGAAATGGACCGGTAAGTTGGCCACCAAGATCATGCGATTTGACGCCTTTAGACTATTTTTTGTGGGGCTACGTCAAGTCTAAAGTCTACAGAAATAAGCCAGCAACTATTCCAGCTTTGGAAGACAACATTTCCGAAGAAATTCGGGCTATTCCGGCCGAAATGCTCGAAAAAGTTGCCCAAAATTGGACTTTCCGAATGGACCACCTAAGACGCAGCCGCGGTCAACATTTAAATGAAATTATCTTCAAAAAGTAAATGTCATGGACCAATCTAACGTTTCAAATAAAGAACCGATGAGATTTTGCAAATTTTATGCGTTTTTTTTTTAAAAAAAGTTATCAAGCTCTTAACAAATCACCCTTTAGAAAAAACAACACAAACGACAAAAAGCAATACCAACAACGACAACATTAACAATGACGACAGCGACAAATATCTGCAATGCGAGCTGTCAACTTTACAGCAAGACAACCGACCGACCGGGCGATGCAAAAATTGCATTGAAATGCAAAGAAACCAAACAAAAAAGAACCATTGAACTTAACTGCAAAACTACAACAAACTGTAAATGCTTCACAGTTGTTACTTGATCAAACGAAACTAGAGAGAAACCAAGCAACAAAACGACCATAGATAGATGTTTAGATTTTACATAACTCTTTTATAAACAGAGAGTCTATTACCACTATTGCTGTTTATGTTACTGTTATAGTTGGCGTCATTAGGGGGAAAAGTTGTATGGACAGATCAAAAAATCTTTTATAACGGTAAAATGGGGGAAAAAGAAAGCAAAAGACATCAAAAACAATTTACACTGGAAGAAATTGTTGAATGAATTAATGAAAAAAAAGTAAGGAAAGTCTAAAGTCGAGCGGGGCCGACTATATTATACCCTGCACCACTTTATAGATCTAAATTTTCGATACCATATCACATCCGTCAAATGTGTTGGGTGCTACACTGTTAGAAAAATATGTTTTTCATATGTTCCGATATAAACAAAATGTGTTTCTGGCACGATTTTAAACCACAATATATTTAAGTGCGAACATGTAATGTTCCTAAACTAACACTAAATGTTTGGGACATCTATGTTAATATGTTAGAATATATTATGTTTGGGGCATGAATGTTTCATAAAAATAATATGTGTGAATGTAAACATATATAAATTAACAAATTTCGAGTAAACATATATATGTTGTGATATTTTATTCAGAGAGCGACAAAAAGAGAGTATAGAGAAAGAAATAGAGATGGAAACCGGGAGGGTTGACGAAAGATATCAACATAACAAAGCGAGAGAATGAAAAAAGAACAATTTCTGTGAAACCGCTTGTATGTTGTTTCGGAAAACTGTTTTATGATAAGGCTAAAAATTTTGATATGCTTAAGTCTAAATATTATTTAATTTGAATAAAGAGAATAGACATTCGGAACCAAGAGAATAGACATTTGAAAAACAAACTGCAATGTTTTCGCCTTGAGAGCAGCATTTTATGCATGTGTGAACATGTGTTTTGTTTATCATTTTGGCATTATGGGCACAATTTTTCGTTAAAATGAATCAGGGGTCTTCATAAAAATAACGAAAGGGCACTATACTCTTTTTAGAGTTGGGACAGTAAAATGAAATAAGGAGGAAATAGTGAAAAATTACACAGTAAAATGTAAAAAAACAAACTTTAGTTCCTCTTTATTAAAAAGTAGTCCACGAGGAGTTGACGGACACCATCAAATATAAAAGCGGACATTAAGTTCGAGTTTTACAGCTAAAACAATTTAAAAAGTTTATTTTCTTTAAAATGAATTATTAAAGAAAAATAAAAGGAATTTTAGAGCGATGGTGTTAAATGCAAGTAAAAAACTGTTCACTCCTAAATAAATTTATGTTTATATTATAAAATTATGTATGTATGTTTATACTCGACTCCACGTTCTTTTGTTATTTTTTGAATTCCTTCCAAATTTTAAAGTTTTGTACAAAAACAGTTTTTTATTAAAAAATTGTTATTTTTGCAATAAAAAATAATATTTTGTCCAAAAATCAGTCAATTTCGTTTATATCAAGCACTGTTACTGACTATAAATCTTTAATAACACACATTTCGAAGTTTCATTTAAAAAAATTTAATATAGTATAAATATAAATGTGTAAATTAAAAATAAAAAAAGTGTTCGGTCGGAACAGGGATTGAACCCACGACCCTTTGTATGCAAGGCAGACATGCTAACCACTGCTCCACGTGGCAAACAAATGTATGTTTCTGTTAAATAATGTTATGTTTGCATGGACTCGTGGGCGCTGCAAACTATGCTATATAAGTGTAACTTAAAACGATAATTATCTACTGGTGACTATTACAGCTACGTAGCCCAGTGGATAGTGTGTTGGCTTACAAACTGTATGGTCCTCGGTTCGATTCTCCGTGCAGGCGAAAGGTAAAATTTAAACAATTTATAAAAGTGAATAATTTCTTCAACATTATTTGTATTACAGAAAAAGGTGTCAATAACTAAAAAATTTCGTGGAAGTGAAAATTACGAGTATGTTAGAGAACGAGCACAATCGTGTTTGGGAAAAATTCTTCCAAGCATATAATATTTTTGGCTCAAAATGCTTCCAAACATATAATATGTTCACATAAAACAAACATATTAATGTTTCGGCAGTATGCAATAATATATGTGCTTCCTGCAAAATATGTTTGGAACATATGTTAAAGAAGCGATTTTTTTGAGGGTGTATATATAAAGGTTTGTCCAAAATACATACATTTAAATATCACTCGATCTGGACAGAATTTGATAGACTTCTACAAAATCTATAGACTCAAAATTTAAGTCGGATAATGCACTAGGGTGGAACAAATGTTAGTACAAAAATATGGGAAACATTTAAATCTGAAGCAATTTTAAGGGAACTTCGCAAAAGTTTATTTATGATTTATCGCTCGATATATATTCATTAGAAGTTTAGGAAAATTAGAGTCATTTTTACAACTTTTCGGCTAAGCAGTGGCGATTTAACAAGGAAAATGTTGGCATTTTGACCATTTTTGTCGAAATCAGAAAAACATATATATGGGAGCTATATCTAAATCTGAACCGATGTCAACCAAATTTGGCACGCATAGCTACAATGCTAATTATACTCCCTGTGCAAAATTTCTACTAAATCGGAGTTAAAAATTGGCCTCTGTGGTCATATGAGTGTAAATCGGGCGAAAGCTATATATGAGAGATATATCCAAATCTGAACCGATTTCAACCAAATTTGGCACGCATAGTTACAATGCTAATTCTACTCCCTATGCAAAATTTCAACTAAATCGGAGCAATAAATTGGTCTCTGTGGGCAAATGAGTGTAAATCGGGCGAAAGCTATATATGGGATCTATATATCTAAATCTGAACCGATTTGGCTGATATTTTGCAAGTTTTTCGAGACTCATAAAATATTCGGATGTACGGAATTTGAGGAATATCGGTTGATATACACGCCAATTATGACCTGGCGCTATATCTAAATCTGAACCGATTTTTTTCAAAATCAATAGGGATCGTCTTTGAGCCGAAACAGGACCCTATACCAAATTTTAGGACAATCGGACTAAAATTGCGAGCTGTACTTTGCACACAAAAATACACCAACAGACAGACGGACATCGCTAAATCGACTCAGAATTTAATTCTAAGCCGATCCGTATACTAAAAGGTTGGTCTATGATTACTCCTTCTTGGCGTTACATACAAATGCACAAACTTATTGTACCCTGTACCACAGTAGTGGTGAAGGGTATAAAAATGTCACCACCAGGGGGATTTTAAACTGTGCCTGTTGACGTTTTCACTTCTATGGAAATTCTTTTGAGAATGTCTTACAAATTACGAGAATTTTCAATTTTTTATTGTGTTTAAATGGAAAATATATATTTCTACAAAAATATACGCCGAAAACAACAAAATAATAGCAAGATAAAACGTAAAATACAATTTAAAAAAAAAATTTGCCACTGTAGGAATTTGAACCTGTGTTCTTTTCTTTTTTCTTTCATACGAATAAAGAACATCTCGAGAAGTTGTTAGTATGTTGTGCCTTGGAATCATATTACGATCATGTCAAAAACATTTGGTGGCTAAGTGTGCTAATGCGTTCTGTTATGGTGCCAACAAACCCAGGTTCAACCCCCGGTCGGAGCGGAATTTTTTTCAAGTTGTAAAAATTATATAATTAAAATAGAAAAGTGAAATAAGAGATATTGATCAAAATAAAAAGTGACAAATGTGTTTTTTTTTAATTTCTTCATTCAAATGAACTTCCATTCAAACAACTTCTAAAGCAATACAAAAAATCTGAAAACGAAGTCAATGTAAAATTCATTGGAGATTATCCATTTGTGCACTGCTTGTGGATCACAGATTGGGTTTCCAAATTACTTTTTGGAAGCTCGTTTTTTGATGGGATATTATATTAGACCTTTTTTTTTTGCATTCACCCTATACCTTCAAAATGGAAAAAATCCCACTTTCGTTGAGCACTTCTTACTCGCTTTTCATTATGTATTTCAGCCAATACATATTTTAAGTTTGTTACGCTGTTAGATTAGTCATCAATGATCTTTTTATGTTAAAGTATGAATGATTAGACATCGGCAGCTGCTTCAAAATCACTGATTACTCCGCAAGCAAAAACATCAACAACAACTGAACAACTACCAATTATCAATTTTTAAGCCATATCCAATGCAATGAAGAGGCCAATATTGTCAGCAGATTTAGATATGGAGACAGACAAACTGACCAAAAATATTTTCCAATATTCGAGGGTAATCCAAAAGTTACCAGTTTATAAAAACCTTAAAATTTGGAAAATTGAGATTTTTTTACTGCACCACATAAACCCTATTTAAGTCGTTAGAGAGACTATGAAGCCGAATTCTCAGAAAATTAATTTCTTTGGTGTACTAAAATTTAATTCTAAGCTTTGAAATTTAAAAATCTTACCTAGTTGAATTTTTCTTAGTTCTATGGTATGCTAAATCTCTACTCTGGTTTGGTCCTAGTTTTGTGTCTTAGAAAACTGTCACATCTACATATCTTATTGGCCAATTTTGGGCCGACCCTCGTTAAATGTGGCCGGGCTAACAACAAACTGCCATAGACTTAGGTATTGGTCGTTAACGGTAGTCGTCTTTAAGTAGCCAACCATAATAAATGTTGTGATTGTTGTTATTGCCAATGTTTAGTTTAGAGTGATTGCAGTTTATTAAAAGAATACCATTACACAAAATGCACCCAAACAAATAAATAAACACAAAACATTCAGGCGACAATAAGGCTGCTTAGGAAGCTGCACAGTGGAACGAAACTTGCACTCGCACTAAAAGAATTTGAATTTAAAAAATAGATTTTTTACGTAAAGTTTAGCAAGTAGAAAGCAGCTAAAATGGATTGGGAACGACAACATGGGGTCCTAACTAAACCATATTCAAGGAAGGAATGTGATATCCCCAAGGACAAACCAATTAAATGGCATTATAAGTCCCATTTTTAATCATCAAAAGTAGTTTGACTTTTTAGGGATCGTGATTAGTATCAGAAAGTCGAATTTTCCTCTACACTTACTCTCAAAGTTATCATAGAACAAGTAAGGAAATTCTAAAGTCGGGCGGGGCCGACTATATTACACCCTTCACCACTTTGTAAGTCCACATTTTCGATACCATATCAAATCCGTCCAATGTGTTGGATGCTATATGAATCCATACACACATATTCTGTATATCTGAGCAGATCTGTACAGAGTTCTGCAATACTTATAGATAGAAGTCGGCTAATGCGCTGAGGTGGAACACAATGTTAGTAAACAAATATAGGAAACATTTAAATATGACCCAACTTAGCAAAAGCGTATTTATGATTTATAGGTCGATAGATGTGTAATAGAGTAGTAGGAAAATTTGAGTCATTTTGATAAGTTTTCGACTTAGCAGTAGCGATTTGATAAGGAAAATGTAGGTATGTCGGCCAGTTTTGCCTAAATAGGAAAAACATATATGTGGAATCTATATCGAAATCTGAACCGATTGCAATCAAATTTCACATGCATAGTTACTATGTTGAATCTACTCCCTGTGCAAAATTTCACGTAAATCGGATAACAACTTTGACCTCTGTGGTCATATGACGGAAAATCGGACGAAAGATATATATGGGAGCTATATCAAAATCTGAACCGATTTCAACCAAAATAAACACGCATATGCAGAACCTTAATTCTACTGCCTGTGCAAAGTTTCAAGTTCAATTCCACTTCATTTGCAAAATTTCACGTACATCAGAGTAGCACTTTTGCCTCTGTGGGCATATTAGTCCAAATCGGGCGAATGATATATGTGGGAGCTATATCTAGGTTAGGTTAAAGCTATATCTAAATCTGAACCGACTTCAACTAAATTTTGCACAATTAACGATACTATAAAACGTACTCCTTGTGCAAAATTTCAAGCAACTCAGGGCAAAACTCTGGCTTTTGAGGCCATATAAATCCAAATCGGACGAAAGATATATATGGGAGCTATATCTAAATCGGAACCGATTTTAACCAAATTAAGCAAACTAACGATACTATTAAACGTACTTGTTGTGCAAAATGTGAAGCAAATCAGGGCAAAACTCTGGCTTTTGGGGCCATATAAGTCCAAATCGGTCGAAAGATATATATGGGAGCTATATCTAAATCGGAACCGATTTCAACTAAATTTAGCACAATTAACGATACTATTAAACGTACTCCTTGTAGAAAATTTTAATCAAATCAGGATAAAACTCTGGCTTTTGAAGCCATATAAGTCAAAATCGGACGAAAGATATATAGGGGAGCTATATCTAAATCTGAACCGATTTCAACTAAATTTGGCACAATTAACGATACTATTAAACGTACTCGTTGTGCAAAATTTGAAGCAAATCAGGGCAAAACTCTCGCTTTTGGGGCCATATAAGTCCAAATCGGACGAAAGATATATAAGGGAGCTATATATAAATCTGAACCGATTTAGCTGATATTTGGCAGTTTTTACGGGACTGACAAAACATTCAGATGTACAAAAGTTGAAGAACGTCGGTTCATAAATACGTGAATTATGATCAAATCGGTGATAACTATATATGACAGCTATATCTAAATCTGAACCGATTTTTTCCAAATTCAATAGCGATTGTCTTCTACCCGAAGAAAGACGTTATGCCAAATTTGAGGACGATCGGACTTAAACTGCGACCTGTACTTTGTGCACAAAATTACATATACAGACAGACGGACGGACAGACAGACAGACAGACGGACATCGCTAAATAGACTCAGAAACTGAAACTGATATTATTACAGTTAACGCTAATATATCCGAAAATTTTGGACAAATTTTATCATGAATTAACATAAATGACAAACAATTTGAATAAAAGAAGATTACTTAAAAACCAATGGTGATATAAATTATTTTGATATCGTAAATAAATTTAAAGATATATTGAAAAGCCTGATTAGTTTATAAACTCTAAAAAAATAATTTAAAATAGGATTGGTTCTCTAATTTGTATGCAGTATTTATTTTTTAAGTTCTTTTTTTGTATAAGTTAATAAAAAGAATGTGCCACTTTTCAAAAATAATTGTGCCACTTTTTTGACGTTTGCCACGTTTTGTGCCACTTTTTGTGAATTCCCAACGGTAACGCTGATTAAAAGTCAATTTTCAAAAATAGAACCAAAGCAAAATTTTATTTTTGGACGGTGGTTTCAACGACCATTTTATGCTTGGCGAGAAAACAACAGTTTTGCAGGCAAAATGTTCCATGTTCCCCATTCATAAATAAAATATTGCTGTAGAAGGTGATGATATTTCTTCTCTGGGTCTCTATATACTGTGGATTAGGGATTGTAATGAGAATCGAAAAATCGACTATTTGATTTTTCTACATTTTTATAAAAATTTCGGAATAGTTGAAATTTCGAGTTTAAAATGTGGATGGGAGCTATATGTAAAATCTAAAGCGATTTAGTCCCAATTTGGCACACGTAGCTAGAATTTCTTGGGGCTATAGCTAAACCGTCACCAATCGATTCAGGCCCTGTCCTGAGCATTATTACCAAAGACACTATGTATCTATCTCGTTTTCTTTTGGATATTACAAAGACATTCACTAACTTATAACACCCTGACCCACTACCTTTTTGCTAACGAACATTGTCGCATTTTCAAGCCCACTATGCAAAGTGGGATAAAAATACAAAAACAAAAACGTTGCCAGATTGCAGAGCAACAACAACAGACTCCTTGCTGGGGGCCTTAACAATCAACATTTTGGAGTTAAGCATTGCCCCCTACCTGTGATGGTGGGTATTTTGCTTGTAAACCAGATGACAGAGATTACAGCTTAACGCTGCAGGGAAAACTTTCAGCTAAAGATAATCTTGGCCATTTGATCGCTTAAAGCTGCTTTATAAGCGCATTGTATTCGTTCATTGTAATCATCGCCGTTGTTGACTGGCTTAATGTATTGTAATTGCACAATGACTTTAAGACCTTTTTATTGTTGGAAAGGACCGACGGACTGAGAATCACTGGGTCGAACAACCAAATGAAATTACTTGCATTTTTTCCTCATGCTTAACATCATTTTTGGTGTATTGTGCGATATTTGTGTTTTGTTTTTTTTTTCAGTAAAACTTCCCGATTTTTATTGATTGCAACAAGAAAAAGCTTTCACTTTATTGTAGCGAAGCCATTAAGATATGCCATAAATCAGATTTGTTTTTTGTGTAATAATAAAATAAATTATATCGCTAACTTTCACTGTAATTGAAAAATTACTATGATTAGCTGCAACTAGGAAGTTGAAGAGCTCAAAGTAGAATGTCCTGCATTATGTGCTTTACAGACTATCAGTTATTCCGGACGGAATGTCAGTGTTTGTAAAGAATCGTACAGTGTGTCGCGGATCGATACGACTTGTCGGCGAGGACTAAATAATCGGTAAATGTGTTATCGATCCCATAAACATGCAGCAGTATCGATTATGCCTTCGGACTTAATTTATAATGTGCACAATATATGGGATATGTTCGACACGAGCACTGTCGTCCGGAATAACTGATAGTCTGTAAAGCGCATTAAAGATCAGAATATATTTCAATGTGTTTCTAACAAAATCCTATCTTTAAGCTGTAATTTAAGTTACGCTTAACTTAATTTTGTTAAATAAAATTAAAAGAAATCAAAGATTAAATTAAAATATATTATGGCATATTAAGGAACATATTAAACTCAGAACTCGATAGATTCATTACTTGATTAATGAAAATTTGGAATTTTATTGATCCCAACGAATCAATTTCACAAGGAATAATTGATGATGGATCCCATGAGACCTCAGTTAAAAAATTTTTGCAATCACTCATTGAGCTTGATTGTTCCAGTTTGGCAGACTATAATACGGAAAGCTGGACAGTATTGAAGCATTACTTTATTATAGAAATGTTGGAAGAAACATGTCCCACGAAATAAAAAACAAGTATATACGGCCGTAAGTTCGGCAGGGCCGAATCTTAAATACCCACCACCATGAATAAAATATAATAGTTTCCTTTGAAAATTCTTCGTCGTAGCGGGTTACTTGATAATATATAGAATTTCAGGGGGTTTTATGACAAATATTCTCCCAGGCAGATCAGTTCAACCAGTACGCTTCCCAAAGATACATTTAAAAATTTTACCTATGAAGACTAGATTAGATTCTGGATTTATAAGATATAGAAGAAATCATTATCATCTCGTGTAAGTGTGCAAGCAAATGATTAAATAACGCCTTGATCTAAAATCTGTAGATTTTTACCTCCCATTATTTAAATGATTACGAGAAGTAAAATGTGGAAAATTTACACTCAGTTTCAAACAATTTCCATAATCAGTGCGCCTTCTATATCGGTCTATATGGCGGTTCTAGAATCTAAACCCCAAATCGGAGTGCCGATTTTTAAGTGGGCTATATCAAAACCTGTACCGATACACAATATATTCAGCGCACCTATTTACAGATTTTCAACTTCAGCCAAATTGGATAAAAACTACGGTTTCTAGAAGCCCAAGAAGTAAAATCGGGAGATCGGTGTATAAGAGGGCTATATCAAAACATGGTCTGATACTCACCATTTTTAGAAAACCTATTTATGATCCTAAAATACCTCTAGATTTTTAAGTTCAGGCAAATTGGATAAAAACTACAGTTCCTAGAAGCCCAAGAAGGAAAATCGGGAGATCGATCTATATGGGGGCTATACCAAACCATGGGCCGATAATTATCATTTTCTGCATACCTCTTTATGGTCTAAAATACCTCTAGACTTCCAATTTCAGGCAAATTGGATAAAAACTACGGATTCTAGAAGCCCAAGAAGTAAAATCGGTAGATCGATCTATATGGGGGCTATACCAAAACATGGACCGATAATCACAATTTTCGGCACACCTCTTTATGGCTCTAAAATACCTCTAGATTTCCAATTTCAGGCAAATTGGATAAAAACTACGGTTCCTAGAAGACCAAGAAGTAAAATCCGGAGATCGGTCTATATGGGGGCCATATCAAAACATGGACCGATACACGCCATTTTCGGCAGACGTATTTGTGGTCCTTAAATACCCCTAGATTTCCAGTTTCAGGCACATTTGATAAAAACTTCGATTTTTAGAAGCCCAAGAAGTAAAATCGGGAGATCGGTCTATATGGCAGCTATATGAAAACATTGACCGATTCTCACCATTTTCGGCACATGGCCCCAAAATACTTGTAATATCAAATTAGAGGAAAATTGGATAAAAACTACGGTTCCTATAAGCCCGGTTTATATGGGGACTATATCAAAACCTGGACTGATATAGCCCATCTTCGAACTTGATCTGCCTGTAGACAAAAGACAAGTTTGTGCAAAATGTCAGCACGATAGCTTCATTATTGAAGACTGTAGCGTGATTACAACAGACAGCCAGACAGACAGACAGACGAACATGGTTATTTCGTTTTAGAATTTATCCCTGATCAAGAATATATATACTTTATATAGTCGGAAATCGATATTTCGAGGTGTTACAAACGGAATGACAAACTTATTATAAAAAGTAGAAAGAATCCAAAATGCACTGTCAAATATCAACGAGATTTATCTTAAAATTTTAGTTGATATTCTCAAAAGCACGAATACTTTTAACAAAACATTCCAAAGCGAATCTTCCCAAATTGTTTATTTAATATATTTAACAAAAAATTTTCTGTTCAAATATACATACATTTAAGAAAGAGTTATATTGCTATTGATGATTTAGAAGATATCGACTATAAATTTCTTTGAATATTAAAGAATTTACGAAAATATACATAGGCCACGATACCAAATCATTTCAGAAAACATCCCCGAAACGGATGTTATCACACTCAATACCAATATTATAAAATTTTGCCCTAAAATTGACATAAATGATAAAGACATAAATAATAAAAGATTCTTAGATCCGCATTACATAAAAATCAATGATGATATAAATTATTTTGAAATCGTAAATAAACTTAAAAATTAAAAGACCGATGACCTTATAAACACTTAAAAAATCATTTAAAAGAGCATTTGTTTTCCAGTTTGTATGAATTGGCAAAATATATTTTAACTTTACCTCATAGCAGTATTTATTTTTAAAGTTTTTTGTATAAGTTAATAAACAGAATTTGCCACTTTTTAAAAATATACGAAATATTTCAAACTTTTAACAAAATTGATACAAAGAACGACTATCACCAAAATATTACCAATTAAAAAGTTGATTAAAGTTGGAAATGCAATCAATTAAAGAATTAACTGATGCAATTAACCAAATAAAAAATAAAATCAGCTAAAAAATTATTGTAATTTTTACTCTTATATAATATTTATTTAATATTCATTACAATTACAAATTTAGTTATAATTATAATCGAAAAATGCATAAGAAAATGCCACGTCATACAATGAAATAATTATATATAAATAAAAAATTTGATTGCCTTAATTTAAAAATTAATTGAAAGTGTTGAAGAAAGGGATTATATATAATTAATTGATTATATATAATTAATTACTGTTACTTTCGTGACTGAAAACATTTCATTTAAAAAATTAATTGGATCAATTAATCTCTCTATTGATTTAGAAAAAAATCATTTCTCTGCATTAGAAACACAGTAAATCTTTATTACAAATACTTTGTAGCCAATGATTTACAGATATATGATTTTTAGCTATATATCCCTTTTTTATATATCGTATTTCAAACAATTCAAATTCACTCACTATATCTTCTATTTCTTTCATTCACAGGTTATTATCAACCAGCGGGTCCATTGATCTCACCGCATGTTATACAGCCAGTTACAGCTGGACCGCCACCAATACCACCAAATGTGCCATTGTTACCAGCCACCAATACAAAACTTAAAGCACAATCAACAAGCGGCGATGGTGAGCACATACCCCCAACGGGACAGTCAAATCCTGCGACTGCGGATGGTCCTGATTCGGAACTTCTGCTGACAGGTGGCGATTTGGCACCATATCGTTATCCTCCACAAGGGGGTAATGGAGGCAGCGCAGCAGCAGCTGCTGCTGCAGCGGCAGCCGCTCATCACAGTCAACATCAGCAGCAACATCAACATCAGCAACAACATCAATTGCATCAGCAGGCTGCGGCACATGCTGCTGCAGCTGCGGCCGCAGCAGCGGCAGCAGCCCATCAAGGCTCACCGTATCCCCGATCTATGCATGCTCCTATTCACTACTCAACACCATATCCTTCTAATTACTACTCACCATATCCTGGTGAGCCAATGTGTTATTCACCACCTGCCTATCAGCCATATTTCCCAGCTAAAGTATATCAAAGTGCCCCGCCACCACCACATCACTCGGCATATAGGCGTTATCCCTATTACCAGCCTGGTCATCCGCCGCCGCCAACCGATTTGTATGAACAATCACCGCCTCCACCACAAACAGCAAGTGCAGCGGGACCACCACCAGTTACTGGTCCACAGCCTCCGACACAAAGTGGGCAACCACCACCAGCCCCGGCTGGAACACAATTGGTGCCATCTGGTCCCTCTGGCCACGGTCAACATTTGGAACATTATCCAGGACCACCGGGTTACTATCCGGGCTATGGTACGGGAGGTGGTGCAGCAGGACAATGCTACACACGCAGTATTCAGGCACCGTATATGGGTAAGGAAAAGTATGGTTCTTACTTTAAGTTTAAGAAGGCTTACACAAGGGACTTCATCGAAAGAGGTTTAGGTATAGGTTTAGAATCCCCAGAAAAATTAAACTTTAGAAGCTGTACTTCACATTAGCCTGTCGTATGCGAGTGTGAGTTTATCTTAGCATAGAGGCACATTTCTGTGATATAAAATTTGTTTTCTTGTCCAAAACTCAATAAACTTATCAATGAAATCGTTAGCCTGTTTTCTTTTAGTACTCTATGGATCATTTGTATGAACTACCCAGAACATCGTTGCACTGGTGTTCTATCCAGAACATCTCATCAGTTCAAATCGCGTCGGTGTTGCCACATTGCATTTTGATAAAGTGACTTTACCTCGATTCACAATAGAAATTTATTGTGATTGATTTGTCGATTAACATTAAATCAAAAGTGGTCAAGTTTCATAAAAAATCACAGCAAATATTTATTAAAATTGGAGCTCTTCATACATTAAAAATGTAGTTTTAGTGTGTTTGATTGTTTATTGTGATTGATTTTAAACAGCTGGTGCCAGTGTTGCACAGATGTCCTGGATAAGCGAGTACTCCGTTTTCTTTCAGACCGTCACAGCTTAGGTATCTAGAACTAGAAGCCTGTTCTTGTATTCGTCCATAAACTTAATTTTTGTATAAAGCTAAACAGTATTCAAAAATAGTAGATGTCATTCAAAACTTTGACCGAAATTTTTAAATTTAGGTTGTGGTTAGCACTTCTTTAAAGAGGCACATATTAAGAAAAATCCATAAAAGGTGAATAAATTCAAATATGTCTCTTAGTATCAAGTACGCAAAATTCAAATTTAGTATAAATCTCGGCTTCTTTGGCATCAATGCCACAATCGTTAGTCATTAGAAAGACAAAATCTTTGAAAGCCGGCAAGCTTGTTTTCGGAGCAATGCATTCGCCGCTACCGATCAATGAATCATGTGCCGTGGAAATTTATAACCATACACGTTTGACGTGTAGAACTTTAATTCAAATTGTTTTTATTTAAAATTTTGTACTCACCAAAATCTATTTTTCTACCTTTTAGAATATCCACCTCAATGCCCATGTCCAATGCAACAGTCGTGTCCAAAAAACGTCCATACTGGGCCTCATATTGGTAGCAACAGCAGCAACAACGTCAATCACACACACAACGGCAGCAACAGCAGCAGCAACAACAGTACTTCAATCAATCTCAGCGGCAGCAATATCACCACAATCACCAACAACTCATCACCAGCGACAGCAGTCAATCATTGCAACAACAACAACAAGACCAACAATATGAATGTCTCGACTTTACAGCACAACAGCAAGATGACAATAGCGACGATGAGCAACGATACGACTACGGTGAACAGCAACAACCGCAATAACAGCAGCAGCAGCAACAGTACAACAGCGACGATGATAGTGAATGCCAACAACAATTTAGTGAATTCCAATAGAGGCCCAGTTAAAAATGTAACCGAAATACGAAGCGATACAAATCAGCCGAGCAACGACAACAACAACATACCCTTATTGTCGATAGCGGTAAAAACCGAACTGTCCACAGATGATACAGACAACAAGAGTCAATATGAGGAGAATGTAATGACACCGCTAACGCCTCCCGAGGCCTATAGCACAAATGAAGATAAACTTAAAGACGGTGAGGAGAAGGATAATGCCATAGAGGATATGGAAGAGGCCATAGATAAGTTACAAGCAACAAAAGCGGTGATTGTAACAACTCCCACACCTCCACATTTATTGGCAGTGACAACGCCAATAGAAGCTTATGATTTGACCACTACCACTCCTCCATTGGGTGCAAATGTGGGTAATGCATCGTCGGCGATACCTACGACACAAACGACTCAGCAGACTACCACAGTGGGTCGAAGGGCACGCATCGGCAAATCAATGGCCAGGAATATGGTATATGCTGGTGCTGCAACCCAACCTAATCCAAATCCCACAAATTTGTCAAACCCCGCTATGCCAATCCAGCCATGTTTGCCCATGCGAACCGGTTCACAGCCATCATCACCTTTGCATAGTACAACCTCTGTAAGTGGCCCGATGATAGCTGTAAGCCCAAAGAGACCTATTGCAACCCTTGCAACATCAGTAACATCATCACCTGAGCATATTGCCAACAACATTCTGACCAAAACTCCCGCTCCAGCAACATTTTATGTCAATAATGTGGTAACCAAACAGGAGATCGAAGATCTGCAAGTACCACCACTGCTACTCAAGGCCGAAATCAAGTCAGAGAAGATAAAACTCGAGGATGATATTCTCGATACAATGTTGCTGCAACATAGCAATGTTTCGCAACAGCAACAAGGTACGCAACAATCTTCCCAAAAACATATCATACCAGAGAAAAATGAGCTTAAAATCATAAAAGCTGAGCCTATTACACTCAGCGAAATACTACACGAAAGCAAAGTGAAAATTGAGCAAGACTGTGAAATTCTTACGCCTTCCATATCCAAAGAAAGAAGAGATGAAGAACCCAAGCAAGAGAATAGACCAGAGCTGGAGTTATCTCGAAAGTCACAAGGACGTATGCGTTTACTGCCCTCATGGCAACAACCGATCCATGCCACACCCTCTCCCTTGCCGGCAGTTAATTGTGATATTGATCTCTCGAATGTATCGGATGATGAAGTCCTCGATTTGTGCCACAGTCCCGTCACAGGATGCTCCACAGCCACCACAGCAGCAGCTCAGCTCAACTCAGGGAAACGTATTAAGATTTTGGAGTTCAATAAAAGTCAATGTAAAAAATCACCTCCCAATAGCTATAAAAGTCTAATCAAACAGGCCGAGCCCAAAATGTATCTCTGCCTTAGTCGTAAATTTGAAAAGAAATCACGTTTTGGTCGCTTGAATTCCTCCAAATCCTCCAAGGGTAGTGGTATGAATAATGGCATCAGACGTAGGGAACTGCTCCTAACAGATCAACAAAAGGAAAGTTTACGTATTCGAAAGAAGAATTTGGTAGCTATGGAAAAACGTCGTAGAGAGACTAAAGAACAAAAGCGAGCCGAAATGAAACTAAAGAGGAAGAATAAGGAATCGAATGCCTTAAGGAATACCACGAATAGGAATATTAAGGGAGAAATGGTCGAGCAGGAAGATATCAAAGATAAATGTGCAAAACTAAAGGAGGAAGAACAGGATGTTATAGTGAACTTGATAGAGGATGACGGTCCACAGGCTATTAACAATAACTTGGTGCTGACAACGACGAAAACTGAAGATGTCGTTAGTAGTAAAGTCCCCATATCTTCTCCCATGGCAACACCAAAACCCTCACCTAAACGTGGCAAACCACCAAAGAAGCTAGCCATACCTCTTCATTTAATTGAAACCATCGATGCTGTGGCTAGAGGTTATTTCTCCGAACCGGAATGCCGCTCAATATGCTCGCCCAGTCCTATGGATTTGCACAATATCTCTGCCACTACGGAGACAAAAGACTCCCGAAAACCTTTGGCACTTAAAACTCAAAAGAAAACCAAATCCACTTCGGAGAAAAGATCAAAATCTGAAACTAAAAAACCCCTCAAGGGACAAGATATCCTAACATGTGATCCTCTAAAACGAGAACCCATAACTCGACCAGTTTTAGATGCAGCTCAATCATTAACTACCTCAAAGTCAATGGAAAAGCTCGCCGCTACACCATCGTTAGATAATAGCAAATCTTTAGACCTCGACACAGCCTATGCTTCCATTGAGACTAAAGCAACAGCAATCAAACAGAAGTCGAATGCAAAAGAACCCAAACAGAAGAAACAAAAGAAGGTGACACCGCACAAGAAATGTAGCAAAAAATCAAAAATCGATTGGGACCAAACGGCAGCTGCCAGCAATGGTGCTTCAATAACATCCCTTGCTATGACCCGAGGCTCTAGTCCATCAAACGAAGATCCAATAACAAGCATAGATTTGGAAACAAATAACAATGAGTATCATGTGGAAAAACCAAAAGAAGCTGTTACTCCCATGGAAGTAAATGATAGCACGGTCGAAGAAATATCGAACACGATTGGAGAACTCTCAACAACACTGGCTGGAACAGTGGAACCTAACACGGTCACAACAAATGCTCAAGGTATACCATCGTCATCCCCATCATCATCAACCACATCATCGCCGTGCTTATTAGAGGCTCTTGCTTCTGGCTCAGTAGCCACCAAAACGCAAGTTGCATCAGCATCACCAAAGCCATTACAATCAAAACATTCCAATGGAACTGCAACCACAACCAATAATACAACAACGGCACCGGTATTTCTACCTCCAATGCCTCGAGTGGTCTGTCACTCACACCATCAACATGGGGTCAAACGTAATCGTTCACGTTCCAAATTTGGCAGTCGTAAGCGACAAAAATTGAAACATTCCACTGTGTCATTTGAACTGGATGAAACACTGCCGCCGGCCCCTCGTATGGATGTTGTGCCAAAATGGAATAACGGTTGGACATGGGAGGGTGAACAATTCCAGGGAGCTGTGTTCTTAAATGTAAGCCGCTATTTGAAGCTACTATTCTGAACAAAATGCCCTAAAAGTTTTCCTTTTTTACCCCACAGAGTGATGATCCTTTGGTTATACGAACATGTTATCCTGCAATGCGTCATTTGGAGGGTGATATCATCCGTACCCGCGATTGTGTCCTTCTCAAGGCTAATGATGATAATGAGTTGCCTTATGTGGCCAAGGTGGCCCATCTTTGGGAAAATCCTGAAGATGGTAAGTTTGGTGATGGCGAATGATTCACACACACACACAACTAACTCTTTTCGTTTTGTAGAAAAGAACATTGTTCTTTGAGTGTACATAGGTACGGTTCTAATAACAACTCTTTGTCTTTTTTTCAGGTGAAATGATGATGTCTCTCCTATGGTACTATCGTCCTGAGCACACAGATCAGGGTCGTCAATTATCTGATAGCCCCGATGAAGTTTACGCTTCACGCCATCGAGATCACAATTCAGTTGCCTGTATTGAAGATAAATGTTATGTCTTGACATTTAGTGAATATTGCAGGTATGTTTTGATGATGTTGACACTAACTTTCGTTTGAAAGAACAAAAAATAGAAACGTTAGGTATAAAGGCGCCCGGTTATGTTAAGCTCCCTTAGACAATTCCATTGTGATACTACAAGTGATGAATTTCTCTCTTATAAATTTGTGCTGCCCGATTCTATAGTTAGCTCATTGACCGAAAGGGGCCCTATAATGTTGTCAAATTAAAACAGTTAAACTGAAAAATGACATATCTTAAGTTAGCTTCCGGAGTTGCCGTGGTATAGTGGTTAGCATACCCATTGCATGCAAAAAGTGATGCGCAAAATGAAAATCGTGTGTACCTGCTTAATGTTTCTTTTTTTATAAAATTCTTTTCGCTGCAAAAAAGTTAAAAAATTAAGTGGTCACGAAAAAAATGTACATGGTGTTTATGGCCATGTAATGGTTCTAGACATGTCTATATCTAAACTACAAAAATACTTTTTCAAATTCTATCATTTAAATAATAGAGCATGTTTGTGGAATTTGAGAACCATTTAAATGCTTATTGCCAACATACATTTTGCTCTGCTCGAAAACCATTTTTACAAAGACAAAACACATGGTTTTTGCTGGGCAATTACATGCTCCAGATAAGCATTAAATGGATGCGGCAACCATGTCTGTGCGTGTAGGGCGACGCTAGATTATGAAATTGAGTGAAATTGAGCCCCCAAAAAATTTGACTGAAACATGAAAATCTGCCCAAACCAAAATTGGGGCTAATTTTCACTTTTAATTTAAACAACTGTTTGAAAATGAACACTAACTGATGCCAAATTAATTTCTCAAAATTTTATTTCTATAAAAAATTTTCTCAAAATTTTATTTCTATAGAAAATGTTGTCAAAATTTTATTTCTATAAAAATTTTGTCATAATTTTATTTCTATAGAAAATTTTGTCAAAATTTTATTTTGACAATTGTACGTCAGTATGTTGCTTTGACTTAGCCTTATTAAAATGAAAACCTATAAGTCAGTTTAACTTTGCGTTAGCCTACTTTGGATTCTGTCCATAGTAAAAAGTGCTATTTCTCTAGAAAATTTTCTCAACACAAAATTTGACTGAAACATGAAAATCTGGCCAAACCAAAAATGGGGCTAATTTTCACTTTTAATTTAAACAACTGTTTGAAAATGAACACTAACTGATGCAAAATTAAACATGTGTATGAGTCAGTACGATGTTGTACGTAGTATGTTGCTTTGACTTAGCCTTATTAAAATATAAGTCAGTTTAACTTTGCGTTAGCCCACTTTGGATTCTGTCCATAGTAAAAAGTGCTATTTCTCTACAAAATTTTCTCAAAATTTTATTTCTATAGAAAATTTTCTGCACATTTTATTTCCATAAAAAATTATCTAAATATTTTATTTCTATAAAAAATTTCTCAAGATTTTATTTCTATAGAAAATGTCGTCAAAATTTTATTTCTATAAAAATTTTGTCATAATTTTATTTCTATAGAAAATTTTGTCAAAATTTTATTTTGACAATTTTACGTCAGTATGTTGCTTTGACTTAGCCTTATTAAAATGAAAACCTATAAGTCAGTTTAACTTTGCGTTAGCCTACTTTGGATTCTGTCCATAGTAAAAAGTGCTATTTCTCTAGAAAATTTTCTCAACATTTTATTTCTATAGAAAATTTGCTCAAAATTTTATTTCTATAGAAAATTTTGTCAAAATTTCATTTCTATAAAAATTTTGTCATAATTTTATTTCTCTAGAAAATTTTCTCAAAATTTTATTTCTATAGGAAATTTTCTCAAAATTTTATTTTCATAGAAAATTTTCTCAAAATTTTATTTCTATAGAAAATTTTCTCAAAATTTTATTTCTATAGAAAATTTTGTCAAAATTTTCAAAAAAAATTTGATTTCAGCTTCAACCAATTATCAGAATAAATTCGGGTAATTCACTCAACCCAAACTGAACTACACTCGAACCTTCCGAATTACCCGAATTTATTCTGATAATTGGTTGATCGTTTTGCTGCAAGTAGAAAATGCTGATGAGAAATGTGGTAATTCCGAAACAGCTGTACATCCAACCATCTTGCAGTCTATAGGGCTTTGCTCAAATAAATTTGACAAGCATACTTTTCCTCTGTTGGTTAAGCTACACTTGTAGTTTTAAGCTGATAAAAAACAACAATAATGATTCAAGAGAAACCAATAATAACAAACAAAAAATTTTATTTCTATAAAAATTTTGTCATAATTTTATTTCCGTAGAAAATTTTCTCAAAATTTTATTTCTACACATGTGGTGTCAAACGGAGAACAGGCGGTGTCAATCTGACAACGATAAAATGACATCATGCGTTGTCGAAATAAAAACCAGCGTTCACGATCTGAAAACGTGGTGGTTACGAATTAATAAACAAAATTAAAAAAAGATATCCGCTACCGTGACTCGAACCTGTGTTTTCTGCACTGTACGCGTTAACAGTCGCCTTAGCACATTGCACCACCGAGGGAGTTGTCATAATAACGCCTAACGATTATTTTAAGAATTTTCATGGCCAAAGAAAAACGAATGCCGTTCATGAAATCGTGAACCCCCGTGGACGAAATTGTGAACATTCCGTTTTAATTTTTTGTGAATGTTTTCGTTTCATTTTGTCACCGTACGTTCACGACTATGGAACGTAATTTTTTCTATTAGTGTATAGGAAATTTTATCAAAATTTTATTTTCACACAAAAAAAAAATTTTCTGATTCAATTACCAAATTAATTGATCCAATTAATTTTTTAATTGAAATGTCTTCAATCACGAAAATGATAATATCAATCACAGTTTTAATTGGGCATAGAAAAAATTCTTGATTAAAAAATTAATTGATTTTTACAGCAAATTGCAATTAATTTTTTAATTGATTCAATTAAAAATTTAATTGATGTTGATTGCAAAACTCAATTAATTTATTAATTAAAAAGGTAACTATTTTTAATTACTTTCTGAATTGGCTTAGTGTTTTTATTTGGATTAACAAATGATTGTTTGAAATACATTTTTAATTAAAAATTTAAAAAAATCAGCACAACTGAATTAGTCTTCCGAATTTGATTAAAAAGTTAATTGTATCAATTAATTTTTTAATTAAAAATTTTCAATCATTGACTTAATTAACTTAATGTTTCTATCATGATTAAAAAGTTAATTGTATCAATTAATTTATTAATTGAAAAAATTTTCAACTTCAATTAACTTTTTAATTTTAAATATTTTGGTGATATTTTTTTCTGTGTTCATAGAAAATTTTCTAAAAATTTTATTTCTACAGAAAATTTTCTCAAAATTTTTTTTCCATTGAAAATTTTCTCAAAATTGTATTTCTATAAAAATTTTGTCACAATTTTATTTCTATAGAAAATTTTCTCACAATTTTATTTTCTATTTCCATTTTTCTCAAAATTCTATTTCTATAGAAAATTTTCTCCAATTCTTATTTCTGTTGAAAATTTCTATTAATTCATATACCTCATGTTTGGAGAGAAATATTTTTGCTAGTATTTGATAGTAATATTCACAACGTTTTTATATGGAGATTAAAGTTGAAAAAGTTCAGAAAATTTTTTCAAAATACTGAAATAGCATCACATCTAAAGTTCTAATTAAAATGATGACTTCCGCCCTATAACAAGCATGTAAAAATCATTGCTTCTGAGCCAATTTTGCACCACTTCCGGATCCAAAAGAACATTTTCATTGTTTTTTTTTGTTACTGGGCAGTGCTTTGTATACCATAACTTAAATTTCTTTTGTTAAAAAAAATCGATAACTCATTGGACTACAATTTTATTTTCCTATTATATACACTGAAAAAAATATTGTCGTGAGGTCAAAGCTTTCATGTCTTTAAACTACGAATGCAAATTTTGCTTAGCATAGAAGACGCATTTCTCTAATATAAAGTTTTTTTCCTTGTCCAAAAGTCGATAAACTTTTCAATGAAGTCATATTATCCTTATAATTAAGCGATTTCACTTAAAAATGGGTATCATAACATGAAAGAAAAAATGTTTGGCCTAAGGTCAACTTGACTTTAATAATTCAGAAAAATTCTTTAAATTTAGTGAAATTGTCTTTAAATTTGTTATCTTTTTGCATCTTGACTACAAAGAAAAAATTCGTTCAAATATAGGACATGTTTTTCAACACTTTATTTTAAAGAAGTTTTTTACTTGAAACATAGCATCATTTCTACTGGAAGTCGATTCTTAATTTGGAAAATAAAGTTGTCGTTAACTCGTTTTTAAAGGACTTTGATAGCATATGAAGGAAAAAAGCTGAAAAAGCGAAAAATTAAAATTTACTTCCTAGAATCAAGTACACAAAACCGAAATTTAAAAGAGAATTGTGTCCTAAAAGTATCCTTACTTGTATTCTCCGCTTCTTTGGCTCGGAATCAATACCAAATTTTTTAAAGTAAAGACAAAATCTTTGGAACCGGGCATTATTTTTTTTTTTTTTTCAGTGTATACACTAGCTTAGGGAAGTTAATAGATAAACCTGGTCATTTCTCACAGCTGTTAATATGAAGCGCAAGATTGAATACAAAAATATTAATAACATATTGCATTTCTTCTCGCCAATTACAGATATCGCCGAAGACTTCGAGCAGCTGAAGAGGATATCGAAGATGTTAATATTGTACCGAAACGACCAAATTACTACAGTATACGTATAGTGCCCGACAATACCAATCCAGAATTGGTTATGTTTTGTCGTCGAGCTTATGATTTTCGAAGCAGACGTCTACAAAAAATGCCAAACAAACAGGATTACTATGTAGTAAATTCATAAGGGCAGGACTTAAAACCTTATGGCTGTAAACACAAAAACAAATGAAACCAACAACCAATGGGAGAATATTACAAGATTGTTAATCAAATGGAAAATGGAATGGAAACTTAGACAAAAATAACAAAAAAAAACAACAACCTCAAACATTTATGGAATAAAATAAAAAAATAGCAAATAACATGAATTGTTAAGGCCTTTTAGGAAACAGTAAATCATTGTTAACGATATGACCATATTACAGACATATAACAATTTTTGTTTTTAATTTAATGAGAAAAAAAACAATTTATTTTTAAAATAGAATGCTTAAAAAAATTAGTACTTTTTTTTAGAAAAAAAGGATTTGGAAAAAAGCTTGAATTCTATTTATCATAATCCGAATAAAAATGGGGGATCTAATTGAATACACTTAGATATTATACATGATGAAAGAAGATTTTTTTCTGAGGAACGAAATTTATACAAACGAATTTTTCTTTTGACACACTAAACAATTTCTTTAAAAGCATCTAAAAAGATTATAGATAATCGTTATAACGCCTATCATAGATTAGGATTTATTTGCTTTTAAAGAAAATACTTTGACCAAAGGTAAATCTCGCTTGTCTGCAGTTTCGTTCCGGAGGAAAGTATTTTTTCTTTGAATGTAAATATGAAGAAACATGTCGCTGCAAACATACTTTACTTCAGAACAAAATTTCAGACAAATCAAATTTCTAAAATTCTAAAATATTTTCTTTGAGAGTAATAAAAATCGGAATTAATAACAAGTGATGCAACACTTTCTATTTTGAATATTTTTTATTTGTTTTTAAAGAATTTTTTAGTGTAAAAATAAAGTAGGGTTCCCTAAGAAAATTAAATTCTTCTTTTAGTGTGGATACCTTCAGATACACTGAAAGAAGAGTTTTCTTTTCCGATGAGCGAAATTTTAGACAAGCTTTCTTTTGTCACAAAGAAATTTTCTTTAAAAGCAAATAAAAAACTTAGAGACAATCGTTGAATCTCTTATTATAAATCCGCGCTTATTTGCTCTAAAATAAAATCCTGTGTAAGAAAGGAGAATTTCGTTTGTCTAAAATTTCGTTCCGGAGGAAAGTATTTTTTCTTTGGGTGTATATGCTTATGTTCACATACCCACTGTCAAGTTAATGTGAATCAATTCCATAGTCTTGGTGTTCCACTGCCAATATTCAACAGAATTTTCGTGAAATTAATTCACTAAAATGTCATCCAGAATAAAGATTGAGAGATCTGATGTGATATGATTACATATGAGTAGACCCTAAAAATAGTGAGATCTAATTACTGTAGAATTATATCTGGTCAAATACGCGCTTATTTGCTCTAAAAGAAAATCCTGTGTAAGAAAGGAGAATTTCGTTTGTCAAAAATTTCGTTCCGGAGGAAAGTATTTTTCTTTGGGTGTATATGCTTATGTTCGCATACCCACTGTCAAGATAATGTGAATCAATTCCACAGTCTTGTTGTTCCACTGTCAATATTCAACAGAATGTTCGTGAAATTAATTCACTAAAATGTCGTCCCGAATAAAGATTGAGAGATCTGATGTGATATGATTACATATGAGTAGACCCAAAAAATAGTGAGATCTAATTACAGTAGAATTATATCTGGTCAGATCTCAATGTTGACCTAGATCTAAAGTCTTAGATATGATTAAATCTATCCCAAAATACAGTGGGATCTGATATTAGATCTCGTCATGCATGGAATTATATATAAATATATCAAATTATCTCTAGCCGTATCTGAGTCTATCTGTTTAGATCTAAAGGTGCCAATTTTGAGATCTAATCATATCTAATAAGATCACTCAATTTTTACACGGGATGGTGAAAGTTGAATTATTTGAAATTTGAATAAAAGAATAATTTTGATTTCGATTCTGGTGTTGTTTTTTAGATTTATGCAACCCAGCTGATTACAGAAAAGCTTAAAGGAATATCGTGAAATTTAAAACGCCAAATTTTCGTGAATAGTGGAAATTGAATCGAAACATGCTTGACAGTAGAAAATCTTTCTTTATCTGGTGCTATATCTAATTGAGATCTGTAGTATTTTTGAGATCTTGTCCTAGACCTAAAAACAATATATAGAACTTTTTCAGATCTGATTAGATACAATCATATCCAAATAGATCCTCCATTTTTATTTTAACGGAAATTTATGATTTCTTTTTTTTTTTGGCAAATTTGAAAATTATGATCTTGAAAATAAAAATTATATTTAAATTGAATTATCAAACATAACATAACAAGATCAATAAGATATTCGACTTTAAACTAAAGGTCAAGAAATAAAAAATTAAATAAAAACAACTACTAAATTTAAAATACAAGGAACCTACATTTACAGACCAACAACAAATCAACCATATTGTCATACATCAATACACTATATAGTATTAGCAACAATAACAACAACAGTAATAAAATGAAAACAAGAAATCTATACACAACATTTAACCAAAATATTTAGGCATAAATTTAATATATATTACACACATACACACAAATATACAAATATTTGAAGAGATATCTATTAATTATGTTTTTTTCTGATTTAAGATAAAATTTTAGTTGTAAGTGAAAAAAAGTAAAACAAACAACCCAAACCTATAGTGAAGATGATGTTTTATTATTTTTTTTTTTTATGAAACAGATTAAATTAATTTAGTTTTTCTTGTATATTTTTTTTTAATGTAAGCCCTAACATAATGAAATTTTATATTATTTAAATGAATATCCTCAAAAAAAAATATGTTTGAAATTTATATTTCTTTTCAAAAAACCAAACCAAACTTGTTTTATAAACAAAAAATATCTTTGAAATTAATTTAAAAAAAAAAAGATTTAAAAAATCTAAATTGTATTTGAATTAAAATTATTTAACATTTTTTTATTACCCAATAAAAAAATATATTCCTTAATTTTTTTTATAAATTAAAAGAAATCCCCGTAGTATACATTTATACAAAATTTTGTATAAAAAAAAAATATACATTGATATAAATATGTTGTACATCATCTGCATAAATTATTTTTGCATTGTATTTTGTTTGTATTGCTTAAATATTATTTAATAATATTTATTTATCTTTAAAATTTAAACCAAGCACTCTAGTAGTTTCAAACTTTACTTTGTTCTTAAGGTTAATTTACATGCGTAAATTGGACTAAACCAATTGCATTAATCATTGTTTTCAATTTTAAATTTATAAATAAACAATAACACAATTTCTTTATGTATATGCATATAAATGTGTATAATAATTATTAGAAATTCATACTTTTAGTTTTATTTATTCAATTGATGAATTGATTTTTTTTATATATATACACACATACGAAAACATTCGTATTTATGAGAAATATATAATTTTTTGATAATTTTTATTTGTTTTTACATTTATTTTATTATTGATGAAATATTTGTTGTTTAGTTTTATGGCTGGAAAGTAATGCCTTAATTTCTTAAGTTTCTAAATAAACAAAAACATTTATTCAAAACATTGAAAATTAAACTTTCTTTTATTTATTCATTTATTAAATTGTATATTCACAAGTGAAAGGCAAGTCGGACTATTTTGGCATGAGTTTAGCCTACAAACACAATAAACAAAACATTTCTTTTTATATCCTACACCACTAAGTGTTAAGGATATATAAGCATATCTAAGGTATGCGATGAAAATGGGGACAAATTGAAATGCCAATTGTTAATCAGGTCTTCTTTTTGGACATAATAATCAATAGATTTTTATGTCCTTCAATAACTGCATACTGCAGGGCTCCTATCTGTAGTGGCCTTAAGTTACACAGGTTCGAATCTTATACCCATAAATCAAATATTATAATGTCTTATGAAAACTATTCGTCGTAGCGGGTTACCTGAACCTATATAGAATTCGAGTTGGATTTGATGACAGATACACTCCCAAGTAAATATATATACCAAAACATGGACCAATACATACTATATTCGGCTACAGCAAAACATGGACCGATACACACCATTATTAGCCAAACTTACGTGTGGTCGTAAAATACCTCTAGATTTGCAACTTTGGAAAATCTGATAAAAATTGCGGTGGCTAAAAGACCAAGAAGTAAAATCTGAAGATCGGGCTATATGGAGGCTAACCGAAACACACTTTATTGTACACCGATTCACACCATATTCGGCAAACATATGTGTGGAACTAAAATGCCTCGGATAAAAATTGCGGTGTCCTAAAGGCCAAGAAGTAAAATCGGGAGTTCGGGCTATATCGAAACACACTTTATTGTGTACTTAAAATACCTCTAGATTTCCAATTTCAGGCAAATCGGATAAAAATTGCGGGTGTAGAAGCTCAAGAAGTAAAATTAAGAGATCGGTATTTAGGGAAGCTGCACCAAAGCATAGACCGAAAGAAATGTCACCAGCAGTACAACACAAAATAAAAAGAAATGTTTACATATAAATTCAGATTTTTTTTTTTAAATTTTAGCTTTTGCAAGTCAACACACTAGCCACTGGGCCATCAACGCACAAACAACCCAGTTATATTTATAAAGCATCATTGTGAACGTCCACAAGTCGATGTGAAGAAACTTTATTTAAAAGAAACATACCTTTTAGAGGGTCTCTTTCTTACAACAGCTGATTGAACTTTTTAAAAGAATTGAAAAAACTGCAAAACAAAACAACGTTGTTTTTTAATCGATCCAATAAATGTTTAGTTAAATGGGCCTCAATCACAGAAATGATAGTATCAAATAACAAATCCAATTAAAAAACAAGTAAGGAAAGTCTAAAGTCGGGCGGGACGACTATATTATACCTTGCATCACTTAGTAGATCTTCATTTTCGATACCATCTGAAATCCTTCAAATTTGTTGGGAGCTATATATAAATGTTTATGTTCCCATATACATACAATTAAATCTGAACCGATTTGGACAAAATATTTAAGACTTCTTAGAAAATCTACCGACTAAATGCCCTGGGGTGGAACACAATGTTAGTAAAAAATATGGAAAACATCTAAATCTGAAGCAATTTTTAGGCAACTTCGCAAAAGTGTATTTGTGATTTATCGGTCGATAGATATATATTAGAAGTATAGGAAAATTGGAGTCATTTTTATAAGTTTTACAAGGCGTTATTATGGATTTTTTTGGCAATTTTTCCTTAAATCAGAACGTATATATGTGGAGCTATATCGAAATCAGACCCGACATTTGACATGCATAATTACTATTCTACTCCCTGTGCAAAATTTCACGTAAATCGGATTACATTCTTAACTTCTGTATACAGAAAAAAAATTCACGAAAATTTTTCCAATTAAAATCTTAATTGAGTTTTAAAAATATTCAATTAAAAATTTAATTGGATCAACAAATTTTTTAATTGAAATAAAAATCAATCACACAAGTTAATAGTATCAATTTTTAATTGAGTGTCAATTAATTTTTTAATTGATACTATCATTTCTGTGATTGAAGACATTTCCATTAAAAAATTAATTGGATCAATGAATTTCGGGATTGAATCAACAAAATATTTTTTTGTGTGTAGTCATATAAGGGAAAATCGGCCTCTGTGGTTATGAGTGTAAATCGGGCGAAAGATATATATGGGAAACATATATAAATCGTAAACGATTGCAACCAAAATTAGCATGCATATTCGGAACCTCAATTCTATTCCCTGTGCAAAGTCTCAAGTAAATCGGAGTAAAACTTTGGCCTCTGTGGTTATATATCGAATAAGAGGCCGGCCCAGAGCAATATTGCCAAAGACACCATTCCTGGGTGTTGCAAACATATGCCCACTTATATTAACCTGTTCCGCAGTGTGTGAATTGATCCAATTAAGAAATTAATTGGACCATTTAAGTTCTGGTTTCGACTTTTGGTTGCAACAACTGCCGATGGTCAGGTATAGTTTTAGTTTTAACATGGTTAGTGCATATGTTTGCAACACCCAGAAGGAGACGAGATAGACACATGGTGTCTTTTGCAAAAATTCGTAGGATGGGCTCCTGAGTCGATATAGCCATGTCCGTCTGTCCGTGAACGTATGTGTTTGTACGTATGTGTTTTGGGATAGAATAGAACCCTACTGATTTTGGAAGAAATCGGTTCAGATTTAGATATAGCTCCCACATATATCTTTCTCCCAATATGCACTTATATGGGCCCAGAAGCCAGAGTTTTACCCTGATTTACTTGAAATTTTGCACAAGAAGAACAATGGGTACTGCAGTCTAGTGTGCCAAATTTGATTGAAATCGGTTTATATTTAGATATAGCTCCCATATGTATCTTTCGCCCGATATGGACTTATATGCTTCCTGAAGCCAGAGTTTTAGCCCTATTTTGTTGAAATTTTGCACTAGGAGTACAATTAGTAGTAAAGTCAAGTGTGCCAAATTTGGTTGAAGTCGGTTCAGATTTAGATATAGCTCCCATATATCATTCGCCCGATTTACACTCATATGACCACAGTGGCAAATCTTTAACTCCGATTTACTTGAAATTTTGCACAGGAAGCAGAATTAACATTACGACTGTCCATACCAAATTTGGTTGATATCGGTTCAGATTTAGATATAGCTCCCATATATAGCTTGCGCCCGATTTACACACATATATCCATAGAGGCCACGTTTTTACTCCGATTTAGTTGAAATTTTGCACAGGGAGTAGAATTAGCTTTGTTGCTATGCATGCCAAATTTGAAATCGGTTCAGATTTAGATATAGCTCCCATATATATGTTGTTCTGATTTCGATAAAAATGGCGAAAATACCAACATTTTCCTTGTAAAATCGCCACTGCTTAGTCGAAAAATTGTACACTTTTGGTTCAGATTTAAATGTTTCCTATATTTTTATACCCTCCACCATAGGATGGGGGTATATTAACTTTGTCATTCCGTTTGTAA
Organism: Haematobia irritans; assembly: GCF_050003625.1. NCBI lineage: Eukaryota > Metazoa > Arthropoda > Insecta > Diptera > Muscidae > Haematobia > Haematobia irritans. The sequence continues at coordinate 67,752,747 of NC_134399.1, read as the reverse complement.
CACATCGAAATATTGCTCTAAGACCCCATAAAGTATATCGACTTGAAACTTGGTACAAGTAGTTGTTATTGATGTAGGTCGGATGGTATTGCAAATGGGCCATATCGGTCCACTTTTACGTATAGCCCCCTATAAACGGACCCCCAAATTTGGCTTGCAGATCCTCTAAGAGAAGCAAATTTCGTCCGATCCGGCTGAAATTTGGTACATGGTGATAGTATATGGTCTCTAACAACCATGCAAAAATTGGTCCACATCGGTCCATAATTATATATAGCCCCCATATAAACCGATTCCCCGATTTGGCTTGCGGAGCCTCTAAGAGAAGCAAATTTCATCCGATCCGGCTGAAATGTGGTACATGGTGTTAGTATATGGTCTCTAACAATCATGCAAAAATTGGTCCACATCGGTCCATAATTATATATAGACCCCATATAAACCGATTCCCCGATTTGGCTTGCGGAGCCTCTAAGAGAAGCAAATTTCATCCGATCCGGCTGAAATGTGATACATGGTGTTAGTATATGGTCTCATCCACATCGGTCCATAATTATATATAGCCCGCACACAAACCGATCACCAGATTTGACCTCCGGATCCTCTTGGAAGACCAAAATTCATCTGATTCAGTTGAAATTTGGTACGTGGTGTTAATATATGGCCTCAAACACCCATGCACAAATACGTCGAAATCGGTCCATAATTATATATAGCCCCCATATAAACCGATTCCCAGATTTGTCCTTCGGAACCCCTTTGAAGAGCAAAATTCATCCGATTCGGTTGAAATTTGGTACGTGATGTTAGTATATGGTATCCAACAACCATGCAGGAATTGGTTCATATCAGTCCATAGTTATATATAGCCCCCATATAAACCGATCCCCAGATTTGACCTCCGGTGCCTTTTGGAGAAGCAAAATTCATCAGATCTGGTTGAAATGCCAAAGTGGTCGATATCAGTCCACAATCATATATAGGCCCCATATAAACCGATCCCGATATTTGGTTTTGGAGCCACTTGGAGGAGCAAATTTCATCCGAGTCAGTTGAAATTTGGTACATTGTGCTAGTATATGGCCGTTAACAACCATGCCTAACTAGTTCCATATCGGTCTATAGTTATATATATAGCCCTCAGATAAATCGATCCCCAATCACAAAAAATTGGTCCATATCAAGTTCATAATTGTATATAGCCCCCATATTTCCGGCTCTCTGCGTACCGTGCAAAAGTCCCTTTCGATTCGTAATTATTTGTAGACTTACCTATACATACCTTTTTTGTCTAATAAATACCACGTATAGACTAACTCACAATTTAGAAAACGATGTTAAGAAGTTTTAAAATACCACAACCCAAGTAATTCGATTGTGGATGACAGTCTTTCGTAGAAGTTTCTACGCAATCCATGGTGGAGGGTACATAAGATTCGGCCTGGCCGAACTTACAGCCGTATATACTTGTTTTTACTAACATTGTGTTCCACCCCAGGGCATGAACCGACTTAAATTTTAAGTCAATAGATTTTCTAAGAAGGCTTAAATATATTGTCCACTAAGAAGCCTTAAATATATTGTCGGTTCAGATTTAAATGTATATATATGGGAACATAAACCTTTATATATAGCACCAAACAAATTTGAAGGATTTCAGATGCTATCGAAAATGTAGATCCACAAAGTGGTGCAGGATATAATATAGTCGGCCCCGCCCGACTTTAGACTTTCCTTACTTGTTTTCCATTAAAAATCAACAAAAAATTAAAAACTGTTGTAATTTGTAAAAGCCTTCTCGAGAGAGCTTCCATGGAAGTGAAAAAGTCAAGCGGCAGAGGTTCACATCCCAGCGGGAATGAAATGTATTTTTTATTATTATTATTTTTTGTTCTTTTTTTATTGATTTTCTATTTTTTTTTTGTGAAGTTTTGAGACTCATCTTTTATATGCTTAAACTTGTAGACCAACACCTAAAGTTCATCTAGAATCAAAAAGTCGAAGATTGACAAAAAATAAAATTTTAATAATCACAAATGTCGAAGTAGAACTTTCAAATAAAGTCAGGATGTCAAAAAAAAATCAATTTTTCCAAATTTTGGGTGAATATAATCCGCTGTTACTAGCTGAGATTGTGTGATACTTGGGGTAGGCTGATCTTATTTGTTACTTGTTTTATTTGTTTATTTTTTATAGTTTTTATTGCTTTATAGTATTTTATCCTTGTTATGTTGTTTAAAAAATATCATAAAATACTGAACAAGAAATACAAACAAAACACATTCACATAAAAATCGAAAATTATAACTCAAAATTCCATATTTCGAAATCAATATACATATATACACCTACTAATTAAGCACTAGCTTAAGTGGGGTCCAAAATATAAAAACAAACAAAACACATGGCAATGCGAAATTAAAATTTAGAAAATTAGATTAAAAGAATATAAACGAAAAGGAAATTTTTTAGGGCATTTATATTAAAAATTAATACGCCATAATATCTATACATGCAGAAGTGCAAATTTATCACTACATCAACGACATTTATACCTAAAAAAAAATAAAGTAAAACAAAATGTGAAATAATCTAATGAATCTTACAATGTATAGCAAATAACATACAGGTAGAACTCGATGTACAAGGTATGATATTGAAGTGAGTAATGATTTCGATGACTTGATTGAAAAGAGACTATCATCTTTTTTGGATTTCGTAACTCTAATTAGTGCGAAGCATTTCTGTGTACATTGAGGCATACCTGTAGCTGCATACACCCAGAGAAAACCCATCAATATCGCTGGTTACTATAGGTATTATTAGCGATTGCCAATGTTTCCTTATCATATTGCCTTATTACATTTCACAACCTCTACGTATAGTGATAACTTGTATCAGCATGATTTAATTTTCCTACCATCGATCTATAAGCCAAAATGATATTGAAATAATAACAATTGCTCATAACTTTTATAATACCAGGAGATATTAATGATTTTCCTATCAGTATTCTTGTATATGAAAAAATATATATGCAATTTTAAGAATATTTAGGAAACTTAATACACCAACATTAAATCATGAAAAAAGTTTCTAAAGTTGCACAGTGGACAAATATCATCACTGAGATATATCATGGGGGAGGGGCAACATGCGTCTTACATTTGCTTTAACATATTTTTCTTAAAGTAAGGCATGACGGCAAAACAAAGTGGTTGCTTTTCATATTTTCATGGTATTAAGAAATTTAGTGGATTGAAATAAACAAATATTTTTCGTTCTTCCAAATCCTATTTTTAAATCCTATTCAAGTACTTTTTTGTCTTCAATCACGAAATTAATTGATCCAATTAATTTTTAATTGAACTGTCTTCAATAACGGAAATGATAATATCAGTTAAAAACTAATTGAAAGTATTAATTGATCTAAGTAAAAACTTAAGTGATATTATTAACTTTTGTAATTGATTTTTGTTTCAATTAAAAAAGTTGTTACATCAATTAAATTTTTAATTGAATATTTTCTAAAACTCAATTAAGACTTTAATTGACCAAAATTTCGTGAATTTATTTTTCTGTGTATATACGGGCTTAAATTCTTAATACCCACCAAGATTAATCAAATATAATAGTTTCCTCTGAAAATGGGAGTACGATATATAGTATTTCGGGTGGATATGATGTCAGATACTCTCCCTAGCCGATCGGTTCAATTTTTATATCCTCTACCATAGGTTTGGGGGTTATTAGATTTGTCAATCCGTTTGTAACACATCGAAATATTGGTCTAGGACCCCATAAAGTATATATATATTCTGGGTCGTTGTGAAATTCTGAATCGATCTAGCTATGTCTGTCCGGCTGTCCGTCCGGCTGTTCGTTCGTCTGTCCGTCCGTCTGTCCGGCTGTCAATCCGTCTGTGGAAATCACGCTAACTTCCGAACGAAACTAGCTATCGACTTGAAACTTGGCATAAGTAGTTGCTATTGATGTAGGTCGAATGGTATTGAAAACGGGCCATATCGGACCACTTATACGTATTGTCCCCATATAAACGGATCCCCAGATTTTGCTTGCGGAGCCTATTTCATCCGATCCGGTTGAAATTTGGTACGTGGTGAAAGTATGCGGTCTCTACCATTCACCCTAAAATTGGTTCATATCGGTCCATAGTTACATATAGCCCCCATATAAACCGATCCCCAGATTTGACCTCCGAAGCCTCTTGGAGGAACAAATTTCATCCGATCCGGTTGAAATTCGGTACGTGGTGTTTATATATGGCCTCTAACATCCACGCAAAAATTGGTACAAATCGGTCCATAAATTTATGTAGCCCCCATGTGAACCGATCCCCTGATTTGACCTCCGGAGCCTCTTGGAGGAGCAAATTTCATCCGATCCGTTTGAAATTTTATATGTTGTGTTAGTATATGGCCTCTAACACCCATGCAAAAATTGGTTCAAATCGGTTCGTAATTGTATATAGCCCCCATATAAATCGACCCCCATATCCACTTCAGACTCTCTAATTACCATGCAACAGTTTATATCGTTTCGTAATTATTTATAGATATACCGATCAAGAACTGAATTATATTATTTAATCGGCCTTTTTTGTCTAATATATACCCCGTATGGACCAACTTACAATTTAGAAGACGATGTTAAGAAGTTTTAAGATACCTTGCCATCGATTAGTATTACCACAACCCAAGTAATTGTGTTGTTGATGACAGTCTTTAGTATAACTTTCTACGCAATCCATGGTGGAGGGTACATAAGATTCGGCCTGGCTGAACTGACGGCCGTATATACTTGTTTTTATTTGAGTTTTTTTTTTTTTTTTTTTGAGAAATCTTAAACATCTCGTCTAAGCGTACAATAAAATCCGATGAAATAGCACTCTTTATATGATTTTATAAAAAGTAAAATCGGGAAGTTAAACCTTATCCATACAAATTTATGATAAACCTCCAGGTTTACAATTTTAGAGTTCAAGAATTCAAATCGGGAGATCGGTCTATATGGGGGCTATAACTAAACATGAACAGATACACACCATATACGACGCACCTCTTTGTCTACATAAAATACCTTTAGATGTTCAATTTCAGACAAATTGGATAAAAATTGCGGTTGAAATCAAATCGGCTATACCAAAATGTGGACCGATATACACGGCACCCTCTTTGTGGACCTAGATTTCTAATTTCAGTAAAATCGGTTACTAGAAGCCCAAGAAGTCAAATCAAGAGATCGGTCTATATATAGCAAAACATACACTGGAAAAACAGTGAACCCAGCAGTTAATTTTAGAACATTGAGAATATTTTTAGAAAAGTTTTAACAAAACAGTTACTAAACAACTAAACCAGCGCTTCCCAAGAGATTCCAGGGGGAGCGCATCGTCATTTTTGGTTGAGCAGCTTTTGTATCATGTAAAACATAAATAATATATTACAAAAGAACGTACCATTCGTACATTTCGAAAAATATTTACTTATTTTTGTGATATCGCATGATGTCAGCGTAACTGTTTAGTTTCAGAGTTTTCCAATGCAATTTCCTTTGCGCCCCCCGTAAAACTGTATCGATTTCGTTGCGCCCCCCAACCTAAAACAAATTATGTTTACCCAACCAAATAGAAAAAAATTTTAACAACAATGATTAAAAATAACAATGTTAATTAATATTAATATGAAAAGAGTTTATCAATTACCCAGCAAAAAAAAAAATTGGAAGTTCTTCCAAAGGCACAACTTTAAAAGAACTTCCAGAAGATGACTCCCAATTATGTTCTTTATTTTAACTACCCAGGAAGTTCTTTTAATTCAATTTTTTATAACTTGGGTTTTTCATACTCTTAATGGGTAATTTTAACTTTTTTTGATTCAAATAAGTTAAAAACAGAATGAGAATTCATATAATGGTACAAATCATTTACATTTTGCCGAAAAAATGCTAAATCCAATCTGAAAAAATTGTGAATTTTTGAAAATATTTGAGGTCAAACATTTCCGACAAGCGTTAGAATCCATTAAAATTATAAAAAATCATAATTATTATTTATTTGACAAAATAACACAGAATTTTTTAATCTACATCCAAAACATTGAATTCGGATCACACCTAAAGAAGTGATGCAAATTCAGTGCAACGGCTGTTGAAATGGAGGACTTCCGTCCTATGACAAGCCCATGTTAAATTCATCGCTTCTGCGTAAATTTTGCACCACTTACGGATCCAAAAAGAACATTTTCATTACCTTTTTGGCGACGCTTTTTTTTGCTGGGTAGAGGAAAATTTGGCAATTGTTCTTTTCATTAGCTAGGTTAGGTTAGGTATAGTGGCAGCCCGATATTTCAAGCTCACTTAGATTATTCAGTCCATTGTGATACCACAATGGTTAACTTCTCTCTCATCACTGAGTGCTGCCCGATTCTATGTTAAACTCAATGACAAGGGACGTCCTTTTTATAGCCGAGTCTGAACGGCGTTCCATATTGCAGTGAAACCACTTGGATAAGCTTTGAAACACTCAGAAATTTCACCAGCATTCACATAATTTTTTTTTCTGATTCAATCACGAAATTAATTGACCCAATTTAATTTTTACTTGAAATGTCTTCAATCATGAAAATGATAGTATCAATCACAGTTTTAATTTGGGCAAAAAAAATAATTTGGGCATTAAAAAATTAATTCATTTCTTTAGCAAATTTCAATTAATTTTTTAATTGATTTAATTAAAAATTTAATAATTTTTTAATTAAAAAAGGTAACTATTTTCTATCTGAATTGACTTAGTATTTTTGATTATTTGAAATAAATTCTTAAATAAAATTTAAAAAATGTCCATCACTGACTTAAGTCTTCCGAGTTTGATTAAAAAGTTAATTGTATCAAATAATTTTTAAATTAAAATTTTAAAAATTTGAATCATTGAATTAATTAACTTAAGGTTTCTATCTTGATTAAAAAGTTAATTGTATCAATTAATTTATTAATCGAAACAATTTTCAACTTCAATCAACGTATTAATTGGAAATATTTTGGTGATAATTTTTTACCATGAAGCCAACGCCGATATTTTGAAGAGACGAAAATTGCATCAAAATTTTTAGAATGTGTGAATACAAAAGTGGTTACTAGTTCTAATATTTTAGCAAGAAATTTTGCCTTTGGAAAAAAAGGTAGCGAACGACCAATAATGGAAAACCAATAACAAATTAAAGCATTGCATGTAACTTCTATTACTTTCTCACTGTGGTTATAAATTAACATTTAGAAATGTGCGAATGGTACGTTCTTTTGTAGTATAATTGATGTTTCGTTGAACTTCCAAATTTGTGTATTTTAGCAAATTTAATTATACAAACCCTGCTCAAACAAAAATGACACTGCGTCCCTCTGGAACCTCGTGGTTCCAGAGGGGCGCTGCATTAGAGCATTATAAAAAAACACATAAAAATATTTTTTTTTCATAATAAAAAATAAAAGTAATAAAAAAAATATTTAAAAAAATATATATTTTTTTAAGGATATGTTATAATGCAATAATTCAGTAAATATATTTTCTTCAAAGAGCCAACTTTATACCTGTCTAAAAGAACAGAATTATTGGCCTCTTAGTTTTTGCATCAAAAATCAGCGGAAGAAAATAATTGAGGTATTAATACGATATTGAATTAATAATTTTAAATTGACGCTAATGATATTTGTCGCTATTTCTGGGATTGAAGCCATAAACATTTTGTTTAGTATTTAAAATAATTTTTGCAACAAATTAGAGTTTCTGCTATATTATTTAAAATAGTCATATCAAAATCTAAAAGATTTTTCGAATTTGATTCTAATCCTTGAATAAAACCACTGTGCAACTTATTAAATGAAAATTTATATGGACAACAAATACTTGAAAAATCTATGACACATCCAACAACAATACAAGGGCAAAGTGTTTATATTGACAACACAAAATCCACAACCTTTACCTTAACAACAACTAAAAAAAGAACAGGAAACGGAAATTCAATTAAATCAACATTATTTAATGCCTACAAAACAAAAGACGACAACAACATAGTGTATTTAAAACAAGGATAAATATTAAAACCGAAATCAACTATATTTATACATATACTATATTAGAAAACAACAACAACAAAAACATATATATATATATATATACAAGAGAAATAGAATAAAGGGGAAAACAAACAATAAATATACTATATTTAGTAGTTATATATAACTATAATTAAATCCAAAACAAAAACAAAATACTCAAAATATTATTAATGCATTAGGAACTCTAGAGTATAACGAATAAAAAGGGAAAAGCAAAACACAAAATTAAGAAAAAAAAAAACAACAACAACTAAAACTAAAACACAAAACAAATATTGAATGAAACCCCAAGGAAAAAAGGCCTCAACAATGTTATTGATTTATAATAGAAAGAAAGGTATAAAAAATAAAAAAAAAACAAGCAGTAACATCAAAGTAACAAGGAAAATCATATTTTAAATAAAATTTGAATACAAAAAAAACTCAAAACCAAAAATTTATTCAATGTATTTAATAATTAATTGATTAATTAAAATAATTGATGAATACAAGCTGTTTTATTTGAAATATTTGAATTCTATTAAAAGTTTATGGTATAATCTTACAGAACTCAAAAGTAATGACCGTTATAATTTTCTTTAACACAAGCATACTTTGACAGATCCTGTTACTTTATCGCCAATAATGCATCTTAGATGTATCAACAACAACAACAACAACACCGAATGTCAAAATTACTCCAAATTTCAAGTGGGGGAAAAACCCACATGAAAATAAATAAATTTTAAGCCCATATTCCATGTTGTTGATTACTTAAATTACAAATTGATTATTATTCTCATTATTATCATTATTGCTATTGCTATAATTATTAAAAAAATTGTGTAATTGTAATTGTGAATGTGTTTAGCAAATTAATTAAATTAATATTAACAAAAAAAAACAAACATCAGTTTCGTCCGCCAAGACGAAACGGAAATGAATGTCAGCTATTTCCATTCATTTAAAAACAACATCTCCATGAAATTTTCAAAAATAAAAACAAAAATATCAGAAAAATATAAGTCCCTAAATTGTTTAATTGGGTGGTCGAAGAAGTATTTTTTTTAATATTTTGTCAATATATGTCTTTGGAGTCGTTTATCTACAGTGCTATCAAGCACATTATGTCACACCAAAATTTAAAACTTCAAATAACAATAAGCATATACGGACTTAAATTCGGCCGGGCCGAATCTTAAATTCCCCCCACCACCATGAATCAAAAAAATATAATTGTTTCCTTAGAAAACTCTTCGTCAGGTTGCTTGAAAATACATATATAGAATTTCAGGTGGATTTGGTGACAGATATTCTTCCAAGCAAACATATATGCCAACATAGAAATCGGGGGGATCCACACCATATTGCGGTGTCTCGAAGTCAAATCGGGAGATCGGTCTATATGTGGGTGTATCAAAATCGATCGATACGCCCCATATTCGGGTTACTTATATGTGGACCCAAAATACCTTTTAATTTTGAATTTCAGACAAAGCGTAGACCCAAAATACCTCCAGATTTTCTATTTTGAGGTAAATGGGTTAAAAATTGCGGTGTCTAGAAGCCCAAAAAGTCAAATCGGGAGATCGGGCTATATGGGGACTATACCAAAGCGTGGACAGATACACACCATATTCGTCACACTTATTTACGAACCCAATAATCCTCTCGATTTTGAATTTCAGGCAGGTCAGGCATAAAAGTTCGGATATCTAGACGCACAAAAAGTCAAATCGGGAGATTGGGCTATATGGGGGCTATACCAAACCGTGGACCGTTACACACCATTTTCGACACACCTATTTGTGGTCCTAAATACCTCTAGATTTCCAATGACAGAAATCTGATAAAAAAAACTACGGTTTCGAGAAGCCCAGGAAGTAAAATCGGGAGATCGGTCTATAAGGGGGCTATTCCAAAACACGGACCGATACTCACCATTTTCGGTTTATATGGGAGCTTTATCAAAACCTGGACCTATATCAGCCATCTTCGAACTTGGCCTGCGTGCAGACAAAAGATGAATTTGTGCCAAATTTCAGGACGATAGCGCCATTATTGAAGTCTGCAGCGTGATTACAACAGACAAACAGACAGACGGCCAGACATGCTTATATCGTCTTACAATTTCTCCCTGATCAAGAATATATATACTTTATATAGTCGGAAATCGATATTTCGATGTGTTACAAACGGAATGACAAACTTTTTATACCCCCATCACCATTCTATGGTGCTGGGTATAAACAATAGTTGAAGAAGTTGGGAAAAAGTTACAGCTGTTCAAAAAAGAGTGGAAATAATAAAAAACTTCGCTATATTTTGTACTTTTTTTTATAAAAATACAACTGAAGCCACTAATAAAATTTATAAAGTTTATGGAGACTATGCTGTGTCATAATATTATTATATAATTAAATATTTTTAAATTTCGTACTAAGCGATAGCCTTGCCAACGTTTTTTGAATTTTGGTAACGAAAAAAGTCGTATGCTATATCTAAATCTCATCGGAAAATCGCCGTCACTATTCAGAATTTGTGCCACGTCATGTCATAATAAATATAAGATTTTATAAAAATAATATTTTTGCATTATTAAATTATTTAATTCTCAATTTCTTTTCCTACATTTTCCATCACAATTGGCGATTGTTATAGTCTCATATAAGAGTCTATGGTAGCGTTAAGATAAAATCGTTTTACAAATAGGTTTGTTTTCTGTTAATACTGGATACCCTAAGCCGTGACGAAGTAAAAGAAAACATGGACATGTTTAAAAAAATTTTAACACTGGCGTCACCTGGAAGTGCACTCTTTAATTTTTATTGTATGAAGTTCATATAGAAATAAATATTTACTGCTGTGATTATTTATGACACTTTGCCTCTTTTAATTTCATATTAGAACTGTTTTCTTTTAGCACTGGATGCAACATTTGTATGAGCTCTCCAGAACATCGTTGCACTGGTGTTCTATGCAGAGCATCTCATCAGTGCAAGTCATGTCGGTGTTGCCAGACGCTTTTTCGCAATATAGCGAAAGATAAATTGCTATATTGTGACAAATTTACCGAATAACAAATACAGTGTCATAAATAATCATAGCAGTAAATATTTATTACTATTTGGGCATTTCATAAATTAAAAAAAAGATCTCACTTGTTTTCTGTGATTTTTTTTAAACAGCTGATTACAGCGTTGCGTATTTTTTGCATAAACTCTGTTTTCCTGTAGTCCGTGACTGCCTAGGGTATCCAGTGCTAAAAGAAAACATTGTTCGAGAAAGTAATCACAACAAATTGCTATTGTAATTCGAAGAAACGTAACTTTAAAATGCAATCTGGCAACACCGACGCAATTTTCACCATAGAGTAAATAGATAACAAGAGAACGAAATTGACAAGCGAAACTGCGACAGTAGGTTGCAGTCATGAGGAAATTTATCTAACGTCATGCAGTTTTTGTCGCCGCTTCTCTCAAATATCATACAGTTTGCGTCGGTTCAGTTCTCTGCCGGGCTTACGAAACGTAAGAAAAATAGGATTTAGAACCTACTTTGTAGTAACAAGTGTTCTTTTTTATAAATCTTTTCATTCTATTAAATTTTTTGGCACACAATTTGAAATTATAACTGCCGATGCCTTAATAAAGAATTTATCAAAACAGCGCTTCGACCGCAACGTCGGTTATACCAAAGCTGCAGGCATTGTGCGACATCTATACGGTTGACATTTGTTGTTTTTGTAGAAAAGAAATTTTCGCTCTCTTGTTAATTTAATACTCTCTGTTTTCACTGTGAGATGTTCTGGATAGAACTCTAGTGCAACATTTGGGTAACATATTTATATATATCCAGTATACCATATATTTCCAAAACAATAAATTAGGAGTGCATAAATATATATGCCGATGCTTACATTTCTATCAAGTCTAGTCAAATAATGGATCGAAAAGTTCCTCTGCATAGATTTCACATTTCTGAATTAATGGATTCAAAAAAATAACCGTGAAGTTGATTTTCAGCCGAACTATGTTCCGAGGCGAATACAATTTTTCCCACGATTATTATTTTAAATAAATTTTAAAAGATGAACCCGTACACAATCAATGCTTTAGCAATATTAGAGTGGTGGATAAACCGAACATAGTACTCACCTTTACGGTACACTTTTGTAGATATAGCTATTTTAGATTACCTTTATTTATTGATTATTAAGTATAAATATACGGCTACGCTTTTGTTATACAGTCGACTCCGCTTTACTGAAACGTTAAAAATGCAGCCATTTAATTTCAGTTATCCGAAGTTTTTGCTAAAGCGGACTACGGATAACTGGAAAAAACTTCCAGTAATGCGAACTTCGGATAACTGAAAAAGTTTCAGTAAAGCGGACTCCGTATAACTGGAAAAAAATCCACTCAATTTCAGTTAACCGAACTTATGACCAATGCTATGTACATAAAATAATAAAAACAAGGTGTTTGATTCCGTGTGTGTGCCATCTACAATTTTACCTTTCAGTTGATTTTATATACAGAGTGATTTAAACTGTTTTGAAAGTGCCATCTTCACTTGAAATAAAGCGTTCTCAATACGGAGAAGAAAATGTACTCTCTCTCAATAGCGAGAATGTGGCATTTTCAGTAAAGCGAAGTCATACTAATGTGACGAAACTCATTTGAACACAAAAAACTTTTCAGTAATCCGATTTTTTCAGTTAAAGGCCGGTATGCACCTCCAGCGAAATTTTCGGTAGCAAAAATTTATTTAAGTCTACAACAAAAAAACAGGGCTGTGTACACAAATTTTAAACCAGCTAATCGCTTTTCAAAAATTTTAATATATGTTCCAAATATTCCACAAATAAATTGTTTATTATTTACAGACCGTTTAAAACTTTTACGCACACAATGATTGTAATAAATTAAATGTTTGCTGCCAAAATATGCTTTTGACAACCCTGTTATTTTCATTAGAGGTGCGTACCAGCTTACGAAATTGAACGCTACCGAAAATTTCGTTAGCATAAATAGCAATGCATTTCTTATGGGAATGAAATTTTTCGCTAGAGGTGCATACCGGCCTTAAGCGGAGTTTCACTAAAGCGGAGTAATTTAAATGAAATGGACAGAAAAAACAACTGGGGAATGCGATCGATTTCAGTTATCCGAGGTTTTTCAGTAAAGCGCATTACGCTAAAGCGGAGTCGACTGTATCCTAAATTATCAACTTGTATTTAATTTTCTCTAAATATCACTTACTTTTTATCTGAACGCCCTTTAACTATATTTCAATACAATCCCATTGTGAATGGTTTCTCTCTCTCCTGAGTCATAAACAGAAACAATAACGACGTTGCGTACAAAGTCCAAGGCCGGAACAGCAACGCAGACGGCCAACAAAGTATTTGTTGTTCGCAAACGTCCGAACATAAAAACGCTCCAATCTCACAAGTTACACCCCCCAACACGTCTTACCAGACGACAATCATCGGTCCTTGGTGTCGATGATCGTCGTCAGGCCAGACGTATTCAGTGACGCGGTGAGGGGACGATGGAACGCTTTTGCATTAGAACTGGTTACCATCAATAACAACCAACCGAAAATTATGACGCATTCGGAGAAAATAATCATAAATTTCACGTAAAATAAATAAAGTTAGCCGAGTTTTAGGGAATAAGTATCCTGAATTCTGAATGCTATACGTCGCTGTTACAGCTTTTGATGGTTTCCGAGTGATTAGTAAGAAGGAACATTAAACATTGCAAAAAGAAGGGAGTTGATTTGCAAAAACTAAGTACTCTATTGACGGCAACAACAATAAGCAGGCAAAGTTACAAAATCATCATCATTCATTTCGTGGCCAAGGAATTTGAAGAACTAAAATACAATAGCCATAGCAAGCAACTAAGGAGGATTTAATAAAATTGTCGAAGCAGAACCAAAAAAGATTGATTCTGTGCAATGGTATTCTTGCCTCCGATGTTATCTAAACCATATCAAAAAATCGCTCGCCGATAATTATACACTTGTCTCCATACACAAAACGTTGCCGGCTATCTAACGCCCTAAAGCCCTCACTGACCATTGCATGGCATTGGGAGAATCACAACATATATCGCCACAGCCAAAACAAGAGAGCCAGCCAACAAAACAAAAAGATATGAACAAGTGACTTTCGTATCAATCGCACATTCAAAGCAAGGCCGCGATCGAATTCCTCCAAAATTCTCAAAACGGAAACGTTTCTTACGTACGCTTTTGGATAAGTCATATATTACAGTACATTACATTTATCGAAGTGTAATGTTTATGGGGGCGTGGAATTTTGTTGATAAACAGAATCATTAAACAATCTACACCCTGAAATAATTTACAAATTACAACCACCCTTCCGAAAGTCTTCCACGTTTACAGGATTTTTCATCCACCAGCCATCACCACCGACAATACCACCATAAACGAAATCGGTTGTCAACATGTCTCGGGGCTTCGATCATTTATTCAAACTTTTAATTATCGGCGATAGTGGTAAGTATTATTTTTTTTTTTTGTTTTGTGTTGCTCTCTTTCTCTCTGTGTGCGTGAGCATTTCTGTATCACAAACATTTTATATAAATAATTGTATTTAATATACGTAAAACATATTCATTCCCAGTTGTTCTAATTTTGCATTGAATAATCTTAATATAGTTCTTTGAAATTTTGTCAGATATCATGAGGGATATTTATGTATTTTAGTATTACACTTTGTCTATATTCATCGCTATGACACTGTTCGAAGTAATTACGAAGAGGCACAGTCATACATTCAACGCGCGTTGATGATTCTGTTTTCTGATTGTGTCTCCCGGTACATAGCTTTTGTGGCCTATATGCTGGTATGGTGCTGTTGCATGATGTGATTAATGTACAACTATGCATTCGTGGGTCGATCTTGCTAGCTTTACAGAGCAATGATCGCATGCATTTCTTTTGATTGTCCTCTATTACATTATGCTTGATAGAATTGCCCTCTATGTTTATATAGGCAAATTTGCACTTGTAAGAAAAATCTGTGCTTCCAAGACAATCAACTAAAAAGAGTGCGTATCATGACTATAATGATGTAGCATCTTTTGGGTTCGAAGTATAGTTTATGTAAATTTATTGCAGTTTCGTCGATGGAAGCCAGTGGAATGCAACATTTTTTTGTCGATGGCAAACCCAATTAGTTTATTTTCAAGCTTAGGTACCGAAAGCTTTGTAACTCCCAAAGTTATTTAATTTACTAGGTGAAAAGTTGTATTCAAATTTGCAAGGAAATGTGGCAATTGTGTTTATTGATGAACCCTTCGAGTATGTATCATCCTGTGTTATATCTTTTGTGACCAATCTAGCCATTGCCGACGTTCAGAATGGTCGAAATTAAAAGTAGACGGTTTGATATTCTGGAAACCTTCATCTTCGAAAGCTATGGAAAAATCGACATGCAAAATTTGCAGTTATTGGAAAGTCGACATTTTGCTATATGAATTTACGTTCGTATTGCAATGATAAGCATGCCTGCATACAAAAAGCTGATGAACAGGAAAGTCGATTTTCGACCTTTGTATAGGGTCTTCAACCAGTACGAACATGACCTAGGGCAATCACACCACCTACATATACGTTTTGCTAAAATGTCTGCACGATAGGCATTTCGATTTGAGTACTCATTTTTCAAATGTAAATACCATGAGAGTACAACATCAATCTCAATAGTGGTATTTCTACTGTTACCTGCATCTACTCTATTAATCTTATGTTCAATTTTTTGAATTCAGATCATACACGAATATCTCAGCAGGAGAACTACGCAAAATCCATTTCCATTTTTACCCTAACGCTAAGGAATATTTTTTGGCGCGACACATGAATGTAAGACCAGTAGTAGAGAGTGTTCAAGATGACATTACACTCCATCCATTGTTTTGTATTGTTTAGAGGAAGAATTGTGGACTAGATATTTATGTGTATTTTAGTTTTATCATAATATTGTTAATTTTTGATATCTTTGTTGCTGTATTTTATTTGATTCTATGTATTAATTCTTATTCCTAAAGGCTTTTCTTATTGGTATTCTGTTTGTCAATATATTTTTCTTTTTGACAAAGATCACTATTCCTCGTGGCGTTAATAACGTTGATTTTTGTCGCCGATAAAATTGGCAACGGATAATCTTTTGAAGAAGTTTTCTAGCTAGCGTACTCATAGCCCAACACAAAAAGGGTGATAACGCCGCACACTCTTACAACAACAAAGTGATTTTCCAGGGAAGAAATTTTTAACGTTATTAAAAATTATTCAATTAAAATGAAAATTAAATACCCCAAAATGGTGGCAAAATCGTTTAACCATAGTTTTAAAAGGTTTACCAAAGCGTGGAATTGACATCTACATTCGGCACGAAATTTATTTGAAATTACTTTGTCTTCCGTTTTGGTCCCGCCTGAAAATATTTTTCTTCTTCCACTAATAACTAATTGAAGGCATGACTTCAGTATAGATTTTATAAGTTCTATTTAATTGTCTTTATCCGAGTAAATTCCATTTCTAAAATAAGATATTGTTAATGCATTGTACATCTCATTTTTGCTTAGAGTACAAGCGATAATCGAAGCTTCTAGTAAAGATAAAAAAGGTCACAACTGATATAAGAAATTAAAAAACTTATTTTCTTACATGTGTTATTTCTTATAGGCAAATTACTGTTTATAAGTAAAATGGCTATACATTTGCCAAACTTTCTACCAATAGTTTTATAGACGACACAAACCGTATATTTGAAATACGAGTCACAAGTATGTGAATTGGAAAACTATTGACGAATATGCGAAAATAAATCAAGATACTACTAGACGGAAATGTCTAATAACCCTTCGAATGTAAATATCATATTTATATTTGTTTTAATAATGTATTTAATAGTTTTTTAAACTACGTTTTTTGTGTTTATGAGATTTTATACATGTATGTTAAAAATATTAAAATTTATGTTTTTTTTTTCTTATTTCGGCTCTGGCTCTCGGTGTTGTTTTTATAATATAAAAATACGTTTTACGATTTTTAATCAATTGTTTCGCATAACATCGTTAGCCTTCGACGAGGATCTAAATAAATGACAAAACAAAGGTCGACAATTTATATTTACGTTACAATTTTAAAAAATAATTTATTTCATATCGAATCCCAAAATCCTTCATATAGGAAAATAAATTCATGCCCAATAAAATTGAGAAGAGGAAGAAAACAGTATTAGATAAATAGATTCTCATATTACGGAGCCTACTATGCTATGTGACGGTAACATATTTGAATATTGAAAGCAGAGAATGAAGCCGCAGAACTTTCGATCTACAATTATTTAATATTAGGTTTTTACACTAATTTCGCAAAACTCTTGTTCAAAAAATTTGAATGATGTGCATATTTGATTGTAAGATTGGTTGTACAACTAATCTCATGACCATTCAGACCTAAATTTGATTTTATAATGGATAAATGTCGGCCGCCAAATATACAAATTTTATCGGCTTAGCCGTCAAACCGCCGCCGACGGAGGCAAGATTTTAGTGTCAGCCGCCACCGATAAAAATGGCTCTGCTTCATTCTCTGATTGGAAGAGTTCTACTTTTCATCATTTAAGAGCAGCAGCAATAAAATATTCAAGAGCTCCACCGACAAGCGTGGCCAGTGAACAATTGTTCAGTGCAGCGGGACATCTTTTTTTCGAACGAAGATCATGTTTTTTAGAAAATGTAAAAAAAAAAAGTCCGTTTTTGACACAATTATATCAAATTACTAAATTTTGAATACTGAAAAGTTCTAAAAAATATATAAGACTTGTAATGAATTGTATTTTATTGTTGTTTTTTATGCTTTTGTTCCATAAAATATGCTAATATTGAAGTAAAACACTCCAAACTTATTTAATTACAAATTTTTGCAAAATGTTCGTCTTCAGCCGATTATTACTTTTTTGCGAACATGGGCTGCAGTAACACATATATATCTATGTGTATAGTGGACTGCAATGCTGTCATTTACTTCAATGATTTGTCATATACTGACATGTACCTTTTTGCATATTTGGACTTGTCCTCTTTTTCCATTGTGTGGTTTGTTCTGAAAGCGAGTTGAATCGTGTCCTTGTCATATATTAGAGGTTTTTAGCCTTTCGCAGAATACAGAAAAAAGTAACAGATTTACATATTTCTTTACTGCTTATTAAGATTGTCCTTTTTTGACCTCTCTGCACGTCTTAAAAATTCTTTTTATTCTATATCGTCTTTTTGGCCAAATGTTTATTATTTTTTTTTGTATAAGGTAGTTCGTATTAAATGTGTTCACATGATGCGAAATTGTTCTGGCTGTATGAATTATCCGTGATGTACACTTGAGTCAAGTTGAAAGTCGTTTTGACTGGAATTACAACTACAGTCACAGTCATCATTTTCTCACTAGCAGTTGCTTCACCTGTCAAGGTCATAACACGCCAAAATGTGAATTTTCTTCGATTCACATAGCTCTTACGGTTATCGCTGTAGCGCGATTATCAGCTCGTCAACACTGATGCAATGTTTTCCGAAAACGGTCACAGTCACATCCTTTCCTTCTCTTTGGTCTCCATCAATATCATGCCTATCCTCCCACTTGAACCTGTTTCCATGTGCCTTGTGTTCTGACAACGGTCACACACATTCACATTCGGCTTGTGTTCCGACTACGGTTGCGTCCCAGTCCTCCTTCCTAATATAACGCTCATTTCATGATATCAAAGGGGAAAAAATTGCGTCAAATTAAAATATAAAATTGAAATTGAAATTAGTGAATCGACCATATATTGGATATGGAATCTGGTATGGGGATATTTATGCAAGACACAGTTATAACATAAGTGGTTTATTATAACAATAAAAAAATTCGTTTATGAGACATTTTTTATTTAATGCATATACAACAATAACGAAGGGGACATATACAACAACGCATATACAACAATAACGAAGATTTGGCGTCACCATTGGAGTCCAATTTTCACACAATCAAATTTTGTAATTTGCTGCATGTTACAGTTCCAAGACAAAGTCCACAATTAGTAACAACTGGAGAAATGAATATGTTTACATTGGACATTACGTATAAACTTAAATAACATAATAAGCGCTTGCTTTTCACAGGTGTGGGCAAATCTTCCTTACTTATCCGTTTCTCAGACGATACATTTTCCGGTAGCTATATAACAACAATTGGTGTAGATTTCAAAATACGCACAGTTGTTATAGATGGCAAACGTGTAAAGTTACAAATATGGGATACAGCGGGACAGGAGAGATTTCGTACAATAACAAGCACATATTATCGCGGAACACATGGAGTTATTGTTGTTTACGATGTAACGAATGGTGAATCGTTCGCAAACGTACGCCGATGGTTAGACGAAATTCAAAACAATTGTGATGTTGTAAACAAAGTATTAGGCATGTATCAAGAGAAGAGTATAAAATTTGGTTTTGGCTTGTTGATGTTTGTTTTGCTTATTACCCGTTTCCCTTCTTCTATTATAGTTGGCAATAAGAACGATGATCCCGAACGAAAAGTTGTCATTACTGAAGATGCGCAGCGATTTGCACAACAAATGGACATAGAATTATTCGAAACATCCGCCAAAGACAATATCAAAGTTGAGGAAATGTTCCTTTCGATAACGAGACAGGTCCTCCAGCACAAGTTGCGTACCGCACAAAACGAACAACAGAAAGATACCATCAATTTGAAAAAATCCAACAAACCAAAAAAGAGTAAATGTTGTAGTTGAAATCGAAAGATTTCGATATCTTTTAGACCACCACCACCGCCGTCGCTTTCATTCTATTTCCAACAGTCACCATGCAAATCTTTCCAGAAGATGCAGAAACAACGCAGAGAAACAATATCGGGAATTTTTAAAATAAGAATGTAAAAAAAAGAATATTTTGTATAAAAATATCCTAATTTTATATGAGAAAAAGTAATATAAGATCACCT
The DNA here is from genome assembly GCF_050003625.1 of Haematobia irritans. Taxonomy (NCBI): domain Eukaryota; kingdom Metazoa; phylum Arthropoda; class Insecta; order Diptera; family Muscidae; genus Haematobia; species Haematobia irritans. The sequence continues at coordinate 67,732,581 of NC_134399.1, read as the reverse complement.
CAGAAAACAACCCCTTCAACTGGTGCATATAATGATCGAATATATATAGTCTACCAAGGAACACTTTTTAAATTGATATTATACATCATATGGTAGCGATTCCTTTGCATCTCATCTGAGTACATACAATCTATGTTAGATTTTCCTCCTTTGCTTTTTCTAGAATGTTTTTTTGTTTATTGTCATTCAGTTCTTCTACGTGTGTGTGTTTTTCCCCACCCTCTACTCCTCACAGCATAGAGTTTTGCTGAAAGCACTAAAACATGGTTTATTACTTCCTTATTAATCCTAAATTTTTTCCTTGTTTTATTTCTTACAAATTTTAAGTGAAAATGTCTTATCAATCAATATTTATGTCTTGTAAAGCAGAACAAACCACAACAACACTCTTATTAAAATTATTACTATTTAAATATATTATTTAGATTAAATCATGAATTAATCATAAATGGCAAACTATATAATTTTTAATTTAAAATTCTATTCAGCTCTATATAAAAAGCATATTTATATGATATGATCAATTTATAAAAGAAGAAAGAGAGGAGAAGCCCCCAAACATAAATAAAAAAATCATAATACATATTTTAAATATTTTGCAATTTATTGTGTTGTTTTGTTATTGTTGGTTTTTAGTTTTCCTAAATCTTCACATTACAGTTTAGTTTCAGCTTAAAAACATATTAAATATGGTTTGAAAGACATACCGACATTAAATACAGTTCGGCATTAAAATGATTAGCGAAAAGGCCTTTACATAGAATGTTTTTTTCTGATTCAATCGCGAAATTAATTGATCCATTTTTTAATATTAATTGAAATATCTTCAATCACGAAAATTGTAGTATCAATCACAATTTTAATTAAGCATAAAAAATACTTAATTAAAAATTTAATTGATTTCATTAGCACATTTCAATTAAGTGTTAATTGAATCAATCAAAAATTTAATTGATGTTGATTGCAAAACTCCATCAATTTTTTATAAAAACCGTAAATGCTTTCTGATTTTGTTTTTTATTATTTAAAAATTTATTGTTTCTATTAAATTTTTAATTAAAATCATTTAATAAATCATTTGTATAACTGACTTCCGAGTTTGATTAAAAAGTAAATTGTATGAATTAATTTTTTCATTGAAGAATCTTCAGCTTCAATCAACGTTTTAACTTTTGTTTTTCTGGGAAGTTCGATTTAATTTCTTTCTGAATTCACAGAAATTATCCAGATGATTACTTTATAGTTTCACTGCAATATGCTAATGAGGATGAGGAAGTTCCGGAACATTGGTTATCCTTCTAGTTCAACTAATCTAAACAGTCATGTGCATATATATCCAAAGGAAATAATACATGAATGACATATTTGCATTGAATTTGATCGTTTGGCTCAACGAAAATGTGGAAAAATTAATTGCATTATAAAATTTCCACATAAGGGCTTAATCAAGACACAAATAAGAGACAGAAGTTGTCCTCTTTCATATTTGATGTATCTTTGTGTGTGTTTTTTTTTACAAATTTTATAGTATTCAAATTACGTTTTACAAACAATTTCTATGTGATTTTCATTTTCGTATGCAATTAATCCTATTTTGTTTGTTTACTAACAATTTACTATTTATTTAATTTATATTAAATAATTCATATGTCAATTTGATAAGAAGAGAGATTATTATGAAATAATAATGAACTCCCCATTATCAAATTAGGAAAATACTTTTGATGTGGCAGCAGTTCGGTGTATGGTAGAGCTCGTCCGAAGCATCGGCATTCGACCAAAAATCGATAATCGGGCACGAATCGGCCTTCGGCGTCAAGAAACCGATTAACCGAAGCCGAAGCTTTTTAAATAATTTATTTCATATTGAAGTGTGCAAGTGATGAATTTGTCTTAGTCAAAACACCCAGTAAAAATTAAACGTTAAAAAGGATTTTGTTGAAAAAAATATTCTAATATTGTATATTTCTTTAATTACAAATTTGAGGAAAATAATCGGCTTCGGCCGAGTATTGCTTTGTTTGCCGAACATCGGCTTCGGCCAAAAAACCCGCTTCGGTCGAGCTCTAGTGTATGGACCCCAATTCGACCAATGTGACTGCGGTTATCTTGTATGTGTAGCTCCTTTCTCATTAAATGGTCTATTTTTTGTCAGTTCAGCATCGAATCAGACCCCTAATATACCATATTTTTACATTTTTTGTCACCTTTCAATCACGATGTGCCACTAAATATCACACATTTTAGATTTGTGTGCCACCTTTCCTTCATGATGTGCCACTTTTTAATTTTTATACCTGCGCCACACTGTGGAACAGGGTATCATAAGTTAGTTCCTATGTATCATAAGTTAGTTCCTATGTTTGAGAAGGAGACGAGATAGACATATGGAGTCTTTGGCAATATTGCTCAGGGAGGCTCCTGAGTCGATATAGCCATGTCCGTATTTATGTGAACACATTCTTGTAATCAAAGTCTAGGTCGCAATTTTAGTCGACTTCAAATTTGGTACAAGTATGTATTGTGGGTCAGAACAGAACCCTATTGATTTTGGAAGAAATCGGTTCAGTTTTTGATATAGCTCCCATATATATTATTCGCCCAATATCTACTAATATGGCCCCAGAAGCCAGAATTTCAGCCTAATTTACTTTAAATTTTGCAAAAGGAGTACAATTGATAGTATCGTAAAGTGAGCCGAATTTGGTTGAAATCGTTTCAGATTTGGATATAGCTCCCATATATATCTTTCGCCTAATATGGACTTATATGGCCCCAGAAGCCAGAGTTTTGCCCAAATTTGGTTTAAATTTTGAACAGGGAGTAGAATTAATATTATAGCTATGCATGCCAAACTTGGTTGAAATCGTTTCAGATTTGGATATACCTCCCACATATATGTTTTTCTTATTTCGGCAAAAATGGTCAATATACCAACATTTTCCTTGTAAAATCGACACTGCTAAATCGAAAACTTGTAATAATGACTTAAATTTTACCATACTTCTAATACATAGCTATCCACCGATAAATGATAAATACACTTTTGCAAAGTTGCCTAAAAATTGCTTCAGGTTTAAATGTTTCCCATATTTTTATACCCACCACCATAGAATGGTGACGGGGGTATAATAAGTTTGTCATTCCGTTTGTAACACATCGAAATATCGATTTCCGACTATATAAAGTATATATATTCTTGATCAGGGAGAAATTCTAAGACGATATAACGATGTCCGTCTGTCCGTCTGTCTGTCTGTCTGTTGTAATCACGCTACAGTCTTCAATAATGAAGCAATCGTGCTGAAATTTTGCACAACCTCGTCTTTTGTCTGCAGGCAGGTCAAGTTCGAAGATGGGTTATATCGGTCCAGGTTTTGATATAGTCCCCATATAAACCGACCTCCCGATTTGGGGTCTTGGGCTTATAGAAATCGTAGTTTTTATCCAATTTGCCTGAAATTTGAAATCTGGAGGTATTTTATGACCATAAAGAGGTGTGCCAAAAATGGTGAGTATCCGTCCATGTTTTGGTATAGCCCCCATATAGAACGATCTCCCGATTTTGCTTCTTGGGCTTATAGAAACCGCAGTTTTTATTCAATTTACCTGAAATTGGAAATCTAGAGGTATAGTAGGACCACTAATACGTGTGCCAAAAATGGTGAGTATCGGTCCATGTTTTGGTATGGCCCCCATATAGACCGATCTCCCGATTTTGCTTCTTGGGCTTATAGAAACCGCAGTTTTTATTCAATTTACCTGAAATTGGAAATCTAGAGGTATTGTAGGACCACAAATACGTGTGCCAAAAATTGTGAGTATCGGTCCATGTTTTGGTATGGTTCCCATATAAAACGACCTCCCGATTTGGGGTCTTGGGTTTATAGAAAGCGTAGTTTTTATCCAATTTGTCTGAAATTGGAAATCTAGGGGTATTTTTGGACCATAAAGAGGTGTGCTGCAAATGGTGAGTATCGGTCCATATTTTGGTATAGCCCCCATATAGACCGATTTCCCGATTTTACTTCTTGGGCTTCTAGAATCCGAAGTTTTTATCCTATTTGCCTGAAAGTGGAAATCTAGAGGTATTTTCGGGTCATAAAGAGGTGTGCCGGAAACGGTGAGTATCGGTCCATGTTTTAGTATAGCCCCCATAAGAACGATCTCCCGATTTAACTCCTTGGGTTTCTAGAAACCGTAATTTTTATCTGATTTGCCTGAAATTGTAAATATTCTGGTATTTTAGGCGCGGTCCATTTGGTAATGCCTCCATATAGTCGACTTCACTTGAATTGCTTGAAACTCAATGTAAAATTTCCAGATTTTACTTCTACAGATTTAAGATTTCAAATCAAGACGTTATTTTATAATTTTCTTGCACACTTACAAGAGATGTTAATGATTCCTCTAAAACTCAAACAAAAATGGTTCTTATAAATCCAGAATCTGAAATCTTGAAATCTTTCAATTTATCTTCGGGAAGTGTCCTCAAGTCCCCAAGCCCTCCTAAAATTTCAAAGAAAACCCTAATATTTGGTTCATGGTGGTGGGTATTTAAGGTTCGGCCCGGCCGAACTTAGTGCTGTATATACTTGTTTTTAGTAACATTGTGTTCCACCTCAGGACATAAGCCAACTTAAATTTTAAGTCTATAGAGTTTGTAGAAGTCTAACATATGTTGTCCGTATGGAGTCAGATTTAAATATATGTATATAGGAAAAAAAAACCTTTATATATAGCACCCAACACTCTTGACGGATTTGATATGGTATCGAAAATGTGGATCTAAAAAGTGGTGCAGGGTATAATATAGTCGGTCCAGCCCGACTTTAGAATTTCCTTACTTGTTATTCATTTTATTCTTCAATCGAAATAGAATAATCATCTTCCAAAAGCAAGAATCGAATCATTTTTCTGAATTGTAACTCTGAATCCTTTTTTAAGCACTTAATATTCCATCACTAACGCGCTTTACAGACTATCAGTTATTCCGGACGACAGTGCTCGTGTTGAACATATCCCATATATTGTGCACATTATAAGTTAAGTCCGAAGGCATAATCGATTCTGCTGTATGTTTATGGGATCGATAACACATTTACCAATTATTTAGTCATCGCCGACAAGTCTTATCGATCCGACACACTGTAAGATTCTTTACAAACACCGACATTCCGTCCGGAATAACTGATAATCTGTAAAGCGCATAAGTGGCAACCTTTGGCACAACGAATTTTCAACATTTCGTACATGATACAATTATTTAATTGTATCATGATTTCGTAAACTTGTTTATTTGGCTTTTGAAAGCGAAGAAGGTTCAGTAGTTTTTGTTTTTTTTTTTAATTATGATATTCAACAAATTAAGTTTCTAACGACTATTTTCATGTAGCTCCGTTAGGTTTTAACTGCCAGTTAATAGAAAGTTAATTGCAAATATCTTTTATCCAGTTAACTTTAGCTGAAAGATTTCCATTAATTAAGCTCCTAACTGGCATATAAAATATATAGACCAGATGACAGATATGTCTATATTTCGGTTTAAATTTTCGTTACCTAACGTAACACTAACGGAGATTCATGAAAATGGGGGTAAAACAAAAAATTGTACATTGGTTATGCAAGGCAGTGGTTGACTTATGGTGTATGGTGGACACCAGCACTTCAACGGTCGACTCTCCGGAACAGTGCTGTTCAAAAAAGAATTCCTGATTGGGTTATTAAATGGCGTTATAATGTTCCAAACGGCACATCATTTGACATTTGCAATGCATTCGGTTAAAGTGGCAGTCGGATTAGTTTCAGGCTCACTTAGACTATTCAGTCCATTGTGATATACAATGTATTAGTCTGGTTCATATAGATTCGGGAGTGTCTACAGTTATCCATAAATATCCTACTGACTCCAAACTTCCTTCTGATTTTAAAACACACCGTTGAGTTATGACCACTAAAGGAGATTAGATTAAGTCGCCCTTGACGGGCCAAAATCTTAATGTCCAGGGCTTGGGCCAGAAACAAAAATTGGGTTCCCAATTCACTTCCATTTGCTCTATAGTTAAAAATGCTTTTGTCGACACAAAATTCCAATTCAATTCCCTTTTAAAGAGTTGATTTGTTTAGCCTATGGATCGATTGATAATAAATAATTCCAGCAAGGCATCGTTCCTTAAATTTTTCTTGAGGTACAAAAACTTTTGTTGTCGATGGCTGATGAAAAAAGCCCAACTTAACAGAGATGAATCGATCCGTGTTCAGTTGACTCTTAGGGCCTGACTTGGTCATTGCCCAATTTGATAGTTTCAGAATGAGCCTCTACTGGTCCTTAAAGTTGGCATCCCAGTGGATGAATATTTTTGTTCCGAATCATAACCACATTTCTGTTCAGCTTGATGGTATGTATTTATATATTGTTTACAAATGTAAATTCTTTGTTTCCATAACCTGTTTGGAAGAGTAACTGATTGCAATTTTATTTCTCACAGGTGTGGGTAAAACTTCCTTACTACTACGTTTCTCCGATGATACTTTCAATTCATCGCACATATCCACAATTGGAGTAGATTTTAAAATTCGTACATTTACCATAGACGATCAGCAAGTGAAAGTACAAATTTGGGATACAGCAGGGCAGGAGCGTTTTCGTACGATAACCAGTACATATTATCGTGGTACACATGGCGTAATAGTAGTTTACGATGTAACAGATGGTGGATCCTTTCAAAATATCCGCAAATGGCTTCAGGAAATACACGAGAATTGTAATGCGGTAAATATAGTATTAGGTATGTAGTAAAGGAATTGAAAGTACTAAAATCGCAAATAATAAAAATATGCAACATTAATATTTAAATGACTCTTGAAATTATTTTATAAACACATATGGCTTCCAATATTCTAAGCAAAACATTCCTCCAGTATTTACGATACGTTTTATTGTTGCAGTGGGAAATAAAAATGATGATCCGGAAAGAAAAGTTGTAGATACCGAGGATTCGCAAAGATTTGCCCAAAGCATGGGTATACAACTATTTGAAACATCTGCAAAGAATAACACTGGTGTGAATGAGATGTTCCATTCGATAACGGAGCAAGTACTAAGGCACAAATTACAAATGGCAAAAGAAGAAGAGGATCAGAAGAAATTGATCTTAAAACCAGATAAATCCAATAAACCCAAAAAGAGATGTTGTTAAAAATAGAATAATATGGACTCATGCCATAGTATTACAAACTTTTATACTTGTCTATGTAAAGTTAAATTCTACGCATTTAAAAAAATCTGTTTGTATTTATTAAATGTATATTGTTCTTTAAATACATACATATAATAAAATGTATTATTTTTTTGTTTATAATTTAATTGTTGAGAATATTGTAAAGAAATAATTATACAAAATAAATCTAACAAAGAAATTTACTGCAGTATAGCCGTTTTCTTGTTAGAGAACACGGATTGGCCAACATCTCTTGGAATATTTCAGATCTGCCAATCTGCACCTTTTTTATTTTCAATCTATAATTGCAGATCCTTTGTGTGTATACTGAAATGTACTCTTCGATATTTTATTATTTGTTATGTACTAAATTCTATATCAAAAAAGGAGTTCGTAATTTACTCCAATTTTTAAGCAGATCTGACACTGTACTAATGCTAATTTTCAACCATAACAATAGCTCACTGGCCTTGTTGTAGCCCCAGGCGTCGGAGAATAAGTTCAAATTAGAAGCAGGAAAATATGAAGATTAAATATTTTTACCATCATCCTTCAGCGAGACGGTTCTTTTTACACCCAAAAAATTTTGTTATTCATAACAGAAAAAATGTTTGCTAAAACAGTAGTTTTTGTCTGCTTAGTAGAAAACATTTAATATATTCGCTGGTATAGTAAACAAATACAGCTGAATTATCCTACGTGTTTGCTAAATATTTTTGTAAAACATCTCTACTGAAATATCACACTGCTTAGTTTAAATAGCTCACATTTTTGTCCTAATTTTAGTTGGACTAAAAATGTTATCTTCAATATTGTACACCTTTGTTGTTATGGTTAGAGAGCCGCGTTAGTGTTAGATTAATAGTATTTAGATTTATTACAGAATTATTAAATGTTCAGGTACTTGCTAAGAGTAATATGTTTATTGACCTTGAAGGTTTTATATTACTGTATGATTCAATAAATAAATAAATAAAACCAACCTGTTTGCCGTGTGAGGTCTCTTTCGTTCGGTGCTACTGGGGTGGACGTCCTTCGAACAGAATTAACAGCTTCATCTACAGTATTCTCATGAATCCTATTCAGACCCGTCTGGTACGCTGCCCGATACTTTTGTAGTTAGGACCGTCCTATGGCATAGCTTAAGGTGGTTTAGGCGGTATAGTATTTAGCGACATCCTGACTGATAGTTGGAAGCTGGATGGTACGGTTTTGCCTAATGAGGAGAGAAGGGAGGCTACGATTCACACTTGCTCGAATATTTGCCTGTCTTCTGTAGTGGGATCGCCCTACTCATTAAACCAGACATCGTTATGAGTGATTCCAATGACGAATTGAGCAATCTGGACAGGTACTCAACTCCCAGACCGTTTAATATGAGCATCGAACGGATCCCACCGCCTTGGATAATTTTAAATTGTTAATGACATCTGTAATTTCGACTGGGGTAAATTTTGGGGTATCGATGACTAGAGGAGTCGCCCACTGTGGTATCACAGTTATATAAAAATTCTTGCTTGCAGCAAGTACACAGGTAATCACAGGTTAGTAGTCTTTTAGAGTTGCCATAAACAGATCGAGATCAAATTCTATCTTATCGATGTTGCCGAAGGCTCTATGAGAAATCCCCCTCCCCCCAAAAAAGCACAATAAGTATACACGGTCTTAAATTCGGCCATACCGAATCGTATGTGCCCTCCACCGTGGATTGCATAGAAACATTCGATCAAACAGATCGAATGTAATTTGCTTTTCCTGGCGGCTGAAAAACTAAAATCAGAGGATCGATTTACACGGGGGCTATAGGTAATTATGGATCGATATGGACCACCTTTTGCATTGTTTTAAGAGGCCACAAACTAACACCATTTAACAAATCTCAACAATCCCACGGCGGCGGGTTCTACGCACCGGATTGACCCGATGGATACCAGCTATCGGCCAGCGGCTGCCACCTCAGTGTACGTGTTGTCTCGTCCGTTTTTTCGTGTTGGAGAAGGTGCATCCCGGGGAGCCTTCTCCGCCTGCTTTTGGTCCGAGCCGGGATAGAGGAAAACCCCGGACCATGGTACTGTGCCGTCTGCCGAAATCGAATTCACCATCGCTCGGTTTCGGTGAGGTGTAACCGGTGCATGGAATGGGTGCACTTCCGGAACTGCTCCGGCCTAACATCGCTGCGGGAGTATAGTCAAACTGACTTCGTGGCAGGATGCTGTGCCAATGACAGCAGCAGTGGGTCATCTGATTATGTGACCCCACCGACTTCTCCCGCACAACAATATTCTCCGCCGCAGCATCTTACACCGAATATTGTTGTACCAGTCCCGGAGAGTGCATCATTTTTGCAATTTAATTGCAACGGGCTCCGTGGTAAGATTAGTGAGATCGTAGACTTTATGAATCGGAAAAGGATAAGGGTCGCGGCGATCCAGGAAACAAAACTGAATCCCACCTGAAGCCTACGACATTGTGATGGGTACAATGTCCTACGGAAGGATCGCACAAGAAATGGAGGTGGTGGCCTGGCTTTCATATTACACCGTTCCGTGCAGTATAGACCTATCACGCTTGTGCTAGACACTAATGACCCGTACATGGAATGTATGGGGGTAGCAGTTAAGTGTGGGGCTGCCGAGATAGAGCTATACAATGTGTACATACCGCCGGTTGGTAGCTGTGCTCCTGGTTATAGCCCAAACATTGAGTGGTTGTTGAGCGGGCATAACCGATTGGTTCTAGGAGATTTTAATGCCCACCATGAACTTTGGCATTCTCTCCTGGGTAATGACCAGAGGGGCATAGCTTTGGCAGAGCAGATAGACGACTCCACATTTTGCACGGTGAACGAACGAGGCCCCCACGAGAATTATGGGTGACTGCAGCAGTTCGCCAGATTTATCGTTAGCATCGCCTGGTCTGATAAATGACGTCTCCTGGCAACCCGTCATTTCATTGGGTTCGGACCACCTCCCCATAATTCTCACCATCAACCGACCCTCCGATTTCATAACCTCTGAACGCCGGACGTTTATTAATCAAAAGAAAGCCAACTGGGAAGGCTTCAGAGAATACACCGATCGCCGCTTCAGTGAGCTCCCGTCCCCCTCACATGTTCATGTTGCCCAGAGGGAGTTCCGGGACATCATCAACGCAGCAGCCGCTCGCTTCATACCCGCTGGTCGAATTGCCCAGGTGAGGCCCAACTTCCCAGCCGAAGCGGCGGGACTCGCAGACGAGCGTGATGAACGCCGTCGTGCTAACCCTGCTGATCCTAGAATCAGAGAACTAAATCTAGAGATTAGTAAGATAGTCGACGAGCACAAGCGGAACACTTGGTTAGAGCACCTGAAGCAATGTAACTTAGGAACAGGAACTGGTAAATTGTGGTCAACAGTTAGAGCCCTCTCGAACCCCTCCACAAGGGATGATGGGATTTCAGTCACATTTGGCGACGTGACTGTGACTGATCCGAAGAGGTGCGCCAAATACTTCAACCGACAGTTTGTCGAGCATCCCGAGAGTGATAGAGCGAAAAGGAGAGCCACCCGTCGTGTACGTGGTCTCCGAGCCGATGACACACCACAATTTACTGCAGCCGAAGTTACCAATGTCATCAACAGCGCGAAACCATCTAAGGCGCTGGGCCCTGACGGAATTTCAATGCTAATGCTGAAGCATCTGGGAATACTGGGAGTTGAGTACCTGACCAGGCTCCTCAATTTGTCTTTGGAATCACACATTATACCCGATGTCTGGAAAATGGGAAGGGTGATTCCACTACTGAAACCGGGCAAAGATTCGAGCAAAGGTGAATCGTACAGACCGATATCCCTTCTTTCGCCAGTAGCCAAGACACTTGAGGCATTACTCCTCCCCAGCCTTGTGGAGAATTTTCCAGCTGCCCACCATCAACATGGATTCCGTAAGGTACATAGTACGACAACAGCCTTACATGCCATTTCGACACATATTAATAAGGGACTTAACCAGCCCAGGCCGTGTCACAGGACGGTCCTCGTGGCGCTTGACCTATCGAAAGCATTCGATACGGTCAACCATGCCACATTATTTGAGGACATCGAGAATACGTCCCTACCGGCAGGAGCGAAGCGTTGGGTGCTGAATTATATGTGTGGACGCCAGTCGTACGTGGAATTCAGGGACAGAAAGTCAAGACCGCGTAGAGTTAAACAGGGAGTTCCCCAAGGTGGGGTGATATCTCCGGCACTGTTTAACCTCTACATGTCCTCGATTCCACCCCCTCCTGACGGCGTCGAGATTGTATCATATGCGGATGACTGTACAATCTTGGCATCTGGGCCCAATGTTGATGACATTTGCGATCGGTTGAACGTCTACATAGCTAATCTTACCAGTTATTTCACTGCGAGAAACTTGAGGATATCCCCCACCAAATCCTCAGCCACACTATTTACTACATGGACGGCAGAAGTGCGCAGGGAGTTGAATATCAGAGTCGATGGAGTAATAATTCCGACCACAAATTACCCCAAGATTCTTGGGGTCACATTCGACAGCCTTTTTAGGTCATCTGCCCATGCTTATTTGTAATAAGCTCCGTGGTAGAAACAAGGTCCTCAAGTCACTAGCCGGCAGTACTTGGGGTGCGGACAAAGAAACCTTGCTAACTACTTATAAGGCAATTGGCCGGTCAGTGGTAAACTATGCAGCGCCAGTGTGGACACCGCAGACCAGTGATACGCAGTGGAATAACATACAAACCTGTCAGAACGCTGCTCTTAGAACTGCGACTGGGTGTCTCCGCAGCACACCCCTGGATCACCTTTATGTGGAGACAAAGATCATCCCTGTGCGAAGACACAACTACATGTTGTCAAAGCAGTATCTCCTGGGTTGTTATCGCAGTAATCATCCAAACCACCATCTTATGGATACACAACCACCACCCAGGAACGTAAGGGTTGATATACATAATCTAGAGCGCGAGATCCAGCGCTATAAAAGAGAGCCTCTAGATCAAGCAGCGTACCAGGCAGGTTTGAACAGGATTCATGAGGATACTGTAGCTGAAGCGGTGAGAAGCTACAAGGTTAATCCTGTTCTTGGAGTCCGACCACCGCCCATAGCACCGGAGGAAAGAGACCTCCCACGGCAGACTAGGGTAGTTTTGGCCCAATTAAGATCAGGCAAGTGCAGCCGCCTCAATTCCTACTTATCGGTGATTGATAGCAGCGTAGCTGACGTTTGTCCAATTTGCAACCAAGGGCCACACGACACGCGTCATCTTTTCTCTTGCCCAGCCAAACCAACCCGACTTACCACCAGATCACTCTGGACACACCCCATCTTAGTCGCAGAGTTCCTTGATCTGCCAACAAGCTGATGTACCAAGCGTATAACATGAAATGGATGAGATCACAATAAACTGTTACAACAACAACAACAAATCTCAACCGGATCCAAAGAAATTTGCTCCACCAAGAAGCTCCGCAAGCCAAATCTGGGGGGTCCCATTTGCAATACCAACCTACATCAATAACAACTACTTGTGCCAAGTTTCAAGTCGATAGAATGCTTCGTTCAAAACTTAGCGTGATTTAAATAGACGGATGGACGGGGATCGCTAGATCTACTCACGACCCCGAATATACTTTATGGGGTCCGAGACCAATATTTCGATGGACTACAAAGGAAATGACAAAGTATAGTATACCCTCATCTTATGGCGGAGGGTTTACAAATGCGAACACTACGCCGCCACGATCTGCGTGGCGCTGTCGTATCACGAGGCGGGCGTCCTGTAAACGACGATAAGTTGTTTCCAATACCTATAAGGCATAAATGGAATTTTTACTTCAATCATATAAGCAATAGCCTGTGAGAATATGCATTGGGGAATTTTTCATGCTTGAAATTCTCAATTTTGTACAAAATTTTTAGGGGGTTTTCAATTTTGTTTTTAGGGTTTTAAACAGGGAGCCATTTTAACACAGGAAAAAAACCAATCAGAACAAGATTAGCACAAACAGGTTCTGAGGAATGACCACCCGAATTGCAGTAAAACAACAAAATTAATTTTGATTGTAGTATGTATGTATTTCATTGAAGATTGTGTAATATTTATATATGTTTTAAGTCAGTTAATTGTTGTTCAATACTATACGTAAGACACTGCTATTTTTTACTTAACAATTATTTTATCATATTATCGGTTCCAATCAAAGGTCACCATTCTGTGTGTACAACGCTAGTAACGTTGCTCATAAATCAATTGATTCGAAATTTTATCTTAAAGATAACTTATTGCAAAGCATTGGTGATCTGTGTTGTTCGTTTAAATATTTGCAGTACTTTTATGTATTATTAAACTATATCATAATTTGTTATTTAGTTCCGAGTACTTATGAACGAAAGTGTGTATGTGTGTGTGTAAATGGATTAAATACTATAGATGATTTGTATTAATTGGCTTACTAAAACTAAAAATATATATAATTAAATAATAATATTATTATTATAGTTAAGTATGTGTTGTGTTGTGTTTTTTTCAAACATTTTAGCTTGAAAATACGGAATGTTTGAACACATTTGTTCATTATATTTAGTAATTAGGAGACATTTGATTTTTATAAATTAAGTAGTGCAATAAAATAAAAACAGAATACTTTTACAATTAATCTCTACTAATGATAGTAATCTCTACTCATAATAGTAATACGAACATTGAAAAAAATTAGATAAATTAAAAGATATGTATGTACAATAAATAAGCATGTATATTAAAAAAAAGCTGCAGCGAGTTTATTATGTCATAAAAGAAGTGTATATAACCCAAAGCTTATTTGGGCTAGGAGAAACACTTAGAGAAAGTTCCGCCAGTAATGGATCTTGATGTGAAAAGCAATGTCTCTGTAATACTGAATTAAATTGGTTATAATTACTAAACTTTAACTTTAATGTAATTCTCATCAAAAATAAATAGTATATATACATTAACAATTTGATTTCTGAGTTATTCGAATGAATACCCGTATTTAAAGATTTTTTGTTTGTACCTGGACATGTATATTTCTTGAAGACCAATTAACTTCATAACTTAACCAATTAACTTCATAACTGAAAAAAAACTTATCACACTATACGAAGTACTACTGTGGACAAAAATTGTAAGACTTTTTAATTTGGCACGTCTAAACCTGCCAATTATTTCGTGCGAAAATTTCAGTGTTCCATGACTATCTGTTTTTTATATGTGGAGTATAACTGTTTTTTGTGCGAAAACTTAGAAAAACATTTTCGCTTTGATGTCTATCAGCAATTCCGAGGGTTGCCAAAAAATAAAAAAATAATCTACCAAATTTTTAGGAAATTCTACCAAACTAAAAAAAAATATTTTTTATTATTTATTTATCTTAGGAGCTACAAGGTTATTAAACGAGATGTTATCATAATCGACTTTGACCTTGTTCAATAATTATCAAACATTGAGATGAAACATTTCGTAAATGCAGACTGCCTTGGAACATACAAAAACATTTTCCTCTGGGCATGGTTAATGTTCATATGAATAGTGCGGAATTTACAGAATGCATCAAAATATACTATTCACTTTTAGTGAGCATTTTGAAGAATCTACCATAATGGCATAAATTCTACCCAACAGCAAAACATCTACCAATTTTATATATAAATATAAAAATTCGACCATCTGTGGCAAACGCGTCAAAAGTGAGTCGAATCAAAAATAAAAAAACACGTCAAAGCAAGTAAAAAATCAAAAGCTTTATTCTTCGGTCATCGGGGGATGAAGCCTTCCAAATATGTTTCGAAAGGCAACACTGTC
Source organism: Haematobia irritans (assembly GCF_050003625.1). Lineage (NCBI taxonomy): Eukaryota > Metazoa > Arthropoda > Insecta > Diptera > Muscidae > Haematobia > Haematobia irritans. Next base: position 67,717,536 of record NC_134399.1, on the reverse strand, counting down.
AAGAAGGCCAATACTATTTGAGTATTACTCGTCATTTCTGAAGCCATTATTAAAACGTAAACGGAATTATGGGATAAAAACTCTTGGTTGTTGCACCCCAATAATACGCCGTCGGATACCGTAATGATTTTTCCTGTTTTTCGCCAAAAATTCAACCAATACCGTTTCACATTGGGAGTCTGAGAGATTATTTTGAGAGGGCGCGATATATTTGTCAGAATAAAAAAGTATTTTAAAATAACGAACAAAGTCACCATATTTTGGTCGAAACACACAATTTCGTGATATAACGTGACGAAATATGTAAATCACATATGAAAATAATTCATATGATAACTTGAAGATATAAATCTGGAAACATGTTATGACCACAAACAAAGCAATTAATTGGAAATATCCATTTACAACTTTTTACAAAATCGCAATTAGCATTTTTTCTTTCGCGAAAATGGCTTACCACTGACCTTTGTTACATTTTTAAACTTTTCTGTAAATACATAGAAATCCGAAAGGATATTATACCAATTATCACTAAATATTGGGGAATATGATTAAAAAAAAAGAAAACGGAATGGAAATATACAAAAATATACAAAAGTTATACGGATCGGGGAAAATAAATACATATCAGAAAACTATAGCCACCCAGCAAAAACTAGGTAACCACATCTCATTACAATTGACATTACCAGGAGTAAAGCTGTCATTACACGTTGCATTACATTGCGGCGAGTTATAATGACTAACTTGTAATGACAAAAATAAATACTTCTCGGTAATTTTCGAATTGTTATTCTCAAATTTTTAGGCAGTTGTAGTTAATATAATTATTCACATAATCGAGCACTTACATAAAAAATCAAAAAGAATATGTAATGTAACGGTAATTCTGAAGATTTTTCCGTTAGGAATTTTTTATAACAAATATTTCATAATAATTGTGTTTAATGACATTATCATATTATGCTTTAAATAAATGCTTTCTTATACCTCATTCACATTACACTTCCAAAATGCGTTTAAACTAAATTTCAAATGTCATTTGCCTTATAAAAAAGAGACTTAAAATCCACTTTTAGTAGATTTCGAACCTTATGTGAATTGGCTATTGGATATATTGTATCGTAATTCACGAATCCAACTACCTTAAACAACCTACATTTATTTCTATTTTAAGTGTGAAATTAATTTGAGTGTAATCTTATTTAGATTATTTATTAGAATTTTTGTTTATTTATACAATATTCGTTTCTATTCAAGTAGTTCTCCTATTACAGCACCACTCGCCATATTTTGATCCATTGTAATCGGCGATAGAAATCAATATTTTCGAGATTTGGTTGCCTGAGACAATAAGTGGCTATTTTGCAAGTTTTGGTGGATCTACGAATAAGTCATTACATATTAGGTGATTATATGCTTTAAATGCACTACTTATTTTATGGCCGATAGTATGCCTGGGAAGAAGTACTTCCCTCCTAGGACATGCGTATGTAAATGTAATCCGAAGCGATGCCAATTAATAAGTGGTTATTAATTTTTAAATAGGCTTACCTACAAGATTACCGGGTAATGAGAGTTTTTGCTGGGCAATTGCGACGAATTCATTTGAAAGAGCTTCCAATGGATGGGCGAAGTACCATCAACGCATCACCGAATTTTCTCTGGAATACGTAGTCAAGGGCATTGCATTGCATGCAGTGCTAAAGATGCATACAGGGCACTTATCAAATATAATCGGTGTGAACCAAATAGTGTTAAACCCTTGCAAACAAAATTTTATATTGGAATTTCATATTTAGTTAATTTTTTTCGGGACTCCAAAAGTCCAAATAGAAAAACTTACATATATTTATTGGAGCAAGACTAACTTTTTGTCACCTTTCTAAAACAAACTCAAATATTTGTCTTATTTGGATCGTTTGCAGAAATCAAATTTTAAATGTAGTTATATTAAAGAAAATTAAAGTTAACTCAGAAAAGCAATATTTAAAAGAGTCAATACCATATATCATAAATGCACTTACATTTTTTCTGTAATTTTTTAAATCTTTTACATGCTCGTACGATTGTGCCTTCTTTTGTGTAAATACAAACCCGCTGCTTGGGCAAAGGCTGAACCGCATATTTTGCATATGTATTTCTTTACAGCATCATGTATTTGTTTGTGGTTTTGTAGATTTTTAGCTGACCTAAATGATTTACCACATACTTCGCATGGATGCTCCTCTTCATTGTGAGTCTTAATATGTTCCATCATTCCTGATCGTGATGCAAATTGTCTTCCACAATTTGGAAAGCAACATTGATTTTTAACATATGCCTTTGAGTCCTGAGGTGATGGCGGATCGTATGAAGAAACGTCACCTGTGATTAATTCGGCATTATTGTCGGGTACTATGTTGTTTAGATCGGGCAAAAGTAGTTCATCATTGTGTCTTCGCATGTGTTCATCGTAATTACTCTTTTCACGGAAGCTAGCTGTACACAAGTCACAGTGATATTTGACTTCTTTAAGGACGGGCATTATGGGTTTAACATCATTGTAGGCCAATGGCGGTATATCATTGTAGGTCAAAGGTGGCATACTACTACTACTACCTTGACTCATACCACTGCCAATAGATGAAATTGAATGCTGGGATTGTGATTTGTGTTGATGAGACATCTGATGGGTATCTAATTCTCTTGGTGTATTCATAATCATCGGACAATGGTCACATTTGAAGGGCGCCACATCAGCATCCATGAAAGTCATATTTTCGTAATAACTGTAGGAAGGTGTAAATGGTCTACCAGCCATTTCACACATAATTCTTTCTTGCTTTTGCTTGGAATAGTCAAACCTTAACTGTGAGATTCGTTTAGATATTTGTATAGTAGAGACTTCAATGAATGGCGCTAGTTCGACTGCCATTCTATGCAAAGCTTCTCCCCGTTTCTCTTTGCTTCTGTATTCCACGTTATATTTATCATAAAAACAAGGATACATTTTGAGCAGCTCTAGCAATTTGTTTGTAGATATATCATTCCACAATGCCGAGAAACGTCTACGATAGACGGTCTCCCTCACAACAGCTTCAGATATCTTTATATTTCCACCATACAAGTTATTGAGAAAATGCAGTTCTCTAAAATACCATAATGTGCTGATGTTAGTTCTTTCCAAAGCCATTCGGTTGCACTCCCGTTTATAGACTGTACGTAAATTATCCCATTTGCGTGTTACCGCATCTTTGGCCAAAATTAAATTGAAACGTTTTTTGAACTCAGCATTTATCCATTCGATAAATTGTCCACGTTTAACACGATCACGAAATTGTGGATGGCGATGGTCCCATAAGAATGTATTGCGACGATAGGCATCAATTAAGAATTGAATCATTTTACGATCTTTTATGTGGCTTGTTACACCAGTAGAAGCAGCGGTACTCTGAAAAAATATTGTCGATTTAACAATGATTAAAATTGTTGAAGGAGATAACATGAAAAAAAAAAACACAATCAGTCGGAATATCGTTGCAGACGAATGCATTGTCAACATTTGTTTTCATATCCCAAATCACTACCACGCAAAAATATGTGTGTGAAGATAAATTTTAAAATTTAACTTTAACAGAGCAATTTTAACAGGTTAACAGAGCTATGTTAACGGTTAACAGAGCTCTTTTATGTAAAAAAATTGGAAATTTGAATTTAATTTTAGATTAAAACTTAAAAAATGGCGTTGTATGTGCATTGCAATTAAAAAAACAACTCAATAATAATAGAAAACACAATGAGTAATAACTAACTTAAAGGAATATTAGGAGTATATATCTCAGAACTGTTAAAGAATGGCTGGTTGCAAAAATAAGTGGTAATAAATTGATTTGTTTAAAGTATGAAATTGGAGATAGATAGGTTGATAAAACTGGTGCCACATATAGCTCTCGTCGAGTGCTATCAGAAAGTACAAGAGTTATATTCCAAATTCATTTCAGATGCGAGAAATTTTGAAATTTTAGAAATCTGGAATGGCCCACTGTGCTGGAATGGAAAAAGATAGGTTAATGAAACTGGTACCACATATAGCCCTCGTCGAGAGCTATCAGAATATATACGTGTTGTATTCCGAATCCATTTCAGATTCGAGCAATTTTGAATGTAAAGTTAAATGATAAAAATCTAAAGTGGCCCACTGTGCTGGATTACAAATAGATAGGTAAATGAAACTGGTACCACATATAGGCCTTTTTGGGTGCTATTAGAATCTACAAGAGTTATATTCCGAATCCATTTCAGATTCGAGAAATGTTGACTCTAAAATTAAATTTTAAAAATCTAAAATGGGCCACTGTACTGGAATGGAAAAAGATAGGTCAATGAAACTGGTACCACATATAGCCCTCGTCGAGAGCTATCAGAATATATAAGCATTATAATTCAAGTCCATTTCAGATTCGAGAAATTTTGATTCAAAAGAAAAATTTTATAAATATGAAATGGCCCACTGTGCTGGAATGGAGAATGATAGGCCACTGAAACTGGTTTCACATATAGCCCTCGTCGAGAGCTATTAGAATGTATAATCATTACATTCCAAATTCATTTCAAATTCAAGAAATTTTGAAATTAAAGTTAAATTTAAATTTGAAAAATATAAACTGGCCCACTGTGCTGGACACGAAAAAGATAGGTCAACCAAACTTCTACCACAAATAGCCCTTGTCGAGTGCTATAAGAATCTATAGGCATTATATTCCGAATCCATTTCAGATTCGAGAAATTTTGAAATTAAAGTTAAATTTTAAAAGTCTGAAATGGCCCACTGTGCATATTTTCCTTTTGAAATTTACCTCTGTACCTGTGTAACAAAATGTGTTAAACCTCGCTGTTATTAATATGACATAACATACTTTACTCTGAGAGTCGCTCTCTTGATTCGACTCTCAACAGATGTTGTGAAAATAACATAGCAGTGTCTCACCATTACCTCATGTATTTTTGAAGTTAAATTTTAAAATAGAAAAATTCAATTTTTTCAAAATCGTTAAAAGATAGGCGAATGAAATTAACGTCAATAATAGCTCTTATCTGAATCTATGAGAATATGTAAACATTATATTCGGAATCCATTTCAGATTTGAGATATTTTGCCTCTAAAATTAAATTTTAAAAATCTAAAGTGGCCCACTGTGCTGGAATGGGAAAAGATAGGTTACTGAAACTGGTAGTACATATAGCCCTCGTCGAGAGCTATCAGAATTTATAAGAATTATATTCCAAATCCATTTGAGATTCGAAAAATTTTGAAATTAAAGTTAAATTTTAAAATATGGTATGGCCCATTGTGCTGAAATGGAGAAAGATAGGACAATAAAACTGCTGCACATATAGCACATATAGCCCTCGTCGAGAGCTATCAGAATATATAAGCGTTATATTCCGAATCCATTTCAGATTCGAGAAATTGTGACTCTAAAATTAAATTTTAAAAATAAAAAATGGCCCACTGTGCTGGAATGGGAAAAGATAGGTTAATGAAACTGGTAGTACATATAGCCCTCGCCGAGAGCTATCAGAATTTATAAGCATTATATTCCAAATCAATTTCAGATTCGAGAAATTTTGAAATTAAAGTTAAATTTTAAAAATAGGATATGGCCCATTGTGCTGAAATGGAGAAAGATAGGTCAATAAGACTGGTCCCACATATAGCCCTCGTCGAGAGCTATCAGAATATATAAGCATTATATTCCGAATAAATTTCAGATTGGAGAAAGCGTGAAATTAAAGTTAAATTTTAAAAATTTAAATGGCCCACTGTGCTGGACACGAAAAAGATAGGTTCATAAAACTGGTACCACTTATAGCCCTCGTCGGGAGCTATCATAATATGTAAGCATTATATTCCGAATCCATTTCAGATTTGAGAAATTTTGAATGTAAAATTATATGATAAAAATTTAAAGTGGCCCACTGGCCGGACTGCAAATAGATAGGTAACTGAAACTGGTAGCACATATAGTCCTCGTTGAGTACTATCAAAATATATAATTGTAATATTCTAAATTTATTTCGAAATATTGCGAAAATTAATAAAAAAATAGACATATTTTCCTTTTAAAATATACCTCTGTGACTGTTTAGCAAACTATGTTATCCGTCGCTATTATTAAAATAACATAACATAACATACTTTACTATGAGACTCGCTCTCTTGTTTTGTTTACAGATTCGACTCTTAACAGATGTTGTGAAAATAACATAGCAGTGTCTCCCCATTACCTCATGTATTTTTGAAGTTAAATTTTAAAATAGAAAAATTCAATTTTTTCAAAATCGTAAAAAGATAGGCGAATGAAATTAACGTCAATAATAGTTCTTATCTAGATCTATCAGAATATGTAAGCAGTATATTCCGAATCCATTTCAGATTGGAGAAATTTTGAATATAAAGTTAAATTTTAAAAATCTCAAATGACCCACTGTGGTGGACACGAAAAAGATAGGTTAATGAAACTAGTACCATATATAACCCTCGTCGAGAGCTATTAGAATATATAAGCATTATATTCCAAATCCATTTCAGATTCGAGAAATTTTGAAACTAAAGTTAAATTTTAAAAATCTCAAATGGCCCACTGTGCTGGAATGGGGAAAGATAGGTTAATGAAACTGATACCACATATAGCCCTCGTCGAGAGCTATTGGAATATATAAGCATTATATTCCAAATCCATTTCACAGCAGATTCGAGAAATTTTGACTCTAAAATTAAATTTTAAAAATCTCAAATGGCCCACTGTGCTGGAATGGGGAAAGATAGGTTAATGAAACTGGGAGCACATATAGCCCTCGTTGAGAGCTATCAGAATTTATATTCAAGAGCTATTATTGGCGTTAATAACATTCGCCTATATTTTTTGTGTCTAGCACAGTGGGCCATTTGAGATTTTTAAAATTTAACTTTAATTTCAAAATTTCTCGAATCTGAAATGGATTTGGAATATAATGCTTATATATTCCAATAGCTCTCGACGAGGGCTATATGTGGTATCAGTTTCATTAACCTATCTTTCCCCATTCCAGCACAGTGGGCCATTTGAGATTTTTAAAATTTAACTTTAGTTTCAAGATTTCTCGAATCTGAAATGGATTCGGAATACAACGCGTATGTATTCTGATAGCTCTCGACGAGGGCTATATATGGTACCAGTTTTATGAACCTATCTTTTTCGTGTCCACCACAGTGGGTCATTTGAGATTTTTAAAATTTAACTTTAATTTCAAAATTTCTTGAATTTGAAATGGATTTGGAATATAGTGCTTATAAATTCTGATAGCTCTCAACGAGGGCTATATGTGCTACCAGTTTCATTAACCTATCTTTCCTCATTCCAGCACAGTGGGCCATTTGAGATTTTTAAAATTTAATTTTAGAGTAAAAAATTTCTCGAATCTGAAATGGATTTGGAATATAATGCTTATATATTCCAATAGCTCTCGACGAGGGCTATATGTGGTATCAGTTTGATTAATCTATCTTTCCCCATTCCAGCACAGTGGGTCATTTGAGATTTTTAAAATTTAACTTTAGTTTCAAAATTTCTCGAATCTGAAATGGATATGGAATATAATGCTTATATATTCTAATAGCTCTCGACGAGGGTTATATATGGTACTAGTTTCATTAACCTATCTTTTTCGTGTCCACCACATTGGGTCATTTGAGATTTTTAAAATTTAACTTTATATTCAAAATTTCTCCAATCTGAAATGGATTCGGAATATACTGCTTACATATTCTGATAGATCTAGATAAGAACTATTATTGACGTTAATTTCATTCGCCTATCTTTTTACGATTTTGAAAAAATTGAATTTTTCTATTTTAAAATTTAACTTCAAAAATACATGAGATAATGGGGAGACACTGCTATGTTGTTTTCACAACATCTGTTAAGAGTCGAATCTGTAAACAAAACAAGAGAGCGAGTCTCATAGTAAAGTATGTTATGTTATTTTACTTATAGAGACGGTTAACATATTTTGCTAAACAGTCACAGAGGTATATTTTAAAAGGAAAATGTGTCTATTTTTTTGTTAATTTTCGCAATATTTCGAAATAAATTTAGAATATTACAATTATATATTTTGATAGTACTCAACGAGGACTATATGTGCTACCAGTTTCAGTTTCAGTCCAGCACAGTGGGCCATTTAAATTTTTAAAATTTAACTTTAATTTCACGCTTTCTCCAATCTGAAATTTATTCGGAATATAATGCTTATATATTCTGATAGCTCTCGACGAGGGCTATATGTGGGACCAGTCTTATTGACCTATCTTTCTCCATTTCAGCACAATGGGTCATATCCTATTTTTAAAATTTAACTTTAATTTCAAAATTTCTCGAATCTGAAATTGATTTGGAATATAATGCTTATAAATTCTGATAGCTCTCGACGAGGGCTATATGTGCTCCCAGTTTCATTAACCTATCTTTCTCCATTCCAGCACAGTGGGCCATTTCATATTTTTAAAATTTAACTTTAATTTCAAATTTTCTCGAATCTGAAATGGATTTGGAATATAACGCCTATATACTCTAATAGCTCTCGACGAGGACTATATGTGGTACCAGTTTCATTAACCTATCTTTCCCCATTCCAGCACAGTGGGCCATTTGAGATTTTTAAAATTTAACTTTAATTTCAAAATTTCTCGAATCTGAAATGGATTTGGAATATAATGCTTATAGATTCTAATAGCTCTCGACGAGGGCTATTTGTACTACCAGTTTCATTAACCTATCTTTCCCCATTCCAGCACAGTGGGCCATTTTGGATTTTTAAAATTTAACTTTAATTTCAAAATTTTTCGAATCTGAAATGGATTTGGAATATAATGCTTATAAATTCTGATAGCTCTCGACGAGGGCTATTTGTACTACCAGTTTCATTAACCTATCTTTTCCCATTCCAGCACGGTGGGCCATTTTAGATTTTTAAAATTTAATTTTAGAGTCAAAATTTCTCAAATCTGAAATGGATTCGGAATATAATGTTTACATATTCTGATAGATCTTGATAAGAGCTATTATTGACGTTAATTTCATTTGCCTATCTTTTAACGATTTTGAAAAAATTGAATTTTTCTATTTTAAAATTTAACTTCAAAAATACATGAGGTAATGGTGCTACTATGTTATTTTCACAACATCTGTTGAGTGTCGAATCAAGAGAGCGACTCTCAGAGTAAAGTATGTTATGTTACATTAATAACAGCGAGGTTTAACACATTTTGCTACACAGTTACAGAGGTAAATTTCAAAAGGAAAATATGTCGTAATTTATTTCTAATTTTGACAATATTTCGAAATAAATTTAGAATATAGCAAATATATATTCTGATAGCTCTCAACGAGGGCTATATGTGGTACCAGTTTCATTGACCTATCTTTCTCCATTCCAGCACAGCGGGCCATTTCATATTTTTAAAATTGAACTTTAATTTCAAATTTTCTCGAATCTGAAATGGATTTGGTATATAACGCTTATATACTCTAATAGCTCTCGATGAGGACTATATGTGGTACCAGTTTCATTGACCTATCTTTCCCCATTCCAGCACAGTGGGCCATTTTTGATTTTTAAAATTTAACTTTAATTTCAAAATTTCTCGAATCTGAAATTGATTTGGAATATAGTGCATATAAATTCTGATAGCTCTCGACGAGGGCTATATGTGCTACCAGTTTCATTAACCTATCTTTCTCCATTCCAGCACAGTGGGCCATTTCATATTTTTAAAATTTAACTTTAATTTCAAATTTTCTCGAATCTGAAATGGATTTGGAATATAACGCCTATATACTCTAATAGCTCTCGACGAGGGCTATATGTGGTACCAGTTTCATTAACCTATCTTTCCCCATTCCAGCACAGTGGGCCATTTGAGATTTTTAAAATTTAACTTTAATTTCAAAATTTCTCGAATCTGAAATGGATTTGGAATATAATGCTTATAGATTCTAATAGCTCTCGACGAGGGTTATATATGGTACTAGTTTCATTAACCTATCTTTTTCGTGTCCACCACAGTGGGCCATTTTAGATTTTTAAAATTTAATTTTAGAGTCAAAATTTCTCAAATCTGAAATGGATTCGGAATATAATGTTTACATATTCTGATAGATCTTGATAAGAGCTATTATTGACGTTAATTTCATTCGCCTATCTTTTAACGATTTTGAAAAAATTGAATTTTTCTATTTTAAAATTTAACTTCAAAAATACATGAGGTAATGGTGAGACACTGCTATGTTATTTTCACAACATCTGTTGAGAGTCGAATCAAGAGAGCGACTCTCAGAGTAAAGTATGTTATGTCATATTAATAACAGCGAGGTTTAACACATTTTGCTACACAGGTACAGAGGTAAATTTCAAAAGGAAAATATGTCTATTTTATTTCTAATTTTGACAATATTTCGAAATAAATTTAGAACATAGCAATTATATATTCTGATACCTCTCGACGAAGGCTATATGTGGTACCAGTTTCATTGACCTATCTTTCCCCCATTCCACAGCACAGTGGGCCATTTCAGACTTTTAAAATTTAACTTTAATTTCTAAATTTCTCGAATCTGAAATTGATTCGTAATATAATTCCTATAGATTCTTATAGCACTCGACAAGGGCTATTTGTGGTAGAAGTTTGGTTGACCTATCTTTTTCGTGTCCAGCACAGTGGGCCAGTTTATATTTTTCAAATTTAAATTAAACTTTAATTTCAAAATTTCTTGAATTTGAAATGAATTTGGAATGTAATGATTATACATTCTAATAGCTCTCGACGAGGGCTATATGTGAAACCAGTTTCAGTGGCCTATCATTCTCCAGTCCAGCACAGTGGGCCATTTCTTATTTATAAAATTTTTCTATTGAATCAAAATTTCTCGAATCTGAAATGGACTTGAATTATAGTGCTTATATATTCTGATAGCTCTCGGCGAGGGCTATATGTGGTACCAGTTTCATTGACCTATCTTTTTCCATTCCAGTACAGTGGGCCATTTTATATTTTTAAAATTTAATTTTAGAGTCAAAATTTCTCGAATCTGAAATGGATTCGGAATATAACTCTTGTAGATTCTAATAGCGCCCAACAAGGCCTATATGTGGTACCAGTTTCATTTACCTATCTATTTGTAATCCAGCACAGTGGGCCACTTTAGATTTTTATCATTTAACTTTACATTCAAAATTGCTCGAATCTGAAATGGATTCGGAATACAACACGTATATATTCCGATAGCACTCGACGAGGGCTATATGTGGTACTAGTTTCATTAACCTATCTTTTTCCATTCCAGCACAGTGGGCCATTTTAGATTTCTAAAATTTAACTTTCGAATCAAAATTTCTCACATCTGAAATGAATTTGGAATTTAACTCTTGTACTTTCTGATAGCACTCGACGAGAGCTATATGTGGTACCAGTTTTATCAACCTATCTATCTCCAATTTCATACCTTAAACAAATCAATTTATTACCACTTATTTTTGCAACCAGCCATTCTTTAACAGTTCTGAGATATATATTCCTAATATTCCTTTAAGTTAGTTATTATTCATTGTGTTTTCTATTTTTATTGATTTGTTTTTTTAATTGCAATGCACATACAACGCCATTTTTTAAGTTTTAATCTAAAATTAAATTCAAATGCGCTATTTTTTAACACAAAAGAGCTCTGTTAACCGTTAACATAGCTCTGTTAACCTGTTAAAATTGCTCTGTTAAAGTTAAATTTTAAAATTTATCTTCACACACATCGCAAAAATAGTTTTTAATCTCCTTGAAAATGTTCCCGAGACCTTGATTCTAACCACTCATTAAATTGGGATTGTCACTGCATCATATCATAATTCGATCTTTAGTCTGGCTCTTAACCCTAAATTTCATTTCTGCAGAAAATAATGTCAAAATTATATTTCAATAGAAAATTTTTTCAAAATGTTATTTCTATATTCTATAGAAAATGTTGTCAACATTTTATTTCTATAGAAAATTTTTTGAAAATTGCATATCTATAGAAAATTTTGTCAAAATTGTATTTCTATAGAAAATAATTTTAACATTTTATTTCAATAGAAAATTTTGTCAAAGTTTTATCAAAATTTTATTCCTATGGAAAACTTTGTCAAAATTTTATTTCTATAAAAAATTTTGTCAAAATTTTATTCCTAAGGAAAATTTTGTCAAAATTTTATTTCTATAGAAAATTTTGTCAAGGTTTGCTTCTGTAGAAAATTTTGTCTGTAGAAGATGTAAGTACCTCTTAGTTGGAGAGGAATATATTGCAAAACCTACCAAACAGTAAAAAATCTGAAATTTTTGGTCAAATTCTACCAACTGTGGCAACCGTGCCTGTGAGGGGACTCATACGAAAAAATGTTCTTTTTATTGCAATTTTTATGAAAAATTTTTAAAATATATTCAATTCTCTCTTATTTTCTTATTAAATAATTGTATTCTTCAAGAAAAGTAGTTTTTTATTTAATAAAAAATATTTTATCCACGAAACTTTTTTACTATTAAGGTGGGTATTAAATTCGAGTTTAGCCGCTAAAATCTCCATTTTCACGATTTCTTTTCTTTAATAATCCATTTTAAAGAATATATAAAATTTATGAAAAGTTGCTTTGGGCTGTTCACCTTTAAGGAGAGTACTAAGTTCGAGTTTAGCCGCTAAAATCAAAAATAAATAAGTAAAAAACGTATAAAATAATACTTCTTTGATACAAATTTTATTACACTTGATGGGGAATAGCCTAAAGCAACTTTTCATTAAGTTTATGTTCCTTAAAATGGATTATTAAAGTAATCATTGGAAAATGGCGATTTTAGCGGCTAAACTCGAACTTAATACCCACTTTTACTACTATATGGAAAATTTTTCCAAATTTTGATTTAGCTGATATTTTTAGTGAATTTTTACGATTCATAATACAAAACATGTCATTTTTAACATATTTTCTTCTACGTACTTTATTTTCGGACTTTTCAGAATTGGTCTTGCTTTCAATTCTGGTAATGTGTAAAACAAAACAAATCAACTAATGGCTTCGGCTTTTTCAATATCACTCTGTGAACAAGTAATCGTGACGAATCACATAATTCACATAATTATAAGATTATCTAGTTATATGTCAAAAACAAATAAAAAATAAATAAATATAAACAAAAGAACCAACTTGGTATTTCATAGTTTTCTAGGACAAATGTATTTTAGATTATCTTTAGGGAGACATTGCCATTTACTTACATCCAAGAGCGATTCTTCTACCAAATCATCGTAGTTTGCATCATCGTCTACCATTTCATCATCCTCTCCATAGTCATCATTATAACTTGTATCATTATAACTTCCATCGCCCATGTAACTAGTATCACCAACTCTCATACTCATTTCAGGATTCAATTGTTCTTGCTTCACATTGTAATAGCTATCATCATAATCATCATTATTAAAAAGAGGTTCATTGTTTATGCGAGCCTCCTACAATGAATAAAATGAAACAATCATATAGGCCATATAAATCCTGCTTCACACTGAGTAAAAATAATTACTTTTCGACAACACATACCTCTTCTTCGGCCTCGTACTTCTCCTCTTTAATCATTACTTCCGGAGGTTCCAATATAGGTGGATGGGCATCTGTCAAGTCTTCATTTTCATCTTCATCATGGCGACGCTTCCGATTTTTCGTATCACCATTATGCGAATGACGAGTTTGGATATGTTCAATGAAGGCATCAAAATACAGAAACTTTTCAGGACAGTTCATACATCTTAAAGCAAAATATTGTTGATCTTCTGTCGCCGTAATGATGCCGCATTCTTTGGTACAATGGCGAAATATTTCTTGTTCATTAGTGGGTGGATATGCCAGAACACTCATAATTCCCGTTCGCCCTATTAACAAATGCTGATAGATGGCTTGTTCACTTCAAACTATTGTTAGTTTTCAAGGATAATGAGTTTGCGATTTGCATAAAATAAAGAAAATTTACACAGTCCTTTTAGAAGCAAACACAATTTTGGGTGATGTATAGTGAATGGAGCATCGAATTAAGGGGACCTTACACTGCGTCATAGGTTCGCAGCTTTGTTGTGTGTTGGCTCAAGTATTTCCCTTATACTACACGAACAAATACGATAGCAACATGGCATAAATAAGAAGAAGCATAAACATAAACAATGAAGATGGACGAAAAGTTATGGGTGAAATAATAATACAATTTTGATTATTTTAACAAAAAATTGAAGAAAACAATAAAATCCCGGATATATTTGGCAAAACAATTACTCCTCAAGTAATCCACATTTAATAAATTACAAATTATTTGATAAATTTCAAAGTAATTCTAACTTTGATTTTCATAATGTTTGGCGAACATCCCCTTACAGCTAAAAATTTGTGCATCACAACCAAAGACAATAGAAGAGAAGAATATGGGAAATTGGCTGCTGAGAACATCACACCATTGACGGCGCTAGGTCCCTACTTGTCGTTTATGCGCTTTACAGACTATCAGTTATTCCGGACGACAGTGCTCGTGTCGAATATATCTCATATATTGTGCACATTATAAGTTAAGTCCGAAGGTATAATCGATTCTGCTGCATGTTTTTGGGATCGATAACACATTTGCCGATTATTTAGTCATCGCCGACAAGTCGTCTCGATCCGACACACTGTAAGATTCGTTACAAACACCGACATTCCGTCCGGAATAACTGATAGTCAGTAATGCGCATTATGCGCTTTACAGACTATCAGATTTTCCGGACGACAGTGCTCGCGTCGAACATATCCCATATATTGTGCACACTATAAGTTAAGTCCGACGGCAAAATCGATACTGCTGCATGTTTATGGGATCGATAACACATTTACCGATTATTTAGTCGTCGCCAACAAGTCGTATCGATTCGACACACTGTAAGATTCTTTACAAACACCGACATTCCGTCCGGAATAACTGATAGTCTGTAATGAGCTTTACAGACTATCAGTTATTCCGGACAGAATGTCGGTGTTTGTAAGGAATCTTACAGTGTGTCGGATGTATACGACTTGTCGGCGATGACTAAATAATCGGTAAATATGTTATCGACCCCATAAACATGCAGCAGTATCGATTATGCCTTCGGACTTAACTTATAATGTGCACAATATATGGGATATGTTCGACACGAGCTTTGTCGTCCGGAATAACTGATAGTCTGTAAAGCGCATAAAGCGCATTACAGTGTGTCGGATCGATACGACTTGTCGGCGATGACTAAATGTGTTATCGATCCCATAAACATGCAGCAGTATCGATTATGCCTTCGGACTTAACTTGCAATGTGCACAATATATGGGATATGTTCGACACGAGCACTGCCGTCCGGAATAACTGCCCTGCCAACATTTTTTGAATTTGGGGGCGCTTCTGAGAATCCCCAGTACGTTGAAAACAATCATATACGATATCAAAAACTCGTCGGAAAAGCGCCGTCACTATTGAGAAGTTGTACCACGCCAAGTTACTACAAAAAGGTTTCGCATGAGTGCAATTATTAGGTGCCTTTATAGATCAATTTAGAACGACGCCAATAAGAGACCCTCCAAACAATCAGAAAAACCACATTTTAAGATAGTGGTAAAAGAATCATTGTGGTCGAGTAAAACACGTTTGTTTAGATATTTAATAATTTGATTAATTATTTACAAATTCTTAAAAATATAACATTTATACCACTATCACATCACATTTAACATAATTTTTTGCATTAATGATGAGGTAGAGTTACAAGTAGCGAGTTACATGTTGCAGCGTCTATCAGTCAGTGTTTTTATTCGATGGAGGCAGCGTGTCTGTAAAATATTTGAAAAACAATCACTTTATTCCATTTGGAAAATCAAAAATTGTTCACCAATATACCTTTCACAATTTTAAGCGTAAAATCTATGTTTTCAGAACTTTATTTTCGTTTTTATTTAAATAAAATATAACAAGCTGGTTGCGCTTGGCGTTTCACAAAAAATAAAATGGCTTTTGTAAAAGTAGTGATGGCAAAATACATGTATGACCCTGCCAACATTTTTTGAATTTGGGGACTCTTTTGAGAATCCCCACTACGTTGAAAACAATCATATACGACATCAAAAACTCGTCGGAAAAGCGCCGTCACTATTGAGAAGTTGTACCACGCCAAGTTACTACAAAAATGTTTCGCATGAGTGCAATTATTAGGTGCCTTTATAGATCAATTTAGAACGACGCCAATAAGGGACCCTCCAAACAATCAGAAAAAGTGCATTTTAAGATAGTTGTAAAAGAATCATTGTGGTCGAGTAAAACACGTTTGTTTAGATATTTATTAATTTGATTAAACATTTACAAATTCTTAAAAATATAACATTTATACCACTATCACATTACATTTAACATAATTTTTGGCATTAATGATGATGTTGAGTTACAAGTAGCGAGTTACATGTTGCTGCGTCTATCAACCAGTGTTTTTATTCCATGGAGGCAGCGTGTCTGTAAAATATCTGAAAAACAATCACTTTATTCCATTTGGAAAATCACCAAATTGTCCACCAATATACCTTTCACAATTTTAAGCGTATAATCTATGTTTTCAGAACTTTATTTTCGTTTTTATTTAATTAAAATATAACAAGCTGGTTGCGCTTGGCGTTTCACAAAAAAAATGGCTTTTTTAACGGTAGGGATGGCAAATTACTTGCATGTACTTTTTGATGTACCTTTTCATGATGGTTGAAGTGACATTTACGAGTCTGTGGTAACGATGAGGTTGAAATGGAACTTTGAAATGCTGGCAGGGGAAGTACATTTTGTACTTTATGATATGCTGCCCCCCATCACAGTAGGATGGTTGTAGTGACATTTACGAGTCTGTGGTAGCGATGAAGATGAAATTGAACTTTGAAATGCTGGCAGGGTGATAGTCTGTAAAGCGCATTACGCGTTTGGTTCGACACATTAAAATGCAAATAAAAAGATATTAAGAGTTGGAAACATCTTGGAACAAGCGGGAAAATATATTTTTTTATTTATTGCTCAAAATTTAGCATTGTTTAATTTAAAAAATTAAGTTTTCATTACAAAAAAATGCAAATAAAAGAAATTACAACATTTGGTGTGACGCCAGCCAATTTCCCATCTTCTAAAGTTTATTGTCTTTGATCACAACCAGTAGTGGGATTCTGTATTCAATTTTAATGATGAATCGCATCGTTAAGATGGGATAACAAGAAAAATAACATCCAAGGTATTCGGTAGACGTTTTAAACTACATTTACAATCGTTTAAAATCAGCTGTGTTGTTTTCTGTGCAGATAACAATAAATACTTCATTAAGTAAACAACGAAGATTTTTTGGTTGTTTATTTTCTCTAATGAATTCACGTTATCAGCAGAAAATGTCATTCATGCAAAATAGGGTCTTTAATTATGTACGCTACTTTTAATAGGAAAAAAATTGATCCCTTCTCTATTACAAAAAGAGTTTTCTGCAATATTTTAAAAATCTGAAGGTTCTAAGCCGTTCTAAGAATTTTATCGGGCGGAACTGCCTTAAATGGTCTTAAATTAAAGGGAATTTAATATAAGTTGAGAATATTACCCATTTTTCTCTTCCGGATTTGTGTATTTCTTTTAAATTTCCATACAATTTCCAATTTTGCAAACTTTTTTTGTCATTCCACCGTTTTTCGTAGCAGGGTTGCCAAGCGCAGCGCAGCTTAAACAACAGTTGCTACATATTAGTTACAGAATGACACGATCGTTAGTGCAAACACGTTTTTTCGTAGACAACGTAAACGATGCGATTATCGTGAAGAAATACAGAATCCCACTACAGAATAAATCAAAGTTGTTTTGATTTTATGCCAACACGTCCTGCAACATGCGAACGTGGTCTTATAGCGAATTTGTCGGTGCAACGTGTTGTGTCGCAGGTTTATCCGACCGTATAAGGTCCCCTTGAATGGAGCATCAACTTCGACATTTATCGATTAGGGAATGGTCGATTACAGGAGCCAAATAATCGATGAAATGGTGATGCCAATCTTTACGCTGTTGTTGTTGAACATTGGTACGATAGCAAAAATTGTGGCATTGTTATCGACTTTCTTTAGAATGCATACCGACCAGAAGAAATAAATGACAAAACTGTGTTATTGACGTAATTTCCGTGAAATGTTGCGGATTATTTACATGTTGCTACTATTCGAAATAAACAGGTAATATAGGTGTTCGACCTTACTATTCGAAATGCAGTGCAAAAACATTATGTTTAGCGAAATTTCGAAAGAAGTTGCTGCAACATCTTTAATAAAAATCAAAATTGCAAAATGGTTCATACAACCAATAATCTAATTGAGGAGACTTTTATTAGGCTTTATGTATTACTATTTGGCTATCCGATTGGTCGATAAACTTTTGCAATTTTTCCGCTAGAAAATCAATATAAAACTTTTAAGGTTTCCCGACGAAAAACTGCTACAAGTAATTTTCACAAGCTAATCTTAAAGCCAACTATACTCCATTACGGGAGTTTTGTATTGACCGCAACAAATTGTAGTCCAAAAGGACAAGGTTGGGGAAAATGGTAGATGCAAACTTCATCGACTGCTTCCAAGCTCTCCCAGTTCCCGAATAATCAATGATGTGTGTGGTCTACCGTTGTGTGTTTTTTTCTGCTGATTTGTTCTGGGCTTTTTGATTGTTTAGGTTAGGTTAGGTGGCAGCCCGATGTATCAGGTTTACTTAGACTATTCAGTCCATTGTGATACCACATTGGTGAACTTCTCTCTTATCACTGAGTGCTGCCCGATTCCATGAAACCACTTAGAGAAGCTTTGAAACCCTCATAAATGTCACCAGCATTACTGAACTGGGATAATCCACCGCTGAAAAACTTTTTGGTGTTCGATCGAAGCAGGAATCTAACCCAGGACCTTGTGTATGAAAGGCGGGCATGCTAACCATGAATGATGAATGTTTCCTTGGCGATGTCATAAATTTTTCTTAAATTTCATCGACTATTTGCACATCAAAACAAATGTACACGAACTGATACAGCATCGTCTCCATAAACATTACAAATTTTTGGTGGTTTGATTGGTATTCTCTTTTTTTATAATAATAATTTCAAAATATTGCGAATTCTTATATTAGTTTTTACACATTTTTGGACTGTAGTAACATCTTTTCAGCTTCTCTGAAACTAAGTTTCTTTGTTACTTAAATGAAAATTAACACTTCTCCAAAATCATATAGTTATTGGTAGCCTTCGAGATAAACAACTCCAACAATATCTATTGACATAATACGAAAATAATTTTTCAACTACCCAATATGTATTTTTTCTTTAATTTGCTGTTTTCCCCTTTTAACAAACATCTCCGAAATTTACCAGCTGTAAATTGTTTACTTTTATTTTAATTTTCAATGTTGAACACGAACACACTACCCATGGTTCTCCTGTGGATCATTGTTTTGCTATATATGAGCTGTGAAATCTTAACGATATGTCCATAAATAGACTCCCATTTTTTTTTATCAATAGTAGATAAGAAATTGAGTAGAAAGTTTAAATTTTAATTTCAAATAAATTCAGTGGCACTAACATAACAAGCGATTACAATCACATATTAGGTAGGCTTATAAAGATTCCCAAAAGATAGGTCCACCACTTTTATAATACAAATCCCTTCGGTTCTTATATTTGTATTATATAAATCTTTTTTCACTTATCGATATTTTATCATTTTAATACAAAAATTTCTTTGTTTTATTTTTGAATTGTCCCAATCATCTAGATTGCAATAACGTACATGAATGTATGCATATTTAAACACAAACACGTACTGTTTGCCTCCCCCCACAGTCTCCGCTGCTCCTCATAATATATAAACATAAATTCGCAAGTTATTAAAAAAGAGGCAAAACAAAGCAATATCAAAACAAGTTCTAGGAGTACCGGCGCTTTTGCATTTGACGAATCGTACAACGTCTTGGAATGGAGCTCATTACTAAGTTTATTTTGCCAACGAGCAGACGTGTTTTACTTAACGCTAAGTCAATTACAGGTAGGAACGGAATTATTCATTGTATAGATCAACAATACTTATGAAATATATAAATAGGAATGCAACGAAAATATTTTGGGGAATTTATGAAGAATGTTAATCGTCTGAAATATGCATTTTTTGTCAATTTTAGGAGTATCAGCTACACAAATCCTCTCTAAAAATATGTCTTCAACTCTTGATCGTAGTATACATTCAGCCAATATTGAAGAAATACATGATATGCCTATGAGTGTCATTCACCGGCCAATACCCCCAGTGTTGGATGAAAATAAAGTGAAATCATTAATGGAAACCATAGAGGTATGTAAGAGAGAAAACATCAAAGTATCAATGAGAGTTAAATTTTGGCATTTTTTCTTATCTAGAATGAAAAAAATTCAGCAAATGTCCCACCAATTGATGTTTTATGGATTAAAGGTACAAAGGGTGGAAATTATTACTACAGTTTCGGTGGTTGTCATCGTTTTGAGGCTTACAAACGTCTTAAACGTGATACCATAAAAGCAAAACTTGTTAATTCAACCCTGTCCGATTTGTATACTTATATGGGATCCAGTACACCAAAAAATTTGGAATAAATATTTATATGGTTTGTAAAAGACTTGTTGTATAGTTATAAGCATAATAATAAAATATTAATAAGTGGGACTGATGTTACAATATGTGATATCTTCTAATTCAGCGTTAAATAAATTCTAAATATTGAAGTAATCTTTAGCCGGAGAATTTTATAGAAACAATGTCCAAATTGCAGATAACAATTCTATAAGAATGTACTAATGTTTTAAACGAACTCGTTCAAGGTCGTATAATTTATTCGCAAGCACTTGCATGCACATTTTTAATGAGAAAGTATTTGCTGAATTTTCAATTGTTTGTTTTAATTAAAAAAAAAAAGAATTTAATGCCTATGTAGGAATATTAAGTCATTTGAAATTAAATTATTATTTTCTATATGAACTTGTTATATAATAAAAATTGATATATTGTTAATTTTCCATTGTCTTAACATTTCTAAATTAGTAGACGTAATTAAATATTGGGTTGTTGATTGCATTATGTCAAACAAGTAAGAAGATTTTGGAGTTCCCCTGCTGATTATCTTGAAATATTCAAAGATATCAAATTTTAATCATCCAAATGACTAGATCTTCTAAAATATCGAGAGTGTCCTCGTCTCCACCATATATGCGTTCAAAAAGCTTTCGATGAAGGTGTTCTGTACATTTGTCATCCAGCAGCACCTCATCAAGGACAGTGGAGAGGCTACCTAAATCATTCAAACTTTAGGAAGACATTTTCCTGAAAAAATAAATCCCAGTGATAGTAAATCAATTAGTGATGAGACTCACGTAGCTGCGATTTGGAAATCCATAGAATATAGCTCCCTTCTGGAGGTTTTTGAGTCCTGCAAATATGGTAAAAATTGTTTTCGAAAGAAAGGAAAAAATTGATTTGTATACAATTGATTGAAGTTAATGATGGTTTTCAAAATTGTTATTATTTTATTATCTTACAAAAATTGAAGGGTCAATTTATTATTTTATTTTTTTAGCATTAAATTGCGCACTTTTCAAAGTTTCGACATAATGAGATGGAATAGTTGTGTAATGGAGTTGTGTAAAAGAGTTGGCTGATTTAAAATATCTGTACTAAGTCTATATTCGTACAAATTATGCTCATTAGTCATAGGGTACCATAGGTCGTTACTCTTTCTAAAGAGGGCAGTGAAATATTCATATTAAATATATAGTGCGATATATTCAGCACTGAACTTTTTTTTAGCTTTACAAAATTTTACCATATAAATGTTGCCTTTTCACGCAATATACGAAGACCATACTTTTCCCATTCATCTGCCAGCAACCATAATTCGGGGGCACTATCAAGACATGACATTATAGCTGCTCCTTTCCATGCAATCATCGATGCATCCATTTCTTTGACACAAACGTTGACTTCGTATGGAATATGTTCGCCAGATCGCACATGTAATGTAATTTTTTTCTCAAGCCACTTGGCAAATCCGTTTAGTTTACTACCTCCACCCACTAGCAAAATGCTGCCGTACATTTTTCGCTTCATATCATCCGACAAACATCGATCGATGCTTCTCACAATTGCTAAATCTATGGAAACAATTTGACCATTTATATAATAAATTTGCTCCTCTTTATCAGCGCTACGCACATTAGCCGAACGATCGTCTACGTCAAAATTATCAACCACAACTAGCTCATCGTCAGGAGTGTCTCCAGTTATAGGCATAATACCCTCAAGTAATTGGTCGCCTCTGCCATTGCGTACTCGGCCGGTTTCCCTAATATATTCTGCATCGAAACAATCTTCTGGATCTGATTGTTGACTACTTCGAACTTGGAGGCGTACTTGCTTTGGTTTTCCCGTTATGTTTAATAAATCTGTGTGGAAAAGTGCCAATGGTGCTACAACGCATTCATCGCCTAATTGAAATGTATAGCGCAAACGTTTTGTTGTTTTCTTCACCTGAAAAGACAAAAAATGCTAAAAGGTCTTGAAACTATTTTCAAATATTTATCAAACCTCGAAATTCTTTTCCTGTGCCCCTGAACATATCTCCAAATTCAGGTGGCAGTATTGTTCTTTTAATATTCTAATCAAGTTTGCATCCGCATAATCATCGTCCACATTACAATCTTTATAGGGAAAGGAACTTTTCCTCAGTAAAGCTAGAAAAACTTGAGTCAAGTCACCACTACCATAACCAAGGCGTACACGTGTATCGGGTTGGGATATTCCATCTTCAACGCATGAAATAGAACATTTCTGGTCGCCCAAGTCAACGACACAAGCATAGCCCAAGCCAGCTCCAAAAGTAGCCGCAACATGGTCCTGCACTAAGAAGCATGCACGAAATCGCAAACGTTGCAAAATCAATGTAACCATTTCTCTAAGAACGCTTCGATTGTATATATCGCTTATAACTAGCACCGCTCCATACTGTTCAAGGGAATTACGAGATATGGACATACGATCTTCGATAACATATGCCCAGATTGTTTCCAAATCAGATAGAACTGAACTTAGTGACCCACCTAGGTTTGTGTGTACATTTAGATCTCCTCTCCTCATTGGAAAGTGAACATTATAGTCTTTCAGACCTTTAGAATCCAATTTCAAAATTTCCTCATCGAATATGTTTTCCATGGATTTCTTCGCAGAATTTGAATCTACAATATCATTTTTTGTGGGAATATCTATGGGAAACTCCTCTGGCACCGATCGTCTGTTGAATGTGGCAATTTGTTGTGGAGGCGTAGCAATACGAAGCCTTTTTGAGCCTCCACCACGATCTTCATATTGGGCTACCTGCGATTGTAGGGAATGCGAGACATGCAACCTACTTTCATCGAATTCTTGACGTAAGTCTTTGTTATCGATTGGGACCGTTGGTTGGAGTGCATCATTATATTTGGTATCGTATTGTTGCGAGTCCTTACGTCTTCTGCCAATTGCATGAAGTATGGTAATAGGATTAAGGTCGCTTGCTCTTCCTATTCTCAAATTCAGGGAACCTGGATGGATAACTATTATCTTCTGTGCTAGCATGCTATCACGACATTAGTGATTCTTCAGTAAAGTAAAGAATTATTTGGCACTCATTCCCTGCTTTAAAAACAAATGGATATTGTTTTCATTTTCTTCTTTGTTAACATTCACACTGATGCGTTGACATTCTTCTTCTTTTCATATATAGGTCGGTACAAAAGTACCGAACTTCACATTCATGCCAATAATGCAGTTGTCAAAAATGTAAACAATCGATAACTATCCTCGCCGAATTTTCATCAGAGTTGTATACCAATTTCACGGTAACTTTTCTTCAAATTAAATTTTTGACAAGATTTAGCAGGTCCGGATTCGGAATTGAAATCCACTACATTTTTTCGGTTAATTTTTTTAAAAAAAGAAAAAAAAAAAAACAAATTATGAACACAAATCCTTTTTAAATCTTTTGGTGAGAAAGATCGTATATGAGCATATATCCTCAAGATGTCTCTGTACAACATTTTCGGAAATTTATTGGCAACACTGAGAAATCAGCTGCTTTTGACATATTTCCGAATGCAAAACAACAAGTATTCATTTAATAGATTCGTTAGAGTTAACAACAACAACAACACGTATTTGTTACTCATTCATATTAATATCGTTTTGGAGGAGGGAAAACGCGGAAGAATAAAATAGTTAATTAGTTGTTTTGAGATTTGTGACTTTGTATCAAATAGTCATCCTCCAAAATCAATTAACTAGTTCAAGTGAAGAAAGCAGCTGTTAACGAAAAATAAATCCCACTTAGCAAGTATTCAATTGTTATTGATCGGATATTTACTAATTATACAGTGAGAGGCCGTCGAATAAAGTTAATAAGTTAAAGTTCATTTATTGCTGTTTGCAATGAGTTTAAGTAATAAAGATACTGCTGCTGATACGAGCGTCGCTGCGAACAGTGGTACTTCAACAAAATTATCCAATCAGTTGGCCACTTATCGTGTATACATTGTCACCTGGAATGTGGGTACTCGATTTCCAGACAATATATCATTACGAAATTTGTTGGGCATAAGTAATTCGGTGGAAGATCATCATTTGCCTGACATTTATGCTATTGGACTGCAGGAGACAAATGTACAGCCACAACAGCAAGTTTTGGGTTTGTTCAAGGAAGATCCATGGACCGATAAAGCAAAGAAACTACTAAAGGACTATGACTATGTTCTTATCAAGAGCGAACAAATGCAAGGTCTGCTAATAAGCATATTTGTAAGACGGCAGCATGTTCCTCATTTGCGCGACATTGAGCCTGAGTTCACCCGAACTGGATTCGGTGGTATTTGGGGTAATAAAGGTGCAGTGTCAGTGCGTTTTAATTTATATGGATGTGCATTAACGTTTGTGGTTGCACACTTGGCCGCTCATGATCACCACTTGGATGAGCGCATCGAAGATTTTAAACAGATTATGGATAATCACCACTATCATGTACCCCGTTACAGAGAAATTTATGACCATGATTATGTTTTCTTGTTTGGTGATTTAAATTTCCGTTTGATGGGCGAAGATACGGCTCAAGAGGTTCGAGATAAAGTTGTAAACGAGGAGGCATTGGAAGAATTAATGAAACGGGACCAATTGTCTTATGTCAGACAACAAACTCAGGAAGCTTTCCAATTGCTTCAAGAACGGAAGCCAGCATTTCCTCCAACATTTAAATTCCACGAGGGCACTTCCGAATACAATTTAAAACGAAGGCCTGCCTGGACAGATCGCATTTTGTATTCGGTACAACCAAACAATAAACAACCTAATGCTAACTTGGAAATTGAACAGTGTGCCTATAAATCCCAGCCCGGATATAATATAAGTGACCATAAGCCTGTTACAAGTGAATTCACTATAAAGTTATATCCAAATTATCGAGCAACTTGTGTCGAATTTAAGGATATCGGTGAATGGAAAATTAATGAAGAAAATACTGTGGAATACAAGAAACCCTTGGAATTCAAGGAGCGCGATTTCGATTGGATTGGCATATTTCCAGTAAATTATTCCAGTCTCAAGGATTATGTTTCATATGAATATGTGAAACAACCAGAGTCTCCTCCCTCGACTCCAGATACAGCGGGAGATCCATTCTGGGATAATAATCCTTCTCGTCATCGACATGGCCGACATCGTCACCATAATAAGGAACGTGTGCGTAGACAACAACAAGCAAACGATGAGCTGGTGCGACTCGACTTTGACGACGATGCAGAACTTAAGGATGGTGAAGAATATGTTCTAATCTATTTCCACAATACAGGATTGCGAGGCGTTACCAGTATCGCTGGTATTAGTAATGTATTCAAAGCCCAGAAACGGTCATCTACTCCCAATCCTTCCAATATTGATTAACACAGGTGCACATTTAGTTTCACAAGTGACATTTTGTTAAAATAGTTTGTCACTATAATTCGGGTAAGTGTATATAAAATTGTATTCTAATACTTTCCAGAAAAGCGTACATACAAAAAACTTCTCAGATTAGGTTAGTTTAGCTATCACTGAGTGTTGCTCCATGTTTATGACAAGGAACATCCTTTTTATATGCCGCGAAACCACTTAGAGAAGCTTTGAAACACTAAGAAATGTCACCAGCATTACATAGAAATGAAATGTTGACAAAAGTTTCTATAGAAATAAAATATTGACAAAAATTAAATAAAATTTTGACAAAATTTTCTATAGAAATAAAATTTTGACAAATATTCTATAGAAATAAAATTTTGACAAAATTTTCTATAGAAATAAAATTTTGACAAAATTTTCTATAGAAATCAAATTTTGACAAAATTTTCTATAGAAATCAAATTTTGACAAATTTTTCTATAGAAATAAAATTTCGAGAAATTTTTCTATAGAAATAAAATTTTGAGAAATTTTTCTATAGAAATAAAATTTTGAGAAAATTTTCCATAGAAATAAAATTTTGGCAAAATTTTCTATAGAAATAAAATTTTGACAAAATTTTCTATAGAAATAAAATTTTGACAAAATCTTCTATAGAAATAAAATTTTGAGGAAATTTTCTATAGAAATAAAATTTTGAGAAAATTTTCTATAGAAATAAAATTTTGAGAAAATTTTCTATAGAAATAAAATTTTGAGAAAATTTTCTATAGAAATAAAATTTTGAGAAAATTTTCTATAGAAATAAAATTTTGACAAAATTTTCTATAGAAATAAAATTTTGACAAAATTTTCTATAGAAATAATATTTTCACAAGATGTTCTATAGAAATAAAATGTTGACAGAATTTTCTATAGAAATAAAATTTTGACAAAACTTTCTATAGAAATAAAGTTTCGCAAAGGAAGATTTTGTTTGTTTGGTAGTGCTTTGGCAAAATTTTCATTGATTATTAGACATCTTGTTGTGCGCTTTGACTTCTTTCCGTTGTACTTTCTTTATAGCAGGAACTTAGTGTTTTTAACTAATTTCCCAATTTGTTCCAGCCTCCGTTTCCAAGATGGGCATACCCCGAAATATAAATTCCCTTAGTGCAGGGACATAGATAGTTCACAGAATCAAGACGAAATACGGTAGATTTTTGATTTTAATTTGGTATAATTTATTAATTGTTCAGTTGACAAATAGCTACTTGCTTTTAAATGACATCATCATAAACCAAAGTGGGGTTTCATAGCCACGATATGGTTAATATTTTGCAATGACCATTGAATAAACATTCAGTGCCTTTAATATCTACGTAATAACATTTCTCCATGTATTGATTTGACGTAATAGCTTGAATGACAAAAAAATTATCTCTTCATAAAGCTAACCACAGGCATTGTTATAATTTGCAATGAAATATCTTAGAATATACGTAGTAAAATACTTTAATTCAAAACTATACTAAGTTCACATAGCACTACCAAAAAAGATTCGAGATATCATAGAGCAGGATTTGCTTTATAAATTAGCCACAAATAAATACACTAAAAAATTATAAAAAATGCAACCAGTGCCTGCTGTTAAAAAATATGTTGTTTGCTGTTACGGCTTAAATTGTAGAAAGAAAAAAAAAAAACAGAATTTTGGGCAAATGCAAGACATATTCCTAAGATAATGTTTTTGTTGGGTTACCATAGCCTCGGAATAACACTGACAGCTTTTTTCATCAGACCTTTTATGTTTTAGCAGATTTTTCTGCTGTGCCTACTAAGAAATAAATCAATTCTTCCCATAAAATAAGCTGGCTTTGACTTAGCATGAAATGGAATTAAGGCATGGATATGCAGTTATGTGTGTTTTGTTTCACTTTGAACATGACCGGCATAGAAAGAGTTTACTTTTTGCCCTTTATGCGATATGAAATCAATATTTTAAGCATGGCAAAATAAGATTCATAGATAGTTAATATGCTCAAAAAACACACATGGCGAAAATTCCGTCAAATTATGTCGATCCCCACTGGCTAGTTCATATGTACTGTTGGATAGTCCGATAAAATGGAATTAAACGTCTTCGAAATCTCAAATCGTTTATATGTCATAAACGATGATTTGGTTTAGCGATACGTACTTATAGTAGAAAATTATGATATTGTTTAAAAATCTTGATGGATAAATGTTTGAAACATATGATGGTAATTATAATATAAGAAATCATGCCAGATTTTATTCACATTTATGAGTATGTGGCGTTATGTAATCTCTTTATGTATGAGTAACGCACGAGTAATTTTCTATCGTAAAAAAAATTTCAAGCATACTATTTGGTTAAGCTACACTTGTTGTTTAGTCAATGCATGGTTTTAAGCTGAAATTAAAACAACAATAATGATTGAAGAATAAACCAACAATAACAATAACAAAACTAATGAAGATAGAGGAAGCACGATCAAAACAAACCCAGCCAATTGCATTCAAATCATCGATTTGAATTGGCTGCAAATTTGTTTAGGCAAAGCCGACTATCAAAAACCTTTTTTTGGCAGGTTCAAGTGTAGTTCACTTTGGGTTTGGTGAATTACCCAAATTTATTTTGATAATTGGTTGATAGTTTTGCTGCAAGTAGTAGATGCTGATGAGGAATGTGGTAATTCCGAAACAGCTGTCTATTCAACTGTCATGCAGTCAATAGGGCTTTAT
This sequence comes from Haematobia irritans, assembly GCF_050003625.1. Lineage (NCBI taxonomy): Eukaryota > Metazoa > Arthropoda > Insecta > Diptera > Muscidae > Haematobia > Haematobia irritans. The sequence goes on along the minus strand of NC_134399.1, from coordinate 67,688,682 downwards.
CCAAATAAATTTGACAAGCATACTATTCCTCTGTTGGTTAAGCTACACTTGTAGTTTAGTCAATGCATGGTTTTAAGCTGAAATTAAAACCACAATAATGGTAGCAGATTATTATAAAAATTCAGAAAAATTGGTAAAAGGTCGATTTTGGTTAACATTAAAAGCCGATTAGTCAAATTTGGGTAACATCAGATGTCGATTAGGGGTTTTCAAAAATCAATTATTCGCATTAAGTGATTAGTAAAAGTCGACTTCGACAGCGTTTGCAAGCACGGCTGCCACTAAAGCCATTTTACCAAAAAACTATCAAATAAAAAATCCTATTTTGCAGTTTTTGATCAAATTTTTGTGGTTTTATGAAATAAATGTTTCTTCGAAATGAATGATTTATTATTTATTATTTTATGATGGGTTGTATAAAATTTTAAAGTTGTTGAATTAACTACAGAAAATTTAGTCAACATTTTGTTCTTATAAAATTTGTCAAAATATCATTTCATTTCCATGCTTTATTTGTTTAGAGAATTTTCTTTTCTATTGCAAATTGTATCAAAATTGTATTCCTAGAAAAATTTTTGTGAAATTTTATTCCTAGAGATTTTTTTTTTTCAAAATTTTATTCCTAAAGAAATTGTTCTCATATAATTTTACCTCTCAAAAAATTTTCCAACATTTTATTTCTAGAAAAGATTTTGTCAAAATTGTTTTCCTAGAATTTCTTGAATTTTTTTGTCAAATTTTAATTCATAGAGAAAATTTTGTCAAAATTGTATTTCTGTAGAAAATTTGTGAAGTAGCTCATAGATGGAGACGAATATTTTGCAAAATCAACCAAAACACCAAGAATTCTACCAATTTAGCAAACAGTAAAAATCTACCGTTTTTGGTAGAAATCTACCAACTGTGGCAACCGCAGTTTCAAGTCGATTGATGCAATATCAAAAGGCGATAAGTCGATTTTGAAAAACATGAAAAACAGAATTTAAATTCTACAAAAATCCGCATTTCACTCTTGACCTTTTTCAACTATTAGATATTATTGGCTTATTTGACTTTTGTATTTTCAAGACTGAAAATAAGGGTAGGGACTGCTGAATAGAGATATGAGTTTTCTTTACAAAACCTGATATAATAAGGACGGAATGGTCCAAAGAATCAATTCAAAAACTAACTTTACATTCCTTAAAATGTCATAGTAAAGAAAAGAAACCTTGAAACATTTTGGTTTTTACTTGTGAGACGTCAGTACTTGCCTTTAAGGGAAATTTTCATGCTTAGATATTTCAGATCTCTTATCTAACTAAAACAAATGCAAATTAACTTACTATGAGTATTTCGACCGGATGACAAAATTTAATATTTGGTTTGTCAACCTTGCACTAACCTAATCTAGTGGTTGAATAATGTTTTTCAGACTCTCTACTTTGAACTTCGATTAAGTTCGGATAGAAATGGATTAATACAAATATAATTGATTTATAACACTCCAAAAATGTGCGTTAGTATTGATTATTAAAAGAAGGCCGTGGTGCTTCAGGGTAATTTTCTTTAGTCAACTACATTTTTGTGGTTGTCTTTTGATCCTACTTTACGACCAAAAAATATATTTTAATATTTATTTAAACCCTTAATTAAAATTGTAATTTATCTTTTTTAGTTTAGCAGTCGTCGTTACATTCTGAAGGCGGATAAAGGTATACCAACGTTCATTTTATTTATAGTGGATCCTATAAAACCGTTTATAGAAAAATTACATAATTATGAAGCATAAATTAAGAAAACATTGTGTGTTGATTTACTTTTTTATAAATTTGTATGCTTATTTTTAAATCCTTGTAAAATACCATACCATTTTCCTTTAATGTGGGATATTTTGAGATATTTGCGTTTTTTCTAATTGAAAAACATATATGATACTAGAAAAATTGTTGAAAGAAAAAATTACTAACACTTTAGTGTTTTATTAAAATATACCTATGCATAACATATTATCTGTTAACATCAAATGTTTTAAAATTTTAAATGTTTAAAAACAGTAAACAATTTGTAATCATACCTATATATATGAAAAAATTATTTAGATAATCAGCAATTCAATTGCTATTAATATAATCAATTAAGATTTTGTGATGTCAGTTTCAATTGCTTTAAAACACATTGTACTTTACAGATTTACAAAATATATTTGTGTATGACTAACTGGAAAAGAATCATTACTAAAGTAATTACAAAAATGATGCTATTGAAAACATGGTTATAATAATAAATAAGAATAAACTTGTCGTCATTAAAATCCAAGACAAGAAACAAAAAAAATATTTAACGAAAACATATATTCTATTTCGTATTCAAAGAGACTGAATAAGTCAGACGTTGATAATATAAAAGTAGAATATACACAAAACCAACCTTCCCGCCCGAGTAACAACCGTATTTATGTCAATAATCCAGTATACATCTTAAAAAATAGAACATACCAGTTTATGCATGTACATTTTTTATTGTATATGTACATTTTAAAGATGCTAAAAAATAATCGTATATAATAATATTAATAGATGGAATTTGTAATTATTTTTTACCTTAGTAAATTATTTCATAGTCAATGTTTAACTATTTGTAGCGGGGTTTTTTATATGTATATAAATTGTTAATTCTCTTTCGTTTAATACTATTTATAATAAATGATGTTACAAAACAAACAATGTGACTAATTATTAAAAATGGAATAAAATTTTGGCATTTCACGAAATTATTCCCAAATAAAAATTATTTAATCAATGCAAAATAATATTTTTTATAAATTGATGGAAAAGGTTTGCACATTTATGTAACTAAAATATAACATATAATGTTTACTTGGATCTTGAAGTGGTAAAAAACTTTATTTCAAATTAATGAATTAGTTATATTTATTGTTTATCACTTTATCTAATGTGATGATATTTTGTTAGTAGATTTCCGATTTAAAATAACAAAATAAAAAGTACAACAATAAATAGTATACGATTGTTGTATTCTAAGCAAAGGGGCAACTTCAACGATTTATAAATCATATGATGTGATGTTCTGAAGTGTGTTGTCACTTCATGGTCGTTATATACCTTGTAACATTTAAGGAATTTTTTGCTAAATCAGGCAAAACGTGAGATATGCACATGAACTCAAACGAACTTATGATGAAATGAAGATTATATCAATATTTAAAAGATATTTTTTTGATAAAGTTCTCCATGTATTAAAATGACAGGAATGCCAATGTGGTAATCGGCAGGACAATTCTTAATAATGATTCCTATTAGAACTTTTTATTCCGATTTCGTTTGCCGGTTCAAACAATCATTTTCGAAGGACGCAACCAGTTTCATTTACTTGTGTTATTTTCACTAAAATTTGTTTTCGATATTTATTTACAAAATTGAATATGTGGTTAGATTAGAAGTTAACCACGATAAAAAGTTTATCTATATTTTCTTACTTCGTTTATATGTAGTTACTGTAAGCAAAATATTCAAATAGAGGTTTGATAAGAACAGTATAAAAAAAAGCCATAACATTGGTTTTTTGATAAACACTTTGTTTGCTCTGGTCTGCAATCGATACATAGCCTCTTCACGCACAGAAAAAGGTCTGTGTACAATTCCAGTTGTTATCTGCCGTTTGGGTATAACTTGGCTTATTACATTTGATAATTTCGTAGTTTAGATGCTCCTCATCGGGGATAGCCCCATATAGATCATTGTAGCCCATCAACGGATTTAGCCTGTCTTAAGACAAACAATTAAGCTTCAACACAATGTCGCTTTACAAATCTTCTAATCAATGTACGCGAAAGGGACTGATATATTGTTTCATCTAAGTAAGCCTGAAACTAAATCGGGCTGCCACTTTAACCTAACCTAGGTTAGGTTAGGTTAGGTGGCAGCCCGATGTATCAGGCTCACTTAGACTATTCAGTCCATTGTGATACCACATTGGTGAACTTCTCTCTTATAACTGAGTGCTGCCCGATTCCATGTTAAGCTCAATGAATAGGGACCTCCTTTTTATAGTCGAGTCCGAACGGCGTTCCACATTGCAGTGAAACCACTTAGAGAAGCTTTGAAACCCTCAGAAATGTCACCAGCATTACTGAGGTGGGATAATCCACCGCTGAAAAACTTTTTGGTGTTCGGTCGAAGCAGGAATCGAACCCACGACCTTGTGTATGCAAGGCGGGCATGCTAACCATTGCACCTCGATGGCTCCCCTAACCTATCAAACGTGGTCCATATCGGTCCATAATTATATATAGCCCACATATAAACCGTTTCCCAGAATTGCTTTACGGAGTCTCCTGGAGAAACAAGTTTTATCCGATCCGGTTGAAGTTTGGTACGTGCACACAAAAAAAAAGAAATTTCTGATTCAATCACGAAATTAATTGATCCAATTAATTTTTAATTGAAATGTCTTCAATCGCAGAAGTGATAGTATCAATCAAAAAATTAATTGATCCAATTAAAAAATTAATTGATACTATTAATTTTGGTGATTGATTGTTGTTCCAATTAAAACAATTTTTGAATCAATTAAATTTGTAATTGAATATTTTTGAAAACTCAATTAAAATTTTAATTGGAAAAATTTTTGGGAAATTTTTTTCTGTGTGACGTTAGTATATGCCATGCAAAGATTGGTCCATATCAGTTCATAATTATATATAGCTTCCATATAAAGTCATCCCTAGATTTGCCTCTTGGTACAGCAACTATCATCCCATCCCCAAAGATTTAACTTCGGAACGAACAAATTTCATCTGATCCGGTTGAAATGTGGCCCTCTTTACCATTGGATCATATCGGTTCATAATTGTTGTATAGTTTTCAATGAACTCGTTTGGCCCCAAAACACCCAAAGAAATTTGTTGGTAGGGACAGCAGAAAAGTCTGCTAAAACAGCAGAAAGTCTGCTGAAAAAGTGACAGCAGTCATTGTTTGCTGAAATAGCAAACATTTCCTGCTATTTTTGAAGCTCGATTACACTAAAACATTTTTTATTTTGGTTAAAACAAATAAAAATGTCAACTTAGGAGCTATCCTAACATAATTAACACAATATTTTATGAATATCTATAGTATTTGACCAATAATCTGAATATTTATCGAATTGAGGCATAACAGCAAACAAAATGTTTGCTGATCGTATTTAGGAGCTTGTAAGTATATTACAGTGCAAAAATATACCAAAAACTACTTTTGGTTCTTAAATAGGCTTTGGGGAAAATTTTATAACCTAAAAATTTTATAAATTGTTGTTCATTACGCCCTGAAGTACAAAAATATAACAGCAGACATCGACTGCTGTTTTTAGCAGACTTTTTTCTATGAGTGTAGTTATATGATTCAACTTACAAGTGTGTATATTAACATGGAAAAACATTTTGTTTGACTTGTAAACTTATGAAAACTTATTCAATTTTAATGAAATCTTCTTTAAATTTGTAGACTTTGTATCTAGACTACAAAGCAAAAAAGGGTGATGTTTTCAACACATTGTTTTAGAGATTTTTACTTGAAATAAAGTATAATTTCTACTTGTAGTCGAGTCTGAATTTGGAACTTTGGACTTCGATAGCACATGAAGGAATCAAGTACGCAAAACTCAAATTTAACAAGTATATACGGTCGTACACTGAAAAAAAGCATGCCCGGTTCCAAAGATTTTGTCTTTACTTTAAAAATTTTGGTATTGATTACGAGCCAAATACGCGGAGAATATAGGTAAGGATAATTTTAAGACACAATTCTCTTTTAAATTTGGGTTTTGTGTACTTGCTTCCAGGAAGCAAATTTTAATTTTTCGCTTTTTCAGCTTTTTTTTCGTCGTATGCTATTAAAGTCCTTTAAAAACGAGTTAACGACAACTTTATTTTCCTAATTAAGACTTTCCGTAGAAATTATGCTATGTTTCAAGTAAAAAACGTCTTTAAAATAAAGTGTTGAAAAACATGTCCTATATTTGAACGATTTTTTGCTTTGTAGTCAAGATGCAAAAAGACAACAAATTTAAAGACAATTTCATTAATTTTAAAGAATTTTTCTGAATTATTAAAGTCAAATTGACCTTAGCCCAAACATTTTTTCTTTCATGTTATGATACCCATTTTTAAGTGAAATCACTTAATTATAAGGACAATACGATTTCAGTGAAATGTTTATCGACTTTTGGACAAGGAAAAAAAACTTATATTAGAGAAATGCGTCTTCTATGCTAAGCAAAATTTATATTCGTATTTTAAAGATATGTAATCTTTGACCCCACGACAATATTTTTTTCAGTGTAAGTTCGGCCAGACCGAATCTTATGTACCCTCCACCATGGATTGCATAGAAACTTCTACTAAAGACTGTTATCCACAATCGAATTACTTGGGTTGGGGTATCTTAAAACCTCTCAACACCGTCTTCTAAATTGCAAGTTAGTCTAAACGTGGTATATATTAAACAAAAAAATTTTGACAAAATTTTCTGTAGAAATAAAATTTTGACAAAATTTTCTATAGAAATAAAATTTTGGCAAAATTTTCTATAGAAACAAAATTTTCTACAGAAAAAACAGAAATAAAATTTTGACAAAATTTTCTATAGAAATAACATTTTGACAACATTTTCTATAGATATAAAATGTTGACAAAATTTTCTATAGAAATAAATTTTTGACAAAATTTTCTATAGAAATAAATTTTTGACAACATTTTCTATAGAAATAAATTTTTGACAAAATTTTCTATAGAAATAAAATATTGACAAAATTTTCTATAGAAATAAAATGTTGACAAAATTTTCTATAGTAATAAAATTTTGACAAAATTTTCTATAGTAATAAAATGTTGGTAGATATGGACCAATTTTTGTGTGATTGGGGATCGGCTATATATAACTATAGGCCGATATGGACCAATTTTGGCATGTACCAAATTTGAACCGGATCGGATGAATTTTGCTCCTCCAAGAGGATCCGGAGGTATAATCTGGGAATCGATTTATATGGGATCTATGGAACAATTTTTGCATGGTTGTTGGAGATCCATGTACCAAATTTCAGACGGATCGGATGAAATTTGATCTTCCAAGAGACCGCGGAGTTCAAATCTGGGGATCGGTTTATATGGGGTCTATATATAATTATGGACCGATATGGACCAATTTTTGCATAGTTGTTAGAGACCATATACTAACACCAAATTTGAACCGGATCGGTTGAATTTTACTCCTCCAAGAGGTCAAATCTGGGGATCGGTTTATATATAATTATGGACCGATGTGGACCAATTTTTGCATGGTTGTTAGAGATCATATAATAACACCATGTACCAAATTTCAGCCGGATCGGATAAAATATGCTTCTCTTAGAGGCTCTGCAAGCCAAATCTGGGGGTCCGTTTATATGGGGGCTATACGTAAAAGTGGACCGATATGGCCCATTTGCAATACCATCCGACCTACATCAATAACAACTACTTGTACCAAGTTTCAAGTAGATAGCCTATTTCGTTCGGAAGTTAGCGTGATTTTAAAAGACGGACGGACGTACATGCTTATAACGACTCAGAATTTCACCACGACCCAGAATATAAAGGGTGGTTAAATTGTAAGGGCCGATGTTGCATGTGAACCACACCTAAACGCCAAGTTTTTTTCCGAATTTTATTTGACATTTCTCTATTTCAGACTTACTCAATTTGAACCATGGATAGATATACAATATAACAACGTGTTAAATGGTTTCAAGAAATGTCAACAGTGGATGATCAATTTTCGCAGAAAATCATCTTCAGTGATGAGGCACATTTTCACCTCAGTGGATTCGTCAATAAACAGAATTGCCGCATTTGGGCGAATGAGAATCCAAGTGTGATTGTCGAAAAACCAATGCACCCACAAAGAGTGACTGTTTGGCGGCATCATCGGGCCGTATTTTTTCCAAAATGAGGCCGGTCAGGCAGTTACTGTGAATGGTGTTCGCTATCGTGAGATGATAACGAACTTTTTATGGCCCGAATTGGAAGATATGGATGTGGACAATATGTGGTTTCAGCAGGACGGTGCCACTTGTCACACAGCTAAGGAAACAATGGCTCTTTTGCCCAATAAATTCAATGGCCGTGTTATCTCACGTAATGGCGATGTCAATTGCCCGCAAGATCATGTGATTTGACACCGTTGGACTTTTTTCTTTGGGGTTATTTGAAAGAAAAGGTGTACGTCGATAAGCCAGCAACAATTCAAGAGCCAAAGGATGAGATAATTCGGCACATTAACGGTATAGAACCTCCATTATGCCTCAGCGTCATCGAAAATTTGGACCATCGGATGGAGGTGTGCCACCGAGGTCGCGGCGCCCATTTGGCCGATATTTTGTTCCATACATAATTGAGTAATACCAATATATCATAATAAAATAAAATTATAATAATTTCCTAAATAGTTTGTGTTTTATTCAAAATCAACATCGGCCGTTGAAATTTTAACCACCCTTTACTTTATGAGCAATATTTCGATGTGTTACAAAAGGAATGACAAAGTTAATATACCCCCATCCTATGGTGGAGGGTATAAAAAAGAATTATTTCTAAAATTGTCCTTGTTTCAATTCTCCACTTCTTTGGCTTGGAATCAATACCAAAACCATTAATGTAAAGACAAAATCGTAGGAGTCTCTATATAAGACTCAAGACCTGAAGAGACTTTACAGGTATTTATTCTGCTTTTTTATTTAAAGGTGAGTACTAAGTTTGAGTTTAGCCGCTAAAGTGAAAACTAAATCAGTAAACAAAAGGCATACAATTATGCATATTTGTTGCAAATTTTATTATAACTTGATGGGGAATAGCTCAAAGCAAATTTTCACAAAGTTTGTATTCCTTAAAATGGATTACAATAGCATTTTTATCTGCTGCATTCGAAAAAAAATTAATTTTTTATGGAACAATTTTTGAAATAATCCGTTATTTTTAGTTTTTCGCTCTTTTTTCACTAAACAAATTATATCTCGAGTTAGAAATGTCCGATTATACCGATTATATATTTTTTAACATTTTTTTCGAATTCAGCAGATCAAAATACATAAGAAAAGTCAAATGTACAGTTTCAGTGTAAACTAGTGTTATGAAAGAAAAGTAATCGTGAAAAAATGACGATTTTAGCGGCTAAACTCGAATTTAATACCAACCTTGAGATAGACTCCAAAATTATTCGATTGTGTACACACAAAAAATTTTTTTCTGGTTCAATCACGACATTAATTGATCCAATTAATTTTTTAATTGAAATGTCTTCAATCACAGAAAGAAAAAATCAATTGAAGGTAAATTAAAAAAATAATTGATCCAATTAAAAAATTAATTGATACTATTAATTTTTGTGATTGATTTTTGTTTCAATTAAAACATTTGTTGAATCAATTAAATTTTTAATTGAATATTTTTTAAAACTCAATTAAAATTTTAATTGGAAAAATGTTTGTGGAATTTTTTTCTGTGTATGACAGTCTTTAATAGAACTTTGTACAATCCATGTTGAAGGGTACACACAAACAATTTTTTTTCTAGTTCAATCACGAAATTAATTGATCCAATTAATTTTTTAATTGAAACTTCTTCAATCACAGAAATGATAGTATCAATTAAAAAATTAATTGAAGGTCAATTAAAAATTAATTGATTTTATTAAAAAATTAATTGATACTATTAATTTTTGTGATTGATTTTTGTTGCAATTAAAAAATTTGTTGAATCAATTAAATTTTTAATTGAATATTTTTCAAAACTCAATTAAAATTTTAATTGGAAAATTTTTCGTGAAACTTTTTTCTGTGTACATACACTCATTAAAGGGTATGTTCATGTCTTTCGTTATCTCTCTCATTCGCCATTTTTAGTTTTGTTTTTATACTCTCTTGGTCTCTCTTTCTAATCACATATATGTTTATAGATAATTTCTAAATTAATGTATGTTTGTATCCACACATATTATATTAAAAAAAATGCTATGTTCTAACATATATGTCGCAAACATGTTATGCTCGTTAATAGTTCATATTTTCCTAAAAAGGGAGAAGTTTGCTTAAATTGAGTTCATACGTCTCTCAAATGAGTAAATTTTACTAAAATTGTATCTGTCTTGAACATTTTAATAATTTTTATATCCAATTTTTTTCCTTCAACATATGAAATGTTCTTAAACTACTGAAAAAAGTTTTTATTTTTGATACTTTTTTTCCAATTGCCAAAAAGTATAAACTTATTTTTAACATGTTGCAATTAGAAAACTATTTTAGTTAAAATGTTCTTAAAAAAACTACATTTTCCTTCATGGTGGGTTCACTTTTTTTGGTAATATTCGGCCATATTTATAAAATAAATTGCAAATAAAGAGCAATTACTTTGCTCCCAATCGAATTTTTAGATCAAATAAAATTGTCTCCTTAAGAGCAAACAACACTGAATTTATTTTTTTAGATAAAGATAACTTGTCATAACAAAATATGTATAAAAGATTACTTTGTGCAAAAAAAAGTTTCTGAAAAATGAAATCTATTCTTACATATCCATACACTGGTTTTTCTCCTTGTGTATAAACAAACTAATATTATTTGAAGGGCAGAAGGTTGAACGATCTGTAATAGTGGGTACATTGGTTGATTGGCTGGTCGCTCGTTGATTGAATTCATTAAAATTATGTGATTTCTTAATTTGTCTGGTAGTAAAATTTCTTTATATGAATGAATATTTGAATTTTCTTTTGAATCCATGTCTCCTCAAGTTTTTCTTAAGTGTGGTGAATGTCATGCTTTTGCATTAATTTAATTTTGTTTTATTAAATTAATGAAATTTCCATTTCATACAAGTACGACACGGCGACGCCAATGCATGTTATGATAGTGAGCAAGGTCATTTAGTTAGTCAAGTTATGATGATCGATGGAATCACCATAGCCACCCATAATGACATATGTATGGATGAATGTCAATCCACAGATCTGGTGTAAGTTGTATTTTTATCGTTGTGGCCTCATGAAAAGAGAGAGAGAGATGGAACGGTACAGAGAAATGTGCAATTTGTTGAATGAATGACTTAAGATCAGGGTTGCCAATAAAATTTCAAGAAAAATCGTCACTTTTTCGATAAAATTTGTCATAATCGGCACTTGCATTTTAAAAATCGTCAAAAAAAAATCGGCAATATAAATAATAGTAAAATTAAACATATTTTTTGGGTAAACACAAAACAAAAGTATTTATTTCATATACAAAACAGAAAATTAATGTACACAACTATGCATTTCAATAATAAAAAAAAACTATATAAAGAAATCAGTTTTGTATACAAATATTACCATAAAAATCATTTTCTGGTTAAACAAAAATATTTCGTAATTTTTGTATAAAACATCTATTTTTGTAAAATATTATTATTAATTGAGTAACATTTTTATTTAAAAATTAAATATTTGGAAACTAAAGAATAAGTCCCGTGTTTTCCAAAACAGGTGATTTTTATGGTGTTTCCGATAGATATGTCTATATGTGGTTATTTTTTATACTGTACTAGAATTTGATCATAATTAGTAAAAGTTTCTATTGCACATTCTGAGTAAATCATTATCAATTTTGGTATTAAAACAACTTGAGTTATTTCATTTTAGGTTATTTTTTGAACAGAATATTCCATCCAATGAATTATTCTCCAGCTATAATCTAATTTTAGTTTTTTGCTTAATAATTTCTACGTTTGCTGTGGAGTTTGGAAGAATCATGATTATTTGTACGAATTTTGACAAAATCGAACGTTTTGTTTCCGAATTTTCCCCAAAATTTTTCAAATTTATTTTAATATTTTCAAAAATTTCTTCAAAATGTAAAAACTTTAACTCCCTAAACTATGTGTTAGTTAATATCGTTAAAATCGGAATTGTCCATTTTGTGAGTAAAAATCGTCAAAATGTCGATAAAAAAATTGGCAGCCCTGCTTGAGATACAAACATTTTGATTTTTTTTAAACCAAATTCGAGATTGATTTGTTCTAGCATCACATATAAAATATTTTACTACGAGTATATTAAAAAACAGGTTTGTGTTTTTGTTTGGATTTTGCAAAAATTCCTGAATAATTCTTTCGTTTTGCAATAGCAATTGAGATTGCTACACCCAGAAAAAGTGCCTTCGAAACTAAAGGAAAAAAATCATCGATTTAGTTTAGCCATTTTGATTCCATTAAGTTAAATTTTTGTGTGAAATAATAAAATTTACTTGTTTCAGCAAAAAAACTCCTAAACTGAAAGCAGGTAGGAATAGTTCATTAACTAGAATAAGGCGTGGAATATTACTAATACTGTTTTCTTCGCGGGGTATAAGAATTGACTACTGAACAAGAAAAGTTTATTCCCTGATAATAAAGCATTCTTAAAAATAAACTAAAACCAAGTTCCTCAAATTTAGTAAAATTTCTTTATTATAGAAAGCTTATCACACATACGAATAACACTTAGTATTGAAAAATATTTTAGTTCATTCGTACTAAGAAGTATTCAATCCTTTCAAAACTTAAGGAAACACACTTGTTAGAATATAGGACATTTTCCTATATTTCTTTTACCTACCTGTAATCGGTACCTGTCATCGATGTAATCGATATGTTTGCGCGTGAGTTGTTTTTTAGTTGAAATCGTGCCGTTATGGTATACGGAGAGATTGTTAAAACAAAAATAATATAATAAATAACAAATAAAATATAAAATTATTTGTTATTTTAAATTAGTGAGAAAATTTTTCGTTTTTTTGAAATTATTGAACATAAATTACAAACAATAAGACTATCAATGTTCGTGATGGTGTATAAAGAAAGAAAACATCAACGGAATAACAACCCCTTCATTCGTCTTCATTTGGGAATTTGTAATTATCAGGTAACATTCAGTGAAGCTAACCTTTTGTGAAAAAATTGGTTTATAATTTTTTGAAATTGTAAAAAGAGGACACAATCGTTAGGCAGCAACTTATTAAAACTGGAAGGTACAAGAAGAAGAAAAAATACGTTTCACGCAAAAAATTAGTTCTTTCCTCTCAAACGAAATTTTAAACAAACAATCATCGTTTACCATTTACACAGAAAAAAGTTAATTGTAAAACTGATGCTAAAATGAACTTGCCTATATTTATTGCCAACATTTTATTTTGTTTTAGTTCATCTTTTAAATTTTTGTAAGAAATTTTCCCCAGCCCAACGATTTTTTTCTTTATTCCAAGTATGTCTCAAAAATATTATGAACTAAATTCCAGTAAAATGTCAATGACATACGAATAAGTTCAATGCTAACTAAAGCAGAAGAAGCTTTTTGTACACTTCTTAAAAATTGTAAGAATGAACTACAGCGTGGTTAAAATGGTAATGATATGGCGCCTAACAATTTTAAACAAACAATCATCGTTTACCATTTACACAAAAAAAAGTTAATTGTAAAACTGATGCTAAAATGAACTTGCATATATTTATTGCCAACATTTTATTTTGTTTTAGTTCATTTTTTAAATTTTGTAAGAAATTTTCCCCAGCCCAACGATTTTTTTCTTTATTCTAAGTATGTCTCAAAAATTTTATGAACATTTAGCCAGTAAAAATTGCAATGACACGAATAAGTTCAATGCTAACTAAAGCAGAAGAAGCTTTTTGTACACTTCTTAAAAATTGTATAAATTAACTACAGCGTGGTTAAAATGGTAATGATATGGCGCCTAACATTTTTTCTTTATTTTTAGTTCATTTTTTCTTTTTGAGATGTATTTCGAAAAGGTGTCAGAAACTTTTTAGTTAATTTAATTAATCTCAAAATTTAGAATACAATTTAGTTCAGTTTTCGCACGGGATAGTTCATTTTCCCCATAAAATGGTTTACTTTTTTTCCTGTGTACCAGAGGTGTGCGCATGATGCGATTCACGCGTAAACCACGTGAGTCGTGAACAAAATACCAAGCAACTCTTTTGAAAGTGCGTGAATGGGATCAAAACAATCATGTCGTGTGTGAGCTTGAGTAAGAATCTGAATTAAATTTGTGCAAAATCATGTCCGTAAAAAACTCAAGATTTACGGACAATTTCATGTAGCTCCGTTAGGCTTTAACTCCATAGGCAAGATGACAGCTATGTCTATAATATGGTTTACAAGTTTATTAGTTAACGGAGCATTAACGGAGCTTCATGAAAATGGGGGTTAAAGTGTTAAATTAAATTAACTAAGCTGTTGAAGAATATTCCTTTGCAACTCCCGCAGCCCTTCCCCCCCCTCTCCAGGTCAACAACTTTGAATTCAAGTAAACTTTTTTTGAGCGTGTACACAAAGGTATACATTCAATACTGGCCGAATCACTAAAGAATTTCTTAATTTTGAATGGAAACATCACAATACTGGTTTTTATTATTACGCTATCCACAAAAATATCGTATTTTTTGTTTTGATATTTATTCTAGTTGAACACAAGCGATATACATATTTGTATAAATAAAAAAAAACAAGTACATAAGGCCGTAAGTTCGGCCAGACCGAATCTTATATACCCTCCAACATGGACTGCATAGAACCTTCTACTAAAGACTGTTATCCACAATCGCATTACTTGGGTTGCGGTATCTTAAAACCTCTCAACACCGTCTTCTAAAATGTAAGTTAGTCTATACGGGGTATATATTAAACAAAAAAATGTTGACAAAATTTTCTGTAGAAATAAAATTTTCACAAAATTTTCTATAGCAATAAAATTTGCACAAAATTTTCTATAGAATCAAAATTTTGACAAAATTTTCCACAGAAAAAAAATGGACAACATTTTCTATAGAAATAAAACGTTGAAAAATTTTTTATTGAAATAAAAAATTTGACAAAATTTTCGATAGAAATAAAATTTTGACAAAAATTTCTATAGAAATAAAATTTTGACAACATTTTCTATAGAAATAAAATTTAGACAAAATTTTCTATAGAAATAAAATTTTGCCAAATTTTCTATAGTAATAATAAGATATTGGTAGATTATTTTTGGCGATATGGACCAATTTTTGTGTGATTGGGGATCGGCTATATATAACTATAGACCGATATGGACCAATTTTGGCATGGTTGTTAGCGGCCATATACTAGCGCAATGTATCAAATTTGAACAGAATCGGATGAATTTTGCTCCTCCAAGAGGATCCGGAGGTATAATCTGGGGATCTATGGAACAATTTTTCCATGGTTGTTGGAGATCATATACTAACACCATGTACCAAATTTCAGACGGATCGGATGAAATATGATTCTCTTAGAGGCTCCGGAGGTCAAATCTGGGGATCGGTTTATGTGGGGGCTATATATAATTATGGACCGATGTGGACCAATTTTTGCATGGTTGTTAAAGACCATATACTAACACCGCGTATCAAATTTCAACCGGATCGGATGAAATATGCTTCTCTTAGAGGCTCTGGAGATCAAATCTGGGGATCGGTTTATAAGGGGGCTATATATAATTATGGACCGATATGGACCAATTTTTGAATGGTTGTTAGAGACCATATACTAACACCACGTACCAAATTTCAACCGGATCGGATGAAATTTGCTCTTCCAAGAGACTGCGGAGTTCAAATCTGGGGATCGGTTTATATGGGGTCTATATAATTATGGACCGATATGGACCAATTCTTGCATAGTTGTTAGAGACCATATACTAACACCACATACCAAATTTTAACCGGATCGGATGAATTATGCTCCTCCAAGAGGCTCCGGAGGTAAAATCTGGGGATCGGTTTATAAGGAGGCTATATATAATTATGGACCGATATGGACCAATTTTTGCAGGGTTGTTAGAGACCATATTCTAACACCACGTACCAAATTTCTACCATATTCTAACACCACATACCAAATTTTAACCGGATCGGATGAAATATGCTTCTCTTAGAGGCTCCGCAAGCCAAATCTGGGGGTCCGTTTGTATGGGGGCTATACGTAAAAGTAGACCGATTTGGCTCATTTGCAATACCATCAGACCTACATTAATAACAACTACTTGTGCCAAGTTTCAAGTCGATAGCTTGTTTCGTTCGAAAGTTATCGTGATTTCAACAGACGGACGGACGGACATTCTTAGATTGACTCAGAATTTCACCACGACCCAGAATATATATACTTTATGGGGTCTTAGAGCAATATTTCGATGTGTTACAAACGGAATGACAAAGTTAATATACCCCCATCCTATGGTCGAGGGTATAAAGAAACAACAAAAAATTCATGTTAAATATATGCACACAAAATAGAAGGAATCCAAATTTAAATAAAAAAGTATGATGAGAATTGTTTTTTTAATTGGTAAATATAAAATGTATTGAGTGGTTAATTATAAAGTGTAGGTGTAATTAGTCGTTCACAAGTAGATATTAATCATACACATAGAGAAAAAAAGTTTGAATAAAGACGCCTAAAAGAAACATGATATTCATGATCATATACCAAGAGTGACATAATTTTATATGACATCCATACTACAGCGTGGAAAACTTAAGGTAAAATTTAATTGCAAAATTCGCGGGCTTTATATTTTAACAATTTGGGCCAAAGTCAATATCAACACCAGTAGTGAGTCTGCACTCAAAAAAGGGAGGCGTTAATACCCACTTTACTTATTTCAGGAAGATTATAGATTATTTATTTTAGTTCAGGAAGATTATTTGATTTTAGTTAATTTTTGCCCAATGTGAGCATAACAGGTTGGCTGATAAGTCCCCGATCTGACACATAGATGGCGTCGCTGGTATTAAATGCATATTATTTTTATATAGTACCAACCATCAAATGATTCGTGTCAAAATTTGACGTCTGTAAGTCTATTAGTTTTTGGGATAGAGAGTCTTTTGTGAAGCAACTTTTATTATTGTGAAAAAATGGAAAAAAAGGAATTTCGGGTTTTGATAAAATACTGTTTTCTGAAGGGAAAAAATACGGTGGAAGCGAAAACTTGGCTTGATAATGAGTTTCCGGACTCTGCCTCAGGGAAATCAACAATAATTGATTGGTATGCAAAATTCAAGCGTGGTGAAATGAGCACGGAGGACGGTGAACGCAGTGGACGCCCGAAAGAGGTGGTTACAGACGAAAACATCAAAAAAATCCACAAAATGATTTTGAATGACCGTAAAATGACGTTGATCGAGATAGCAGAGACCTTAAACATATCAAAGGAACGTGTTGGTCATATCATTCATCAATATTTGCATATGCGGAAGCTCTTTGCAAAATGGGTGCCGCGCGAGCTCACATTTGACCAAAAACGAAAAACGTGTTGATGATTCTGAGCGATGTTTGCAGTCGATATGTGACAATGGATGAAACATGGCTCCATCACTACACTCCTGAGTTCAATCGACAGTCGGCTGAGTGGACAGCGACCGGTGAACCGTCTCCGAAGCGTGGAAAGACTCAAAAGTCCGCTGGCAAAGTAATGGCCTCTGCTTTTTGGGATGCGCATGGAATAATTTTTATCGATTATCTTGAGAAGGGAAAAACCATCGACAGTGACTATTATATGGCGTTATTGGAGCGTTTGAAGGTCGAAATCGCGGCAAAATGGCCCCATATGAAGAAGAAAAAAGTTATGTTCCCTATTCAAATAATATTTTGCTATCTTTAAAGACATGCCCTAAAAATAAGAAAAAAAGTTGTATACAAATATAGTGTACAATTTTACTAAAATGTAAAATAGTTCATATTTTCCTAAAACGGGAGAAGTTTGCTTAAATTGAGTTCATAATTCTCTCATATGAGTAAATTATACTAAAATTGTACCTGTCTTGAACTTCGTACAGCGCTAAAAACATTTTAATCATTTTTAAATTCATTTTTTTCCTTCAATATATGAAATTTTCTTAAACAACAGAAAAATATTTATTATTTTTAATAAATTAACTTCAATTTGACAAAAAGTATTAACTTATGTTATTTGTAACATGTTGCAATTAGAAAACTATTTTTGTAAAAATTTTCTTTCTAGGTGGGTTCACTTTTTTTCGGTGCGATATGTATTGCAATCAACTTCAGGTTGCTATCATTTCTAAACCAAAAACTTATAGAATTATTCTAGTGACAGTTTATTTTATTGTTTACATGTTTACAAAGACATTTTGATCTATTGCATACTGAAATATTGTAATTCGTAAAGGAATTCAAGCGTGATAGTGTGATTGCATTATATTTGGCTGGAAAACCACGAAGTGGCTATCGCTAGAGTCCTTCAGCATTTAAATGTGAATAAATGTTTTGTTTTTCGTACCATTGCTCTTAACAGTGACACTGGCAGTGCTGCATCGCGTCCAAGGACAAAAAACGGTAACAATGATCCGAAAAGTGAAGGCCAGATTTAATCGAAATCCACGACGTAGTGATAGAAAACTTGCTCGTAAGCTGAACATATCGCGAGAACGGATACAGCATATATTGAAAAATGAGCTTGGACTAAAGTTTCAAAAAGTGCACAAACTATTTAGACTTGAAAAGGGCCAAGGATTTGCTTCGCTTCCACGAAAGTGGTCAGTTACCGCATTTGGCTTTCTCCAATGAAAAGTCATTCCAAATTGAGCAGTTTGTGAGCAACAACATTATCGGGATTACTTGCCAAAGATGTCAGCTTAGAATTTATACTTTCGATTTGAAGATCCTCGCTTAATTTCTATCACACAATGGCCAACCGTATCTCAATAACATACGTTGGACTTTCGCCACTGGGGCATTTTGGAGAGTATTATTTGTGACATTTTTGCTTTTGAGCAATGAAATTAAAAAAATATATATTTATTGCATTATATTTCACAGACGACATTATTGTTGTAATTTCTATTATTTACATAATAAACTCATACACAATACATATTAACAATCTACGCCCACGTTCCGAAGTGGAAAACGTATTTTCTTTGAACTTTGTAATAAGCAAATAATTAGATAACAAAGGTAGATGTCGTAAATGGTAATTTTTTTCTTTGAAACACATTTGATGTTAGTAGGCGTTTCACTATTCATTTTTGCTGTAAGTTTAAAAATGAAAAAAAAAAAAATTATATCCACAAAAGACTTTTGCAGGTGAATGAACTCCAAAAACTTTTGTTTGAAATTATAAACAAAATAAAATGGGTAAACTATAAATAAGTTGTTATTAACCGTTGGAAAAAAAATTGTTAGAAAAGAGTTCATATAATTCTTCGAATATTCTAATTTCATCGGAAAAGCGGCGTCATGATTGAGATGTTGTACCATGCCAAATTACAAATGCGTCTATTTTAAATGAATTAAGCGTACCCAATAAGGATCTTTTCTATAGAAATAAAATTTTGACAAAATTTTCTATAGAAATAAAATTTTGACAAAATTTTCTATAGAAATAAAATTTTGACAAAATTTTCTATAGAAATAAAATTTTGACAAAATTTTCTATAGAAATAAAATTTTGACAAAATTTTCTATAGAAATAAAATTTTGACAAAATTTTCTATAGAAATAAAATTTTGACAAAATTTTCTATAGAAGTAAAATCTTGACAAAATTTTCTATAGAAATAAAATTTTGACAAAAGTTTCTATAGAAAAAAATGTTGACAAAATTTTCTATAGAAATAAAATTTTGACAAAATTTTCTATAGAAATAAAATTTTGATAAAATTTTTATAGAAGTAAAATTTTGATAAAATTTTCTTTAGAAATAAAATTTTGACAAAATTTTTATAGAAATAAAATTTTGACAAAATTTTTATAGAAATAAAATTTTGACAAAATTTTTATAGAAATAAAATTTATTTATATATAAATAAGTTGTTATTATAAAAATACTGAATCGGCAATATGGACAGAGACCAGCGTTGCCAGAATTGTTTCACCAAAAACCGCTAGATTTGTCCAAAAAACTAGCCAAAAAAAGCTAAAAAATTTTAAAAAATAGCTAGAAAAAAAGCTAAATTTTTTTGTATCAAAAGTCACATTTTTGATTGAAATTTAACAAACTTAAAGGCTTTATTTCACTTAAAATGCATATTATTTTAATTGTATTCAATTTAATTCCATTTCTGTGAGACTGTAAGAAAATCTAAGTCATATTAGCCGTGTTGGCGTACTCGATACATTTTGATTACTATCACAAATTTTTACTGGAAGTCCTTCGTTTATATTTCCTTGTAAAAACATTTTTCCCAGTGAACTTGCAATTGTCAGCTGGTTAATCATGTCACATAGAACTGCATTAGAAAATATCTATATATTTCGTTTTAACTGAATTAATGAAAAATTCGTGAACGTGTACACTTCTCCTAATTTTACCCAAGAGAATAAAACCCATTCTAACTGTCTTGCAAGTTTATACTGAATAACTTTTATTCGAAAATTTCCCAAACCTATTGTTGTCCAATTCTCGTAAATGTAAATCCATCCCATTAATAAATAGCAGATTTGTTTTGATCCTATCACTACGAATTTTTCATTGCATTTTTCGGTGCAAAAAAAAAAAAATAATACCACATTCAAAACTTTATTTCCTTAATTATTTCTATGTTCGGTTCCAAAGATTTTGTACACTAATGATTTTTGTATTGATTCCGAGTCACATTTGAATTTATTCGTTTTCTCAGTTTTTTCTTCATGAGTTATCACAGAGCTTTAAAAACGTGCTAACGAAAACTTAAAATTTCAAATTCAGACCCGACTTTAAGTAGAAATTATTTTATGTATACGTTTTTAAAATAAAATGTTTCAAAACCTCTTCTATTTTTTAACGTTATTTTGGTTTGTGGTCAAGATACAAAAACTCCACAAATTTAAAGACTATTAATTTAAAGAATTTTTTAGAATTGACCCTAGCCTTCTTTCATGAAAAGCTACCCATTTTTAAGTTGAATCACTTAACTATAAGGACCAAACTACTTTATCGGCTTTTGGACAAGGAAAACAGTTTATATAAGAGAAATTCACAAATAACCAAAATTCGCGTTCGTATTTTAAGGACATGAAATCTTTGGCCTTACGACAATATTTTTTCAGTGTACAAAGCAATTCACATCTACTATTTTAATTTAGTAATATCAAAAGGATAAACAGGTCAAATGCTAATATTCCTAATAATTTACTGTCAGTTTATATAAGGAATTTGTATGGTAATAGTAGATTTAAAGTTTACGATACTTTTATGAATACGAGGCAAGAACTTTACAACAAGGTAATATAATGGCTGGAATAATTATTAATGTTTCAATTGAGATTTGAAACATGTGAAAAAAATTATTCTGGCAGCAAGGCTTAGATAAAAACGAAGTTTTATCCATATTTCAATAGGAACATGTCAAAAATAAAAAAAGCCAAAAATAGCTAAAAGGGTCATGAAAAAAAGCCAGAAAAAAAGCTAAAAGCTAAATGCATTTTTTTCCCGCTAAACGTCTTCAAAAAAAGCCAAATCTAGCGGGAAAAAAGCTAAATTGGCAACGCTGTCAGAGACTGGACTATCAGATTACTTCAGTACTAATGCTGGAGTGAAGCAGGGATGCCTATTATCACCGATTCTGTTCGCAATTTATCTGAACGATCTACATAAACATCTTGAAGGCGGACTTTATATAGATGAGATAAATATTCGTCTACTTATGTATGCGGATGATAATGTCATATTAGCAGATGAACCAAAGATACTGCAGCAGATGATAAATAATCTGGAGTCTTATTGTCTGAAATGGGGGATGGAGGTAAATCCTACTAAATCCGAAGTAATGATCTTCAGAAAAGGAGGTAGACCGGCTGCGAACGAAATGTGGAAGTATAAGGGGGAATATATAAGAATAGTAAATGAATACAAATACCTAGGAATAATATTGACACACAGACTATCATTTACCAAGCACCTAATGAAAAAAGAAGTGGCCGCAAAAGCGTGTATCAATTCTACTTGGAGGTCGTTTATTTCTAAGCCAACAGTTTCACTAAAGGCAAAATGGAACATGTTCTTGGCCGTTTGCAGATCCATTCACAGTTATGGTGCCCAAATTTGGGGAAACTCTTGGTTGGTTTAATTTATATAAATATGTGAAGGATGCCATGGCTTACAGAAAACTCATTGTAAACGAATTCGAGTACTAGAACAACAGTAATCACTCAATATTCCGACTGACGGTTTATAATTAAACCATGTCGTAAAATCTTTATTTATTCAAAAATATTAATTATTATAGTAAATGTATAATATGTATTGAAATGAATTGAAAAAATAAATAAAGAACATTGAAAATTGAAAAAAAAATTGAAAATTGATTGAGATGTTGTACCAGGCCAAGTTACTAATGCGTCTATTTTAAATGAATTAAGCGTACCCAATAAGGATCTTTTCTATATAAATAAAATTTTGACAAAATTTTCTATATAAATAAAATTTTGACAAAATTTTCTATATAAATAAAATTTTGACAAAATTTTCTATAGAAATAAAATCTTGACAAAATTTTCTATAGAAATAAAATTTTGACAAAATTTTCTATAGAAATAAAATTTTGACAAAATTTTCTATAGAAATAAAATTTTGACAAAATTTTCTATAGAAATAAAATTTTGATAAATTTTTTATAGAAATAAAATTTTGACAAAATTTTCTATACAAATAAAATTTTGACAAAATTTTCTACAGAAATAAAATTTCGACAAAATTTTCGTAAATGGTAATTTTTTCTTTGAAACACATTTGATGTTAGTAGGCGTTTCACTATTCATATTTGCTTTAAGTTTAAAAATGAAAAAAATTATATCCACAAAAGACTTTTGCAGGTGAATGAACTCTAAAAACTTTTGTTTGAAATTATAAACAAAATAAAATGGGTAAACTCTAAATAAGTTGTTATTAACCGTTGGGAAATAATTGTTAGAAAAAGAGTGCAAATAATTCTTCGAATATCCTAATTTCATCGGAAAAGCGGCGTCATGATTGAGATGTTGTACCAGGCCAAGTTACTAATGCGTCTATTATAAATGAATTAAGCGTACCCAATAAGGATCTTTTCTATATAAATAAAATTTTGACAAAATTTTCTATATAAATAAAATTTTGACAAAATTTTCTATAGAAATAAAATCTTGACAAAATTTTCTATAGAAATAAAATTTTGACAAAATTTTCTATAGAAATAAAATTTTGACAAAATTTTCTATAGAAATAAAATTTTGACAAAATTTTCTATAGAAATAAAATTTTGATAAAATTTTTATAGAAATAAAATTTTGACAAAATTTTCTATACAAATAAAATTTTGACAAAATTTTCTACAGAAATAAAATTTCGACAAAATTTTCTTTAGAAATAAAATTTTGACAAAATTTTCTATAAAAATAAAATTTTGACAAAATTTTCTATAGAAGTAAAATTTTGACAGAATTTTCTATAGAAATAAAATTTTGACAAAATTTTCTATAGAAATAAAATTTTGACAAAATTTTCTATAGAAATAAAATTTTGACAAAATTTTCTATAAAAATAAAATTTTGACAAAATTTTCTATAGAAGTAAAATTTTGACAGAATTTTCTATAGAAATAAAATTTAGACAAATTTTCTATAGAAATAAAATTTTGACAAAATTTTCTATAGAAATAAAATTTTGACAAAAATTTCTATAGAAATAAAATGTAGACAAAATTTTCTATGGAAATAAAATTTTGCCAAATTTTCTATAGGGAAAAAAACGTTGTCAAAATTTTCTATAGAAGTAAAATTTTGACAAAATTTTTATAGAAATAAGATTTTGACAAAATTTTCTATAGAAATACAATTTTAACAAAATTTTCTACAGAAATAAAATTTCTATAAAATTTACTTTAGAAATAAAATTTTGACAAAATTTTCTATAAAAATAAAATTTTGACAAAATGAGATTTTTTGTTTGGTAGTTTTTTGGTAAAAGTTTCTCCCAATTTTGGTAGATTATTTTTGGCAATCGTGCTTTTGACATCAATTCAAAAATTAAATGATCCAATAAAATGGAATTGATTCAAGTAATTTTTGTGATTAAATTTTATTTTGATTAAAAACGAATCAATTAATTTTTTTAATTCCATTACAATTTTATTTGTAATAAAAATGGAGTTCATATTTGTTTCTTTGTTTATTCCAATATTTTTCCTACAATTTCAAAAGGATGAATTTAGGATGTCGCTTTGTATAGTACATTACATTTTTACCACGAAAGATGTTTATTTGTCGCAAAAATAAGATTTTTTAATAACGATTTTTTTGTTATAGAAGTTAGAGATATTCGAAGATATATCAAAATTGTTACAAAAGACAAATGTTGGTCTTTTGTAACAATTTTTATCGAAATCCGATTTTCAAAAATTTTCATTTTTTGTGTGTATATATTTTTGAAAGTTAGCCTGCTTTAAAGTGCCTAAAATAAGTCCTTCGTGTTATCTCCCAAAATACATTTTCCCACCACTACGTATTTTGTAAAATGAAAATTCCAGGTTTGTTATTTAATAATATTTTTTTCCTTTATTTTCTTGTTAAAAAGGTAAAAAAAAATGTTCATCACAATTAATCAAATAAACAAAAATTACTAAATACATACATAAATTATTTATAACTAATATTTAAGCATAGCATATACAATAACAAAAAACCCTAGAGAAAAATTATGATTACTCTTCATTAAATAAATTGTACTTTATAATAGTTTCGTTGCCAATTAAACTCTTGGAGAAAATTCATAACAAAATAAAATAATTTTATTGTTTTTTTTTCTTAAATAAACAAAAACTAAGACTCAGTACACTAGGAATTTTTAAAGAGGGGGCGTCCCATACAACATTTTTTGTTGCAGTTATTTAGTTATGGTTTAATGATGGTTTGGCCGTCCGTCTGTCTTTGTGAACATTAGCGAAACACACACACTATTCATGGGCTAATAAACCAAAAAAAATTAAACTATGTTTATTTAATTGTTTTTTTTTTTTAATTTACGAAAAAATTCAAGTGGTCTGCATATGTTATTTTTCAAAAGTAATTGAATGTTGCGTGTGTGGGTATGTAATCATTTAAATATCTTGAGTCAATTTCCATTAATTCTGTTTCCCTGAAACAAATAGAAATAATTGCTAGAATCTTGAAAAAAAAAAAACAAAGACTTGAAAACAGTTCGTTTTATGGTTGGATTTTGACAGTATAATTGATTATAAAAACTAATTTCTTTGTGTAATCTATGCGGAAGAATTTTTAATAAAAGTGTCGTCTCTTTTGGCAGTTCTTTTTCCGTATTTGAAATTATTATTTAATATATATTTTTGTATATAAAGATTTTTATGCAAATTTAATAATGATGATAATTATATTGGGAAAAATATTCGATTCATTGTAGATGTAGATGCTTTAACCCATTACCGCCTTCTGTCCCCTTATGTGGACATCTGTTTAAAGTCAAACAACTACACACAAAAAAATTTCACGAAAAATTTTCCAATTAAAATTTTAACTGAGTTTTAAAAAATATTCAATTAAAAATTTAATTGATTCAACAAATTTTTTAATTGAAACAAAAATCAATCACAAAAATAACAGTATCAATTAATATTTTAATTGGATCAATTAACTTTTTAATTGACCTTCAATTAATTTTTTAATTGATACTATCATTTCAATTAAAAATTAATTGGATCAATTAATTTCGTGATTGAATCAGAAAAAAAAAATTATATGTATGAGCTACCCGTTACTTTTGCAAATACACGTACGACATGTTTATACTGCATCTGCTCTATAAACAAAGACACTAAATTGTACTAACAGGTAATGGAGATTTTCATACTTAAACTTAAAACCTTCTTATTTAGTAATTACTGAGTTAATAAAACCCCATAAAATCATATTTTGTCCGGCAGTTTAATTTTGAGCGTTAATGGGTTAAAGTACGACTATGAAATCGAAATTAAAAACATATTAGTTTATACAACTTGTAATTCATTTATTTGGACTTTATTAAATTTAAAGTTTTTTCACATTATTACTATAAATTAATTTAGTTTATTCAATCAATTCAATTATTTCAGTGGCTCGCGGGAAAATTTGAGATTTCCACAAAGCGTTGTTAAAACCAGGAAAATTTAGCCAAAAAACTAACCAAAATGTTCTTTTTGGATCTTGAAGCGGTGCAAAATTGGTTCAGAACTATTATTCTTCAGATGTAATTATATTTCCGCAGTTCGGGTTTTATTTTAAAATCTAAATACCCACATTGAAAAAAGCATAACCTATTGCAAATATTTTATCTTTACACCAATGATTTTGGTCTTGTTTAGAGCCAAAGATGCGGAGAATTGAAGTAAGGATACTTTTAAGACACAATTCTCTTTTAAATTTGAGTTTTGATTCCAGGAAACAAATTTTAATTCATTCGTTTTTTTTTTCAGCGTCCTTGAACAACATGTTAAGCCTAGTACTAAGATCACGTTTTCGCACGAAAAACTGGTATACTCCATATAAAAAACGTTATCGCGGAATAAATGCGAAATCTTTGTTTTGAACATTTTCAAACACATATTTATACAATAGAGCTCGACCGAAGCGGATTTTTTTGGCCGAAGCCGAAGTTCGGCAAAAAAAGCAATAATCGGCCGAAGCCGAAGCCGAACATTTTCCTAAAATTTGTAGTTAAATAAATTTGGGGTGTTTTACTTCAATATTAACATATTTTATTGAACAAAGGTATAAAAAAACAGTAAAAGGTAATTCAGTCCAAGTCTTATAAATTTCCTTAGAACTTACACACGTTTAGTAATCAAAATTCAATAATTTGATATTATAATGACAGAAAAGAATTTTTTGAACATTTTCTCCCTGCAAACTCGATCTTCGCTCGGAAAACGGTATTTTGCTTCCAAGTGATAATAAACTTTTGCAAATATTACATTTGGCTTGTATAATAGGGCGTTTACATTTACAGTCATATATGTTTAGATAAACCGTACAACTTGCCACTAAATGAAGATTTGTCGACAAGCTTAATACCACGTTCACACTAAGCTCGAAATCTCGCTTTTTAGATATTTGCAAATCGCGAGATTTCAAATGTTAAATGTTTAAAAACTAATAAAATTATTAAAAAAGCTTCGGCTTCGGTTAATCGGCCTCTTGACGCCGAAGGCCGATTCGTGGCCGATTATCGATTTTTGGCCGAATGCCGAAGCCGAAGCCGAAGCTTCGGTCGAGCTCTATTATACAACCCTGGAGTTTTCGCACGAAAAAATAGGCAGGCATATTATTTCGCATAAATAAGTTAACCCTTTCACTACCGAAATAAACCTAATATTAAAAACTTTAATTTTTCTTCTGTTTTTACTTGTATTAACAGCATGTAGAACAAAAATTTTTATTTTGAGAACCTACCTAAATTACTTCAAGAGCTATATGAGCTTTTTCTAAAAACTTGATTCTTGAATTGTGACCAAATGGCCTTACGAAATAAGCCCTATTTGGCCTATAATATCTTTCACAGTGTGAGAAAAAATACAAAAAAGAAACCGTAAAATTAGCAGCTATAGCTTTTGTATAAATGTCCATTTACTAGAAACATACAAAAGAAAAATTGTCTCAAATTTTCGAATTTTTCGTTTAATGTTAAAAAATTGGAAAATATTTATAGCTTATATAGATTAAAGCTAAACTAACATCGAGAAATAAATCGAAACTAAGTGGGAAAATAGAATTTGGTGTCTTTTTCGAATGTCCTTCTAAGTGGACACAGGTAGTGAAAGGGTTAACATCCCTGCGTTTGAGACCCTATCTACGGAGATGGATGAAGATATTCGTTTTTCGTAGAAACGAACTTAGTACTAAGCATTAACGACAATTTAATTTTCAAAATTCAGACTCGACTTCAACTAGATATTATGCATTCTTTCATGTAAAAAAACATCTTTAAATTCAAGTACTGAAAAACATGTCCTATTTTTTAACACGTTTTCAAGATACAAAAAGTCAACAAATTTATAGATGGTTTCATTAATTTTGAGGAATTTTTCAGAATTATTAAAGCATGTCGACCTTAGTCAAACAAAATGTTCTTTCGTGTGAAGACACCCATTTTTAAGTCGAATTAGTTAAGTAAATAAGGAGAAAACGTCTTCATTGAGTAGTTTATAGATTTTTGGACAAGGAAATAAAACTTTATATCAATGAAATGCGTCTTCTATGCTATGCAAAATTCGCATTCGTATTTTAAGGCCCTGAAATCGTTGGCTTTACGACAATGGTTTTTTTAGTATAGCAAATATTTTATTGCAAATTCCACGACTGCGGAGAAATAGATGGGTAAACTTTTCAAATATTTTTTTATTGCGTTTTTTTAGATAGGAAAATTCAGAAAATTTAAATTTATTGCGGAAATTGAGTAAAACAAATGATTTTTATATCAAAAGAACTTCTTGAATGTGAAAATTAAGTCCATCTTTAGAAGAGTTCTTTTGGATGTACATACCAGGTATACCGGTATGAAATGAGCGTTTCTGTTCATGTGCACACAAAAAAAAATCTTATTCAATCACGAAATTAATTGATCCAATTAATTTTTAATTGAAATGTCTTCAATCACAGAAATGATAGTATCAATTAAAACATTAATTGAAGGTCAATTAAAAAGTTAATTGATCCAATTTAAAAATTATTTGATACTATTATTTTTGTGATTGATTTTTGTTTCAATTAAAAAATTTGTTGAATCAATTAAATTTTTAATTGAATATTTTTTAAAACTCAATTAAAATTTTAATTGGAAAAATTTTCGTGACATTTTTTTGTGTGTGGCACGCATTTTCCACACTTTTGGATCTTTCCCATATCTTTTAAACGGTCAGAAATTGTTAGTTGTGCAACATTTAACATTGCTGCCATTTGCTTTTGACTCATCTCCATCCAATTCGGCTACCAGCGTGAACACTAGAGGCAGTCAGAAATGTCTAAAATAAGGATATAGTTTTAAAGCAATTAAAAGCAAAATGGGAACAAATCCAATCATCAGAAGCTTCTACAAAGTCTACAAACCACCAAGAAAATTTGGATAGAAATTAAAACCATCGCAGCTATAATTCTGTTCAAGACAGAATTACGGTTAATCGCATTCAGGGTAATACATTCCACAATGTGGTATCACAATGGACTGAATAGTCTAAGTGAGCCTGATACATCGGGCTGCCACCTAACCTAACCTAAGCTTAAATAATTTCTATGAGGTGGAGAACATTTGTGTAACTTCATGCAGAAGGTTGCTTTTGAAATCAGCAAGAAGAAATTTACAGAGCTAGTGGAAAATTGGAAGACCCCTGAGGAAGAGAAAATTTAAAAAAGGCCTGGACGATTGCCTTTGGAAAATTGTCCAAAAATTGGATCCAAAGATTTTGACCTTCCTTTAAGGATTTTGGTATTGATTCCGAGACAAAGATGCGGATTCTTTAAAATAAGGAAATTTTTTTGCGACCTATCTGGTTTTACATCTAGGATCTATAAAATTAAAATTAGGTGACAGGTCTCATTTATCGAATTTTCATTATATTTTTCCGGTATATTAATATAGCTATTCACGTACAAACAAATGCCAGTTTAAAAATCCAAATTATGACGTATACTTCGAAGTAAAAACTATTTTCTTAATTCTAAAAAAACTTTAAACCAAAAATGCTAAACCCTCAAAATAAGTCTTACCCCCATTTTCATAAAGCTCCGTTAGTGTTCCGTTAACTAACCAACTTTTAAACCGTATTATTGACGAAGCTGTCATCTTGCCTTTATATTCTATAGGCCAGTTAGGAACTTAACTGACGAAAATTGTTCAGTTAAAGTTAACCGGAAGATATTTGCAATTTACTTTCTGTTAACTGGCAGTTAAAGCCTAACGGAGCTACATGAAAATGACCGTCAGCCTTATAACCCTCAAAATAAGTCTTAGCCTTGAAACGTTTTTATCTTTAATCTAAAAATTCAATATTAGAGTTAATTTAAGGACGATTTTTTTAAATCAAAAATGTGTTTCTTTACTTTAAGGAAAATTTGCCTTAGTTTAAAGACATGCAACTTTAATGAAGGGACGTACATTTTCAAAATGTGTGTCCTAAATTTAATGAAAAAAATTTTTGAGGCAAAGATTATAAACCTTCTTTTAATTAAAATTTCATTATTTTAAAGAAATTTGTCCTTAATAGTGTCTAAATTGCGCATCCTAAAATTGAGGTTCCGTAATCTTTAATATCACGTAAATATTTTTTTCAGTGCATGAAGGCTCGTTTAGTGGAAGTTAGTAGAGATCCTACAGTTAAAGTTGGGCCTCCAGATATTCCTCATTATTCGATACATCGGTTAGGGGAACGTTATTTTTGCTTAATGAAACTGTATTTGCCACAACATATTCTTTCAGACATTATCCGGCGTCCGCTAACGCTAATGTAGCAGCATTTAAAGCAACAGACTACTTAGCTACATCTGCTTGCGGAACTTCTACATAAACATCAATTTGGGTATAATTGGGGTTTTGTAGCGGCACGTGAGTAACATAAATTCCAAACAAATATTTTTGTATTTTTGTTTTTTAGTTCTAGAGAGGCTACCTGTATCATGCTTCCATCACTTTCTGGTAAAAAATTCGAAATTTTTAATATGATGAACAAATATGATGTTGTCTGTTCAATGACTTTATGTATACTAAATATTTTTCACAGATGTCATAGCAAACAAACAAAAAATAAGGACTTGTTCACAACAAATGGTCCCTATCGAGACATTTGTATCTTGACGCTCACTTCATACCGGTCTACGTGGTAAAATATAATGACTTAGGAAGAACATCTAAATTTTTTGCTGGGTAATTTTCAATACAAAAAATTCTCAAATTGAAATTAATTTCAATATTTCAAACGTATTAGAGCTGTTGAAAGCTAGTAATTTAAAGGGCAACTTGATTGTTTTATGATGATATGCTTCATTTCCACATTGATATGGTTTTTCATATGCTTTGAAGATAACATTATTGAAAATTACAAGTCAGTGGCAATAATATGCCAATCAATTTTAATTCCTTCATAGTAAATGATCAAGGAATTAAAATTGATTTTAATTTCATGACAAGACAAGTGGTCGCCTACCGACAATCGCTGTGGTTGTGTTTACATATCAAATTAAAAAGTAAAAAACCTTTAATCGTTTTGATCGTTTACAGGATGCCACAGATACGGCCAACGGCCAGCCTTTTTAATCTTAATCATCCACAGAGATTTTACAAATTCTTATATAAATTTTGCCTTGTTTGTTTTAGTCATTAGGCATGAAATCCTTCTGGATTTAATATTAAATGAAGTTGACATGTTAAATCGTGTGGATAGCTTAATGATTTCAAAAATGAATACATCATTTGGCGCTTCGTGGAAGATAACATAAATGAGCTAACATACATTTATACAACGAAGGAACACAACAAGACAATGGAAGAACACTGGTGCAGTGTTATTGATGACGATAATATTAATGCCACATTTCATAATGTCTGTTTAAAATTTATGTTCAAAGTTAGAAAAGCATTTACTTTGCCTTCTAATTCATCATAGTATCGAAAAAATTGTCGATACGATTAAAAGTTTGAATCACAGCACCATTAGCGTAGCTAGACAATTTTCCTAGGGGGGCTATAGCCCCCCTAGCTAAAACTTTATAGACGGAACTTATAGGTTCAACTAATGTTTTATTTCATAAAATTGAATAAAAAAATAGACATCAAAATAACTCGACAATAATAAAGCAACTAAAAGTACCCTACGGGAAATTGGTGCAAATTGCCACTGACGGACCTATCACAGAACTGGTACCTGTGCTCCAGTTAGTTGCAATTTTCACATTTAGTGAAATAAAATTATCAGAACAACCTTTTGTTCGACATATTTCAAAAGTTTTTTTTTTTATTTCGGGTTCGATTAGGAGCCCAAATTGAAAGAGATTTCTAAGAGTTTGTCCGAGGCTGGTTCCTGAGGACCTGTTTATGGGTTGCTCCTGCTAAATTGTCCCACGACGTGTCCTTTGGGATGAGTCTAAGACGCGTGCTAAAATGTAAGTTTACTCCGTCAATGACAAACCCATGTTAAAGTGGACGGTCCCTTACATACGTTTCGATCAGAACTGGGACTGGTCCATACACACCAGGGACTAGTCCTGTACCAGTTCTGTGGTTGATCCATTTCCCGTAGGGTAGTTCCACACTTTTCCCAGCAAAAAATTGGGAGTTCTAAAGGCACAGCTTTAAAAGCACTTCCAAAAATGTCCTCACAAGGAAGTTAACTATTTTAACTACACAGGAAGTTTTTTACTTCATTTTTTTATATTTTAATGCGTAATTTTAGAATGCATTAAAAATCATAAAAAGTATAAAAATTATTTATTTGGGAAAATATCACAAAATTTTTAATTCACATTCAAAACACTGAATTCAGATCACACCTTAAGAAGTGATGCAAATTCAAATGCAACGGTTGTTGAAACGGTGGACATTCGTTCTATGACAAGTTCATATTACATTCATCGCTTCTCCGCCAATTTTGTACCACTTCCAGACCCAAAAAGAACATTTTCACTTCTTTTTTGGCGACGCTTTTTTGCAGCATTATTAAGATATTAATTTATGAAAGAATAGTTTTAATATCAATTACTATTTTTTATTCAACTAAATCATAAGTTCAACCACAGCTTTATTTCATAAATATCAGACTTCTACCACAACCCAAGTAATTCGATTGTGCATGAAAGTCTTTAGTGAAACTTTGTGCGTTGTACGAATATATACTTGTTTAATTTTTATAAAAATGTAAAATCGTAAATAGGTTTTCAAATTCTGGGGGGGGGCTAAAATTTTTCTGGGGGGGTCTAAGCCCCCTCCCCAGAGGCCTTCCTACGCTTATGCACAGCACTCGAACGAAATTTGAAATTTCACGCAGCGATTTTTTGAGTTATATCGTTTTTTCGTAGGCGACTTTCGTTGTCAGCATAATAATTATTTTGTATTTGGAAACACCGATGATGCAATGCAGACCGTAGAGCCTTTTCTGGACATGCCATCTTTTCGGAAGTAGTTGATATAGAGCTGATTCCCTTAAAATTATACTCATTACTATTTGTTGTCAACTCTCATTGAATAGCCAGAAATTTCAAACTTTTTGCCACAATACCGTGAAATATTCTTGGCTCCCAATGACGGCGACCGTTGACAAAGTATTCATTCATTTAAGAGAAATTGTTGAAAATACCTTACTGCCAGTAGGTTGTTTCGGCGAAGATGCTGCTAAGTCTCGGAATAAATTATACAAGACAGATAGAGGACATCATGCCCGCAAGAATAGCCGGAAAAACAATTTCTGATCCAGTTATTTCGTCAATATGGTTAGATAGTCGAATGAAGCAGAGAAGACGCGTCTAACTGCTGCAAGAGGTTTTAGATATGAGTGTGTTTCAGAAGTATCTGATTCACACTACTTGACATCGAGAATTTGCTACAATGTTCCAAATCGTTTAACAAGGAACTTCGTATTCTTAAAGACTGAATTTTCCAGACATAACTATGAATTATTTAATCCCCTTAATGTTTTGTGTAAGAACTTTAATTCGGTCTATTCATTGATTTCTTTAACCGATCCGATTCCTGTCATTAAGGAAATTATTCTTAATTTTAAGAACAGAGTTTATGATCCAAGGGGTGTTGCCTTCTAAATTTCCAGCTGTATTGTAAAAATTTGTTGATCCTGTTCATCCAATTACTGCTACTATTATCCTGTTTTCGCGCCCTTACCATCCATGGTGGCACTTTTTAAGCTTTGTCTGGTTCAATGGGGTCCCTCCCGACCCATCTGCTTATATATATATTGAACCTTATTGAGTACCGCGGACTGACTCGACGAGGTCCCTTCTGACCCATCTTCAATAAATAGCTTGGGAGTCCTTTCTGACTCGCTGTGGTCCTTAGTGACCTATAGGGTCTCTTCTGGCCCACTTGAATTATATTTAATTGAATTGAAAAGATATATTTTGTAATGCCCCGGCTGCTATTAGCCGTGTAAACAAATAAATAAAATCTGTGGAGTTGAAGGACAGTATTTGCAATGCGAAAATAGTTTGGAGATAGGATTAGGCGATATTTTTGAAACTGAATTACACTCCATTAAATTATATACATTCAAAATAAATAATAAATCGCAAAAGTGGGTTAAAAATTTATAAATTGCAAAATTTAATTTAATTTAATGTAAACTTTTGTCATAGCTTATCTTTACATAACCCCCCAAATCAAATTTAAATATCTTTTCAGTTTAATTGTTATTAATTTTTGCCACAAAAATGGGTCAAATTACCCATAGTGGATTGCGATCGCCCCTTTTTTAAATTTTCAATTCAAGTATCTATGGAAAGGTTAATTGCAGTCGAAGTATCTTGCATATTCAATGGAGAATATAAATATAGGGATATGTATATATATTTAGCTAAGTAGCTATTTTTTAAATCCCTTTTAATGTGTACAATATATTCTATAATAAAAGATAGTTCTTATAAAAAAATTAGAATTGCATTGTAGTTTTGACATAAATTATTGGACATGCCTTGTTTATTATATTTATATTCTTATATTATATAGAATTATGAGAGGGAATGAGTTTGCAATATATACATAAATTATAAATTAACTAAAAAATTAAATAAAATTAAAAATATAATACATTTCTATTTTAAAAATAAAATTAAAAGATAGAGAGAGAAGTTCAGTCATTATTGTATGTTAGTGATGTGAAATCTTAAAATGAATGCATGAATTTCTAATGATAGAATGATAAAATTAATATATATACATAGTTATAAACAAAAATATAATAAAATCAGTTTCCAAAAAAAGTGAAACAAACAATTCTGAGTCAGTTTACTTATTATATAAAAAAAATTATACAACAGACATTAAAAATCTAAAAAAGCGAAAAAGAAGCCTTATAAGACTAAACAACAAGACCTTGATTTTTTTCTTTATTCCTGGACGCAAAACAATCCCGCCGCATTAGCTATGGGTTTGTGTGAAAATGTATGAAGTTGGTTTTATTGAGTCAATAATTGTTTGTCTGATGTGGTTGGTGACTGAATGACGGTGTATTTTGGGAGAATATAGTAGAATGGTTTGCCGGCATCCCCATATGGAATGGGATGAGTACGGGATCCAAAGACGGACTGTGAATGGTTGGTTGGCTGGCTGCCTGGCCGCTAACATCTTGGTTTATTTTAACTTTGTGTTTTGTTTTGCTCCGGCGGTTGCAATGAAAAACTTAATTAAAATCAAATCACATCACAATTCAAAGCATTGATTTCAAACTGAATTGATGAAGACAAAAAAGTGCCACAGACAGCCAGCGAAATTCCTTTCTTTGCCACCAGATTGTGAGTTGGGCGACGTTATTCACTATCACTTGGGTCTTGGGGGCTATTCGATGATTATTATGCGATGACTCTGCTGTATGATTGTTGTGCGTCCCCCATTGTCTTGGACTGGGCGGCTGGGATTGTTCTTCGTTCAGGGGGTCGTTGTTGCATTTGTTAATTTACAAAATCAGCTGCCGCCTTAATACAATGAATGAAGAAGATATGATAGTGCGTTTGTTTGCTTAGCGATTTCAATTGTCTTCAATTTCATCCATAAATCATAATTCAGTTCTCAACACGGGCGAAAGAACCATTTAAATGTCAACGATTAATCGCCCCTTAGTATTTGGTCAGACGATTTCAAATTGAAATCAGAGAGGTTAATAATTGGGGTTTTGGAATTGAATTCATCTCTTAAGTATTGGACAATTACAAAATACTGTTCACAATTATAGGCTATAGTAACTTAATATCTCGTTCATATGTATGTAGAAATAAAAAACTTATTGTTAAATATGTATGTAAAAAAATTAAAAAGCAAAATATTCCAAGATATAAAATCTGCAATTTCATAGAGAATGGTGCTGATGATGATCATTCATTCACCATCAGATTATGATTGGCAACATCACAGTCATTATGTTCTGCGAGATTTTTTTTCTGTGATAAAATCTCATCAATGTTGTTCGAAATTCGTAGTTGTTTTCAAATCATGACGATGCAATTGTTGTTTTTTCCCCTTGTTATGTGGATGATCCTTAACTTTATCTTCGATGTAATTGCTGATAATCTTCTGGCGATTTATTTCTTCTTGTTGCGTTTGTTTTTTTGTTTGGTTTATGGTCAAAGCATGATTGAAGATGAGCTGCTCTTAAGTTGAACGAAATAATTTAGTTGATTTGCCATGTCATTGTCTGCAAAAATTCTTTCCAATAATTACGCTAGCCTGCAAAGAAACGGAAGCATGATGAAAGAAAAAAACATTAATACAATTTCTTTATTGAAGCTAATAAAAAACAGTAAAGAGAGAAAAATAATATTAAATTTAAACATAAAAATAATCTTCACATATGAGACATTCAATGCGCAACAACAGAAATATAAAAACTGGCAATTAAATGTTGTTGTTATAAAATTTAACCTTCGACAAGCAATGTGGAATATCTATTTGGTCTATATATATAAACATGCACGAGAACATGATCATAAAATTTTGATTACTGCAAATATAACATAATAAAAATATATATTTATATATTCCTTAATGCCCGCAATTGTTGGTGAACCGACTAAAACCAGTTCAAGCAATTCGTGTTAACAATTTTCGTAGGATTACACTATAAAACAAGTACAAATATTTCATCACTCTATAGCCGTAGTGGCAGTGTTTTTTGAACCTTCCCCCTAAGTTTGTGTTTAATTGTTTTTCCAAAAATCACCAACAATTTTTAGTGATTTTCCAAACTTTTTGGGCAAAACAATCGTGTAGAGATACATTTTAGAAATTCAATATTTCGAAGAAATATAATAATACGTTATGTATTTAAATTAAAAAAAACGGCTTAAAAATAATTTATATCTCATAAATATTTTAAGCCAAATTAATTAAAAAATTCAAAATCCTACTTTTCCAATTTTGTAAATGTCGAAAATCGTTTAAAAAAATCAAAAGTCGGCGTTTACAATTTTGAGAAAGTCTAAATGTCGAATTTTGATTATCATTATAAAAAAAAAAAAAAACAGAAAAAAACTTAGACTTCCGTAATGCGTCAGTTTTTAATTTTTAACGACATAGGAAAGTTTGAAAATTGAAAGGTTGCATACTTAAATTTTAGATCACGCAATTTACACAATATTAAGGACAAATTTCTTTAAAATAAAGAAACTTTAATTAAAAGAAAATTTATAATCTTTGATTTAATAATTTGTTTTGCAAGAATCTTTGAAATTCGCGTCCCTCTGCCAAAGTCGCATGTCTTAAAAATTTTTAATTTAAAGAAATGATCTTTAAACTAAGTGCTATCTTTTGGATTAAAGATAAAAAAGCTTCAAATGTAGGCTAAGGCTTAAGGATTTTTCATTTTTGGTTTAGTTTTTTTTTTTGGTTTTGGAATTAAGAAAAAATTTTTTACTTTGAAGTATCTGTTCTAATTCGGATTTTTAAACTGAAATATATTTGTACACGAATAACTTTGTTAATATATCGCAAAAAGAAAATGAAAATTCGATTCGATAGAACCGACTAAAACCAATTCAAGTTCTATTTCCAAATTTTAATTTTATGGAGACTAGATTTAAAGAAAGGTAACTCCCGCAAAGCTGTCTTTATTGTAAAGAAGCATAATCTTTTGCTCGGAATCAATACCAAAATCATTAAGGAAAAGTCAAAATGTTTGGATCCGAGTAAACTTTTTTTGAGTGTACGAAATTCTTCCTTTTCGTAAAATAAAAAATTGACTAGAAGTAATGAAATCATCGGCCCCAAATCATTATCACATTAATCACGCTTATACTATTTTTGAGAACTGTAGGAAAATGTGCTTCTGCTTAACTTTATACATACGTTTAGTTTATGACATTTTAGTCATACTTGGAATAAAGAAAATTTCATTGGGCTGGGAAAAAACTTAAAAATAGCAAGTATATACGGCCGTAAGTTCGGCCAGGCCGAAGCTTATGTACCCTCCACCATGGATTGCGTAGAAACTTCTACTGAAGACTGTCATCCACAACCGCATTACTTGGGTTGCGGTAACACTTGCCGATGGCAAGGTATCTTAAAACTACCTAACACCGTAATATATACCACATAGTTCATACGTGGTATATATTAAACTAAAAAAGGCAGATGAAATACGTATATAATTAAGTTTAAAGTTTCTATAGAAATAAAATTTTGACAAAATAAAATTTTGACAACATTTTCTACAGAAGTAAAATTTGGAAAAAATTTTCTATAGAAATAAAATTTGGAAAACAATTTTCTATAGAAATAAAATTTTGACAAAATTTTTTATAGAAATAAAATTTTGACAAAATTTTCTATAGAAATAAAATTTTGACAAAATTTTCTATAGAAATAAAATTTTGACAAAATTTTCTATAGAAATAAAATTTTGACAAAATTTTATATAGAAATAAAATTTTCTATAGAAGTAACATTTTGACAATGTTTTCTATAAAAATAAAATTTTGGTAGATTATTTTTGGCTGGAGTGGCAACCATGATTATGAACCGATATGGACCAATTTTTGTGTGATTGGGGATCGGCTATATATAACTATAGACCGATATGGACCAATATTGGCATGGTTATTAGCGGCCTTATACTAACACCACGTTGCAAATTTCAACCGGATCGAATGAATTTTGCTCCTCCAAGAGGCTCCGGAGGACAAATCTGGGGATCGATTTATATGGGGGCTATATATAATTATGGGCCGATATGGACCAATTTTTGCATGGTCATTAGAGAACATATACCAACACCATGTACCAAATTTCAGCCGGATCGAATGAAATTTGCTTTTCTTAGAGGCTCCGCAAGCCAAATCGGGGGATCGGTTTATATGGGGGCTATATATAATTATGGACCGATGTGGACGAATTTTTGCATGGTTGTTAGAGACCATATACTAACACCTTGTACCAAATTTCAGCCGGAGCGGATAAAATTTGGTTCTCTTAGAGGCTCCGCAAGCCAAATCGGGGGATCGGTTTATATGGGGGCTATATATAATTATGGACCGATGTGGACCAATTTTTGCATGGTTGTTAGAGACCATATACTAACACCTTGTACCAAATTTCCCGGATCGGATGAAATTTGCTTCTCTTAAAGCAATCGCAAGCCAAATTTGGGGGTCCGTTTATATGTCCGTTTATATGGGGGCTATACGTAAAAGTTGACCGATATGGCCCATTTGCAATACCATCCGACCTACATCAATAACAACTACTTGTGCCAAGTTTCAAGTCGATAGCTTGTTTCGTTCGGAAGTTAGCGTGATTTCAACAGACGGACGGACATGCTCAGTTCGACTCAGAATTTCACCACGACCCAGAATAAATATACTTTATGGGCAATTCTTC
The DNA here is from genome assembly GCF_050003625.1 of Haematobia irritans. Classification (NCBI taxonomy): domain Eukaryota; kingdom Metazoa; phylum Arthropoda; class Insecta; order Diptera; family Muscidae; genus Haematobia; species Haematobia irritans. Next base: position 67,649,092 of record NC_134399.1, on the reverse strand, counting down.
GGTGTGTTACAAACGGAATGACAAAGTTAATATACCCCCATCCTATGGTGGAGAATATCCATAAGGAAATTTTACCGTGACAACCTATTTTTTTTTGTGTAGTCGTCAATATGAAAATCGATAAGTTTAATTTACCCAGCAAAATCTATAAATAGTTGAGGTGAAAAACTCATTACCCAAAAAGTATTAAAAGTGCCCAAAAAGAAACATTGGGTAGTTAGATTTTTAGGAGTATTTCAACGCAAGTTTTTTTTTTGCCAAATTTGATATTGAGCACTTTTTTGAATGGCCTTAGCTCGAAAACTTCCATCTTCAGGATCGAAACAGCAATAATGTCGAAAAAATTACTACTCTTATCCCCGAACCATTGAAAATTTTACCAAACAATCAAGGGAAGAAATGTAGACTATAAAATTATGAACAACTTTCTAGTATATAACAATTTCATACGACTTTTTTTTCTAAAAAGTTAAAAATTTTGTTAAATCTTTTTATTCAGTCGTTACTGAGTTAATAAAAATGCATAAAATCAAATTTTTGTCCGGCAGTTTCATTTTGGGCATTAATGGGTTAAATGAATGTCAAATTCTTTGGATCCCGGAGTGATATCATAGACATAATATTGTTTATTCTAAAAAAGTGTGAATGAAAAATTTCTCCTTTAAGATGATAAATTTTATTTAAAATACAATGAATCACCACATCGATTATATAAATTGTGCTATTTTTAGGTATATTTTGATGACGCTACATAACAAAATCAATTGCTAAAATTTGCTAAAATCTTTGTTAATTGTTTCGAATTATTGGGAATTGTGAAAATTGGTTTCTATATTGGTCGATTTAGTTGAATCGTTTGTTATTGAAAACAGTGATGAAATTAGCTTTGGAATGTGGTGTTAATTTTCCTGTATTGTTGGTAGCTGATGAGATTTCACTGTGATGCGTTAGACCAGTCGTCCGTATGGTAATAATTTATACTCGTATAAAGACAAAAAGGTGTTAAAATTTATGCGAAAATATTTGAACAAATAAAGAAATTTAAATGCTAACATTTTTCGTTCTGACGTTTAGGTATTGTTATTGTTATTATATTTATTGTTTGGATTGGTTGAAGAATTCTTTCTAAAATTCGTTTTAAACACACTTATTGTTATTAAATAACCTTTTCTGATAAGGTAGGCATGTTTCTTCTCACACTGAAAAAAATTATTTTTTTTTTTAATTTTAATTGCATATAAGGGTGGTTTTCATTGTAATGCCGATAAAAACAGTTAAAACAATTCCTTTAACTACTGATGCGTTTACTATGAAGTCACCCATATGCGGGAGTTTCTGACCATAATGATATGCGTACAATTTAAATTGAGTTTATTTGCCAAAGGCCAATAATAAAAACCGCAACATGTTGCTTATGTTACTCCACTCACATTCGGCCACAATTTAAACTTTGAACAGTCCGAAGATGAAACAAAAACCAAAACAAAATAAAAATCGTTGTTACTAAATTTTAAATTACGCAAGATCTTCCATTAACTGCCGGTGCTAACCGACAACGACGACGCAACCACATTTCCATGCATGCAAAGTTTAATGTGCCTTGCCAAACCCGCATATATGTAGCTGAACTGCTTGCACGTTCTTATTTGGGCGCAGTTCGGTTAAGAATAGACACCACCCGTAGTAGCCGCAAAACTGGTCAATTGAATGCAAAATAAAATGTTAAACCAACCTATGCAAGTTGAAGTCGACAGACTGGACGACAGGTTCCTCAATTTTTGTGAAATATAAGTCAAGAAAAACAATACAATTTTGCATAAAGAAGCAGTTTTGTCGAATTGAATTTTTTATACCTGTTTTCAGTATCTGATTTAAATGGGGTGTAATGCTCAATAGGGAATGTATTTGAGTATTAAAAAAGTCGAACTTTTGATTATTTCGTATTTGAAAAAATCGACTTTGCCATTTATTAGAAAATTTTGAAAGGTCGATTTTTTAAAACTGATTTGTTGTCGGCATGAAAATACCTCCATCACACTCTCCTTTCACTCCAAAGGAACTTTTGCTATTTAATGCAAGAAGAAACCACTATCACTACAATTTTTTTTCAATTAAAATTTTGATTGTATTTGAAAAAACAATAATTTCTATTAAAACATTAAGCCTATTAATTTTCTAATCAAATACAAATCAGTTGTGCACTGAAAAAAATATTGTCGTGAGTCCAAAGATTTCATGCCCTTAAAATACGAATACGAATTTTGCTTAGCAACGAAGACATATTTCTCAGATATAAAGTTTTTTTCTTGTCCACAAGTCGATAGACTTTTCAATGAAGTCGTTTTTTTCCTTATAATTAAGTGATTCGAATTAAAAATGGGTATCATAACATGTTGGCTGATAAGTCCCCGGTCTCACGCATAGATGGCGTCGCTATTATTAAATGCATATTATTTTTATATAGCACCAATCTTCAAATGAATCGTGTCAACATTTGACGTCTGTAAGTCAATTAGTTTGTGAGATAGAGCGTTTTTTGTGAAGCAACTTTTGTTATTGTGAAAAAATGGAAAAAAAGGAATTTCGTGTTTTGATAAAATACTGTTTTTGAAGGGAAAAATACGGTGGAAGCAAAAACTTGGCTTGATAATGAGTTTCCGGACTCTGCCCCAGGGAAATCAACAATAATTGATTGGTATGCAAAATTCAAGCGTGGTGAAATGAGCACGGAGGACGGTGAACGCAGTGGACGCCCGAAAGAGGTGGTTACCGACGAAAACATAAAAAAATCCACAAAATGATTTTGAATGACCGTAAAATGAAGTTGATCGAGATAGTAGAGACCTTAAAGATATCAAAAGAACGTGTTGGTCATATCATTCATCAATATTTGGATATGCGGAAGCTCTGCGCGCGCGCTCATATTTGACCAAAAATTCTGAGCGGTGTTTGCAGCTGTTAACTCATAATTCACCCGAGTTTTCCAGTCGATATGTGAAAATGGATGAAACATGGCTCCATCACTACACTCCTGAGTCCAATCGACAGTCGGCTGAGTGGACAGCGACCGGTGAACCGTCTCCGAAGCGTGGAAAGACTCAAAAGTCCGCTGGCAAAGTAATGGCCTCTGCTTTTTGGGATGCGCATGGAATAATTTTTATCGATTATCTTGAGAAGGGAAAAACCATCAACAGTGACTATTATATGGCGTTATTGGAGCGTTTGAAGGTCGAAATCGCGGCAAAACGGCCCCATATGAAGAAGAAAAAAGTGTTGCTCCACCAAGACAACGCACCGTGCCACAAGTCATTGAGAACGATGACAAAAATTCATGAATTGGGCTTCGACTTGAATCTGGCCCTCAGCGACTTTTACTTGTTCTCAGACCTCAAAAGGATGCTCGCAGGGAAAAAATTTGGCTGCAATGAAGAGGTAATCGCCGAAACTGAGGCCTATTTTGAGGCAAAACCGAAGGAGTACTACCAAAATGGTATCGCCCTTGAAGGGAACTATGTTGAATAATAAAAACGAATGACAAAAAATTTTTTTTCTTTGTTAGACCGGGGACTTATCAGCCAACCTGTTATTCAGTCCATTGTTATACAGCAAATGGCGAACTTCTCCCTTATCAATGAGTGCTGCCCGATTCTATGTTTGGCTAAATGATAAGAGACCTCCTTTTTATATCCTAGACCGAACGGCGTTTCATATTATGGTGAATCCAATTAGAGAGCGTTGAAACACTCACCTCACCAGCATTGCTGAGAGGGGATAACCCTTCGGTGAAAATGTTTTTGGTGTTTTGTCGAAAGTGGTATTGAATCCACGGAACTTTGTATGCGAGGCACGTTGGTACATCTTATGATGACTTTGTCGACAGTTTTATTTACATTGCATTTTACAGTTTTACATAGACAGCTACAAATATCCGACAGCTACAAACCACTTTATCATCTTTTTTATTTAATATTACATTACCACTTTTTCTCAAAGGAGAATCATAATTTTTTCTCAAACAATTTTTACTGAATGTATTCTTTGAACAAGGAAGTATTGTTAAAAAGTGGCACTCACAATAAAAAAGTGACACCTTTTCATAAAGAAAAAGTAACAAATAAAGCATTTATTACAGTATTCTATAAACAGTTATGAAATAACTTTTTTCCAATTTAGATCCTCAATAATCTAACAATCATTTTATATCAATTTAACTGAAAACTATTCCTTGAAATTAAACAAGCAGGAGATTTATCTACTATACAAAAATTTCTTTGCATAATTTTAGGCGGAAAAGAGAAGATTGTTCACAAATATTTGGGATAAAGTGTATTAAAAATATTACAGCGTAAATTAATTTAATTAAAAAGCACAGTTAATTAAAGGCACATATAATCAAACGTTTCACAGAAATGTAATAAGTGTGACATTTACCAACGAAAAAAGTGACACAAACCTATCAATGCTAGAAAAAAGTGGCAAATTTGTCACTAAAGACTGATTGTTATATTAGCTTGAAAATGTTTTTTGAAAGAGAAAATCTTGTCATAAAATCGGATTTATTTGATACAATGACGATGACTTTCGTATTTAGTATATTGTAGTATAATGGTAAGTACTCATAGCTTACTAGTAGATTAGGTTAGGTTAGGTTAAAGTGGCGGCCCGATTAAGTTTCAGGCTCACTTAGACTATTCAGTCCATTGTGATGCCACATTAACTAAAAGTACCTATTACATATGGGCACTTCTAGTTTTAACCGCTGAACCTTCTTGATTATTTTTCTTTGTTGAACCAACCAGATTGTTCCAAAAACATTAACAGACTGCTTAAGTTAACGCCAGTCCGCCAGTAATCTAAAGCTATATGCCACCAAAATTTGCTTACGCCTTACACAAAATGCAGGAGACTCATTCTTAATTGATTCTTTTTCCTCCACATCATAACAGCTCATACAATAGTCATTATACTTCGCGCCAATAGTTTTTGTAAAATCGCCTATCAGGCAGCGACCCGTTATAGCAGATATCAGGAGCGATATCTGACGTCTCGAGAACTCTAGCATATCTAGTGTGTGGTTTAAGTTTAAATGGTGTCATATTTGCTTGGTGCGTTACAACCCAAATGTTCGATGGGAGAATTGCAACTCCCATCGAACATTTGCCATCATAACAGCCTTCTCACGTAGTATGAGCTTGCAGGTAGCCAGGGGCATACCAACAGATTCTAGTTCCTCTGGAATATGTAAGGTAGTCCCTAGCCTCGCAAACTCATCCGCTTCGCAGTTTCCCGGTATGTTCCTATGACCAGCCACCCATATTAGGTGAATATTGTGCTGCTCAGCCATCTCATTGAGAGATTTGCGGCAGTCGACGGCCGTTTTCGAGTTGAGGAACACAGAGTCCAATTTCATTGCAGGTTGACTGCCTGAATATATATTAATGCCAACATTTTTTGGAACATTAGTTCTCAGCCAATTCGCCACCTCTCTTATTGCTAAGGGCGTTTTCGATTCGCAAAAAATATGTTGCCTTGGTGTTACACTACTTTTTCCCTAATTGACATTTCGCCCAAATGATAGTGTAATTCTAAAGTTATTGTTAATTTATAATATTGTTAGGTATAAAGGATCCAAAATCTATGACAGTGTCCTTGATATGTTGCAATCAATTTCGAGAATGTTGCACCTTTTTTTCCAATCGAAATCGCCATAATATTTCAGCCTGAAAACACTACAGTGATTAGGTATCTTTTCGCTATTCGAAGGTCCAGATCTTTAGAACATACACTGAAACCCACTTGTCCATCCAATTTGGAGCCATCAGTGTAGCAATCTATATATCGTTTATTCCCCGGGACCTGTGTGCACCACGCCTTACTGTTGGGAATTAGAGTTTCAAAATTTTTGTCGAAAAGTGGTGTCGCCAAAGTATTATCCACTACGTTAGGCACACCTGGCATTATTTTGGAAACCGAACTGTGGCCGTAACTTTTTTCCATTACTAGTAATGTAAACGATTTTCGTTTCCACAGAAAACTGATTTCACAGAATTTGGGCTAGATACAAGCAAAATATCCCAAAATAAAATATTTTTCTTAAATCTACGGTTCCTTATTCACACTACGTGCCTGATGCTAATCTCAATTATATGTAGACTCTCGTCATAGCTTCACTGCCTTCTTTTTGTTACATTACAAAAATAGTTTGCATGGTAAAGCAAGTAACTCACGCGTGTATGCCAATCGACAGAAGACAGCAGCTGAATTGAAAGTAAAGTGAACCGACAACAAGAACAATAACATCCAAACACGGCGAGAAGATACAAAAGTCATGTAAAGGTAGCAGCCGAGAAAGAGTCCAATGTCTGATAGTATAAAAACTAAACGAAATAAAATAAAGAAAATTAGTTGCTGATATCTTCAACATTTAGTCGAGTAATAAAATGAATTATGGGGAGTACGAGAAAAGTAGCAACGTGCCAAATAGTCAGTTGTTCGTTGGTCATGGTCTGAATGGGCGGATGAATGACTTTGGTTTAATTTACAATTAAAACTAATTAATCTTACTTGTGATAAATTGTCATATGAAGAAAAATGCATCAGAGTATGAATTAACTGTATGTCTAGTCATTTCGCATACACTCCAAAAAAAGTTTACTTGGATCCAGAGATTTCGAAATTCCCTTAAGGATTTTGGTATTGATTCCGAGGCAAAGATGCGACTTCTTTAAAATAAGTATATTTTTTAGCGACCTATCTGGCTTTTAATCTAGGATCGATAAAATTTAAATTTGAATACAGATCTCATTTGTCAAATTTTCATTCACTTTTCGCGGTATATTAATAAGGCAGTTTAAAAATCCAAAAAAGCCGTTATAAACGGCTACTTCAAATTAAAAAATGTTTTAATTTAAAAAAAAAATTTTTAAGCCAAGGATGCTAAATCCTCAAAATAAGTCTTAGCCTATATTGGAAGCGTTTTTATCTTAAATCTAAAGAATTAATTAATTTAAGGACGATTTCCCTAAATCAAAAATGTTTTTCTTTACTTTATGGAAAATTTGCCTTATTTCAAAGACATACGACTTTAACGGTGGGAGGGAAATGTATTTAAAAAATTCTTATTTTGAAAATTAAATTTGTCCTTAATATTTTGTATCCTAAAATTTGGGTTGCGTAATCTTTAATATCACGTAACTATATTTTTTTCAGTGTAGAGAGCAGATGTCTGCTGAGAAAAGGAAAATATTCCAAATTAGATGAGGAAAACAGTGACAAAGTGCCGGTTTTGATCGTGGAATGTAGCGACCTATCTACACTCAAAAAAGGGGGACGCTAATCCTACACTGAAAAAAATATTGTCGTGAGGTCAAAGATTTCATGTCTTTAAAATACGATTTTTGCTTAGCATAGAAGACGAATTTCTCTAATATAAAGTTTTTTTTTTCCTTGTCCAAAAGTCGATAAACTTTTCAATGAAGTTTGGCCTTATAATTGATTTTATTTAAAAATTGGTATCATAACATGTAAGAAAAATTGTTGGGCTATGGTCAAGTTGACTTTAATAATTCAGAAAAATTCTTTAAAATTAATGAAAATGTCTTTAAATTTGTTGTCTTTTTGCATCTTGACTACCCGAGTAAAACTTGAGAGATCTAATTTGATACGATTAGATATAAGCAGATCAAAAAAATGGTAAGATCTAATCATATCTAATTACTAAGGAATTAGATCTGATCAGATCTCAATATTGGCCTAGATCTAATGTCTTAGATATAATCATATCTATCCTTACATATAGTTGGATCTTATGTTAGATCTCGTCACATATGGAATTATATATAATTACATCTTATTCTGTCTCATCATATCTGGGTAAATCTACTTATATCTAAAGAGGCCAATTTTGAGATCTAATCATGTCTAATTAGATCCACCAATTTTTACACGGATACAAAGCAAAAAATCGTTCAAATATAGGACACGTTTTTCAACACTTTATTTTAAAGACGTTTTTACTTGAAACATAGCATAATTTCTACTGGAATTCGAGTCTGAATTAGGAAAATAAAGTTGTCGTTAACTCGTTTTTAAAGGACTGAATTAAAGTACATATGAAGAAAACAGTTGAAAAAACGAAAAATTAAAATTTGCTTCCTAGAACCAAATACACAAAACCCAAATTTAAAAGAGAATTGTGTCTTAAAAGAGTCCTTACTTGTATTCTCCGCTTCTTTGGCTCGGAAGCAATACCAAAATTTTTAGAGTAAAGACAAAATCTTTGGAACCGGGCATGCTTGGTTTTCCAATGCAACTGAACTTTATTTTAGTTTATGAATATTAGTTGGTTTTAGTTAAAGTTTGCCCGATATTCCTTATTTTAATAATTTTTGCTAACTTTAATGACGTGAACTAAAAATAAGAAAAAATTGTTTACAATTTTACTAAAAAATAAAATAATTCATATTTTCCTAAAATGGGAAAAGTTTGCTTAAATTGAGTTCATAAAGGTGTAAATTTTACTAAAATTGTTTCTGTCTTGAACTTCGTACAGCGCTAAAGCCATTTCAACAATTTTTAAATCCAATCTTTTCCTTCAACATATGAAATTTTCTTAAACAACAGAAATAAAATTATTATTTTTAATAAATTTTCTTCAATTTTACAAAAAGTATTAACTTAATCGTAACATGTTGCAATTAAAAAACTATTTTAGTTAAAATTTTCTAAAAAAAACATATTTTCTTTCATGGTAGGTTCACTTTTGTGGATGTAATAAAAAGGCGTATTTTAGTCAGGGCTACACCCAAAAAATTAAACGTTGGGGAAATATTTGTCGCAAACGTTGTTTTTTTGTTATAGTTTTGTGCATATCTTCGTAATGTTGAAACTTTTACACAGAAAAAAGTAAACTGTTTTATAGGAAAAATAAACTACCTCGTGTGAAAAATGAAGTAAATTGTACATTTCAAGTGGAATTCACGAAGAAAAAATTAACGAAAATTAAGGAAAAAATCATTGGCGCCAAATTAGACCATTTAAACTATACAGTAATTCAGTATTACTTTTTTTGGGGATATGTATGACAATTTTCTTCTGCTTTAGTTCATATTAAACTTACAGTTAATATACTTTATAATCACGTTTAGTTCATAAAATATACTTAAAAAAGGAAAATTTCAATGGGATTTAGAAAATTCCGTAAACAATAATAAACTACAAATAAATATTTTTGCAATAAAAATAAGTTAAAATTAGCGTTATCACGAATATACTAGTTGGTTACAAAATGTTTATTGTTGCCATAAATAAAAACATTCTTATTCTAAAACCATAGCCGATTTCGTTTATATCAAGTACTGTTCTTTTCGGGAAAACATATTCCTTTTCCAGCAAATAAGACAAATTTTCATGTTCCGCATTATTGTGCTATGCAATGCTACACATTCAAAATTTACCGAAACTTTTGGACTAGATGTAAAATTACATTATTTGCGTTTTTGTTCCATCCAGAATTGTATTTGGGATATCGTTAGGTAGAAATTAAGCCTCATATGATTGCAACTAGAGTTGTTTGTTTTCTTAAACTGAAGACACTTTAATTGCGCTTGTGTGTGCATTACACACTGGTCTATAAATACTATGTTTGGTTGTATGTGCGATATTAGTATGTTGATGAGTATAAACGGATGGTTCCATTCTTCGTCAGGCCAACAATTTTGCTTCAATTTTGTTTTTACTATAGGAGACAAAGTGGTGAGATCTACATAAATCATGTCGAAGTGATAATGAAATAAGGAAAAGGCAATTAGTCAGATAGTTAAAAACAATTTTAGTTACTTTTTATTGTCATAAAACTGATGTACCTTTCTTCGAAACAAAAAACTGTTCCAAATTTACCATATTTGCTAGATTCAAATAACATTATGTAGTGTCTCTCAGTGTATTTTTTGTAATTTTATTTTTAGAAACTCATAGAAATGGCAAACCCGAAGTATGTCTAGAAAGTCTACAAAGTCTTTGTGGTTGATATGAAATCGTACTGCTTCATTTCAAACAAATTCAATAAACAAGTATGGAGGCAATTTTGTTAAGGGGATTTTTATTAGCAACATGACAAGACAGCTGAGTTTAAAATTCATTTAATTCATTCAAGCAACAAATTATTTTTTTTAATTTAAAAAAAATTCAAAAAATCAACAAAAAAATGTTTTATGGGTTTATTGATTTTTTTTTCGTATTTTGGAAAATTGCCCAATGTTTAATAATTTATTATTAATTTATGCAAATTAGGCAGCTTGTTTCATTTTGATTTTCTTTTATTTTTTTTTTGGAAGAAGAGAGTGATTCTGTTATATGTCCCTCTAAGTAAGTTTTATAATTAAATTTCTTGTTGGCAGAACAAGACATGGCATTCATATATTGGAGTCTTTCGATGTTCACATGTCTCAAATTTGTGGCCAAAAAATGATGTGGCCCCAAAACGGCCATTATTTATTTCAATATTTATGGAAATTTCATACAAATATTATAAATGAGATTTGACCATAACAAATCATCAGATTGAAACATGTCACTGCGGTGAAGAACGTAGAAATATGAAAAATTGATTTTAACAAAGAAATGGCTTTTGGGCAAAGCCATAAACCTGCCAATAATCAAAAGATTGAAAGTGTGACACAGATTAGCAAAAACGAAGAACGGCGGTATTCTATTTTATTTTGTTAATTAAATATTTTTAGATTTAAATTTTCGTTTCTAGAATATTTTATAAATCAAGCACAAAAAGCGAAAAAATAAGTAATTTACATTGTATTCGGGGTAATCGTGGGGAAGAACTACTCTGTAGGGATACAAACTCTGTCACCTAAGGCGAAGTCGACTATTAGTAATCTTTCAAATCCAGTAAGCTTATTTTGATTTTGTAAAAAAATAATAGTCGACTTTTAGCGAAAAAATCGAAAAGTAGATGATATAATTTATTTTAAAATTTCTTTATATTACACTGAAAAAAATATTTACTTGATATTAAAGATTACGCAACCTAAATTTTAGGATGTGCAATTTACAAAATATTAAGGACAAATTTCTTTGAAATAATGCAAATTTAACTAAAATAAAGTTTATAATCTTTGCTTCAACATTTTTTTCTTTTCATTAAATTTAGTACGCAAATTTTGGAAATTTGCGTCCGTCCGTTAAAGTCGCATGTCTTTAAACCAAAGCAAAATTTCCTTAAAGTAAAGAAACACATTTTTGATTTAAAGAAATCGTCCTTAAATTAACTGAAATATTGAATTTTATTTTGTTAATTAAATATTTTTAGATTTAAATTTTCGTTCTTCGAATATTTTATAAATCAAGCACAAAAAGCGAAAAAATAAGTAATTTACATCGTAATCGGGGTAATTGTGGAGAAGAACTACTCTGTAGGGATACAAACTCTGTCACCAAAGGTGAAGTCGACTTTTAGTAATCTCTCAAATCCAGTAAGCTTCTTTTGATTTTGTAAAAAAAATTATAGTCGACTTTTAGCGAAAAAATCGAAAAGTAGATGATGGTTAAGGTTAAAGTGGCAGCCCGATTAAGATTCAGGCTCACTTAGACTATTCAGTCCATTGTGATAAAAAATAGATGATATAATTTATTTTAAAATTTCTTGATATTATGTATTTTAAAATTTCTAAACTTCACGCTCAAAAAAAGTGAACCTTCTTGGGCACTAAAGCCAATCTATATCTTAGACTTATTATATTTTGAAAAAGTTTAGTTGATATAATAATAATTGTTTGTCTACGCTAGTTAAATGATCTAAAAAATGTGAACAATTTTTCACAAATGATGCATAAAGATTTACTAAAAACGTATTTTCCACAAAATAGTTCAGAATTTCTTGAAATTTTAACTCTAATATTTAACTCCATTTTTTTCCTTCAAACTACGAAGTTTTCTTTAACAAGTGAAAAAATAATAATTATGTCTAATATATTTTCTTGAATTTGTCGAAAAATAGACCCAAAAAAAAGTTTACTTGGATCCAAAGATTTTGACCTTCCCTTAAGGATTTTGGTATTGATTCCAAGCCCAAGATGCGGCTTTTTAAAATAAAAACATTTTTAGCGACCTATCTGGCTTTCAATCTAGGACTAATAAAATTGAAATTAAGATACAGATCTCATTTATTTCATTCTCTTTTCGCGGTCTATTAATAAAGCTTTCACTTACAAACAAATGGCAGTTTAAAAATCCAAATTATAACACATACTTCAAAGTAAAAAAAAAGGTTTTCTTAATTAAAAAAAAAAAAAACTTTAAACCCAATATACTAAATCCTCCAAATAAGTTGTAGCCTCCTATATTTGAAATCCAGGGATTTTCGGGACGGGATTAATCCCGAATACCGGGATTTTTTATTTTGAATCCCGGGATTTTTCGGGATCACGAAAAAATAATTCCAATTTGTTAAATTTGTGGCTTTTTAGATTTATTTATTAATAAATTGGAGTCTTCAATCAGTGCAAATGGCCCTTAGATTTTATAGAACACTGAGTTCATGTGCAACATAAAATAAAAAGTAACGATAAAACGAAAAAAATTGGGATGCCTGGAGTACAAAATGATTAACACAAGTGTATGAAACTATACCTAATATAATCAAAATCCTTAAAATGTTTTGTTGAGTGTTTTTTTTTATAAATTTTGTTTTACTTTTTTTTTCATGTTGGTTGTTTGGACTTGTTTTATTAAATATGATACCAATTTGAAATTGCTTTTTAATTTACTCTTAACAGGTTGGCTGATAAGTCCCCGGTCTAACAAAGAAAAACACATTTTTTTTTGTCAAAATTCGTTTTTATTATTCAACATAGTTCCCTTCAAGAGCGATACAACGATTATAACGACCTTCCAATTTTTTGATACCATTTTGATAGTACTCCTTCGGTTTTGCCTCATAATAGGCCTCAGTTTCGGCGATCACCTCTTCATTGCAGCAAAATTTTTTCCCTGCGACCATCCTTTTGTGGTCTGAGAACAAGAAAAACTCGCGGGGCCAGATCTGGAGAATACGGTGGGTGGGGAAGCAATTCGAAGCCCAATTCATGAATTGTTGCAATCGTTCTCAATGACTTGTGGCACGGTGCGTTGTCTTGGTGGAACAACACTTTTTTCTTCTTCATATGGGACCGTTTTGCCGCGATTTCGACCTTCAAACGCTCCAATAACGCCGTATAATAGTCACTGTTGACGGCTTTTCCCTTCTCAAGATAATCGATAAAAATTATTCCATGCTCATCCCAAAAAACAGAGGCCATTACTTTCCCAGCGGACTTTTGAGTCTTTCCACGCTTCGGAGACGGTTCACCGGTCGCTGTAGACTCAGCCGACTGTCGATTGGACTCAGGAGTGTAGTGATGGAGCCATGTTTCATCCATTGTCACATATCGACGAAAAAACTCGGGTGTATTACGAGTTAACAGCTGCAAACACCGCTCAGAATCATCAACACGTTGTTGTTTTTGGTCAAATGTGAGCTCGCGCGGCACCCATTTTGCACAGAGCTTCCGCATATGCAAATATTGATGAATGATATGACCAACACGTTCCTTTGATATCTTTAAGGCCTCTGCTATCTCGATCAATTTCATTTTACGGTCATTCAAAATCATTTTGTGGATTTTTTTTTATGTTTTCGTCGGTAACCACCTCTTTCGGGCGTCCACTGCGTTCACCGTCCTCCGTGCTCATTTCACCACGCTTGAATTTTGCATACCAATCAATTATTGTTGGTTTCCCTGGGGCAGAGTCCGGAAACTCATTATCAAGCCAAGTTTTTGCTTCCACCGTATTTTTTCCCTTCAGAAAACAGTATTTTATCAAAACCCGAAATTCCTTTTTTCCATTTTTTTCACAATAACAAAAGTTGATTCACAAAAGACGCTCTATCTCAAAAACTAATTGACTTACAGACGTCAAATTTTGACACGAATCATTTGAAGGTTGATACTATATAAAAATAATATGCATTTAATACTAGCGACACTTATCAGCAAACCTATTATGTTCGTTTTTTTTTTTGTAAAAAATTGAATTAAATTAAATTGAATTAAATCCCGAAAAAAAATCTTGGAAAATCCCGGGATTCTACATTTTGAAATCCCGAATTGCGGGATTTATAAAAATCGATCCCGAATGACAGCCCTAGTTCAAAGACATACAACTTTAACGAAAAAAAATTTCAAAATCTAGGATTTAATTAAAAACAAAATACAAAGCTTCAAATATAGGCTAAGATTCATTTGGAGAGTTTTACATCTCTGGTTTAAAGTTTTTGTTTTAATTACGAAAATATTTTTTAATATGAAGTATCTATTGTAATTTAGATTTTTAAACTGCTGTTTATTATTACGTGAATACCTTTGTTAAAATATCGCTTAAAGAGTATACTGAATATTATAGACCGAAATTTCTGGACACGCAATTTTAAAACACAGAAAAAATTTTCACACAAATATTTCCAATGAAAAATTTTAATTGAATTTTCAAAAATAACCAATTAAAAATTTAATTGATTCAACAATTTTTTAAATTAAAACCATTAAAACAATCATAAAAATTAATAGTATAAAATAATTTTTTAATTGGATCTTTTTAATTGACTTCGGTGATTGATGCTATCATTTCTTCGATTGAAGACATTTCAATTAACAAGTATATACCGCACTAAGTTCGGCCGGGCCGAATTTTAAATACCCACCACCATGAACCAAATATTAGAGTTTCCTTTGAAATTTCAGGGGGGCTTGAGGACACTTCCCGAAGATAAATTTAAAGATTTCACCTATGAGGACTATATCAGATTCTGGATTTATAAGAACCATTTTTGTTTGAGTTGGAGGCATTACCAAATGGACCGATAAAAACTTAATCCGATACACGTTTTTGTGAGCCTAAAATACCAGAATATTTACAATTTCAGGCAAATCAGAAAAATCAGATAAAAGACGGTTTCTAGAAACCCAAGGAGTTAAATCGGCGGATTGTTCTTATGGGGGCTATACTAAAATATGGACCGATACTCACCGTTTTTGACCCGAAAATACCTCTAGATTTCCAATTTCAGGCAAATAGGATAAAAACTTCGGATTCTAGAAGCCCAAGAAGTAAAATCGGGAAATCGGTCTATATGGGGGCTATACCAAAATATGGACCGATACTCACCATTTTCGGCACACCTCTTTATGGTCCTAAAATACCTCTAGATTTCCAATTTCAGACAAATTGGATAAAAACTACGGTTTCTATAAGCCCAAGACCCCAACTCGGGAGGTCGTTTTATATGGGGACCATACCAAAACATGGACCGATGCTCACAATTTTTGGCACACGTATTTGTGGTCCTACAATACCTCTAGATTTCCAATTTCAGGTAAATTGAATAAAAACTGCGGTTTCTATAAGCCCAAGAAGTAAAATCGGGAGATAGGTCTATTTGGGGGCTATACCAAAATATGGACCGATGCTCACAATTTTTGGCACACGTAGTTGTGGTCCTACAATATCTCTAGATTTCAAATTTCAGGTAAATTGAATAAAAACTGCGGTTTCTATAAGCCCAAGAAGTAAAATCGGGAGTTCGGTCTATACGGGGGCTATACCAAAACATGGTCCGATACTCACCATTTTTGGCACACCTCTTTATGGTCATAAAATACCTCTAGATTTCAAATTTCAGGCAAATTGGATAAAAACTACGATTTCTATAAGCCCAAGACCCCAAATCGGGAGGTCGGTTTATATGGGGACTATATCAAAACCTGGACCGATATAGCCCATCTTCGAACTTGACCTGCCTGCAGACAAAAGAGGAGTTTGTGCAAAATTTCAGCACGATTGCTTCATTATTGAAGACTGTAGCGTGATTACAACAGACAGACAGACGGACAGACGGACATCGTTATATCGTCTTAGAATTTCTCCCTGATCAAGAATATATATACTTTATATAGTCGGAAATCGATATTTCGATGTGTTACAAACGGAATGACAAACTTATTATACCCCCGTCACCATTCTATGGTGGTGGGTATAAAAATTAATTGGGTCGATTAATTTCGTGATTGACTTAAAAAATTATTTTTTGTGTGCAGTATAAATAACAAATTTCTTAAATATAAAGAAATTTCAATCCTTGAAATAACTGAGATATTGAATCTTTGAAATATTTGTAAATATTAAATATGAAAATATTAAAAAATATTTTCTTAATTTCAAATCAACTTTAAACCAAAGATACAAAATCCTCAAAATAAGTGTTAGCCTACATTTGATGCGATTTGATCTTAAATCGAAAGATTCAATATCTCAGTTAATTTAAGGACGATTTCTTTATCAAATTTCTAAAATCTGTGTCCTAAATTTAATAATAAAAAATTTTAATTAAAAATTCATTATTTTAAAGAAATTTGTCCTTAATATTGGGTAAACAGCATGTCCTAATATTTAGGTTACGTAATCTTTAAAACTACTAAACTAAATATTTTTTTCAGTGTGGTTGCCATAAATTCGTAATTTCCCCAAAACGAAAAATATTTTAACGTCAATGAAATAGGTGGTCAAACATGTTGTTTTCGTTAAACTTAAATATAATCTTTTGGAGTGTGTATATATATATGAGAGTATGTATTATATTGGATTTTATTAATTCCTAAAATAAAAGAAATCATTGCAAGCAAGGTAAAGTAAATAAAAGATAGCTAAACAAAAGCGACAATTAATCTACAAACATATTTTCTTAGGCATAAAAAATGGCTACAAATAGAGAAATGTGTCACATAGAAAACCAAGCAAATAAAAATAAAATCTGGTTTTTTTGTGTTATGCTTTAGTAAATCAAGTCACGTTCGAATTTAAAATGCATATGGCAGAAATTTGATACCATGTAAATATACCACGACTACTCACTACAATCCATACCATATCTTGAATTCTTGTTTATTTTTTTATTATTGTAAAAGGAATTGCTGTGAAAGACTGTGCCAACATTTGCAAAAAAAAATTTTTTAAAATCCATACACACTCTATAATATGTGTCATTAAAAACCGGCGTAGTCGTTTTATTTTTCAAATTTCGTATGTAAATTCAAAAATGTAGGCTAATATATCAAATGATTTGTATTTGGAAAAATATTCCACACCATTATTACCGATAAAAAAACAAACAGAACATTGGAAAACTGCCTGTTTTACGCTACTCATAAATGGGTTCTTGAGTGCCTGGCATTTCCATCAATGCGACCATTACCGCCTACCAAACGGACAACCATATGCCAAAAAGTCAAGTATTTAAATTCATTTACTTGGCATAATTTACAAGACCAAAATAATGAACATCAATGACCACTAAAAGAATTAAAACTGAATATAAAAACGCAACCAGAAGTATAAAAATTTCAACTATTACTTGTTTGTAGAGAAATTGGCAAATGGCATAGCTTTTTCGAATTGATTTATGAGCTCGAGCATAAAACAAGTGGTAAAGTAATGACACAATTTTCATTTCGTATCAGCATACAGTGGGTTAAGACGAAAGGGAAGTAAGATAAAAACGGAATTGGATTTATTTGAAAATATACATAGTTTGTATATAATTTAAATATAATATAAATATAAATTAAAATAATAACTAAATATTATAATTAAATTATTTTAATTTATTATTACTATTTAAATTATATCTATTACATTTAAATTAAACTCAACCAAAATTAATTGAATGTAATTTATTTGAGTTTAATTTAATTAATTTTATTTTCAATTTCCTTAAACTCAATTTTATTAGATCGAATTATATTATTTAATTTAATCTTATAAGAATATTCAATATAATTTAATTTCAATTAATTTTTAATTATATTATATTAATATCATTGATTTTTGTTATAATTTTGCTGAATATATTTTAGCTACATAGAATTTGTTTTCCATTTTTGTATTGAATTTAATGTGCATAAACATTAGATTATTTAATTCACATTTTTTATTAGCAACTATTTTTATATAATAATATGTTATATAATAATACATTTTATATATATAATAAATAAGTAATTTAATTTATTAATTAGATAATAAATTCAGTTTAACTCAATTAAATAAAGAAATAATAATAAAAAAATAAATAAAATAAAATAAATTTATTTTTATCTAATTAATTTAATTTGATTTATTTTAACAGAGTTTATTAAAATTTAGATTTTGTTTTGTTTTTTTTTTATTGTTGGTTTGTTCTTCAATCATATTTGTATTTGTACTGCTGGTGAATATGATCTCAATCTTTATTTTTTTTATAAAATAGAAAAAATTTTGAATACCATTTGACTCACTGTTCCTATTATTTGTGTTCCCTTTGGCGTTGTATGTTTGCTAACTAAACATTGAGAAAAAAATTTACTCAGTTTGTTTAGATTTCTGCAATCATTTTTTAAATAGCGTCCAACGATTAATCACCACCACATTTGGGTAAACACAAACAAAAGTCATTGGGCCTAGAAGACAAATGGTCTGAAGGCAATGCGAAAAAAAGAACTTTGTTAAATTTGCCAGATGTAAGGAAATACTTTTCGAAAGGAATTTCGTTTGAATTATGGCATTGGTTATTTATAAAAAAAATACTTAAAAAAGATTTGATTTTTCCTTGCAAAAAATCGACTTGCGGTTTAGTATTTTTATTAAGTCTATAGAATCAATAATCCTTACAGTTTCCAGGACTATATGCGTCTTTGTCTTATCTTTAGGTTTTAGGTTTTATTAAATCGTTTTATACCCTCCACTATAGGATGGATATACTAACTTTGTTATTCCATTGAGAATACAATGAAATATTGGTCTCAGACCCCATAAAGTATATATATTCTGGGCCATGGTGAAATTCTGAGTCGATATAGCGATGTCCGTCCACCTATTGAAATCACGCTAACTTTCGTACGAAAACCGAGTAGCAAATTTCATCCGATCCGGTTGGAATTGGGTACGTGATGTCAGTATATGTTTTCTTATAATAATGCAAGCATTAGTAGTTATTCTGCCTTTTTTATTCAACCTAGACACCATATGGACTATCTTTTTAGAATTTAGAAGATAAAGTATAGTAGTTTTAAAATGCCTTGCGATCGGTAATTTGTACACAGAAAAAAAATTTTCTGATTCAATCACAAAATTACTTGATCCAAATAATTTTTTTATTGAAAATTCTTGAATCACGAAAATGATAGTATTAATCACGGAATTAATTAGAAATAAAGAATATACTTGATTAATAAATTAATTGATTTCTTCCCCACTTTCAATTAATTTTCTAATGGAGATAATCAAGTATTTATTGTATTATTGTTTTTTAAGTACATATAATTATTTTTCCTAGATGAAATAATATTCATTAAATTTTACTTTCTTATTTTTCCGAATACAATTTTCAACTAGTTTTTATTTAAATTTAATTAAAATGTTAATTAGGATAATTAATATATTAATTAAAAATGTAAAGATTTCAACCATTTTCCGTATTGACTTTATTTTTTTTTTATTTTATTAAAAAGTTATTTTATTAAAAAGTCAGTCTTAGAAGTAGAGTAGGGTATCTAAGATTCGGCCTAGCCTTATATATGTTTCATTTTAATTTTTAATAATTTAAAGATTTAAAACTTGAATTGAAATGAGATCATTTAACATGAATTTCAAATCACAAGTTTCTGAATCATTACTCGTGTCTAAGCAAACAATAGTATAGACTAAGCCGAAATAAAAATGTACAAATTGAAGATTCAAAACATTTTCGGCGAAAATACACATAATGTGATGGAATGTTCAGTTGTGACACAATTGATAGTTAGTTTTTTTAATGGCCTTTACTATAGGATGGGGCATAATAGGTTTGTCGTTCGTTTTGTAATATATGAAATTTAAGTTTCAAATGTTGAAGTATAAAAAAACTTGATTCGTCGATTATCATCGCAAATATATTTGATAAGTCGATTTTAATTAGCATAAAAGTTGATATGAGTCTATTAAAAAAAAAAAAAACATGTCAATTATTAACAATTGCAATTTTTTGGTTTGGGCTTTCCTTTATGAATATGCCCAAGTTTCTCGATGATATTGGCATTAATATGTTGAAGTGGCCACTGCAAAATTCAAGCATGAATACAATGAAAAAGCTTGAATACAATTGGCAAAGACACGTAAGGATAATATTAACAAGATTAATTTCATTTCGAGAGAGATTCGTACAGTTTTCAATAACATAATGGGGAAATCAGTTTCAAACCGATTGCAAAAGTTACAGTGAGCGATTCACACTTTCCATAAATTGTTTATGTATATAAAATTGGTTAAAACATCGTTTTCAGAACATAAGTCAAAAATATCAAAATAATATCAAAATCGAGATGTTGATGTGTTACAAAGCAAATTGCAAACTTATTATACCCCCAACCTAAGATGATGGGGAAAAAGGAATCGTAAATGAAACGTGTTCACAAACATTATTTTCTCCACGTGCTCAGTAATTATTTAGGCCATAGATGAATAGAAATTCTTTGCAGTGAAAACCCAGTAAGAAATGACCCATAAAAGCACAAAGATGCAGGTTAAAGTTTCCGCCTCTTTTCGACAAAATATTAACTCTTTGAGCTCTTCACGTTGTCCGAGAGTGAATTCTAGCTTATTTCTAATTGCTTTCTAATCGCTTTGAGTTCAAATTTCACGCCAAGTAATTATTTACGCTCAAATGAAATGCGCTATCATGTATTTCGTTAAGTCTTTCTTTGCTTCTTGGATCTAAGATAAAAGAAAGGAAAGTGGAGTTTTCATGGTTTGATGGACAGATTAGCTGGCGCAAGTTTCCATTTTTTACAAAAAAAAATAATAATAAAATAATAATAAATACCCACCCAGCGATTTTTAAAATTTCAGGTAGCTACTGAACAAATGAAATATCTTATGAACTTGTACGAAATTACCCCTTGTGGTTTCCCTAACATTTTTCCCAAAATCAATTGTGAGTAGGTTGGAAAACAGTACTCATTTAATGTTTTACGAGTTCTTTTGAAAATTTGCAAAAAAACAAATATTTGGATTTTTTAGTATTTTGTTTTTGCAACGATTTCCTGTCCAGTTGATAGATTCTGTAAATAACAACGGCGGCAGCAGGAGGTATGCATCATTGCTATTCACCACAACTCAGTGCACTAGCAAAAGACCCAAATAACTCAAACAATAAACATGAAAAGAAGAAAGAAATCATTGGCGCATGCCATAAAAATATTTATGAGCTCCAATAAAAATGAGGAAGGAAATTAAGAAATTTTCTGAAAGAAAAACATTACCGACAAACGAAAGAGAGCAAAGTTGTTTTGTAAAAACAAAATAGTGTAAACAAGCCGAGAATTCCCACAGGAGACAAGGAATATTTTTTGAATTGCAAGCAATAGTATAAAGAAGCCTAAACCTGAATTAGATCCATCAAAATTTATTATTCTCAGTAATGTTTATCACACATTTACACATTTTCGAAGAATTTCCTTTAATTATACTTAGATTTTTTTTATTAAATTAGAAAATGCATTCATTCAATTAATTGTTATTAGAAATTGCTTCAAACACGAAACTTATAGTATAAATCAAAGAATTAATTAGAAATAAGATTATTTTTAAATTGGTTCAATGAAAAATTTAAAAGATTTTGGTCGCAAAACTCAATAGGTTTTTTAATTGTGGCAAGCAATTATTTATTGTATTATTATATATTTATAGTTATTTTACCCTTAGGTTACGTGGCAGCCCGATGTATCAGGCTCACTTAGACTATTCAGTCCATTGTGATACCACAGTGGTGAACTTCTCTCTTATCACTGAGTGCTGCCCGATTCCATGTTAAGCTCAATGACAAGGGACCTCCTTTTTATAGCCGAGTCCGAACGGCGTTCCACATTGCAGTGAAACCACTTAGAGAAGCTTTGAAACCCTGCATTACTGAGGTGGGATAATCCACCGCTGGAAAACTTTTTGGTGTTCGGTCGTAGCAGGAATCGAACCCATGACCTTGCGTATGCAAGGCGGGCATGCTAACCATTGCACCACGGTGGTGTATAATATTTATAAGAGTTCATACGATTTGGACATTTCTTATGAATTATCCGATGAATTTTAAATGAATGAATAGAGTCAATTAACAAATTAACTGATACAATTAAATCTTTAATCAAATTAAAAAAGGAAATCATCTAAGAAAAGGATTGGACATTTTTAAATAAAATATTATTTATACCAATTAACATTTTAAGTAAGTAAAAAAAATATATTTGTAATTAAAAATATAATTTTCTATATACCAATTTCATTAAATTTTTACTCAAATCTAAAGAAAAATTCAACTAAATTATAATTGAAAAATTCTTAAGAAAGTATAAACTCTTATAAAATTACAAGAGAATTATTTCATCTAAAGTTAAAGTATTTATAAATAAATAAATAATAAGGCAGTAAATAATTATTAATTATTAACCAATGGTTAATAATTATTAACCAATTAAAAAAAATTTAAGTTTTTCGACTAAAATCAATTAAATTTTTAGTTGAAAGTGCCGAAGAAATCAATTAATATCAAGAATATTTTTTCATTTCTAATTACTTCTGTGACTGATGTTATCATGGTCGTGATTGGAGCAATTTCAATCAAAAAATTAATGGAATCATTTAATTTTGTGCTTGAATCAATTTATTTTCTGTGTATGTATATAGAAATTAATTGTTTCCCAAAAAATGCTCAGTTTTATTTGTAATTGGAAATATTTTGTTTGATTTAATTAAAACGTTAACTGGGATAATTAACATTTTCATTAAAACCTTAACAATTTTCAATCATTATCTTATCTGACTTTATTTTTGTATTCGATTAAAAAGTTAATTGTTTTTGAGTTAATTTTTTAATGGATTACGTTTTCAACTTCGGTCAACTTTTTCAGTAGAAATATTTTGATTATATGATAATGCTATATTTGACTAAGGTCACACTGCAAGAAATTACTGCTAGGGTTTACAGTCAGCGCATAATAGTAGGTCTGTTCATATACTTTTCCAGTAAAAACTAGGAGCAAATACATGTGAAAGGCTTCCAGTAATAATTTATGAAAGCTTTTACCTAATGTCACATACTTTATTTTAAATAAAAAAAATGTGGTAGAGTTCATGCATAATTGAAAACCCCAACCGTCAATTGCTTGCAATCTCATACTCCTTAAATCGTTATAATGAACTGGTAGCGTTTTCAAACGCTTTGGAGGTGATTTAACAATAACTGCAACAACACTTTAAATGGTTCTATAAGTTAGAGCATGAATTCAAAAAATATGCGCTGTACACACAAAAAAGTGAAAGAAAATGTAGGTTAAAGGTGGGTATTAAGTTCGAGTTTAGCCGCTAAAAACGTCATTTTTTCACGATTACTTTTCTTTAATAATCCATTTTAAGGAATACAAACTTTGTGAAAATTTGCTTTGGGCTTTTCCCCATCAAGTTATAATAAAATTTGCAACAAATATGTATAATTTCATGCATTTTTCTTACTGATTTAGTTTTCACTTTAGCGATTTTAGCGGCTAAACTCGAACTTAATACTCACCTTAATTTAAGAAATGTTTAACTACACGGATGAAAAAGACTGTTTTTCATATGTTTGGCTATAAACATTATATGTTTGGAACACAAATTTTTAAACACAATATTTTTGAGTGCAAGAATATAATGTTCATAAACTAAAGGGTGATTTGTTAAGAGCTTGATAACTTTTTTAAAAAAAAAAACGCATAAAATTTGCAAAATCTCATCGGTTCTTTATTTGAAACGTTAGATTGGTCCATGACATTTACTTTTTGAAGATAATTTCATTTAAATGTTGACCGCGGCTGCGTCTTAGGTGGTGCATTCGGAAAGTCCAATTTTGGGCAACTTTTTCGAGCATTTCGGCCGGAATAGCAAGAATTTCTTCGGAAATGTTGTCTTCCAAAGCTGGAATAGTTGCTGGCTTATTTCTGTAGACTTTAGACTTGACGTAGCCCCACAAAAAATAGTCTAAAGGCGTCAAATCGCATGATCTTGGTGGCCAACTTACCGGTCCATTTCTTGAGATGAATTGTTCTCCGAAGTTATCCCTCAAAATGGCCATAGAATCGCGAGCTGTGTGGCATGTAGCGCCATCTTGTTGAAACCACATGTCAACCAAGTTCAGTTCTTCCATTTTTGGCAACAAAAAGTTTGTTAGCATCGAACGATAGCGATCGCCATTCACCGTAACGTTGCGTCCAACAGCATCTTTCAAAAAATACGGTCCAATGATTCCACCAGCGTACAAACCACACCAAACAGTGCATTTTTCGGGATGCATGGGCAGTTCTTGAACGGCTTCTGGTTGCTCTTCACTCCAAATGCGGCAATTTTGCTTATTTACGTAGCCATTCAACCAGAAATGAGCCTCATCGCTGAACAAAATTTGTCGATAAAAAGGCGGATTTTCTGCCAACTTTTCTAGGGCCCATTCACTGAAAATTCGACGTTGTGGCAGATCGTAAGTCTATTCATGATGAAATGTCAAAGCATACTGAGCATCTTTCTCTTTGACACCATGTCTGAAATCCCACGTGATCTGTCAAATACTAATGCATGAAAATCCTAACCTCAAAAGAATCACCCTTTAGCATAACATGTGTGGGACATATATGTTAATATGTTAGAACATATTATGTTTGGGACATAAAATGTTTGTAAATATAATATGCTTGGATGCAAACATATATTAATTTAGAAATAGCCTATAAACATATATGTGTTTAGTAGCTTGGAGCGCTATTTAACAGGGAGCGATATTGAATTAAGTTGGTGGTTGTTGCTTGTTATTACAAAATTAACATTTTATTTTTCCTTGGGCAATTGATCTGCTACTTCTTTGATCCTTACAAACTGTGTGGTCCACTGTTCGAATCCCCGTCCGGCAAAAGGTAAAATTAAAATAAAATTTAATAATTTCTTCTACAATGTTTGTATCACAGAAAAAAGTGCTAAGAACTAAAAAATCTCGTGGAAGTGAGAAAGATGTGGGGGAATATACAATTAGGCAGAAACAAAATTTTGAACATTCAGGTCGAAAACCTATGTTGTTAGCACCTATATTACCTGTTTATTTTCATAATTCATTATGATTGTAAATATATAAATAAATCAATAAAATTTTGAGCACAATATTGTTTGGGAGAATTTTTTTTAAGCATATAATATTTTTGGGTGCAAAATGCTTCCAAACATATTATATGTTCACATAATAACATATTGTTTTTTGGAAGGCAACATTATTGAATTTGGATGCAAAAATACAAAATGTTTGGAACTTAGACTACCCAAACATATATTGTTTAGACCAATATGCTTTCAAACGTATTATATATTGGAAGAGATCAAACATATAAATGTTTGGGCAATACCCAAAAATGTATATGCTTGAAGCAAAATATGTTTGGGAGTATATGTTACAGAAGCGATTTTTTGTAAGGGTGTATATTACAAACGCTGATATAATTTCATAATTTGAAGGAGAAATTGGAATTAGAAATTGCACAAATGTTTTAAGCTCCATATGAATTTACAGATTTTAGCATAGACTCAAAAAAAAAAGTTTACTTGGATCCAAAGATTTTGACCTTCCCTTAAGGATTTTGGTATTGATCCAAAGATGTGTCTTTTTTAAAATAAAGAATTTTTTTAGCGACCTATCTGGCTTTAAATCTAGGACCAATAAAATTAAAATTAGGATACAGATCTCATTTATCAAATTTGCATTCTCTTTTCGCGGTTTATTAATAAATGTACTGAAGTACAAACAAATGCCAGTTTAAAATCCAAATTATAAAGGATACTTCAAAGTAAAAAATGTTTTCCTAATTCCAAAAAAAAAAAAAACTTCAAACCAAAGACGCTAAGTCCTCAAAATAAGTCTTAGCATATATTTGAAGCG
Source organism: Haematobia irritans (assembly GCF_050003625.1). Taxonomy (NCBI): domain Eukaryota; kingdom Metazoa; phylum Arthropoda; class Insecta; order Diptera; family Muscidae; genus Haematobia; species Haematobia irritans. The sequence goes on along the minus strand of NC_134399.1, from coordinate 67,623,036 downwards.
TTTTTATCTTAAAGTTTCAATATTTCAGTTAATTTAAGGACAATTTCTTTAAATCATAAATGTGTTTCTTTACTTTAAGGAAAATTAGCCTTAGTTCAAAGACATGGGGCTTTAAGGGAGGGACGCAAATTTACAAAATTTGTGTCCTAAATTTAATGAAAAAAAAATTGAAGCAAAGATTATAAACTGTATAATAATTACAATTTCATTATTTTAAAGAAATGTGTCCTTAATATTTTGTAAATTTCGCATCCCAAAATTTAGGTTGCGTAATCTTTAATATCACGTAAATATTTTTTTCAGTGCAAGAATGGTATAAACGTCTCAAGTCCATTCACAGCGCTGTAGTCTGTCTGCACACCGTAGATGGCACTTTTCGTCTGCAAATGAGAAATTTTTTAAATTGTTCTTTAATTTGTTTCCTTTCCCATGTTCTTTTGATTAAACACCTAATATTGTAAAAGAATATAAAATTCTGTACATCCACACTTTTTTTAATGCAAATTTATTGATTTGTACGGTAATTCTCGTTTTCCAAAAAGAAGTTGAGTGACTTGACTGCGCAATTAAGTGCGATGACTGCGCACTGCAATTGTGAATTGACATGAGACGTCTATACATTTCGTGGCCTATGATTTTAGGAGATTCTGAACTAAGTCTTTTGCGGGAAATTCGACATTGTCATCAGCTGTTTAAGAAAATAGGTGAAATCCAACAAATTTTTAATGCAGAAATTGTTCAAATTATAACGAATATTTGTTATGTTATTATTTAAGATCCTCTTTTTCTTTTTAATGTCATCTTACTGGACAAATTAATCCCAAAAAACTGCTATTGTGAATCAATATTTTTATGAAAATTCAACATGGAAACATTCACCAAAAACTCGACTCTTCGATTACTTCCATTCGTTTTTCTCCCAAGAAAACATATTAATATCGCAATAGTTTCTGCTCTGAGCAGTATAAAAATGAGGGCTATACAATTGGAAGGAACTCAATCTGACATTGATCTACTTAAAAATAGTCTCATTCTGACTGAAACATATTTAGACGTTCATAAATAAAATGTCAGCTACCCTGTATAAACGAACAGAACTAACTGATAACAGATAATTTCATCACCTGTAATATCACAATGGAGTTAGTAGTTTACTTATACACCATATCAGTAAAAAATGTAATCTTCATGACATCCCTTCATTATTGTTTATTGCAACCTTTTTGCCCGCCATCCCAAAAAAAATACGGAAGTCGGGATATTCGAATAACCCTACACGCAATCGAAATTTGTGAAAGCGAAATTATGCCAGACAAAACCGTAATTGTGGAGGTTGCATTGGAAATATGGATGAACGAACAAATGAATGAAGAATTACTGATGAGTAGAATGAGCCTATTTAAAAGGCAATTTTTTAGCCCACAAATTTCCTTCGTATACCATAACAGACAACGGAAACCATAGCCAGCAGCTGGCTTAGCATCCAAAAACAATAAAATTATTGTACATTTTTCTTAAATTAACACATGCTTCTTACAATGCGAATGGGTTGGTTTTCGTTTTGGGTTTTCAGTTCTTTATCATCATAGCTGCCTGTTGTTGCTGCTGGGCGAATTACAATGACGATAATGGCCAAAACATTTACGTTTATGGCTTTCTTCCAAAATCAGCAGAGAACGATGTAGATTGGCGGCTGTCTGCAGGCAAGCAATGAGGATAGGCTTGTTTGTGCAAGGTAATGTGACCGGTGTTTTTAAATATGATGTTACCAAGTATTTTAATATGAATGATGTACTCAACTGCAATGTTGCGTTTTGAAAGACTTTAACCCATTAAGGGTATTTCCAGAGAAAACAGCAGGGCATATGTTTCCGGTTCGGTTCAAAATAGTGATTCTTTAGAGGATTTAAAAACATATGAAAAGGGGTTTACACCTGCATTGATGTATGATTTATGGAATCTATACTGACGGTCGACAAAAACAGGGATTTCGCAATCAACACAAACAGCTTTCTAGCTTACAACAATGCTGCTGTTGTCACAGGACACTCTCCTTGGCACTCGATCTATCGAATGGAGAAACGTTTTCAAAACAAAAATCCGGACAAAATGTCAACTGATACAAGTGAATGTAAACAACCACTTTATATTTTTTTATTTATTTATTTATTCAGGTAGTAAAATAATAATACATTTTTTTCATCTTTTTACAAAGTATTTAAGAAGTGGTATATACCACTTTATATCCTTTTTGATTTTGATAACATTGCGATCCTTATAGGGTTATGCGCCTATTATAACTTTCCAGCTGGAAAGTTATGAAAATGAATTACTTGATTGCTAGTCAGACTATCTCTCTATGTCTGTTAATCACATATGCTCACTTAAACATATAGGTTGTATGTATCTAACCGTGGGTATACATGTACGTAACATATTTATAAATTTGGGTTGGGTCAACTACGTTTAAACCTTTGCGGAACCATAAAACTTCGTAACCGAGTAAAGTCTCCTGGGGTTGCAAAAGAAATGCACACAAACATGTGTTCTTTTAAGAGTTGTACATTGTTCGACACTCATGAATTTACGTTATCTAGGATGAGTGTTATTGTCGTATGATCATTTGGTAGTATGTTATTTAGTAAAAAAGTCATAAAATAATGTAGAAAAAATACATATGTGCAACCTATAAAGTTGCCAGATTTTCGAGAATTATGATAGAACTTCGAAATTTAGTTTCATAGGAGATGAGAGTTTTTCTAACAAAGTAAAAAATGTATTCTCTAATTAAAACAAAAAATTTGAATCAAAGATGTAAATTCCTTGAAATAAGCCTTAGCCTACATGTTTTTATTTTTAATATTTTTATACCCTCCACCATAGGATGGGGGTATATTAACTTTGTCATTCCGTTTGTAACACATCGAAATATTGCTCTAAGACCCCATAAAGTATATATATATATATATATATATATATATATATATATATATATATATATATATATATATATATATATATATATATATATATATATATATATATATATATATATATATATATATATATATATATATATATATATATATATATATATATATATATATATATATATATATATATATATATATTCTGGGTCGTGGTGAAATTCTGAGTCGATCTAAGCATGTCCGTCCGTCCGTCCGTCTGTTGAAATCACGCTAACTTCCGAACGAAACAAGCTATCGACTTGTAACTTGGCACAAGTAGTTGTTATTGATGTAGGTCGGATGGTATTGAAAATGGGCCATATCGGTCCACTTTTACGTATAGCCCCCATATAAAGGGACCCTCAGATTTGGCTTACGGAGCCTCAAAGAGAAGCATATTTCATCCGAGCCGGCTGAAATTTGGTACATGGTGTTGGTATATGGTCTCTAACAACCGTGCAAAAATTGGTCCACATCGGTCAATAATTATATATAGCCCCCATATAAACCGATCCCCAGATTTGGCTTGCGGAGCCTCAAAGAGAAGCAAATTTCATCCGATCCGGCTGAAATTTGGAACATGGTGTTGGTATATGGTCTCTAACAACCGTGCAAAAATTGGTCCACATCGGTCCATAATTATATATAGCCCCCATATAAACCGATCCCCAGATTTGGGTTGCGGAGCCTCAAAGAGAAGCAAATTTCATACGATCCGCCTGAAATTTGGTACATGATGTTGGTATATGGTCTCTAACAAACATGCAAAAATTGGTCCACATCGGTATTTAATTATATATAGCCCCCATATAAACCGATCCCCAGATTTGGCTTGCGGAGCCTCAAAGAGAAGCAAATTTCATCCGATCCGGCTGAAATTTAGTACATGATGTTGGTATATGGTCTCTAACAACCATGCAAAAATTGGTCCACATCGGTCAATAATTATATATAGCCCCCATATAAACCGATTCCCAGATTTGGCTGGTGGAGCCTCTAGGTTAGGTTAGGTTAGGTTAAGGTGGCAGCCCGATTAAGATTCAGGCTCACTTAGACTATTCAGTCCATTGTGATACCACATTAACTAAAAGTACCTATTACATATGGGCACTTCTAGTTTTAACCGCTGAACCTTCTTGATTATTTTTCTTTGTTGAACCAACCAGATTGTTCCAAAAACAGTAGCAGACTGCTTAAGTTAACGTTTTCCAGATCCGCCAGTGATCTGAAGCTATATGCTCCTAAAAGTTGCTTGCGCTTTACACAAAATGCAGGACACTCACACAAGAGGTGTTTAATTGATTCTTTTTCCTCCGCATCATGACAGCTCATACAATAGTCATTATACTTCGCGCCAATAGTTTTTGCAAAATCGCCTATCAGGCAGCGACCCGTTATAGCAGATATCAGGAGTGATATCTGACGTCTCGAGAACAATAGCATATCTAGTGTGCGGTTTAAGTTGAAATGGGGCCATATTTGCTTGGTGTCGTTACAACCCTTGCAATTCTCCCATCGAACATTTGCCATCATAACAGCCTTCTCACGCAGCATGAGCTTGCAGGTAGCTAGGGGCATACCAACAAATTCTAGTTCCCCTGGAATATGTAAGGTAGTCCCTAGCCTTGCCAACTCATCCGCTTCGCAGTTCCCCGGTATGTTCCTATGGCCAGGCACCCATATTAGGTGAATATTGTACTGCTCAGCCATCTCATTGAGAGATTTGCGGCAGTCGATGGCCGTTTTCGAGTTGAGGAACACAGAGTCCAAGGATTTTATTGCAGGTTGACTGTCTGAGTATATATTAATGCCCACATTTTTTGGAACATTAATTCTCAGCCAATTCGCCACCTCTCTTATTGCTAATATTTCAGCCTGAAAAACACTACAGTGATTAGGTAATCTTTTCGCTATTCGAAGTTCCAGATCATTAGAATATACTCCGAACCCCACTTGTCCATCCAATTTGGAGCCATCAGTGTAGAAATCTATATATTCTTTATTCCCCGGACAGAACTGTGACCGTAACCTATTTCCGACCACAGCGATAGTTCGCGCAACCGCACAGCAGTTGTTGCAGCTGAATGTTTGGCCAAAATGTCTAAAGGCAATAGATGCAGCACGACATTAAGGGAATTTGTTCCTGTCTTGCTGAATGCGCCTGAAATACACAAACACGCCATACGCTGAACTTTATCTAAACAAGTCGGTTTCTGAAGTGCCGGCCACCAGACTACAACACCATATAGCATTATAGGTCTAACCACTGCCGTGTATAGCCAATGCACAATTTTTGGTTTCAGTCCCCACTTTTTTCCTATTGCCTTTTTGCACGAGTACAAAGCTACAGTTGCCTTTCTCGCCCTTTCTTCAATATTAAGCTTAAAGTTCAGCTTCCTGTCCAAAATAACGCCAAGGTATTTTGCACATTCACCAAAGGGAATTTCAATACCCCCTAAGGAAATAGGCCTAACCGTGGGAGTTTTGCGATCGTTGCAGTACATGACTAATTCTGTCTTTGCAGGATTTACCCCAAGACCATTGTCTTTCGCCCATTTCTCAGTCATCCGGAGGGCCCTCTGAATAATATCTCTGATTGTGGATGGGAATTTTCCCCTGACTGCCAGAGCCACATCATCTGCGTATGCCACCACTTTTATCCTTTCTTTTTCTAGAGTAACCAGAAGGCTATTTATAGCAACATTCCAAAGAAGAGGTGATAGAACTCCTCCTTGGGGAGTGCCTCTGTTCACATACCTTTGTATGTTTGCTTGTCCTAGTGCGGCTGAAATACGTCTCTTCATTAGCAGTTCGTCTAACAGCCTGAGTATACATGGATCAACATTCAGAGTTGTCAGTCCATTTAATATCGAGCTCGGATGGACATTATTGAACGCCCCTTCGATGTCTAGAAACGCCACGATTGTGTATTCTTTGACAGATAGTGAGCTTTCAATAAAGCTGACTAGTTCATGTAGTGCGGTCTCAGTAGACCTGCCCTTCGAGTATGCATGCTGTCCTTTCGAGAACAACCTTGAATCGATTCTAGTTCTAAGATAAATATCTATCATCCTCTCCAGAGTCTTAAGTAGGAATGAGGATAAGCTGATTGGTCGGAAATCCTTCGCCCTCGAGTGAGAGGCTTTTCCCGCTTTAGGTATGAAAACGACTTTTGTTTCCCTCCACTTTCCTGGGATATATGATAAGTTGATACATCCTTTATATATCACCGACAACCAGGGGATAATTTTGTCAGTTACAGCTTGTAACTCCGCCGGAGTAATTCCATCAGGTCCGGGGGATTTGAATGGTCCAAAGCTATTTAGCGCCCATCTTATTCTAGTTTCCGATACAATTTCCTCGACAGGAAACGACCGCTGAGCAACTGTGGCACCGCCGGTACATGGTTCAACCGTCTGATTCCCAGGAAAATGTGTGTCCAATAGCACCTCCAGCGTCTCCTCACTGGACGTTGTCCAATTTCCCTCCGATGTTTTAATGAAACCTGGAGCGGAGTTGGTGGATGCTAGAACCTTCCGTAGTCTGGAAGCCTCGGACGTATTCTCAATACTGCTGCAGTAGTCATTCCAAGAGTTATGCTGAGCCTTTCTCAGTTCTCGCTTGTATCCTCTCAGATTCCTCTTGTAAGCGTCCCAGTCCTCAGGGGCTCTGGTGGACTTTGCCTTGTTAAAGAGCTTCCTGCAGGATTTCCTCATATTACTTAATTCCGTAGACCACCATGGTGGTCGATGTTTCCCCCTTGGCTTTCCTCTAGGGCATGCAGCTTTCAGTGAGATGTTGAAGGCCTTAGTAATCCGCTCCACTGCGTGTTCGATATCTTGCACATTTCTCATATTTGTCTCTGTTATTTCCGGTATCATCATATTGAACGATTCCCTATACCTATTCCAGTCAGCTTTCCTAACATTTGGCGAAAATATGGTCTTGGTGATATGAACATCAAATTTGAAACTGATGTAGCGATGATCTGAGAAGCTGTGTTCACTTAAAACCTGCCACTCAGATAAAGGGTGATTCTTTTGAGGTTAGGATTTTCATGCATTAGTATTTGACAGATCACGTGGGATTTCAGACATGGTGTCAAAGAGAAAGATGCTCAGTATGCTTTGACATTTCATCATGAATAGCCGAACGATCTGCCACAACGTCGAATTTTCAGTGAATGGGCCCTAGAAAAGTTGGCAGAAAATCCGCTTTTTTATCGACAAATTTTGTTCAGCGATGAGGCTCATTTCTGGTTGAATGGCTACGTAAATAAGCAAAATTGCCGCATTTGGAGTGAAGAGCAACCAGAAGCCGTTCAAGAACTGCCCATGCATCCCGAAAAATGCACTGTTTGGTGTGGTTTGTACGCTGGTGGAATCATTGGACCGTATTTTTTCAAAGATGCTGTTGGACGCAACGTTACGGTGAATGGCGATCGCTATCGTTCGATGCTAACAAACTTTTTGTTGCCAAAAATGGAAGAACTGAACTTGGTTGACATGTGGTTTCAACAAGATGGCGCTACATGCCACACAGCTCGCGATTCTATGGCCATTTTGAGGGAAAACTTCGGAGAACAATTCATCTCAAGAAATGGACCGGTAAGTTGGCCACCAAGATCATGCGATTTGACGCCTTTAGACTATTTTTTGTGGGGCTACGTCAAGTCTAAAGTCTACAGAAATAAGCCAGCAACTATTCCAGCTTTGGAAGACAACATTTCCGAAGAAATTCGGGCTATTCCGGCCGAAATGCTCGAAAAAGTTGCCCAAAATTGGACTTTCCGAATGGACCACCTAAGACGCAGCCGCGGTCAACATTTAAATGAAATTATCTTCAAAAAGTAAATGTCATGGACCAATCCAACGTTTCAAATAAAGAACCGATGAGATTTTGCAAATTTTATGCGTTTTTTTTTTTTAAAAAGTTATCAAGCTCTTAACATATCACCCTTTATCATTTCATTCAGTTCTTGCGAGGCCAAGGTGATGTCCAAAACCTCTTGCCTGTTTTTAGTGACAAAGGTTGGGGCATCTCCCTTGTTGCAAACTACCAGATTAGTACGCAAAATAAACTCTATTAGCGACTCTCCCCTTGCATTAGTATCACTGTTTCCCCATATACTATGATGCGCATTCACATCGCATCCCATAATGAGTTTCGTCTTTGTTTTCAGTGACTCCTCAACTAAGGTCTTAACGGCACATGGAGGCATCTCCCTGTCATGTCCCATATAGACCGAAGATACCCAATATTTGCATTTGGCTATTTCTAAATTGGCAACGACAGTGTCTGCATTGCACATTGGAGGAAGCAGAAACAAGTTAAGCTCGTTTTTAGCAATTATACAGGCTCGAATTACATCATTACCAGTATACTGCAATAGTTTGAACCCCGGAGTACTTAATTCACATATTTTGTTTCTATAAACATATGGTTCTTGAATAAGAACTATGTCTATGTCCCCTTTCATCAGGAGAACTTTTAAGGCAGCACATGCAGCCTTACAATGATGAAGATTTATCTGGAGGATCCGTAGGACCATCGAGATTTTCAACAACCGTCACATCAGCCGCTTCAATCGAGTCATCAAGAATGTCCTCTTCAGAGATATCGGTGACTCTCGCAATAACCATAGGTTCGACTTTGGTGAGTTCTGAGGCAAAAGAAGCCTCCTCACGCATACGGTATCTATCCATGTCTTCAACTTTGGTATCTCCCTCGACTTCGCAAGAGGATCCGCTTACTTCTGATTCAGACAGAGGCTTGTCCATTTCTGAATCCTTTAGCTGATCGTTTTTATACACCTTCATTTGGATATAATGAAAGCCATAACATACACGGCCCTGGGACTTTGCCAGATGTGGCAAAGACTGAGTGTTCAATATAAACACTGCATGCCGTCTTGGTCCATCCACTTCATCCAAACGGCCAACCTTCCAATCAGCTGTTGGAAGATCTGGATTGCATCGTTTTAGTCTATTTAAAATAGATTCAGGGTCAGAAGGGTTTGCAGGTATCCAGGCATGTGCTCTAGGTCTAGCCGGTATGTCTTTCTTCTCGACTAACTCTAGAGCAGCTCCTTCCCAAACTTCACCAATTAGTATCAGAGCAGCTTTAAAACATTCTATAGACCTCTGGTCCTCAAATGCGACTAGCTTAAATCGTCCTTGATACCAACCAGCCTCTTGGTGTCGAGGATCTGGGCCGGGAAACTTTTCCAGCACCTGTGAGTAGACGACAGACAGAGCATTCTCAATTTCCCCCCATTTTTGCTTTGGAACCATACCGTCCAATGCTCCTTTATTAATGATAGCCATCACAAGGCTATCTTTAGCAACTGAGGCAAACGATCTTTGATCCCTTTTGGAGGATGGCAGCTCATCCGGCGATCGTTCCCTTTTTCCAGTCTCAAGAATTCCTTGAGCCCATTTTAAGGAATCGCTTTGTTTAGCCGACAGCGTGCTTGGGTCGACTGATCCTAACTTCTTTAGGATAAACAAAGCATTTCTGGAGCCTCTAACAGAAGCATATTTCATCCGATCTGGCTGAAATTTTGTAAATGGTGTTGGTATATGGTCTCTAACAACCATGCAAAAATTGGTCCACATCGGTATTTAATTATATATAGCCCCCATATAAACCGATCCCCAGATTTGGCTTGCGGAGCCTCAAAGAGAAGCAAATTTCATCCGATCCGGCTGAAATTTGGTACATGATGTTGGTATATGGTCTCTAACAACCATGCAAAAATTGGTCCACATCGGTCCATAATTATATATAGACCCCATATAAACCGATCCCCAGATTTGGCTTGCGAAGCCTCAAAGAGAAGCAAATTTCATCCTATCCGGCTGATATTTGGAACATGGTGTTGGTATATGGTCTCTAACAACCGTGCAAAAATTGGTCCACATCGGTCCATAATTATATATAGCCCCCATATAAACCGATCCCCAGATTTGACATCCGGAGCCTCTTGGAGGAGCAAAATTCATCCGATCCGGTTCAAATGTGGAACGTGGTGTTAGTATATGGCCGCTAACAACCATACCAAAATTGGTCCATATCGGTCTATAGTTATATATAGCCGATCTCCAATCATACAAAAGTTGGTCCATATCGATTCATAATCATGGTTGCCACTCGAGCCAAAAATAATCTACCAAAATTTTATTTCTATAGAAAATTTTGTTAAAATTTTATTTCTGTAGAAATTTTTGTCAAAATGTTCTGTCTATAGAAAATTTTGTCAAAATTTTTATTTCTACAGAAAATTTTGTGAAAATTTTATTTCTATAGAAAATTTTGTTAAAATTTTATTTCTGTGGAAAATTTTGTCAACATTTTATGTCTATTTTGTCAAACTGAATTACATACGTATTTGATCGATCTTTTTTGATTTAATATATACCACGTATGGACTTACATACAATTTAGAAGATTGTGTTAGGATGTTTTAAGATACCTTGCCATCGGCAAGAGTTACCGCAGCTTAAGTAATTCGATTGTGGATGGCAGTGTTCAGAGGAAGAGGAAATTCTGAGTCGATCTAAGCATGTCCGTCCGTCTGTTGAAATCATGCTAACTTCCGAACGAAACAAGCTATCGACTTGAAACTTGGAACAAGTAGTTGTTATTGATGTAGGTCGGATGGTATTGCAAATGGGCCATATCGGACCACTTTTACGTATAGCCCCCATATAAAACGACCCTCAGATTTGGCTTGCGGAGCCTCTTGTAGGAGTAAAATTCATTTGGTACGTGGAGTTAATCTCTAATAACCATTCAAAAATTGGTCCATATCGGTCAATAATTATATGTAGCCCCATATAAACCGATCACCAGATTTTACCTCCGGAGCCTCTTGAAGGAGCAAAATACATCCGATCCGGTTGAAATTTGGTACGTGGTGTTAGTATATGGTCTCTAATAACCATGCAAAAATTGGTCCACATTGGTCAATAATTATATATAGCCCCCATATAAATCGATACCCAGATTTGACCTCCGGAACCTCTTGGAGGAGCAAAATTCATCCGATTCAGTTGAAATTTGGTACATTGCGCTAGTATAGGACCGCTTCGCCAAAAATAATCTACGAAAATGTTATTTCTATATGGATTTTTGTCAAAATTTTATTACGGTAGAAAGTTGTGTCAAAATTTTATTTCTATAGAAAATTTTGTCAAAATTTTATTTCTATAGAAAATTTTGTCAAAATTTTATTTCTATAGAAAATTTTATCAAAATTTTATTTCTATAGGAAATTTTATCAAAATTTTATTTGTTTAATATATACCCCGCATGGACTAACTTACAATTTAGAAGACGATGTTAAGAAGTTTTAAGATACCTTGTCATCGGCAAGTATTACCGCAACCCAAGTAATTCGATTGTGGATGACAGTCTTTAGTAGAAGTTTCTACGCAATCCATGGTGGAGGGTACATAAGATTCAGCCTGGCCGAACTTACTCTAGGGAGCCACCGTGGTGCAATGGTTAGCATGCCCGCCTTGCATACACAAGGTCGTGGGTACGATTCCTGCTACGACCGAACACCAAAAAGTTTTTCAGCGGTGGACTATCCCACCTCAGTAATGCTGGTGACATTTCTGAGGGTTTCAAAGCTTCTCTAAGTGGTTTCACTGGAATGTGGAACGCCGTTCGGACTCGGCTATAAAAAGGAGGTCCCTTGTCATTGAGCTTAACATGGAATCGGGCAGCACTCAGTGATAAGAGAGAAGTTCACCACTGTGGTATCACAATGGACTGAATAGTCTAAGTGAGCTTGATACATCGGGCTGCCACATAACCTAACCTAACCTACGGCCGTATATACTTGTTATATATAATCTGTTACATCTCAGCAAATTTAAAGATTATTTTTTTAAATCAACAATGTTTTTTCTGTAAGGATAATTCGCCTTACTTCAAAGGCATCAAAGAAAAATTCCATAGTTTCGTATGCTAAATTTGATTTACAAAAGATTATGAACTTCCTTTTAAGTAAGATTTTGTTATTGTATAAATTGAATGAGTTAATATTTAGGTTGTATATTCTTTCATATTGTTTCGATGCGTTGGAAACTGCATTATGTTTTGGTTAAATTGTTTCAAATATTACAAAGTTTTCTTAAGTTTAATCATCTTGCGTTTTCTTGAATTGAAAAACAGAGGAAAAGAAGTTAATTCTACTAAATTCGAATATCACACAAAATAGTTCGAAATTTTCCTACAATTGAACTTAAAGAAAGTGAACCCTCTATTTCACTAAAACCAATCTAACATTTTTTTAGTTCATGAAATTATTGTGTTTGGAGAATTTCTTTTTGGAAAACGAGAATTACCGAACAAATCAGTCAATTTGAATTACAAAAAAGGTGTGGATGTATAGAATTTTATATGCTGTTACAATATTTGGTGTTTCATCTCAAACACAAGGAAACAAAGGAAAGAAAACAAATTAAAGTCAAATTAAAAAATCACTCAATTGCAGATATAAAAGAGCCCTCAAAGGTGTGCACACTAAAAAAAAATATTGTCGTGAGGTCAAAGATTTCATGTCTTTAAAATACGAATACAAATTTTGCTTAGCATAGAAGACGCATTTCTCTAAAATAAAGTTATTTTCCTTGTCCAAAAATCGATAAACTTTTCAATGAAGTCGTATTGTCCTTATAATTAAGTGATTTGACTTAAAAATGGATATCTTAACATGAAAGAAAAATTTATAGGCTAAGGTCAACTTGACTTTAATAATTCAGAAAAATTCTTCACATTTAATGAAATTGTCTTTAAATTTGTTGTCTTTTTGCATCTTGACTACAAAGCAAAAAATCGTTCAAATATAGGACATGTTTTTCAAAACTTTATTTTAAAGAAGTTTTTTACTTCAAACATAGCATAATTTCTACAGGAAGTCGAGTCTTAATTTGGAAAATAAAGTTGCCGTTAACTCGTTTTTAAAGGTCTTTGATATCATACACTGAAAAAAAGCATGCCCGGTTCCAAAGATTTTGTCTTTATTAAAAAAATTAAAATTTGCTTCCTAGAAGCAAGTACACAAAACCTAAATTTAAAAGAGAATTGTGTCTTAAAAGCATCCTTACTTGTATTCTCCGCTTCTTTGGCTCGGAATCAATACCAAATTTTTTAAAGTAAAGACAAAATCTTTGGGACCGAGTATGCTTTTTTTCAGTGCAGACAAACTACAGCGCTGTGAATTCACTTGAGATGTCTATACCTTCCTTGGATTATGGTGGAAATAATGAAATGATGGTCTTTAACTTGTTGACTTTTTGTATCTTGGCTACAAAACTAAAAAGAGCTCAAAAATAGGAGATGTATTTCAATACTTTATTTAAAAGACACACTGAAAAAAATATTTACGTGATATTAAAGATTACGCAACCCCAATTTTAGGATGCGCAATTTACACACTATTAAGGACAAATTTCTTTAAAAATATGAAATTTTAATTAAAAGAAAGTTTGTAATCTTTACATCAAAAATTGTTTTCATTAAATATAGGACACACATTTTGAAAATTTGTGTCCCTTCGTTAAAGTTGCCTCAGTTTAAAGACAAACTGAGGCAAAATTTCCTTGAAGTAAAGAAATACATTTTTGATACAAAGAAATCGTTCTTAAATTAACTGAAATATTGAATCTTTACAGTTAAGATAAAAACGCTTTAAATATAGGCTAAGAATTATTTTGAGGATTTAACATCTTTGGTTTAAAGTTTTTTTGGAATTAAGAAAATATTTTGTACTTCGAAGTATCCGTGAATAGTTTTATTAATATACCGGAAAAATAGTAAGAAAATTCGATAAATGAGATCTGTATCCTATTTTTAATTTTATAGGTCCTAGATTTAAAGCCAGATAGGTCGCATAAAAAATTTCTTATTTTAAAGAACAAGCATCTTTGGCTCGGAATCAATACCAAAATCCTTAAAGGAGGGTCGAAATCTTTGAATCCAAGTACTTTTTTTTAGTGCATTCTTAGCATAATTTTGACTTGATGATGAGTCTAATAGAGTGATTATTTATCCCCCTGTTTTAGTTCATTTAACTAACATACACAAAAAAAAAAGTAAGGAAAGCCTAAAGTCGGGCGGGGCCGACTATATTATACCCTGCACCACTTTGTACATCTAAATTTTCGATACCATATCACATCCGTCAAATGTGTATATATAAAGGTTGGTCCCAAATACATACATTTAAATATCACTCGATCTGGACAGAATTTGATAGACTTCTATAGACTCAAAATTTAAGTCGGCTAATGCACTAGGGTGGAACACAATGTTAGTAAAAAAATATGGGAAACATTTAAATCTGAAACAATTTTAAGTAAACTTCGCAAAAGTTTATTTATGATTTATCGCTCGATAGATATGTATTAGAAGTTTAGGAAAATTAGAGTCATTTTTACAACTTTTCGACTAAGCAGTGGCGATTTTACAAGGAAAATGTTGGTATTTTGACCATTTTTGTCGAAATCAGAAAAACATATATATGGGAGCTATATCTAAATCTAAACCGATTTCAACCAAATTTGGCACGCATAGCTACAATGCTAATTCTACTCCCTGTGCAAAATTTCAACTAAATCGAAGTTAAAAATTGGCCTCTGTGGTCATATAAGTGTAAATCGGGCGAAAGCTATATATGGGAGATATATCTGAATCTGAACCGATTTCAACCAAATTTGGCACGCACAGCTACAATGCTAATTCTACTCCCTGTGCAAAATCTCAACTAAATCGGAGTTAAAAATTGGCCTCTGTGGTCATATGAGTGTAAATCGGGCGAACGATATATATGTGAGCTATATCTAAATTTGAACCGATTTCAATTAATTGTACTCCTAGTGCAAAATTTCAACCAAATTGGGGTAAAACTCTGGCTTCTGGGACCGTATTAGTCCATATCGGGCGAAAGATATATATAGGAGCTATATCTAAATCTGGACCGATTTCTTCCAAATCAAAAGGGATCTATTCTGAGCCACAACACATACTTGTGCCAAATTTGAAGTCGATTGGACTAAAACTGCGACCTAGACTTTGATTACAAAAATGTGTTCACGGACAGACGGACATGGCTATATCGAGCCAGGAGCCCACCCTGAGCATTTTTGCCAAGGACACCATGTGTCTATCTCGTCTCCTTCTGGGTGTTGCAAGCATATGCACTAACTTATAATACCCTGTTCCACAGTGTGGCGCAGGGTATAATTATGAAAGTCATGAAAACATAATAATTCCATGAACTAAAATATAATTAAATTGACATTAGTGTCATTTTTTTGTGTTATTTTTCATTAAATAATTTTAAAGAAAATAAACTTTTTGAATTGGTGCTGTGGATCATTAATCTTAAAAAAACGAACACTATATTTCACTAAACCGATTTAATTCCATTTTAAACATTTTTGCAATTTTGAACTCCTATTTTTCCTTCAAACATGGACATTTTCTTTAACAAGTGAAAATAAATGAATTATGTCGAACAAATTTTCTCGAATTTGTCAAAAATTTTTTACTTATTTTTGTGAAATTGGCGTGACATCTGCGTTTCTAATACAGTTTAGTTAAAATTTTCTAAAATTAATTTATTTTTTTCATAAATAAATAAATCTTTCTTTCCTGGTTGGTTTGCTATTTTTTTCAGTGTGGGGGATAAGCCCCATGGAGAAATTCCCTAGCTCCGCCAACGCATGGAATCAATACCAAAATCATTAGTATAAAGGCAACATGTATTGAACCGGCTAAGCTTATATATAGCCCCCATATAAACCGATCCCCCGATTTGGCTTGCGAGGCCTCTAAGAGATGCAAATTTCATCCGATCCGGCCGAAATTTGGTACATGGTGTTAGTATATGGTCTCTAACAATCATACAAAAATTGGTCCACATCGGTCCATAATTATATATAGCCCCCATATAAACCGATCCCCAGATTTGACCTCCGGAGCCCCTTGGAAGAGTAAAATTCATCCGATTCGGTTGAAATTTGGTACGTGGTGTTAATATATGGCCTCAAACTCCCATGCAAAAATTGGTCGAAATCGGTCCATAATTATATATAGCTCCCATATAAACCGATCCCCAGATTTGACCTCCGGTGCCTTTTGGAGAAGCAAAATTCATCCGATCTGGTTGAAATTTGGTACGTGGTGGTCCATAATCATATATAGCCCCCATATAAACCGATCCCGAGATTTGGTTTTGGAGCCTCTTGGAGGAGCAAATTTCTTCTGAGTCAGTTGAAATTTGGTGCATTGTGCTAGTATATGGCCATTAACAACCATGTCTAACTAGGTCCATATCGGTCTATAGTTATATATAGCCCTCAGATAAATCGATCCCCAATCACACAAAAATTGGTCCATATCAATAATTGTATATAGCCCCCATATAAGCGACCCCCATATTTAAATTCTGGCTCCCTATGTACCGTGCAAAAATCCATATCGATTCGTAATTATTTGTAGACTTACCTACATATACTTTTTTTGTCTAATGTTTACCACGTATGGACTAACTCACAATTTAGAAAACGATTTAAGATACCATAACCCAAGTAATTCGATTGTGGATGACAGTCTTCCGTAGAAGTTTCTACGCAATCCATGGTGGAGGGTACATAAGATTCGGCCTGGCCGAACTTACGGCCGTTTATACTTGTTAGTGTTATTTTTCATTGTATAATTTTAAAGAAAATAAACTTTTCGAATTGGTGCTGTGGATCATTTTCAAAAAAAAAAAAAAAAAAAAAAAAAAACGAACACTATATTTCACTAAAGCCGATTTAAAGGTAGAAGTACATACCATGCGTTCAATGCGTCCGATGATTGAAGAGTTGAAATTTCTCTTTGAAATCAAAAGCTCGAATAGTCTACCCCAAATAGAAAAAAATCAACCCTTCCATCAACGCACGGATTGACGCATGGGGTGTAATTCAACCTTAATTCCATTTTAAACATTTTTGCAATTTTGAACTCCAATTTTTCCTTCAAACATGGAAATTTTCTTTAACAAGTGAAAATAAATGAATTATGTCGAATAAACTTTCTCGAATTTGTCAAAAATTATTTACTTATTTTTGTGAAATCGGCGTGACATCTGCGTTTCTAATACAGTTTAGTTAAAATATTCTAAAATTAAGTTATTTTTTTTCAAAAATAAAAAAAATCTTTCTTTAATTTTTTTATTATTAACCATATGGCAACCCTAATCACATAATATAAATACTTAACCACGATCACTGGTTGTGAGTTGCCGGTTGTTCATGACAATCTTCATGTGTGCAATAGGTCGAAAAAAATAAGAGAATCTTGAAATCTTTTCTAGACTGCTTTACGTGATAGATAGAAAGATAGATGGATGGATGGCAACAGATAAACTAGTTTCTATGATGAAAAAGAAAGAATCAAAGAAGTATTTGTTTGAAACTTGAACATATGTACATATTTTGTTCATATGCATTGTGAAAATGTACATTCAACCAAAAATAAAAAAAAATTAAATAGTGAGTACATATGTACGTGTGCCATAGACATGCATACATACATAGAAAATTGTTTTCTTGTTTCTTGTTGCCATTGATGTTGTTGATTTGATTGTTAAGTGTGTTTTTAGGTAGATATCTGAAGAAGATGACGGCGTGCAGTAAGTGTGCCTCAAATGAGGCAATAGATCATCATTTTGGAAAACAACATTTTATTCATTTAAAATACAGCATTTTGTGTTACCTCTCAAATGCATTGGAGAATATCTTGCAGCAGTAGCAGCAATGAAAGCGGCAAATAACGACATCAACAAACGGCACATAAAACACGCTAAAATGTCGAAAGTCTCGTAAAAAGCATGAAGAAAGAGTTCAGAAGTTAATGTAAATATGTTTACAAATTGCTTTCGCAAGAAGAAAGCATTTTGTTAAACACAAAAAAAAACAGAAAAACTACAATGAATACAAAAAAAAAAAAAAAACACCGACAAGACCAAAGGAAAAACGCAACACAGAGGAAAACATAAAAAGATTGTCATTAACGCGCATTTGCAGCAGGTCGGTAACTATAGGAAACCGGAAAATACCAGATAATCATACGAGTGTAATGAAACAAAAACTAAAACAGTTACCGGACTCCTTGGACCTATGTGCATTGTGCTAATTGCTTTTGGTATTAGCGCTGATTATAAAAATACGAAAAAACGGAAGAATTACGATACAAAAACTCTAATAGACAATTAAATGCATTGGACAGCACATTTGACCTGCGTTTTTCTTAGACTCAAAGGTATTAGGTGGGAACGAAAATTTAGCAAAAAATGAAACTTTAGGAAATATACCCTATATTTGGATTACTTTTTTATGGATATTACTTTCTTTCGTGTCTTCGCAACAAGTTGATAATTTAGAGAAAAGGCTGTGGACTTCAATACACCTAGTATTGAAGTCGGGAGTCGTAAAAACTTTGCTTGGTTCCGGCCTAAGCAAAATTTAGTAAAAAAACCTTATTATGCAACTATCCAGCAAAAACATGGAAGTTCTTCCTAAATCACTACATGCTCTTCTAGAGGTGGATGTATATTTCACATCACAAAGCAGTTATTTTGAGGTTATATAAAAAATATTCTGAATTTTACTTTATACACAGTAAAATTCAGAATAAATAAAATAGTATAGTAGAAATAATAAAATAATGGAAATTTCCCAAAAATATTTGAAAAGTGTATCGATTCCTTTCATGGAATTTGCGATAAAGTATTTTCTAGTATTATTCAAAACGTCTTTATATAGAAATAATGTATATAAAACATAAATAATGCAAAAAAAATTTGAAAAGTGTATCGATCCCTTTCTTGGTTAACGTTGAATTCACGACAACATACTCACTAAACGTTTCAAAACGTTTTCATGTACACGCTCACAAAAAATCGCTTCTGTAACACATACTCCCAAACATATTTTGCTTCAAGCATATACATTTTTGGGTATTGCCCAAACATTTATATGTTTGATCTCTTCCAATATATAATATGTTTGAAAGCATATTGGTCTAAACAATATATGTTTGGGTAGTCAATTTCCAAACATTTTGTATTTTTGCATCCAAATTCAATAATGTTGTCTTCCAAAAAACAATATGTTATTATGTGAACATATAATATGTTTGGAAGCATTTTGCACCCAAAAATATTATATGCTTAAAAAAAATTCTCCCAAACAATATTGTGCTCAAAATTTTATTTATTTATTTATATATTTACAATCATAATGAATTATGAAAATAAACAGATAATATAGGTGCTAACAACATAGGTTTTCGACCTGAATGCTCAAAATTTTGTTTCTGCCCAATTGTATATTCCCCCACATCTTTCTCACTTCCACAAGATTTTTTAGTTCTTAGCACCTTTTTCTGTAATACAAACATTGTAGAAGAAATTATTCAATTGTATGATTTTTTTTTTATTTTAATTTTACCTTTTGCCGGACGGGGATTCGAACAGCGGACCACACAGTAAGGATCAAAGAAGTAGCTGATCAATTGCCCAAGGAAAAATAAAATGTTAATTTTGTAATAACAAGCAACAACCACCAACTTAATTCAATATCGCTCCCTGTTAAATAGCGCTCCAAGCTACTAAACACATATATGTTTATAGGCTATTTCTAAATTAATATATGTTTGCATCCAAGCATATTATATTTAAAAACATTTTATGTCCCAAACATAATATGTCCTAACATATTAACATATATGTCCCAAACATGTTATGCTAGTTTATGAACATTATATGCTTGCACTCAAAAATATTGTGTTTAAAAATTTGTGTTCCAAACATATGAAAAACAGTCTTTTTCCGTGGCCGGATTTTAACAAAATTGGTAACAAAATAGTTACCAAGTAAAAACCTTTAGCTTTTAGTAGAGAAAGGTCTCGAAATAGGAACATCTAAGTTGAGAAAACATAAAAAATTGGGAGAAATTCAAC
Organism: Haematobia irritans; assembly: GCF_050003625.1. Taxonomy (NCBI): domain Eukaryota; kingdom Metazoa; phylum Arthropoda; class Insecta; order Diptera; family Muscidae; genus Haematobia; species Haematobia irritans. Next base: position 67,603,045 of record NC_134399.1, on the reverse strand, counting down.
AAAGTGTTATTTACTAATTTCACAAGCCCAATTTTAATTCGCATTGTATTGAATATCCATATTTTACTTACGTTTACGTAAATTTGAATATATCCCCAAAGTCTTACCTGAAAGGAAATAGAAAATATATATATTAAAATATGTACAATTATTTTGTATTATCATAGACGTCTTCAGTCAATTTACAATGATTTTGTTTATTTGCAGTGCGCACTCAAGACACTCAATTGCGCGGTCAATTGACTCAATTTCTTTTTGGAGAACGAGAATTGCCGTACAAGTCAGTCAATTTGCATTAAAAAAAGGTGTGTATGTACACTGAAAAAAATATTGTCGTGAGGCCAAGGATTTCATGTACTTAAAATACGAATGCAATTTTTGCTTAGCATAGAAGACGCATTTCTCTAATATAAAGTTTTTTTCCTTGTCCAAAAGTCGATAAACTTTTCAATGAAGTCGTCTTGTCATTATAATTAAGTGATTTGACTTCAAAATGGGTATCATAACATGAAAGAAAAAATGTTTGGGCTAAGGTCAACTTGACTTTAATAATTCATAAAAATTCTTTAATTGTAATGAAATTGTCTTTAAATTTGTTGTCTTTTCGCATCTTGACTACAAAGCAAAAAATCGTTCAAAAATAGGACATGTTTTTCAACATATTATTTTAAAGACGTTTTTACTTGAAACATTGCATAATTTCTACTGGAAGTCGAGTCTGAATTTGGAAAATAAAGTTGTCTTTAACTCGTTTTTAAAGGACTTTGATAGCATATGAAGAAAAATGCTGAAAAAACGAAAAATTAAAATTTGCTTCCTAGAAGCAAGTACACAAAACCCAAATTTAAAAGAGAATTGTGTCTTAAAAGTATCCTTACTTGAATTCTCCGCTTCTTTGGCTCGGAATCAATACCAAAATTTTTAAAGTAAAGACAAAATCTTTGGAACCGGGCATGCATTTTTTTCAGTGTAAAGAATTGTATGTTCTTTTACAAAATTTTGGTGCTTTATTGTAAAAGAAGAAAGGAAAGAAAACAATTAATACAATTATTCTTTTGCAGAAGATGTGCCATCTACGGTGTGCAGACAAAGTACAGCGCTGTGAATTGTCTTGAGACGTCTATACAAAAATTCTCATTTTAAATTGTTTACTCAAATCCTTTAAAAATATTTTCATTTGATCAAGAGCTTTGGATTCTTCATTTTTTCCTATTGATGAAATTGGAAATAAACGCTAAAATCAAAAAACATTACTCGTCCTCATTTTTGGTCTATTTGCTATAATAATAATAATAATAACAACAATAATATATTTGTTGTTTATCTATGAATCTTTACATTTTGGAAAGAATGTTCTTGCTGTGAACCCCTCATATGTGCCCACCCACACTTATGAAACATTTAAGCAAACGATACAGACAAAACGTCTGATGCCAAAGGTTAAAATTGAACGGAAAATGGATATAAATTTGAAACGACAAGAAATGCGCACTATGGAATGGCTTTGTTGTCATGAAATCATTCGAGGGAGGGTGACATTTTGGGGTTGTAAAACAGGAAATTAAAATTCGTTATGAACACTCGTCTGTTTAACTACATACAGTAGGGGACAAAAGTGGACGATAGGATAAGACTTGAGAACGACGTTTATATTACTCGAATCTAATAAAATTCGTTAACTAGAAATCGGTGTATACAATTTCTTATCTAGAAGGGGTTTCTGCGGTAGGTAGTCTTCTATTTTCTATTTTTTTGTATATTCGGGCCAAATTACTAAGAACAATAGATACAATATGACGTTAAGAGTATCTACTACTACATACACACTAGAAAACCATTCGTTGTATGTTTTCTAGATAAGCATCGGTACACCTCATGCAAACTGAGCTATGAGATAATGGCCAAGTATTACAAAAATCGGGAGTGATAGCTGAAGTCTTAAGACCACATTCCAGCAAAAGTTTTGTAAGTCCTTAAGACATTACTCTTATATACATCCAAAAATGTTTCATATATTTTATTTTTACAGGATACAAAACACAATGAGGATAAATAAAATACTGGAAAATTTCAAACAAATATTTGAAAAATGTAATGATTTGTTTCTTGGCAGAATGGAATTTACTATGAAATATGTGCTTGTATTATTCAAAACGTCTTTACATACACTGAAAAAAAATATTTACGTGATATTAAAGATTACCCAACCTAAATTTTAGGATGCGAAATTTACAAAATCTTAAGGACAAATTTCTTTAAAATAATGGAATTTTAATTAAAATAAAGTTTATAATCTTTGCTTCAACATTTTTTTTATTAAATTTAAATTTAAAGTCACATGTCTTTGAACTAGGGCTAATTTTCCTTAAAGTAAAGAAACACATTTTTGATTTAAAGAAATTGTCTTTAAATTAACTGAAATATTGAAACTTTAGATTTAAGATAAAACCCCTAAGACTTATTTTGAGGATTTAGCGTCTTTGGTTTGAAGTTTTTTTTTTTGAATTAAGAAAATGTTTTTTATTTTGAAGTATCCGTCATAATTTGGATTTTTGGATTTTGTTTGTAAGTGAGTACCTTTATTAATAAACCGCGAAAAGAGAATGAAAATTTGATAAATGAGATATGTATCCTAAATCTAATTTTATTGGTCCTAGATTTAAAGTCAGATAGGTCGCTAAAAAAATTTTTATTTTAAAGAAGCTGCATCTTTGGCTCGGAATCAATACCAAAATCCTTAGGGGAAGGTCAAAATCTTTGGATCCAAGTAAACTTTTTTTGAGTGTAGAAGGTCAAAATATTTGGATCCAAGTAAACTTGTTTAGAGCGTACAAAGCAAAAAAGCCTTCAAACAAAGGACATATTTTACTTGAAACATATTTCGATTTAAAGTCAAGTCTGATTTTTGGAAAATTAAGTTGTCTATAACACCTTTTTAAGGGACTTTAAAAGCACATCAAGAAAAAAGGTGAAAAACGAATAAAATCAAATTTAAGAGAGAATTGTGTCTTAAAGGTATCCTTACTTTCCATTTTCCGCTTCTTTGACTCGTAATCAATACCAAAATCATTAGTAAAAAGACAAAATCTTTGGAATCGGACATGCGTTTTTTCAGTGTAAAGTCATTACAACACGAAGGCTTTCGAAATTTGAAACAGGCTAAAGCCAAACTTTTGATTGTGATTACACGAAACACGTTCATAATAAAAGGGCGTATACTTTTGCCACTAAGTGTAGTTTTAGGGGTAGAAATTGTGCAAGGTAATGATGTTTTGCTTACATAGAAATTACTACGTAATACAGAGAAGTTGAAATATGTATGTTTGCTTGATAAACATTAAATAAAAACGTCTGGAGCCGGGAGAATAGTGTTAACAAAACTTTGATATGAAGATAATTTCAAAGTTTTAGTATAGAGTCAAAAACATAAATTGTCTTTGAGATCATAGAAAACTATTCTTGTTGACTGATTTTACAACGAAATCGAATTATACTACGTCACTACGTCACTATTCTTGTTGACTGATTTAACAACGAAACCGAATTATACTACGTCACCAAATATAACAAATGTTCAAATGATACAATACTAAAAAAAAACTTAGAACCCACCATGAAAGAAAATTTTGGTTAATTTTAGAAATTTTAAATTAATTATAGAAAATTTTAACTAAACTGTATTACGAACGCAGATGTTACAATTTCACAAAAATAAGTAAATATTTTTCAACAAATTCGAGAAAATTTATTAGACATTATTATTTAAGATAGTGATTGAAAATTTTAAAAATTTTAATTCAAAAATTAATTGATACAACTGACTTTTTAATCAAACTCGGAAGACTAAGTCAGTTAAACACAAGTATATACAGTAGTAAGTTCGGCCGGGCCGAATCTTAAATACCCACCACCATGAATCAAATATAATAGTTTCCTTCGAAAATTTCAGGGGGGTTTGATGACAGATATTTTCCCAAGCATATCAGTTCAACCAGTACGCTTCCCACAGATAAATGTAAAGATTTTACCTATGAAGACTAGATAAGATTCTGAAATTAAACATCTCTTGTAACTGCAAGAAAATGATGAAATAACGCCTTGTTTGAAATCTAGAATCTGTAGATTTTCATCCCAATTATTTAAATGATTACGAGAAGTAAAATCTGGAAATTTTGTATTCAGTTTCAAGCAATTTTCATGATCAGTGCGCCTTCTATACCCACATTATCGGTGAAATCGGTCTATATGGAGGCCTTACCAAATGGACTGATAAAACTAAACTAAAACCACTTTGTTATGGGTCTAAAATGCCAGTATATTTTCAACTTGTGGCAAATCGGATAACAACTACGGATTCTAGAAGCCTAAAAAGTAAAATCCGGAGTTCGGTGAAACGGGGCACATAGTATTCAGCACATTTAATTGTAGTTCTAGACCCCTAATCGGAGGACCGGTTTATAAGGGGGCTATATCAAAAACTGTACCGATACTCAATATATTCGACACACCTCTTTATGGTCCTAGAATACCTCTAGATTTCCAATTTCAGGTAAATTGGATAAAAACTACGGATTCTATAAGCCCAAGAATTAAATCTGGAGATCGTTCTATATAGGAGCTATATAGAAATATGGTCCGATAGGCACCATTTTCGGCACATCTCTTTATTTTCCTAGAATACCTCTAGATTTCGGATTTGAGGCAAATTGGGTAAAAATTACAGATTCTAGAATCCCAAGAAGTAAAATCGGGAGATCGGTCTATATGGGGGCTATATCAAAACATGGACCGATACACCCTAGTTTCGGCACACCTCTTTATGGTCCTAGAATACCTCTAGATTTCCAATTTCATGCAAATCTGATAAAAAATACACATTCTAGACGCCCAAGAAGGGAAATCGGTTCATATGGGGGCTATACTAAAACATGGACCGATAGGCACCATTTTCGGTATACTTTTTGATGGTCCTAGAATACCTCTAGATTTCCAATTACAGGCAAATTGGATACAAAATACAGTTTTTATAAGCGAAAGACCCCAAATTGGGAGGTCGGTTTATATGGGGACTATATCAAAACTTGGACCGATATAGCCCGTCTTCGAACTCAAGTTCAAACAAAAGACGAATCTGTGCCAAATTTCAGGATGATAGCGCCATTATTGAAGGCTGTAGCGTGATTACAACAGACAGACAGACGGACATGCTTATATCGTCTTCGAATTTCTCCCTATTCAAGAATATATATACTTTATATAGTCGGAAATGGATATTTCGATGTGTTACAAACGGAATGACAAACTTATTATACCCCCGTCACCATTCTATGGTGGTGGTTATATAAAGTGATTGACATTTTTTCAAATAAATAATTTATTTCAAACAATCAATTTTTAATCAAACTAAAAACACTAAGTCAATTCAGAGAGTAATTGAAAATAGTTAAAATTTTTAATTAAAAAATTGAGTTTTGTAATCAACATCAATTAAATTTTTAATTGAATCAATTGAAAAATTAATTGAAATTTGCTAATGAAATCAATTAATATTTTGATTAAGAATTTTTTAATGCCCAATTAAAACTGTGATTGATGTGATCATGTTCGTGATTGAAGACATTTCAATTAAAAAATTAATTGGATCTATTAATTTCGTAATTGAATCAGATTTTTTTTTGTGGGTGCTCGGAAAATGTTATCTCGGAATCAAATTTCAGTTTGAACATCCATTAAAGAGAACTATTTTCAAGTTTATATTGTTTAGGGTTAAGAAAATATTGCCAAATGAATATTTTCCAATTTGCGATTGAGAAGCGGAAGAATTTTTTAGTTCATGAAAATTTGTTGATTGGGGTAAAATATTTCCACAATAGGAACAAATTTCCTTGAATTTAATAATTTTTAAGAAAATAATGCCAAATGATAACTTTCCGATTTGCGATTTCGAATATAAGAACACGAAGGAATATTTTAAGTTATGCAAAATTAGTTTTCTTGAATTTAATATTTTAGTTGAATACACCGAAAAAAAGTGAACTGTTTTATAGGAAGAATGAACTACTTCGTACGAAAATTGAACTAAATTTTGCTCCACATTTTGAGATTTCCACAAAGCGTTGTTAAAAATAGGAAAATTTAATGCCCTGTTGTACTTTTTAACTGCAGTTTACGAAATTACATCCTCTCATAGAAGAAAAAATGAACTAAAAATAAAGAAGAAAATCATTGGCGCCAAATCATCACCATTTTAACCATACAGTAGTTCATTCTTACTATTTTTGGGAATCGTACGAAAATCTTCGTTTGTTTTAGTTCATATTGAACTTATGTGTACGGCCATTGAACTTTATACCCACGTTTAGTTCATAAAATTTTTGAGACATATTTAAAAAAAGGAAGATTTCATTAAGCTGTAGAAAATTTCGAAAAAAGTAATAAAATTTAACTACTAGCAAATAATTTTTTTCCAACAGAAATAAGTTAAATTTAGCGTTGATTTAACTTCGGAAATTTTTTTCTGTGTACACAATTTTAATAAATTCATATTTCTCAAAATATGTAGTTCATAATTTTTAAAACAGGTAAATTTTACCTAAACTCTGAAGACATTTTCACAAATTTGATTTATTTTGTTTCTTATTCGATCTTTTTCTGTTTTAATAAAAATGCTTTATTTTGTCAAGCTTGAGTTCTATTTTGTTTTTATTCTTTTCAATTCATCCGTCCTAATATTTCGCTATTGCACTATGCAATAGCGAAAGCTGACGAGAGCAGTGATGCTCTAATAAGAATTTTGTGTAGTGATTGACGCATATATCATACACCTCTGATGAAGCAATTCAAAGAAAATTGCGAAATATTAGGACGGATGAATTGAAAAGAATAAAAACAAAATAGATCTCAAGCTTGACAAAATAAAGCATTTTTATTTTCACAAATTTTAACTCAAATTATGTTCTCGGAATACGAAATTTTATTAAACAACAGCTTAATATTACTCAAAATTTTTCTTCATTTTGACTAAAATTATTATTAACTCATTTGTATCAAGTTGCCGCTGGTAACGTATTGTAGTTAACATTTTCTAAACTAAACTTATATCTCCTTTCATTGTGGATTTACTCTTTTTGGTGTTTAGAAACGGTTCGTTATAATTTCGTGATTGAAGTCAATTTTGTATATTTGTGATTTCGCCAAATCTCTAAAGAAATTTCCAATATTATTCGTTTTTGCAATATGAAATAAAATAAAATTCTATTTTCAGATTTAATTTTCTTGATTTGATGACACAGTTTGCCTGAAGCAAAGCAATTTTCACTCCACTTTGAGAAATTGTGTTTTTTTATTTTCATTTTCTTTACATTATTTCTTTTTATCATTTTGTAGTGGCGTGTCAAAGATAGTTCGACAACTAAACGACATGCACTCCCACTCAAGTTGAACGAACTTGTGTTGAATTCATTGTTAATCTCCTTAAAATCACTATCATTTCTATAATTCTTCATATGTACATTCCCAACGTCATCATCATCGATCGACAATTTTAAAACATAAGCCCCCATACATCGAGTTCTTCATTTCATCAAATGAATCATCTAATTAATTAAATTACATATAGACATGCACAGATATATATACTCAGCTAGAGTTTTATAATTAAATTAGCTCTAATGAAAATTTCATTTATGAGGGTATACGTATGGTGAACAAAGTTAAGATGGGAACAAATTAAACTACATCCGTGGAGGGAGAGAGAGTGATACAAAGATACAGATTGTTCTTACATTCTACTTAAGCAGAAGAAAGTGTAACAATCTATAAAAAAAACAACAAATGGATAATTAGTCTAGTATGACTATAGAAAGTTGTTAATCTATTATTTTGTGAGGAAAAGTACAATAACAAATAGACAATAGGGTTTATTTGTAAATCCCCCACCTCGCAACCATTGTTTACAACATATGGTCGTTTTTTCATAAATAATGATTTAACAATTTTACATTATAGTGAAAACAATGTAAAATTTGAATGCACAAATCTCCCGTAGATTAGATGCCAAAGAGTATATAAGATTGGTACACGCAAAGAAAAAAAACGTTTGGAAAACGTGTACCGAAAACGTTTTTCTTTTGTTAGAGTTTTTTGAATTGCTTCGAAAATTTTAAACTTTTATCACCAAAAAAATTCGTTTGTTACAAAGTTATTATTTTTTCAATAAACAAAGTTATTTTTGAAACAACAACAGAGTCCATTTCGTTTATATCAAACACTGTTCTTTTCTGACTTTTGGTCTTTAATAAAACACATTTTACAGTTCAAAATTTAATATAGTACAATGTAATGTTGAACATTTTTTTCGGAATCTTCCGAACATATGTAGAATGTATGTAAAAAAAAACAAAAAAAAAACTTTGGTCGAAGCAGGGATCGAACCCACGACCCTTGGCATGAGAGTCAGACGTAGCAACCACTGCTCCACGGTGCCAAACTAAATGTTTGTTTCTGTTAAATAAACTTTGTTTATTCGGTTCGTGGGCGCCGCAAGCTATGCTATATAAATATAACTTATATGGATATTTATCTATTGATGACCATAACAGGTACATAGCTCAGTGGTTAGTGTGTTGGCTTACAAAGTGTATGGTCCGCGGTTCGATTCTCCGTCCAGGCGAAAGGTAAAAAAATTTTAAAAATTTATAAAATCGTATAATTTCTTCTACATTGTTTGTATTACAGAAAAAGGTGCTAAGAACTAAAAATCTTCGTGGAAGTGAGAAAGATGTGAGGGAAAATGCAATTAGCCAGAAAAAATTTTTTTTTGAGTTAGTCTTTATGAAATTGTTTTTACATCCTGGAAAAGAATAAACGTTTATCACAAAAAGTATATACTTTTCTTCCAAATACACTTCCTTACAGCGAAAAGCAAATGAGAAACGAACTTTGTTTGTCTAAAATTTCGTTTGGGAGGAAAGAATTATTTTTTTGCGTGTAGTGTTGGCAAAATCTAAAGAATTAATATAATTATGTTAATATTCTCAAGAGGTTTCGAACCCATACCCATTTAAAGAATGGAAAGTCTGGCATTACAGTGTTTAGGATATGATTACGATATTGGGAAATCATCACAGAATTTTGTGTAAAATGTGGGTATTTTGGCCATATTTGTATAAACCGGAAGAACAACTATATTGAGGATTTATTTAAATCTGAACCAAATTAGATCACACTTTAATGGCGAATTAAAGGGTGATACGGTCAAAATTTGGTCAATATAAACTTGACTTATTTCTTTCAATTTTGCATTTAAAAAACCTGAACACCCCTCATTTTGAAGGAGTGTGTGTAGAATGTTGCTCCTATTTTGATTTTGGAATTCACTCTTCAGTTGTCAAAATGCCGTCCAAGCAAGAAGAGCATCGTATAAAAATTTTGCTCGCGCATCGCGAAAGTCCGAGCTACTCGCACGCAAAGCTGGCAAAATCGCTAAAAGTTGCCAAATCAACCGTTACAAATATAATTAAAGTGTCGACAGCCAGGAAGTCTGGATCGGGGGGAAATCGAAAACCGGAAGCCGCTGAGACGACAAAGAGAGTTGGCGGTAGTTTCAAGCGAAACCCTAACCTCTCTCTCCGAGATGCCGCAAATAAGCTGGGTGTATCGTCTACAACCCTGCATCGAGCCAAAAAACGAGCCGGACTATCGACTTACAAGAAGGTAGTGACGCGATGATAAACAAAATACGACGGCCAAAGCGCGATCCCGGAGGCTGTACACGACGATGCTGACGAAGTTTGACTGCGTGGTAATGGACGACGAAACCTACGCCAAAGCCGACTACAAGCAGCTACCGGGACAGGCAAAAGGATGGGGAAAGGTAGCAGATATTTTAAAGCACATAAAACTGTCAAAGTTCGCAAAGAAATATCTGGTTTGGCAAGCCATCTGTACCTGTGGCTTTAAAAGCAGCATTTTCATAGCTTCGGATTTGGAAAAGCGAAAGCCTAACTGAATATTTTTCCTGAATTTTATACTAATTGAACTTGAAAAAGAAATTTAATTTGATTTTTTAAATAAACGATTTCACCGATTTACACGCGTTTTTCCTCGACCAAATTTTGACCGTATCACCCTTTAAATATATTCTCTGTAGAAAGTATCAAGTTAATTGGAGGAAAATGCCATTAAAAATGGGATTAAAATATGAAACAATCTACCATATTTCCCCAACTCTGGCGTACACATACATGAGAGCTGTATCTAAGTCTGAACCGATTTTGACCAAATTTGACATGCATAGTTAGAATAATAATTCTGCAAACTCTGCAAAATTTCACGTAACTGAGAGGATAACTTTGGCCTCCGTGGTCATATGAGTGTAAATCGGGCGAAAGATATATATGGGAGCTATATCTAAATCTGAACCGATTTCAACCAAATTTGGTACACTTACCGATACTATTAAACATACTCCTGGTGCAAAATTTGAAGCAAGTCAGGGCAAAACTCTGGCTTTTGAGGCCATATAAGTGCAAATCGGGCGAAAGATATATATGGGAGCTATAACTAAATCTGAACCGACTTAAATCAAATTTAACAAGCATTGGTGGAATATCAATACTGCTCCCTATGCAAAATTTCACGAAAATCGGTAGTAAACTTTGGCCTCTGTCGTCATATGAGTCTAAATCGGACGAAAGATATATATGGGAGCTATATCTAAATCTGAACCGATTTGGCCGATATTTTGCAAGCTTTTCGAGACTCATAAAATATTCGGATATACGGAATTTGAAGAAAATTGGTTGATAAACACGCCAACTATGACCAGATCGGGGATAAATATATATGGCACCTATATCTAAATCTGAACCGATTTTTTCCAAAATCAATAGCGATTGTCTCTGTCCCAAAAAACACCCTATGCCAAATTTGAGGACGATCGGACTTAAACTGCGACCTGTACTTTGCACACAAAAATACTTTGCACACGGACATCGCTAAATCGACTCAGAATTTAATTTTAAGACGATCGGTATACTAAACGATGGGTCTCAGACTTTTCCTTCTTGGCGTTACATACAAATGCGCAAACTTATTATACCTTGTACCACAGTTGTGGTGAAGGGTATAAAAAACATACACTAAGACAAATATACTCTTTACCAAGTGTTGAATGGAAATGCTAAAAAAATTGCGTTTTATGATTCAATCACGAAATAAATTGATCCAGTCAACTTTTTAATTGAAATTTTTGCAATCAAAATGTCAATATCAATCACAGAAAAAATAAGAATTAAAAACATACTTATTTAAAAAAATAATTGATTTCTTCGTAAATTTCTATTATTTTTTTTTTTACAAATTTTGATCACAAAACTCAATTAAGCTTTTAATTGAGGCAATCGATTATTTATTGTATAACTATTTATGTAAACTATTTCACATTTAGATATTAAAAATTTATTGCCCCAATTAACATTTCAATTAAATATATCCATTAAAAAATAACAATAAATTTTAAATAAAAAATTCGAAAATAATTAGTTTCATACTTTCGTTGGTTCACTGAATTATCACTCAAACATCCAATCGGAAAACTCATAAAAAACTATAAACTCTTGTAAAATTACAACCAAAATGACTTAAACTAAAGGAAAATAATTATAAATAAATAAACAATAAATAAATAAATTGGAAATAATTTTGCAGCGTTTGAATGAAATGTTTTTTTGTGAGAAAAATGAGGATTTTCCTATAGGTTTGGGTCCACGAGCTGGGGCTAAAATTCTAATTTAGCTGCCCAAGCCGCAATTATAAACCTATTACACGACTTTTTTCATTGAAAATACTTGAAAAATAAATTGTTGCGTGTTGAAATTATACGTATCGAAAACCTCCTAAAATTCCCGCACTGAAAAAAAATTGTACGAGACATTAAACCGCAACCTAAACTTAGGATGAGCAATTTACAAAATATTATAACAAATTTCTTTAAAATAAAGAAATTTTAATTAAAATAATGTTTATAATCTTTGCTTTAAAAAATTTTTTCATTAAATTTAAGACACACATTTTGTAAAGTTGCGTACTTTCGTTAGAGTTGCATGTCTTTAAACTAAGGCAAATTTTCCTTAAAGTAAAGAAACACATTTTTGATTTAAAGAAATCGTCCTTAAATTAACTGAAATATTGAATTTTTAGATTTAAGATAAAAATGTTTCAAATATAGGCTAAGACTTATTTTGAGGATTTAGCTTCCTTGGATTAAAGTTTTTTTTTGGAATTAAGAAAATATTTTTTACTTTGAAATATCCGTCATAATTTGGATATTTAAACTGGCATTTGTTTGTACGTGAATAGCTTTATTAATATACCGGAAAAATATAATGAAAATTCGATAAATGAGATCTGTATTCTAATTTTAATTTTATACATCCTAGATTTTAAGCCAGATAGGTCGCAAAAAATTTCCTTATTTTAAAGAACCCGCATCTTTAGCTCGGAATCAATACCAAAATACTTAAAGGAAGGTCAAAATCTTTGAATCCAAGTAAACTATTTTTGAGTGTATCTTGCTTTAAATCTACCCTCAAAAAAGTGGAGCTTACACGCAAAAAAATAATTCTTTCCTCCCAAACGAAATTTTAGACAAACAAAGTTCGTTTCTCATTTGCTTTTCGCTGTAAGGAAGTGTCTTTGGAAGAAAAGTATATACTTTTTGTGTTAAACGTTTATTCTTTTCCAGGATGTAAAAACAATTTCATAAAGACTAGCTCAAAAAAACATTATTTTCTTGCTAATTGCATTGTCCCTCACATCTTTCTCACATCCACGAGGATTTTTAGTTCTTAACACCTTTTCCTGTAATACAAACAATGTAGAAGAAATTATACGATTTTATAAATTTTTAAAATTTTTTTTACCTTTCGCCTGGACGGAGAATCGAACCGCGGACCATGCACATTGTAAGCCAACACACTAACCACTGAGCTATGTACCTGTTATGGTCATCAATAGATAAATATCCATATAAGTTATATTTATATAGCATAGCTTGCGGCGCCCACGAACCGAATAAACAAAGTTTATTTAACAGAAACAAACATTTAGTTTGGCACCGTGGAGCAGTGGTAGCTACGTCCGACTCTCATGCCAAGGGTCATGGGTTCGATCCCTGCTTCGGCCAAAGTTTTTTTTTTTTTTGCTTTTGTTTTTTTTTTACATATATTCCAGATATATTCGGAAGATTCCGAAAAAATGTTCAACATTACATTGTACTATATTAAATTTTGAACTGTAAAATGTGTCATATTAACGACCTAAAGTCAGAAAAGAACAGTGTTTGATATAAACGAAATGGACTGTGTTGTTATTTCAAAAATAACTTTTTTTATTGAAAAAATAAAAATTTTGTAACAAACGAATTTTGTTGGTGATAAAAGTTTAAAATTTTCGAAGCAATTCAAAAAACTCTAACAAAAGAAAAACGTTTTCGGTACACGTTTTCCAAACGTTTTTTTTCTTTGCGTGTATATAGCACTAAAGCCAAATTAATTTTATTTTAGTTTATGGAATTGTTATTTTTTAGAAAATTATCTTGACCTTAATAATTTTTTGTGTACGTTAGTTAAATGAACTAAATAAGGGGGGAAAGTTATACACAAATGAAGCATACAGATTTACTAAATCGTGTCTCGCACAAAATAGTTCAGAATTTCTTAAAGTTTGTAAATTTTACCAATAATGTGCACATCATGAACTTCGTATGGTACTAAATACGATTTTGCAATTTTGAACTCCAATGTTTTCCTTCAAACTTCGAAATTTTCTTTAACAAGTGAAATAATTATATCTAATAAATTTTGTTGAAATGTTTGAAAAATATTTACATAGTTTTTTGTTTTCTAAAATTGACCAAAATGTTCTAAAATTAAATAAAAATTGCATTCCTGGTGGGCTCACTGTTTTTTCAATACCAAATCCTTAACGTTGTGATACCACAGTGGTGAACTTTTCTCTTATCACTGAGCGCAGTCCTATTCTATTTTTAGATCAACGGAAAGGACCTCCTTCTTATAGTCCAGTTTGAACCATTGTATCGTGTCTCTCGAAAATAAAATAAAGTTTAAAAATGGCTTTGGCAATTTATGTTGATTTTCTTTTTTTGATGTGAAAATCTAATTTGACCTATAGGTTCATTGAACCTATAATTATAGAAAAATAATTTCGTAGATCAAAACAAATTCCGAACAACCAGATGTAACTCTATTTTCCCTTTGTTCATAAAACTCCTCTCATTTCGTATATGAGCCACTGATATTTCCCCATACGGAAAAAAATTTCATTGACGACTTTTCCCGTTGTGCGAACAGAAACCACTTGGGAGTTAATAGATTCCCATTTACTACCACTTCTCCTAAATGGATCGCACACTTAGGTATAAACACCACAAAAATATGCAATAAAAAGAAGAAATAGGAACAGATAAATGTGTAAAATATTGAAGAAAAATAGAATAAAAGGGACTATTTGTTGTCCACCACTATTCTTCTATATGGATCCAATAAAAATGCAGGAAATATTATCTGCTTTCCTTTAGCTTGTCTTTTGCAGCGGTGGCGGCAGTAGCTGTTATAGAGCTTTCGTCTCCATTGGTGGTGATCACCAAGGAGATAAACCTATTCGCGGTGGATGTTCGTTATTCTTCTATGGTACCATGTGCTCACTCAGTCCATTTCTAAGGCAGCGCCATGGTTTTTCACTGACTCTACAACACTCTTTGATGTTGGTTTGTATATAAAAAAATTGACCATAAATAATGGCATTATTGAACATTAATGAACAATTTCCAAGTACATGCCTCTGTGTCTAACTGTCCCTGTTCGTTTGTTTCTACTGAATTCAGTTTTCCTCAGTCTTCCTATCTATTCCATAGCCATGGCATATCATCCATCCAATGATTGGGGTTGTATGCAAATCATATGAATGGCCAAGTTCATGCGTCCATGGTGTTTGATAGGTATGGGCAAAACAATCCACTTCAGTTTTAATCTTCTTCTCTTGTGGACAAAAAAATTGATAGGTAAAATTTCCATAAAACTTTGAATTGTATCTCTTGTATGTTTCACGGTAATTATTTTCGAAAGGAGTGCTACTGAAAACATTGTGGTTGTGATTTAGTGCTGATTTCATGGCAATTTGGATGGAGAAGCTGACGTTGTTTTCATGAAGTTTTTGGTTAGAAAAATTTATACATGGTGAGACGGATTAGAACCATAAATATTACTTGAGAATTTTCAACGGTTTTACTACTAATTCGTTTCAGCAGTTCTCTATGCATACCCCCAAGGAATTTTATTCCAAAGCGATTTGTGGAATTTAATAAATTCAATTGGAAAATGTGGTGGAACATGTTTGTCTCTTTGAATGAAGTTCAATCATCTCAAGGGTCTCAGCAAGGACCCACAATTCCTCTCGAAATAAGAATCCAAAAATCAATCTTGGAGGAGCTATTATTGAAAATCAATCCTGGAGCAGCTAATATTATTGAAAGCTTAGATATTAACAGGTTGGCTGATAAGTCCCCGGTCTACCAAAGAAAAACACATTTTTTGTCAAAATTCGTTTTTATTATTCAACATAGTTCCCTTCAAGAGCGATACAACGATTATAACGACCTTCCAATTTTTTGATACCATTTTGGTAGTACTCCTTCGGTTTTGCCTCAAAATAAGCCTCAGTTTCGGCGATCACCTCTTCATTGCAGCCAAATTTTTATCCTGGGAGCATCCTTTTGAGGTCTGAGAACAAGAAAAAGTCGCTGGGGGCCAGATCTGGAGAATACCGCGGGTGCGGAAGCAATTCGAAGCCCAATTCATGAATTTTTGCCATCGTTCTCAATGACTTGTGGCACAGTGCGTTGTCTTGGTGGAACAAGACTTTTTTCTTCTTCATATGGGGCCGTTTTGCTGCGATTTCGACCTTTAAACGCTCCAATAACGCCATATAATAGTCACTGTTGATGGTTTTTCCCTTCTTAAGATAATCGATAAAAATTATTCCAAGCGCATCCCTAAAAACTGAGGCCATTACCTTGCCAGCGGACTTTTTGAGTCTTTCCACGCTTCGGAGACGGTTCACCGGTCGCTGTCCACTCAGCCGACTGTCGATTGGACTCAGGAGTGTAGTGATGGAGCCATGTTTCATCCATTGTCACATACCGACGGAAAAACTCGAGTGTATTACAAGTTAACAGCTGCAAACACCGCGCAGAATCATCAACACGCTGTTGTTTTTGGTCAAATGTGAGCTCGCGCGGCACCCATTTTGCACAGAGCTTCCGCATATCCAAATATTGATGAATGATATGACCAACACGTTCCTTTGATATCTTTAAGGCCTCTGCTATCTCGATCAACTTCATTTTACGGTCATTCAAAATCATTTTGTGGATTTTTTTGATGTTTTCGTCGGTAACCACCTCTTTCGGGCGTCCACTGGGTTCACCGCCCTCCGTGCTCATTTCACCACGCTTGGATTTTGCATACCAATCAATTATTGTTGATTTCCCTGGGGCAGAGTCCGGAAACTAATTATCAAGCCAAGTTTTTGCTTCCACCGTATCTTTTCCCTTCAGAAAACAGTATTTTATCAAAACACGAAATTCCTTTTTTCCATTTTTTTCACAATAACAAAAGTTGCTTCACAAAAGACGCTCTATCTCACAAACCAATTGACCTACAGAGGTCAAATTTTGAAACGAATCATTTGAATGTTGGTACTATATAAAAATAATATGCATTTAATACTGGCGACGCCATCTATGTGTCAGACCGGGGACTTATCAGCCAACCTGTTAGTTTGGTAATTCTACAGTTCAACATAGTCTCAGCCTTTGAACTGTAAATCGAAGTCTTAGTAGCAAAGGCTCATGTCACAGAGATTGAACACTTTATCAATGTTTTAATGGTATTACCGATCATCCAAAATAGCGAGAAATTGGCAGTTGAATAGCGTCTCAATGGCTGAACTGAAGAATCGGTGAATGAGCTGCAGATTGGAGTTTCAGTGGTAGAAAAACAACCAACATTTCAGAGGAGAAGTTTCAGTGTCTGAAATAAAAACTTCCCAGCAAAAAATACTTCAGCAGTAAGAGTTTAGTTGCGCTTTTTGGTATACAATAAAGTAGGCAGTGTATCTACACTGCATGAATCAGTGGCAATAACGTAAACGAGTAATCAAACTAGTTTATGATCATTCGTTTACGTTATTGCAACCAATTCATGCAGTATAGATGCATGGAAGGTAGTGCTGTTTTCCTTCATGTCAACAATACTATACTCAAGATTATATATCACTTCTGAGCAATATTTATTTTAAAAAGTACCAATTGTATCAGCGCTATGTAGAAGCTGCTCCAAATCGGGACATCGCCCACAAAAATCAGCGCTGATTCGGTTATTTTGTAAGCAGTTGGTACTGCCTATCTCCCTTACTATCCTGTTGAAATAGTGCTCCAGTGGGTTGAGTCTTAATGCTTGATCGCTATGAGCAGAACTCATAGCGACTGAGTTGCAGATGGGAACTTTAGTGTCTGAATTGCGGATCGAGACCTCATTTATCAACTGACTAAAGACTCAATGGTTGAACTCCTCATCGTAGTGACAGATTGGAGATGCAGTAGTTGAAATACAGAGATTGATCTGCAAATCAAAGACTTAATGAATACAATGTAGTCTCAGTAATATAACTGCAGATCAACGGTGCCGTCTCTGAAACTGAAAAAGAAGTCTTGAGTCTCAGTAATTCAACTACAGTCTAAGTTATTATCGATACCTTAGTTATTGAACTAGTAACCGAATTCTCAAAGTTATATCTACCAATAGAAGTATCAGTGTAGAAAATAAAGTCTTAATGCTTGATCAGCAAACTGAACTCGAAGCTTCAATATTTGAATTGCGGATCAAAGCCTCAGGATCTCATCAACTGGCCAAAGAATCAATGATAGAGCTGCAGAACGAAGTTTCAATGACTGATCTTACAAACGAGCACCTAGCAATGGAACTTTAGACTTAAGTCTCAGTGAAAAGACTTGTGGTGGCTCCACTCTCTATTATTACACTTTAAAAATTAAATGTAAAAAAACGAAAATTGTTCGTTCTCCAATTCAAAATCCTAGAGAAGAGAGCGAGAATCGAGACAATCAAGAAGAATTGGTAGCAGAAATTCCTCCACCAATGGATCAAGGAAATATATCAATGAATTCTATACTGAATGTCCCGCCCAACCAACGTTGTTTCTGTGTACATTCAACCATTCTGGATAATTAACCCGACGATTTGGTTCTAGCAAGATGAGAGTCAATTCATTACTTTGCATCTGGAATAACATCGTATTCAACCAAATTCCACACAATTGTTGGATCCATTGATGCAATCATTTTTCTAAGGTAATTGACTTAATATTAAATCCACCTGAAACCGAAGTGTAAGAAACCTTGAAGAGAGGTATTCGAGAACGTGTAATGGAAATCGGAGAGAGAAAACCCCTCAACTTTACTCCCTGAGATGATTTGCCTTGCCTCTGGAAAGGCCTTGAATGAACTTTTAAAAATTCTGTGAATGTAACGACTTCCGAGGCAAAAGAAAACATTTTTTTGGTACAAATTTCGTATAGATATGTCTAGAACCATTACATGGCCATAAAGACCATGTACAATGTTTTCGTGACCATTAAATTTTTTAATTTTTTTTGCAGCAAAAAGAATTTTATAAAAACATTGAGCAGGTACACACGATTTTCATTTTGCGCGTCAGTCGTGTGTTGATTGTTTCTTGGAATGGACGGAGAATACGGAATTACTGTGTTTTGTGTTAATTTATTTATTCAGAAGTGCCACGTTGTTTTATGTGAACACAAATAAGGAAAGTGTAATTGAAAAAAAAATGTACCTGTTTTTTGTTCTGCATTTTGATATATGGTATAATTCATTTTTATTTGCAGTTACATGATGTCTGCGTTGGTACATTTGATGGGCGCGAAGTAAATATGGAATGATTACTTATTGTTGAAATTGAACCAAAATAGAATGTGTAAAAATATGTGATGTTTGCTTGCACGACATTATAAACACAAATAAACAATGAATTAGTTTATATATGAATAAAAACAAATAAATAATGTTAATTTTGTGTTTTCTTTTCTCAAGTGGCGTCCTTTTTTCGACGGCGAAAAACGTCTTTTCATAAAGATCAAAACATTTTAGGTTGTGACCATGTTCTTTTAACTGGAAGAAAAACATTTTTGGCGAATACCATAACATTTTAGATCGTGACCATTGTTTTTTAATGGAAACAAAATTCTTTTTATCAATATAATAACATTGTAGATGAGGACAATTTTATTTTTCTTAGAACCATGTTCACTGAGCCAACATGGTTGTAGGTGAAAATGTTCTATAATCGCCGCAAAAATAGCTCCTATCATATTATTTTGCTCTTCGAATATGATTGTGACAATCATGTTTCTTCTCTGCGTGCGAGATTTACAAAAATCGACTTTTGAAAAGATAAATTTTCGAATACTCCGATTACTGAAAAGTTAACTTTTAACATCGCGACTTTCATCTACAAATATCTCCTTCTAAATCCTATACTATACTTTTTCTTAAAATATTGGTATTTTTTTGATCACATGTGCTGCTCAATAATCACATCTGCAAATAAGACACATATTCTCAAGTGCATCTTTTACACAAAATCAAGTAGATATCCAACAGATACAATGCATTAATTGGCGGCTGTTTTTATTTTATTTATATTGTGTAAATATTTAGAAATGCATAAATTCGAAATTAATGGTATTTGAAAATGCACATCAAAAATGTATTTTGTTGATATGCATTTACAATATGTAATTTGTTTCTTACATATTGATCTGGACCAATTCATAGGCAATTAAAAGAATAAATGAATGGTTGTGATAAAGAAATGGCGATATTTATTTGAAATGGTGCTATGAGGCTGTGAGCGTACGAGTCTTAGCTATACCAGAAAGGGTGTTTGAATTCCGATAGTAGAAAAACTCATCTAGCTCTGCTATGAGACAATAATGAAAGAAATCAGGCAAAGAGCGGGACACTTAATATTAAAGATTTATTAAAACATTTTCATCAGCCTAAACATCATGACAATTACAAATATACCTAATGAAGTTCAGATGTTGAGAAATCTTCGTAAGTATTCAAATGACATTTTGTACTTCTCAGCCAATCAATTCAACCAATCGAAATTTTCAATATTGATCTCAGATCTTGAGAAATCTTCGTAAATCATCCAAAACAATTTTATTTCTTTGAAGTATCTTATAATTTGAAGTGTCTTATTTAGCAAACTAGCATTTGCTAAATATAGGTTAAGACTTATTTTAGATCTGTATTCTAATTTTAATTTCATTGATCCTAAATTTAAAGGTAGATAGGTCCCTAAACATGTCTTTATTTTAAAGAAGCTGCATTTTGGATCGGAATCAATACCAAAGAGAAGGTCAAAATTTTTGGATCCAAGTAAACTTTTTAGTGTAATGACATACAAAGTGGTGTACTTGGAAAATGAAAATTTGTCTACTGAATTTCTTTTTTTTCTACCATGTTGGGTTTTGTAAAACTTATTCTCGGCATTAGAACACGTTACCTGTCAACACTAAAAAATGTCCTTGGAATACGAGTGCGAATTTTATTTAGGATAGAAGACGCATTTCTCTGAAATAAAGTTTTTTCCTTGTCGAAATTTCGTAAAATTTTGTGATTCCACATAAAACTAGGTGTCTTTGCACGAAAAAAAATTATTTGACTAATGCCAACTTGACTTCAATAATTCTTCAAAATTAATTAAATAAATTTGTCGACTTTTTTGTGTCTTGACTACAAAGCAAACAAGGGTTCAAAATATGAGATGACTTTCAACACTTTATTTTAAAGACGCTATTTACTTGAAACGAGACATAAAACCTACTTGAAGTCGAGTCTAAATTTGGATATTTGTCGATTTTTTTTGTCTTCGACTACTAAGCAAACAAGGGTTAAAAATATGAAATGGCTTTCAACACTTTATTTTAAAGACGCTATTTACTTGAAACAAGACATAAAACCTACTTGAAGTCGAGTCTAAATTTGGATATTAAATTGTCGCTAACACGTTTCTTCATGGGCTTTGAAAGCACATGGGCTTTGAAAGCACATGAATAAACAGTTGAAAAAACGAATATATGTATTAAAATGTGTTTCCTTGTACGCCAAACTCACATTTAGAAGAGAAATGTCTCTTAAATGTGCCCTTACTTCGATTCTCATGCATTGGAAGTAGTCCACGTTTAAAAGAAAAAAATTGAATAAGATTTTTATTCTTCTTATGGTGTTTTTTTTTCTGAAAAAAAGTGCTTTGCCTTCATTTTGTCTGTTTTTATAAAGTTACCAGTAACCTAAAAAATGCTATCATTTCAGCGGGCAGAAAAGAATTCAAAGAAGGAAACAGGTCAATCGCCGGACTCTTGTTTGTTGGCAGAGCGGAAAATGCCCGCAATTTGCCTCTATGCGTGGCGCTATTTTCACAACAGAATTCGAAGCCTTTTCGCACTTTTGCCTGTTTTATTTTTAGAAAAGAACCTAAAAAGTACATTTTCAGGACAAAGTGCAAAAAAGTGCGCTTTCGTAGAAGAAAAGAAAGCGCCATTAGAGTCAAATTTTCCAAGGAAATAATCAATAATCAATAATAAAACAATCAATGTAGTAACGTTTATAGGGTCAGTAGTATCTGTACAAAACGTTTTTCAGCATAATCATTATTTGAAAATTAACCCATATTTTCTGTACAATATAATCATAATATTCCATCCATAAAACTGTATCTAACACTTTCCTCGTATATTACTTCATATTTTTTAAATGATCTTCCAAGAATTGGTCAAGCATCAAATAGCGTTTGTTGGCAATAAGATTCCCGCTGATCCTTTGACAGAAAACAACTCTCAATTCAACCTTCAAAATGTGCTAATTAGGGTTCGAAGAAGATACAGGTAGATAATACTTAGCGGCTACCTGTAGATAAAAATAATACAAACAATGAACGAGGATTTCTTTTGTTATGAATTTCTCCTCCTCCGACTGTCACACCCTTTTGTTGGGTAACAAAATCCATTGTTCGAGATTTTGAAGGATTTTTGCGTAGATTAAACATTAATCAAGGCAATGCCCAATGATAAACTATTCTGTACGAAGAATACATATTGGGAAGATTTTGTTCATGGTCTCTTTAAAACTGGGCGTTTTCATGGGATCGAATTGGAAAATCCTAAGATACAATCTGGGAAGAAACAATTTTTAAGTATAATAGGCACAATTAGAAGTATTTTCAAATAGGACAAATAGACATTCAATCGTCTGAAGGCAATGAAATATGTTTTTGGGAAAGCTTGTAAAGGTCGAATTGATATTACTCAGTCTTACACAAAAATAAGGATTTCCCTTAAGCGAGTTTTATTCGCTCAAAGTATTTGCAGCCATACCAGTGTTGCCAATATAGAAGATATTTTTTCGTGGATGTGGACGAAATTCTTGAATTGGGGACTTAGGGTTTGGTTTTGTTGGGAAATTTCCATAAATTTCGCAGTTTTTGTAGGGATTTTATTATAATCTTTTGATATCTACATTATTAAAAACAAATTTAAAAAGAAAACTTTGCTCTTCTTTATTTCAAATGCAAATGCAGTATTTGGTCTAGAAACCAAGGATTTTATTTTTGAGGCTCAAGCGCTATTTTATAATTTTACTCAGCCTGGCTATGACAGTTATCTACAATTGTGAAATCATTTCGTGAGGACTCGGGCCTAAATGTTGCCCCTCATCTGTGTTCATTACTGATTTGGACAATATATCCCATAAATATAGAAATGACGAAGATGCTTCACCTTCATATTGATGTAGCACCCAATTTTATTACTTGAGCCATTTTAATTTCTGGTTTTGTGTCAAAATCTTGGCGGTTTTGTGTCAAAAACGTGGTTGCAAGTTTGCCACTCGAGCCAAAAATAATCTACGGAATTTGGAGAAAATTTTACCACAAACCTACCAAACAAAAATATCTTATTTGAACAAAAAAAAAAATACTTCTATAGAAAATTTTGTCAAAATTTTATTTCTTTAGAAAATTTTGTCAACATTTTATTTCTATATAAAATTTTGTCAAAATTTTATTTCTATAGAAAATTTTGTCAACATTTTATTTCTATAGAAAATTTTGTCAAAATTTTATTTCTTTAGAAAATTTTATCAAAATTTTATTTCTATAGAAAATTTTGTCAAAATGTTATTTCTGCAGAAAATTTTGTCAAAATTTTATTTCTATAGAAAGTTTTGTCAAAATTTTATTTCTATACAAAAATTTTGTCAAAATTTTATTTCTGTAGAAAAATTTGTCAAAATTTGATTTCTATAGAAAGTTTTGTCAAAATTTTATTTCTATACAAAAATTTTGTCAAAATTCTATTTCTTTTTTCTTTTGAAAAAGATTTGTAATTCATTCTGGTAAATACCATATGCGAAGGAGGTATGTCTAACCGTTTCTTGACCGCCAATGACGTTTATTTTTTTCTTCATCAAGAACATTCAAAAGGTAAAGGAAAGGCAAATACTTCAACTATCTCATTATGAGAGTTTTAGTCTTCAGAACATAGAAGACCCATGGCTTGACGTTCAGTCTTGACTAAAGGAATTTATTTACACCAACATTTGTTAAAACTTAATATTCTAAGAAAACCAGAATAACATTTACAACATTATAAATGTACACAAAAAACTATTGTCGTGAGTACAAAGATTTCTTGTCCTCAAAATAACAGGTCTAGCAAAGAAAACCACATTTTTTTGTCAAAATTCGTTTTTATTATTCAACATAGTTCCCTTCAAGAGCGATACAACGATTATAACGACCTTCCAATTTTTTGATACCATTTTGGTAGTACTTCTTCGGTTTTGCCTCAAAATAAGCCTCAGTTTCGGCGATCACCTTTTCATTGCAGCCAAATTGTTTCCCTGCGAGCATCCTTTTGAGGTCTGAGAACAAGAAAAAGTCGCTGGGGGCCAGATCTGGAGAATACGGTGGGTGGGGAAGCAATTCGAAGCCCAATTTATGAATTTTTGCCATCGTTCTCAATGACTTGTGGCACGGTGCGTTGTCTTGGTGGAACAATACTTTTTTCTTCTTCTTATGGGGCCATTTTGCCGCGATTTCGATCTTCAAACGCTCCAATAACGCCATATAATAGTCACTGTTGATGGTTTTACCCTTCTCAAGATAATCGATAAAAATTATTCCATGCGCATCCCAAAAAACAGAGGCCATTACTATGCCAGCGGACCTTTGAGTCTTTCCACGCTTCGGAGACGGTTCACCGGTCGCTGTCCACTCAGCCGACTGTCGATTGGACTCAGGAGTGTAGTCATGAAGCCATGTTTCATCCATTGTCACATATCGAGGGAAAACTCGGGTGTATTACGAGTTAACAGCTGCAAACACCGCTCAGAATCATCAACCAGTGTCCGACCGGGGACTTATCAGCCAACCTGTTACGTGTGCGAGTTCTGCTTAGCGTAGAGGACGCATATCTGTGATACAAATATTTTTCCTGCTACTTTATTCGATGTGAAAGTGGGGATTTTATTATCAAAGAAATTTATTCTCAAACTGAGGATAACTTCCCTCAAAAATCCGAACTAATCTTCAATATACCTTGACTTTACAACTAAAATGTATTCAAAATATGTATTTCAAGACTTTATTTTAAAAAGGCCTTTTACTTGAAACATCACGTAATTTCTACTTGAAGTCGAATCGAAAATTTAAATTGTGATAAACAAATTTTTTAAGTAATGTGATACCGCATGAAGAAAAAAGCGAAAAAAATGAATTTAAAAGAGAATAGCTTCTTATATATCCTTATTTCACATCTTTGGCTCGGAATCAATAACAAAACCATTAGAGTAAAGAAAAAAACTTTAGAACTGGACAAGTTTTTTTTCAGTGTAGGTAATTCCGGTTTGTCTCTCCTATTAGTTCGTGATGGAATCGTGATCCCCTAATAGTTGATAAATTTTAGTGGTTTAGTATTCTTTATGTTTTTAATTGTCTCTTTTTCAAAATTAAAATTTCTTTTATTTAATAATTTAAAAAAAAAGTTGTATTTCATATTAAGAATTTCTGTGAGGCTAGATGAAAATCGCCCACTCTGATTTAATGATTTTTTTTGTTTTATGGGAAACATATAAGAACATAAAAACACATATACATAGTTGATAAAATTTTATATTCTCTACGAGTGATAATTATAATGGGGATCATAAACTTCACGAAAGGGGTAAACCGCTCATAAAATGTAACATAATATTGACACCCATCTAAAATAAAGTAATAATCTCCCAGAAATCCATTTGGATTTTTTTCATCATGGAAAATCAAATAATAGACTAATCCATTGGTAGTATTTACAAATTAAGGCCATAAAATATTCAATAAAAATAATATCAAAGCGAGAATGTCCAAGTGATATTTAGTATGGGTGCAGTATTATTATTGCAACCAGCTGCAACAAATCGACAAGTGTAAAGCCCTTGTGGTAATCCATTTTTGGATGACCTATATGACTATATAAATTTTACGATACATCATAAATTTATTCCCCATCAGTTCCAGTAATGGAAAGGGGGGGAGTCCTCCCCCAGCCCTGCTCAACGCTGCATCGCCGCTATTTGAAGTGCCCATGAAACAATCCCCCCATTGTGTTCGGGTGTGTGTGAAGATTGAATGCATTTTGAAATGAATACAAAAATACAAATAAGGCTTACTTACCATTCATTCGTTAGCATACAGTCTCCATGGGAATTTTCATTGGAGCAGTTGGGCCGGTTATGTGATTACCAAGTACTGCTCCACCGCCGACATTGCTGCCAATCGTTGTATTATGATGAACTGAAGTATTTTGCGTTATTTCACCACCACAAGCTGCCATTGAAGGTAGACCCTGAGACGATGAAGAATGCTGAACACCATTTGTGGTATTGGTAATCTCTTGCCGCGACCGGGGACAACAGAAACGCCGACAAGCTGCCCAAACCTGCGGTTGACAGCCCACCACCAGAAATATGAAGACACCTTGTAGGGCATTGACAAGATCGGTGACAAACCAGGCACTATCAGGGCCACCGATAATCCATGACAAGACATCAACAATCCAAGTGACACCCATTACCACTACGAGTTTAAGGCAAACTTTACCCAAGGCTGTTTTTTCCGTGGTCGATTTGACATCATCACGTTTCCAGAGACCACAGGTCAATTGATGGGTGGTGGATATGAAGAGCATTATGTTGATACTCAATAGTATACCTACAGGGCCATAGAAATAGGCAAATATGGGTAAATGTTCTCTATTAAACCAGCAACTGTGTTCTCCAAATCCAGGTCTTAGTAAAGGTGATTCAGGGGCCAAGTTTACACAGGCGGCTATGGCAGCTATTATGAGAGGAATACCCCAGGCATAGGCCGAATAGAGTCTGAGGCGTATTAGCTCTTGATTTCTTTCCAGGGAACTGGGTCTAAAATCGCGGAAAGTCCACCAGATATTGAAGCACATGGTGTTGAGCCAGAAAAAGGCCGATAAAAAGAAAAAGTGCATAGTACTGGCTACAATCTGACAAAAGGCCACTTCCAAGATCAAAGGCTTGAAGAGTTGACTAAAGGCCAAGAGGAAATCACCAATGAATAGACAGAAGACATAGTAAATTTGACATTTCCAATGTAGGACATGATGTATGGAAGGCATTAGATAGCTGGCCACTAAAGTAGCTCCCAGGAATATAACCGATATGACAAGGCCAAAACTTAAAGCTGCTATTTGTCTTCTGTCATTAGTGCTGGTGTAATTTTTCTCCTCCCCAAAATGGTGTAAACAAGCAAATACTTTCACCATCTCTATGCCAGATGAGGAATCATTTTCCGATCGTAGTTTTTCCAAACAGTAATCCGATGAGCTGAGATTAACCCTATGATTTGGCAAATGTAAATGTCCCGTTGTATCGGAAAGAAGATTACCGGCTGACCAATCCCCTGCAATGGCATATTTCACAGATTCCTCATGACATTCAGGGAAACCATAAACAGTTTGATAGGTTACATTTTCAGGAAGCATTAAATCCATTTGATTATTTCTGGTAGCATTAAAGTGACACATTTTCTTTTGATTGTCATAGATACCATGGGGTCCACAGCATTTCTTTAGCTTAAGTAAAGGTTCGGGATTTTTCGGTTTGGGTAGACATACCAAAGCGGCTTGCAGGTCCACACAATAACGTGAAGGTGGCATTAGGACACTACGTTCCGAAAGGTATAGAGATCCATTGGAGAATATAACGAATTTATTGTTACCGGTAAATAAAGCCAAATCCTCAACGGTACAATCTACCGAGCTTTCATCTTGGGCCTCGTTGATATCCCGAGCCTGACTTATGGGAAATATGTTATCTTGGAAAGTTATGAATTTCGGACTGGAACCTTGGGGACGAAAATGATCTTTACGATTTATAAGGTAAATCAAAGGAATCCATTTATCACTGGCTCCAGCTACACAGGTTTTTGTGTTGTCCAAATATTCACCAAAGTGGCAACACTTATTCAATACAACACGGGGTGGTGGCATACGTTGGGGTATCGATGATGATGACGAGTTTGTTGACATTATTCTGGCCGATTGCTGTTGTGAATTGCCGGTGACATTAGTGCTGTTACTGGGGTGGTGGGGTGAGTTGGGTGATAAATTATTAGTTCTGTTATTTGATGCTATATTTGTTGTAGAGTCTGTCAAAAATGTAGAGTTGTTGTAGTTGTTATGCTCATTGGCAGCTGCCAGATTGTCATTTGTAGTGGGTAATGGTGGTGGTGGTGGGGTTTCCATTATAAGTAAAGCCTGGCATTCGGGTAATATCAAAATCACTGTGATGATGATACTTAATGCATGGCAGAGAAGCCATAATCGTTGATATAATCCACCAGACCGGCCTCCCATTATTGTTGTGCTTCCCCCACCCTTATATTTTCTATTGTTGTTATCTCTTAAAAATTTCCACATTTTCATATTCTTCGTGTATGATCGTTAGGGGCAGTTGGTTGCTTTGGCAGTTGTCTTGTTTGTTAAAACACTTTGTTCAATCTTTTAGATATGTTACTTTATGTATACGCTAGAAATTCATTCATAAAAATACAATTCAAATTAAAAACAAAAATATTCGTCCCAACGTAAACTATTTTCAAACACTCTCACATGTAACTATGGTGACAATTGATAATAGAGGGGTTGCTTATGAAATAATGGGAACTTATTTGTATTTCATTTTATTTGCTTTTTTCAATGCTCATACTGTGGCTTTTTCTTTAAGGCATTCATTTCTATATCACTGTGTAATTAAAAATGCATTGTTTGCATATTGTGTTGTTGTTGTTGTTGTCTAGAGAAACATTTGACGAACTTAAACTTTGTTGTGTTTTTGTTATTAAATTTCACTGCTATTGTTGTTATTGAGGTTTGTGGTTGGTTGTTTACTTTTTTCTTCTTTTGAAACCTTTTGTTACTTGCTAAGGTATTTTCGTTTACATGAATCTTGCTTTTTTGTTTGCTATTTCTTTTCCTTCTTCATTTCTTTGCTAGGTGTTTTGTTGGTTGGCTTCACTTGATAAATTCCATTGTTTTGCAATTGCTTACAGTACACAATTTCACTATTACGATTTTCTTTTATTTCTTTGGTGTTTTTTTTTTTACATAGCTCACACTCGTGCATATTGCTGCATTGGTCAACACAAACCTCACTCAAGCCGACTTTGAATTGTTTACTCTCTTGGAGTTGAAAAACAACTATGTGCGCTACAACAACAACACCAACAACAATATAAGACGAATATGTTATGACGGGTGCAATGCAATGTTTATTCTCATATTACACTACTACTATCTATCTGATGTACGTTTGTATATGTGTAGCACATGTAAGTACTTCACATTCTTCAGATGGATGGTTTACTTGCATATGGGGCTAGCTGCTAGTAGCATGTTTTCTTGCCTTACTTCACTTCCATTTCATTTCAACACTCATAGATAGGCCCCCTATGCATGCATATATGCACTCGTACTAGCCACAAATAAGCAATGAGAACAAATAAAAATGTAATAATAATCACTCACTTCACATATAAGGTAGAAGAAAAATGCATTTAATTTTATTTCTTTTTGGTAATGTTGTAATATTTTCCTTTTGGATATGGTTGAAAAGAGTGTCGTCATAAGTAATCTTAAAAACAAATATAATTTTTTCACTATTTTTCATTTAAAAAGCAAATATGATTTTAATTTGAACACCATAGCAAAACGATGAAATTCTTCACACATATCCTCTTACTCTAGGGCATTGTTTGAGAACCCGTTTGTTTTTTCTTATTCACCGTTTTGTTTATTATTGTTTGTTGCGATAGATTTTTGTTGTTATTGCTTCTTTTTCAATTTCCGATTGTTTCTTCTTTAGCGATGTCAATGATGACCGTCCGCGTATATCTGACATACGTTTCGAACCGTTCGAATTGTAAATTACTTCTGAGATACTCTGCAGGCCATTGTATTAGCCAGACAGTCAAGAAAAGAAAATGTTGTATATCTCGTTGTGCTGCTGCTGTTCTTGTTGTTGTATTCGTTTGTTTACGATGAGTTGCTCTGAAAGCAGTGTTGCCAGGTGAGTTTTGATTCTTCCCCCCAAATCGTAAGAAAAAAACCCCTAAATTGGTCTAGACTCTTTTCAAAAACCCCAAAAAATATAAGAATGTTAATAAGTGAAAAAGATGTCCCAAAATTTCGTTAAAAGATCCTGCAGTGATACACTTTACAAATTAAATTTAACACAAATATATATACTGAAAGATTTTTTTTCTGAAGAACAAAATTTCTTTTGAAGTAAATAAACATCAGTAGATAACATCATTATAACACTTTTCACAAATTCGGGTTTATTTGTCTAAAATTTCGTTCCTGAGGAAAGTAATTTTTCTATGGGTATAATAATACAAAATGTATATCAACATAAAGAGCAGACAAAACAATATAATTCAATGTATAAATCTTTCAAATCAAATTAATTCAAACAACGGCTTATAAAGTATAAATAATAGAAATAAAAATAACAAAAATTAAAGTTCAGTAAATATATACATTATTCGCCAAAATTGTAGGCGTGAAATTATGAGACAAATAATTTAATGTTACAATACCATTTCTTAATTTGTTTTTAATTGTATCAAATATTAAAAATGCCCCTTCAACAGATGCGTTTAAAACAGAATGTCATTGCTTAACATACTTGCTTGTATTTAAGAACATGGGTTGACTTCCCTCATTTTTTTTTTCAAAATTCATGCCAGAATTGTTCTAAATTTTGTTGAGAATTGCTCCACTTTATAGGGTCTAAAATAATTTGTTTACCCCCAAAAATACCCCCAAATAAATGTTACCCCTAAAAATCCCCCTAAACGTGTAAAAAACCCCTAAATTTGGGGGGAAAACCCCCAACATGGCAACACTGTCTGAAAGAGAATTATGCGAAATGCTCTCTCTTCACCACTAGCTAGCGTGGTGAGTTGTTTTGCATTGTTAGAGAGAGAGAGGGATAAAAAGGGAGAAAACTTCATGTGTTGCAAAACCACCAAATAAAATGCATAATGTTTTAGGGTTACCAGCCATTTATTACATGAAATTGAATGAAGTATTGAAGTGAATATAGATATTAAGGACATAATAGCATTGTTTTTGTATCTTTTATTTAACAATATTGTTTTAAAAGCTTTATCTTCGGTATTATTTATTTCATATAACCCACTCTATATTATTTATAGCGCATTGAACTATTAGTCGGGAAACCCAATTTTATGTTCAGCGCATAAAATAAGAAATATCGATACGATAAATGTTTGCATTAATGCCAGTATTAACATAAGAAAAATATATTATCGGATTACAATTAGCTGCAGCCCCCATAATAACTAATTTTTAAATTTGTATTAAATCAATGTTAGTAATTTCTTGATAACTTACTACGACCTAGTTCTTCGTTTTAATATATGGAAGAAATTAAACCTAGCCCTACTGTGCTTTGGAGTTGAGGTGTGCGCGCGACATGAAATTATCGTGACACGCGTGAATCACGTGAGTCGTAAATAAAATCTGAAGCAACTCTCGTGAATGTGCGTGAATGGGACTAAAAAAATATGTCGTGCGTGAGCGTGCGTGAGTAATAAAATCGATTCGTGAATGTTCGTGAATAAAATTTCTGCAAAATCACGCTCACGAAAAAAATCAAGATTTAATTCTTACTCGTATGTTAACTGAAATTGATTTAGCTGTCGAACTATATTTTATTTATGAATTTTGTTACCCTTGCTCATTCCCGATGGGAAAATGTCGTGAGTCTCGTGAATTTGTCGTGAGTCACGTGAATTGTCGTGAATCGTGCGTGAGTCTGTAAAAGTACTTCATGCGTGAGCGTGCGTGAGTACTGCTTTTCATTTCGTGAATGTGCGTGACTGTGAGTGGCTACGACACTTATCGTGAGCGTGAGCGTGCGTGATTACTGCTTTTCATTTCGTGAATGTGCGTGACTGTGAGTGGCTACGACACTTATCGTGCGTGAGCGTGCGTGAATAAATATTTGACTTCGAGAATGTGCGTGAGTGTGAGTGAAATTTCACTCACGCACACACTTCTACTTTGGAGCCTTGTTCACCCTCAGAAAAAAGTCGAACATTTCTATAGCCGATTAATTTTTTTTTATTTCATGAAAATTAACAGATTTTCGTTAAATTTTGTCACAGGAGAGCAAAATAATCATTACTTTAATTATGTTTTGCTTACTTTACTGAAAAGAACTAAAAATAAGAAAAAAGTATTGTACAAATCAAGTAAAATTAACAATTTTCAACTCTATATGAAGATATTGTTTAATTCAAATTTTATTTCATAAAATTAGTGTGGCAACTCTCCTCGTAGATACATTGATGACAGATGAGCAGCAAGTTTTTGATGAGAGCACTTGGCGCGCTTCATTAGAAATAAAAATGAAAACCTCTACGTTAATTTAAAAGAAATGTGCCGTTATCACATTTTTTCTTAGAACTGCATAATGTGATATTATTTAATAAAATGATGAATGAGATATTTATGCATGTGGAAAATATGGTTCAACACTTTCATAAGTGATGAGATACAATTTCACTTTGCTCGTTTTTGTTTTGTTTCATGATTTAATGCGTGATCGTCATGACATTTTATTCATTGGAAATATAGCGCTAATATAACAAAAGCTGTTTGATATAGTAAGGGCTAGTTTTGTAACTAGACTATAAAATCTATAGTCTGTATAGCTTTTGTGAAATTTTACTAAGACGATGTTATATGTGAATCGGACTTACGGTATTAAATTACACAATACATGAGTAATTAGATTTACAAGTTTCAGCCATTGATGATTACTGAAAAAAATCGGTCTTTTCTGAGTAGTTACCAGTTCCCAACAAAAAAAAATCCAAAAACTGCTTTGTGATCTAATTTGTGTAGTGCATATTTGGATCAACTTCAATGAATTTTATATGGCCTTCTCATAAGACGGATGTACTACGTTTACACCTCCTTTACTTCTAAAGGTGCTTTGAAAGTTAAAAAAAAATACACTTATATTTTCTTACTATCAAATGTTTGCAATTCGAACAACTTCTATAACTTCACTCAAAATCACGTTATCAGAAATGGAAGAAATCGGATAGAGCATCCCGGAAAGTGCTTAAACAATGATGTTTGTCGAATTTTATATGTAACATTTACCTTCATAGGGTTGTTGGGGTGTTTAGTAATATACAAGTTTTTTGAATAACCAGTGATCAGTGCTGCCGCTACTACTTCAATCGAAGTATTTTGCTTCATTTTCACAAAATTTACTTCGTCACTCCTTCTTCCAAAAATCTGCTTCACTTTTTGTTCTGCTTCAAATTTTTAAATGTTCCCCATATTACCTAACTGTTTTTCCTATTCCTTTAATTACGATGAACATAGCGATTTTAATCATTGAATTATTGACCGATGTGGACCAATTTTTGCATAGTTGTTAGAGACCATATACTTACACCATGTACCAAATTTCAGCCGGATCGGATGAAATTTGGTTCTCTTAGAGGCTCTGCGAGCCAAATCGGGGGATCAGTTTATATGGGGGCTATATATAATTATGGACCGATGTGGACCAATTTTTGCATGGTTATTAGAGATCATATGCTGAAACCATGTACAACATTTCAGCTGGATCGGATGAAATTTGGTTCTCTTAGAGGCTCTGCGAGCCAAATCGGGGGATCAGTTTATATGGGGGCTATATATAATTATGGACCGATGTGGACCAATTTTTGCATGGTTATTAGAGATCATATGCTGAAATCATGTACAAAATTTCAGCTGGATCGGATTAAATTTGCTTCTCTTAGAGTCCCCGCAAGCCAAATTTGGGGGTCCGTTTATATGGGAGCTATACGTAAAAGTGGACCGATATGGCCCATTTGCAATACCATCCGACCTACATCAATAACAACTACTTGTGCCAAGTTTCAAGTCGATAGCTTCTTTCGTTCGGAAGTTAGCGTGATTTCAACAGACGGACGGACATGCTCAGATCGACTCAGAATTTCACCACGACCCAGAATATATATACTTTATGGGGTCTTAGAGCAATATTTCGATGTGTTACAAACGGAATGACAAAGTTAATATACCGCCATCCTATGGTGGAGGGTATAAAAATGATCGCAAATTTTATGCAATACCATTCAAAAATGTGAACCCTCCAAGACAATAAGGACAATTTAACTCTAATTTTTTTTCAAGGAAATTATTATGTTTTAGTTAAAATTTCTCTAATATGAGAACATTTCCTTGACTCTAATATATTTTTGTGTACGTTAGTTATATAAACTAATATGGGAAAAAATATGCGCAAATGAGAAATAAAGATTCACTAAATTTGCAAAATTTCTTAAAATTTTGTAAGTTTTTATCAGTTTTTATTTGCCTAGATTGGTACCATGTTTGGTTTCCGCTCTGAACATCTGATTGTTTTGGGTAGGTATTCAATTTCTTCACTATCAGGTTTCGGTTTTTGTAACGGAATAGGTTAACCGATTAACGGCCAATTTCATGTAGCTCCGTTAGGCTTTAACTCCCAGTTAACAGAAAGTAAATTGCAAATATCTTCTCTCCGGTTAACTTTAACTGAAAAATTTTCGGCAGTTATGTTCCTAACTGGCATATGGAATATATAGGCAAGAAGACAGCTACGTCTATAATATGGTTTAAAAGTTCGTTAGTTAACGGAGCACTAACGGAGCTTCATGAAAATGGGGGTAACTGGAATAGGTTAACCGATTAACTGGTGCGGTTTTGAACACCCTAAATGCAATGTTAAACTCAATAATTGAGCGCTATAGATTAGCTTTTCAACGAATTCTTCATCGGCTAGCATACGTAATCCTATGACAACTACAATTGGAATTGATTGAGGTTGTCACATTTGTTATACAATTATTTACACCTCACAATAATGCTAATTACAACACATTTTGTGTAAATGTTGTTTATGTGGGTGTAGCTATACGAAGAAAAATCAAAGGACTTTTCAATTTTGGAATAAAATTACAAACATTCATAAATTTGGGCAACAACTTTTATTCAGATTTCCAATAATAATGTAAGATAATAAAATGCAAAAAAATACAAATGCCGTTGATCACGATTCATATGATTCACGCGTGTTATGACAATAGCGTGTCATGTGTACACTTCTAATTTTATTACTGATTGTAATTTAATCACTTACAATGACAATTAATGTTAAATTAACGAAAATATAAAATATTACTAAACTAAAGTAAATAATATATTTGATGGCTTTATGAAAAAACGAAACTCCACAAAGTAGACGTGTCAGGTCCTTCGTCTTTTTATTAACGGGTTCTCTTTTAATGATTCTCAGTAGATGCACTGGACTGAGATATGAGTTAGGCAGGTACAAATCGTCAAACCAGGTAGATAGTTTAATTAACCATGGTGGCAAAAAGAGTTAATCATTTTTTCATTAAAAATAATAAGGTGTATTAAATTTGAAATTTTCAGTCTGAATATTTATCTTCTTAGGCCTGATTCCTCAATGTCTTGTTATTCTTTTTTTCAATAAGCATACACACATTTTTTACTAACCAATAGATTGTCCTCGGGATAAGTAAACATTTAAGTGATTGTAAATTTTGTGTAACAAATGTTTAATTTTTATACCCCTCACCACTACTGTGGTACAGGGTATAATAAGTTTGTGCATTTGTATGTAACGTCAAGAAGGATCGTTTAGTATACCGATCGTCTTAGAATTAAATTCTGAGTCGATTTAGCCCTATCGTTGTTGTGCCTTTTGAAGAACTTCCAAATTTTTTTGCTGGGATGGTGATGGGGTATAATAAATAAATTTATCATTCCATTTGTAACAGATGGGAGTATCAATTTCCCACTATATAAAGTATCGTTAGCTTAACGTGTAAAGGTGCTAAGTCAACTTTTACAACAAAAAAAAATGGATTAATATGCAGATCGACAGATAAATCAAAAATACATAGTTTACCAAAAAAAAAATATATATTAAATATATGTTTATATCTCTGTTTGGTGATGATGTGTAAAAGTGCTAAGTCAGCACCTGTACACGTGCTAAGTAAAATTTTAGGTTGAGTAGGCTTTGCTAAAAAAATTTAATACAAATTTTTGTGTGCGATTTTGCTGTTTGTATTGAACGCATTTATGGTAACTGCATTTACAGTTTATCGAAAAATAGGTTTATTTCACAATTTATTATGTTTTTTGTCTCTCCTGTAAAATTTCAAAAATTTGACTTAGCATCTTTACACATTAAGCTAACGGTATGTATACATATTCTTGATCAGGGAGAAATTCTAAGACGATATAACCATGTCCGCCTATCTGTTGTAATCCCCCTAGAGCCTTCAATAATGCTCATATCGTTCTGAAATCTGGCACAGATTCGTTGTTTGTTTGCAGACAGGTCAAGTTTGAACATGGGCTATATCGGTCCAGGTCATGATATAGCCCCACATAAACTGACTACCCGATTTGGGGTGTAGAACCGTAGTTTTTATCCGATTTTCCACAAATAGTGTGCGGAATATGGTGTGTATCGCTCCATGTTTTGGTATAGCCCCATATAGATTTGGGTTTCGGCCTTCTAGAACCCATAGTTTTTATTCGATTTGGCTGAAATTAGAAAACTTTTGGTATTTTAGCACCACAAATAGGTGTGCCGAATATGGTGTGTATCGGTCCATGTTTGAAGACGCACTACAAACCGTAGTTTTAATCCAATTTGCCGGAAATGGGAAATCTAGAAGTATAGTTAGACAACAAATATGTGTGCCAAATATGGTGAGTATCGGTTCATGTTTTGGTATAGCCTCCATACAGACCGACATCACGATTTGACTTCTTGGGCTTCTAGAAACAGTAGTATTTATCCGATTTGCCTGAAATAGGAAATCTAATGCTACAATTGTATAATCCGGCAAAAAATTTTTGGAAGTTGTTCCACCGGCATAACTTTAAAAGCACGTTCAAAAATGTCCTCCCAAAGATGTTCTTTATTTTAACTACACTGGAAGTTCTTATAAAATCAATTTTTTTATAACTCGCTTCTTTCAGATTTTTAATATGTTATTTTATTTTTTTGTTTCAATTGGGTTAAAAACAGAGTAAGAACTAATAAAATGGTACAATTTATTAAAATTTTGTCGAAACAAATTCTAAATCCAATCTAGAAAAACTGCGAAGTTTTGAATATATTTTAGGTCAAACGTTTCAGACAAAAGTTGGAATGTTATTGTTGGAAAATTATTTATTTGGCAAAATATTATTTTTTTAATTCACATCCAAAATATTGAATTCGAATAACACCTTAAGAAGTGATGCAAATTCAGTGCAACGGATGTTGAAATGGTGGACATCCGTCCTATGACAAGCCCATGTTAAATTCATCGCTTCTGTGCCAATTTTGCACCACTTCCGAAACCATTTTCACTACATTTTTTGGCGACGCTTTTTATGCCTGATTGCCAGATTGAATTTTGATAAAGTGACGTTTCCTCGATTCACAAACAAAATTTATTGTGATTAATTTGTCGAATACCATGAAATCCGAAGTGGTAAAGTGTCATAAATAATCACAGCAGAAAATATTTATTACTATTTTAGCACTTCATACATTAAAGCTGAGTACTATGTTCAGTTTTCAAGCTGAAAACCAGCTTTTTTTCACGGTTACTTTTCTTAATTAATTAATTTAGAAATATAAAATGATTATCAATCAATTCATTGGATCTTTTCCATCCATTATTTGATAAGACTTGAAAAAAATATAATAGTCTTCATAAATATTTTTGTACTTTTAATTTAGTGTTTTGGTGAAAAAACCGAACATAGTACTCACCTTAAAATGTAAGATTTCACTTGTTTTCTGTAATTGTTTATAAACAGCTGATGCCAGTGTTGCACATTTTCTGATATGTCCAGGATAAACAACCACTCTGTTTTCTTTTAGTCCGTCAAGCATTGGATTTCCAGTACTAAAGAAAACAAGCCTAATGTTTTCATTTTGTAGTGGTGCCATTAATATTCCATCTTCATCTAGGTATATCATCAGGTTCCGGCGACTCAAACGGTGAAAAATTGTTTATAGACTCCTTGACTTTTGTATTCGTAATGGTAGCACTATGACGTATCACACCTTCCGTTTGTAACAATATCTTTTAATAGCCTGTTACATTTCTAGGAAATGGGCGCCCATCAAGAGTCTTATTCTAACCTCTAGTGATACGATTCTATTTCAGCAATGAAACAATCACTTAGTGTCAATAATTTAGTAGATAAATACCTTGACGTTTGAAAAAGACCATAATATTCGAATGATGAGTGGTTTTGTTGAATTATGAACCGGAAATTACTGATCTCTTTTCGACAAGGACAAATCCGTGCAATAATTTAATCAATAAATATCGACAAACAAATCTGTATTGATACCTACAACGCGATTTATTACACGGCAATTTAATGCATCAGATTTTGTTTATCTTGGACGATCGAATGTAAAGCGAGACAAATGGAGGAATTTTAAGGTTATTGATCTACTGATCATCAATGAATGAATTATTTCCCCAACGAAATCCATCAACCCCTTCCCTTGTCTATCCTTCATGAAATGTTGATAATCAGAAGATCAACGATCAGTTTGCCATCTTCACTGAAATCGCTGTTTGGCTTTCGGCAAAACAAAAATAATATTTTCACATTTATTTGTTTGCTTTATGGCCAGTTCGAAGGAGAAAATGTATTAAACGATTAATGATAATTAGTGGCAGAGATCCATCTACATCTCGGCATTTTTTTACGACGCCTTATTCCCTCGGCATCTTTCATTGTTGCCGTAGGCCGTCGTCAATGTGTTTTATTATGCTGAAAGGTTGATGTTAATGCTCTCATGATAATGGTGTGGCCAACTACTTATGACATGGCTAGGAGCATTGTGAATGGGCCGTTACGAATACAGTGGGTTAGCTTTTCACAGATGCCAATTTTTGGTTAAAGTGAGTTTTATTGTTATGTTGTGAACAAATATTGAATTAATATGAAAGAGTATGCAATCTAAAATTTAAGACACAATATTAGGGACAAATTTCGTAAAACAAAGGTATTTTAATTTAAACAAGTATATGCGGCCGAAAGTTCGGTCAGGCCGAATCTTATGTACCCTCCATTATGGATTGCGAAGTTCTACTAAAGACTGTTATCTACAATGGAATTACTGAGGTTGTGGAAACAGTAGCCAATGGAACAGTATATTTAACCTTCTTGGCAT
Organism: Haematobia irritans; assembly: GCF_050003625.1. Lineage (NCBI taxonomy): Eukaryota > Metazoa > Arthropoda > Insecta > Diptera > Muscidae > Haematobia > Haematobia irritans. The sequence continues at coordinate 67,563,960 of NC_134399.1, read as the reverse complement.
TATCTTCTAAATTGCAAATTAGTCCATATGGAGTAGGGCTGTCATTCGGGATCGATTTTGATAAATCCCGGGATTTGGGATTTCAAAATGTAGAATCCCGGGATTTTTTGGGATCCCGAAATTTTCGGGATTCTTTATTTTAAGTAATAACAATCAACAGCACCAAAAAATTGATAAGTTTAATTCAGTGTTATTAACAAAAGACAACAAAAAAACATAAGTGTAAATTAAAAAGCAATTTCAAATTGCTATCATACTTAATGAACAATTAGACCAACTCAACAATATGAAGAAAAGAAAAAATAAATTAAAAAACAATTTCATATCGTTATCTTGGGAGCCACCGTGGTGCAATGGTTAGCATGCCCGCCTTGCATACACAAGGTCGTGGGTTCGATTCCTGCTTCGACCGAACACCAAAAAGTTTTTCAGCGGTGGATTAACCAACCTCAGTAATGACATTTCTGAGGGTTTCAAAGCTTCTCGAAGTGGTTTCACTGCAATGTGGAACGCCGTTCGGACTCGGCTATAAAAAGGAGGTCCCTTGTCATTGAGCTTAACATGGAATCGGGCAGCACTCAGTGATAAGAGAGAAGTTCACCAATGTGGTATCACAATGGACTGAATAGTCTAAGTGAGCCTGATACATCGGGCTGCCACCTAACCTAACCTAACCTATCGTTATCTTATCAGCAAAACATTTTAAGGATTATGATTAGGTATATTTTCGTACACTTGCGATAATCCTTCTTTTTCTTCTTTTTAAGTAACTTTTTAAAAATATCAAGATATCCAAATTTTTATCAGATAAACGCAATCTTGTCACATTGTCGACGAACATTTATCATTGCTTTTTATTTTATGTGGCACGAATTCCATTTTTCATAAAATCGTTGTTCAAAGGAAAACCTTGTCGTTTACTTCGATTTTAGATGGAATTGTGCTTTTTATAATATACCTCATGTATAATAAATTCTTACTCAAGGTGTACCATAAATGTTTATTAACTCAATTTTTCGGGTATGAAATCTAAGGGCCTGCTTGCACTGAATGAAGACTCTAATTTATTAATAAATAACGATAAAAAGCCACAAATTTTACAAATTCATTACTTTTTCGGGATCCCGAAAAATCCCGGGATTCGGGATTAATTCCGTCCCGAAAATCTCGGAATTTCGGGACGGGATTTATCCCGGGTAACAGCTCTAATATGGAACCTATGTGAGATAAAAGAGGCAATTTACGGAGAATTAGGTCGTGATGCAACATCCTCAAATTCCTACATTTAAAGGGGGTTTATCTTAAATCCAAAGATTTAATATATTAGATAATTAAAATGTTTTTCTTTACTTTAAGAACATTTTACTTTACTCGACTTTAAAGAGAAACGCAAAACTTTCTATAGAAACATTTTCTATAGAAATAAAATTTTGACAAAATTTTTTATAGAAATAAAATTTTGATAAATTTTTCTATTGAAATAAAATTTTGACAAAATTTTCTATAGAAATAAAATTTTGACAAAATTTCCTATAGAAATAAAATTTTGATTATTAATTTTGTTCGACTTGAGGTCATAGAAATAATCGATTATTGATTTGTTTTAATATTTATTTCCAATATTTCGGTTAGTGCCACTACACTGAAAAAAATAATGTCGTGAAGTCAAAGATTCCATGTCTTTAAAATACGAATGCAAATTTTGCTTAGCATAGAAAACGCATTTCTCTAATATAAAGTTTTTTTCCTTGTCCGAAAGCCGATAAACTTTTCAATGAAGTCGTATTGTCCTTATAATTAAGTGATTTCACTTAAAAATGGGTATCATAACATGAAAGAAAAAATGTTTGGGATAAGGTCAACTTGACTTTAATAATTCAGAAAAATTCTTTAAATTTAATGAAATTGTTTTTAAATTTGTTGTCTTTTTGCATCTTGACTACAAAGCAAAAAATCGTTAAAAAATAGGACATGTTTTTCAAAACTTTAATTTAAAGACGTTTTTTACTTGAAAGATAGCATAATTTCTACTGGAAGTTGAGTCTTAATTTGGAAAATAAAGTTGTCGTTAACTCGTTTTTAAAAGACATTGAAAGCATATGATGAAAAAAATTTGCTTCCTAGAAACAAGTACACAAAACCCAAATTTAAAAGAGAATTGTGTCTTAAAAGTATCATTACTTGTATTCTCCGCTTCTTTGGCTCGGAATCAATACCAAAATTTTTAGAGTAAAGACAAAATCTTTGGAACCGGGCATGCTTTTTTTTCATTGTAACCATCTTCTGGGATTTTGTATCTACATAAAATACAAAAATTAAATTACATTTAATGTTCACAATTCACAGATATTATTTGAGATATTATTTATTAAAAATAACTAACGTGACCAAAATTAATATTCAGAATAATATAGGTCAACAACACTCAAAAATACGGAAATAAAATTTTGACAACATTTTGACAAAATTTTTTATAGAAATACAATTTTGACAAAATTTTCTATTGAAATAAAATTTTGACAAAATTTCTATAGAAATATTTGCCAAATAATTGTTTTGTTTGGTACTCTTTTTGGTAAGATATTCTGAAAATGTTGGTAGATTATTTTTGGCTCGAGTGAGTGGCAACCGTGGTTACGACGCCCTATAATTGAAAAAATGAAAGATTGTACAACCTGCATTTTAGGATCTGCAATTTGCGCAATATTAAGGGCAAATTTCTTTAAATTAAAGATATTTTAATAATGTAAATTTAAAGAAATAATTTTTGAATTACCATAGGTTAGGTTAGGTTAGGTGGCAGACCGATGTATCAGGCTCACTTAGACTATTCAGTCCATTGTGATACCACATTGGTGAACTTCTCTCTTATCACTGAGTGCTGCCCGATTCCATGTTAAGCTCAATGACAAGGGACCTCCTTTTTATAGCCGAGTCCGAACGGCATTCCACATTGCAGAGAAACCACTTAGAGAAGCTTTGAAACCCTCAGATATGTCATCATCATTGAATTACCATAAATTAAGATTGGGATTTTGAATCTTTGGATTAATGATAAAAAGGCTTCATATATAGACTAATGGCGATTTCGATTGGGAAAAAGATGCAACATTTTCGAAATTGATAGCAAAATATGAAGGACACTGTCATAGATTTTGGATCCTATACACCTCAAAATACCATGAATTAACAATAACTTTGGAATGGCACTATCATTTGGGCGAATATACAATGAGGGGAAATGTAGTATAACACCAAGGCAACATGTTTTTTAGGAATCAAAAACGCCCTAAGACTTTTTTCAGGATTTTGCACCGTTGCTCCAATGTTTTTATACCCTGCGCCACACTGTCGAACAGGGTATTTTAAGTTGCATATGTTTGAAACACCCAGAAGGATACGAGATAGACATATGGTGTCTTTGGCAATACTGCTCAGGGTCGGTCCCTGAGTCGATCTAGCCATGTCCATCCGTTCGCCCGTCTGTCTGTGAACACATTTTTGTGATCAAAGGTCGCAATTTAAGTCCAATCGACTTCAAATTTGGCACAAGTATGTGCTTTGGGTCAGAATATAACCCTATGCACTTATATGGCCCCCGAAGCCAGAGTTTTGCTCTGATTTGCCTTAAATTTTGTACAGAGAGTAGAATTTATGTTCTCGATATACATGCCAATTTTGGTTGAAATCGGTTTAGATTTAGATATAGCTCATATATATTTTTCGTCCGAATTACTCTTATATGACCCCAGAGGTCAAATTTGTAATCCGATTTAAACGAAATTTTGCACAGGGAGTAGAATAAATATTACAGCTATGCATGCCAAATTTTGGTTGAAATAGGTTCAGATTTAGATATAGCTCCCATATATTTGTTTTTCTGATTTCGGCAAAATTGGGCGAAATACCCAAATTTTTCTTGTAAAAACGCCACGAAAACTTGTAAAAATTACTCCAATTTTCGTATACTTCTAATACATATCTATCGACCGATAAATCATAAATACACTTCTGCAAAGTTGCCTAAAAATTGCTTTAGATTCCCATATTTTTTTTACTAACATTTTGTTTCACCCCTGGGCATTAGCCGGCTTGAATTTAAAGTCTATAAATGTTGTAGAACTCTGAAAAATTTTGTCCAGATCTGGTCAGATTTAAATATATATCTGTATGGGAACATAAACCTTTATATATAGCACCCAAAACATTGGATATGCTATCGAGAATGTGCATCTACAAAGTGGTGCAGGGTATAATATAGTCGGCCCGCCCGACTTTAGAATTTCCTTACTTGTTTTTTATTAAGAAAACATATTTTTCTGTGATATGTTATAATTTAGATTTTTAAACTGACATTTATTTGTTTTTGAATAGCTTCAGTTTATAAATCACAAAAAGAGAATGAAAATTCGATAAATGAGACATGTATCCTAATTTTAATTTAATACAGCCTAGAATTAAAGAAGCCGGATCTTAGCCTATACTTCATGCTTAACTTACGACTCAAGTTTGAATCACGGATGTTTTCATGAGTTATGAAAATTTCACCTCAACGTATGACTCCTTTGATTCACAGAAAATCGAAAACAATATTTTCCACGTAAATGGAATTTGAGGCATGATTATCTTAATTTCCTCCCCCACTGTGCAAGCTCCACCGATGATCTATGGGATTTTTCCTAGGTATGCACATATAGATTTTTTTCTGTATTAGTGGAATGGTGTGGTTATTGGTGCTCTGCTTCTTTGCCACAATGCGCCCTAGTTGAGTTGATGAAAGTTGAGATTTCATAACTAAATCTGTATCAGCCACAGCCCATTACTAACTAATGACAAATATGTACCAAATATCTCGGTGGGACGCTGGTTCTAATCGGCTGGCCAACATAAACAAAACGAGAGACAAATGACGGCAAAAATCGATGTCGCCAAGTTTTCTTGTACGAGAAATATGTTCGACAGAGTTAATTACATTGGACATCACATGAGTTTATTTTTTTTGAACCACTCATTCTATTCTAGCAATCAATGAATTTTTATTTAGTATTTTTTTTTTTCTTTAACAGGGACTTCTTAGAATTTTTAGTGGAAATGCTGCAGTTGGCGTCTTGATAAATGATGGCCATTGCATTAGAATGAAATCGCGCAAGAAGTTTCAAAATAAAGCAGACATTTTAATCGTTGTTTTAATGTCGAGTAAATTCAAATTTAATCCATTCGAGGTTGTTTGAAAATTCATCATGTAAAGATTTGGAATATTTTGTAATGCAAGAAGGGTAAGTAATCCTCAGTTTAGCATTTACTACATTGGATTTGTAGAATATTTGTGTGCATTTATTTTTACACTGGGCAAAACGTGATGAATAGCTAGGCATGGATATCTGGCCCTAGTGTGGAATGTGGACCCCCACCTTTGGGTATTTAGTGGTTTCTATAAGATTACAATATTGGGGACAAGGCCACTGCGATATTGTGAATAGCAAGAGTGTATGAAAACCCCTTTATAAAGAATGTTGCTCTGATAACTGACAGTAGCATAGATTCCCAAAGAAGCTTTGAACCCTTTAAACCACCAGACCTGAAATTACTTCAGCTGTAGTTATTAGGCAGGCTCAAATGGGTTTGCTAAGCACTTTTTGATCTCAACTACTTATATGCCCATTAGCGTAGCTAGACAATTTTCCTACAATTTACGTTTTGATCAGAACTGGGACTGGTCCATACACACCAGGGACTAGTCCTGTACCAGTTCTGTGGTTGATCCATTTCCCGTAGGGTAGTTCCACACTTTTCCCAGCAAAAAATTGGGAGTTGTTCTAAAGGCACAACTTTAAAAGCACTTCCAAAAATGTCCTCACAAAGAAGTTAACTATTTTAACTACACAGAAAGTTTTTTTACTTCATTTTGTTATATTTTAATGCGTAATTTTTTGTTTTCTTTTTTCAAATAGTTTAAAAAAGAGTAAAAGAGTAAGTAAGAGTGTACCACTTCCAGGCCCAAAAAGAACATTTTCATTTCTTTTTGGCGACGCTTTTTTGCAGCATTATTAAGATATTAATTTATGAAAGAATAGTTCTAATATCAATTACTATTTTTTATTCAACTAAATCATAAGTTCAACCACAGCTTTATTTCATAAATATCAAACTTCTACCACAACCCAAGTAATTCGATTGTGCATGAAAGTCTTTAGTGGAACTTTGTGCGTTGTACGAGTATATACTTGCTTAATTTTTATAAAAATGTAAAATCGTAAATAGGTTTTCAAATTCTGGGGGGGGGGCTAAAATTTTTCTGGGGGGGTCTAAGCCCCCTCCCCAGAGGCCTTCCTACGCTTATGTATATGCCTGTAGACAAACATCGAGTCTGTTCAATATTTCTACACGATAGCTTCATTATTACAGAGTGGTTGATATGTAATCCAACAATGTGAAGCGGTATATTTATACCATACGCCACACTGTGGAACAGGGTAGTATAAGTTAGTGCATATGTTTGCAACACTCAGAACGAGATAGACACATGGTGTCTTTGGCAAAAATGCTCAGAGTGGGCTCCTGAGTCGATATAGCCATGTCCTTCTGTCCGTGAACACATTTTTGTAATCAAAGTCTAGGTCGCAGTTTTAGTCCAATCGACTTCAAATTTGGCACAAGTACACAGAAAAAAATTTCACGAAAATGTTTCCAATTAAAATCTTAATTGAGTTTTAAAAAATATTCAATCAAAAATTTAATTGATTCAACAAATTTTTTAATTGAAATAAAAATCAATCACACAAATTAATAGTATCAATTAAATATTTAATTGGATCAATTAATGTTTTAATTGACTGTCAATTAATTTTTTAATTGATAATATCATTTCTGTGATTGAAAACATTTCAATTAAAAAATTAATTGGATCAATTAATTTCGTGATTGAATCAGAAAAAATTTTTTTGTGTGTATGTGTTTTGGCTCAGAATAGAACCCTATTGAAATCGGTTCAGATTTAGATATAGCTCCCATATATATATTTCGCCCGATATGGACTTATATGGCCCCAGAAGCCAGAGTTTTACCCTAATTTGCTTAAAATTTTGCACAAGAAGAACAATTAGTACTATAGTCAAGTGTGTCAAATTTCATTTAAATCGGTTCAGATTTAGATATAGCTTCCATATATATATATAGGGATCTATTCTGAGCCAAAACACATACTTGTGCCAAATTTGAAGTCGATTGGACTAAAACTGCGACCTAGACTTTGATTACAAAAATGTGTTCACGGACAGACGGACAGACGGACATGGCTATATCGACTCAGGAGTCCACCCTGACCATTTTTGCCAAAGACACCATGTGTCTATCTCGTCTCCTTCTGGGTGTTGCAAACATATGCACTAACTTACCCTGTTCCACAGTGTGGCGCAGGGTATAAAAATGTTAAGTTAGTTCTACGTTCTACATATTTGTGGAACTACACAGAAAAAAATATCACCAAAATATTTTCAATTAAAAAGTTAATTGAAGTTGAAAATTTTTTCAATTAATAAATTAATTGATACAATTAACTTTTTAATCATGATAGAAACATTGAGTTAATTAAGTCAATGATTGAAATTTTTAAAATGTTTAATTAAAAAATTAATTGATACAATTAACTTTTTAATCAAATTCGGAAGACTAACGGCCATTTTCATGTAGCTCCGTTAGGCTTTAACTGCCAGTTAACAGAAAGTAAATTGCAAATATCTTCTCTCCGGTTAACTTTAACTGAAAAATTTTCGTCAGTTAAGTTCCTAACTGGCCTATGGAATATAAAGGCAAGATGACAGCTTCGTCCATAATATGGTTTAAAAGTTGGTTAGTTAACGGAACACTAACGGAGCTTTATGAAAATGGGGGTAATTCAGTTAAAAAAAGTGCTGATTTTTTTTAAATTTTTAATTAAAAATGTATTTCAAACAATCATTTGTTAATCCAAATAAAAACTCTAAGCCAATCTAACTAAGTAATTAAAAATAGTTACCCTTTTTAATTAATAAATTAATTGCGTTTTGCAATCAACATCAATTAAATTTTTAATTGAATCAATTAAAAAATTAATTGAATTTTGCTGAAAAAATCAATTAATTTTTTAATCAAGAATTTTTTCTATGCCCAATTAAAACTGTACTATCATTTTCGTGATTGAAGACATTTCAATTAAAAAATTAATTGGATCAATTAATTTGGTGATTGAATCAGAGAAAAAATTTTTTGTGTGTATTTCGAAGATTGTGTAAATTTAAACTACCCAGCAAAAAAGGCGTCGCCAAAAAAGTAGTGAAAATGTTCTTTTTGGATCCGGAATTGGTGCTTAATTGACGCAAAAGCAATGAATTTAACATGGGCTTGTCATAGGACGGATGTCCAGCACCAACAGCCGCTGTACTGAATTGGCATCACTTCTTAATGTGTGAGGTAAATTCAGTGTTTTGGATGTGAATTAAGAATTTTTGTGATATTTTGACAAATAAATAATTTTTAAAATTTTTTATAATTTTTAATGCATTATAACGCTTGTCTGGAACGTTTGTCATCAAATATTTTCAAAAACTCGCAATTTTTGTAGAAAAGATTTAACATTTTTTCGGCTAAATTTAAATAATTTGTACCATTTTGTTAATTCTTAATATGTTTTTAACCTATTTGAAACAAATAAAAATAAATTTCCCATTAAAAATATGAACAAAGCGGGTTATAAAAAAATTGACTCAAATGAACTTCCTGTGCAGTTAAAATAAAGAACATTTTTGGGAGAGCATTTTTTGAAGTTCTTTTAAAGTTGTGCCTTGAGAAGAACTTCCACATTTTTTGCTGGGTAAGAACAACGTCTATACAATTTAATTTTCAATCAGAAATGTGCCTAATATGGTATAACATCACAGTTCGCTTCACTCAAAAAGTAGGTCGTTTCCAAATTTAATTAAATATACAATTTATGAGAAAATCCAATATATGAAATATATTTATACGGCTATAATTCTTTTTACCCAACTTCCATTCTAAAACCATCGCTTGTGACATACGATTCGCCCAATAAAATTATGCTTCTAACACAACAACTCAGAATATTCCGTTTTCAATATGCTTGAAACGAAGATATGGAATGGAGATTTTTTATCTACCATAAAATGTGAATGCATGCGTTTTATTAAGAATTCCAAATTTGGAATTTTATACGATATATTAATTTTCATAGTTTTAGAAAATTCTTAAATTTGTCTGATGTTAGTGGCTAGAGTTTTTATAAAAACATTATGCAAAGAATTTCAAATAAAAGAATGTGTAAAATACATGCACAAAAATGCTGTTTATTTGTTTGGTGATGTAACACACGTTTCCGTCGATGAGAAGGAAGACTGAGTAAGTTCTTTTTACAATATTGGATGAAGGTAAATGCTCTGGAAAAATATTCTGGAATTTGTTGAACATATATATCTAGAGTCAAACAAAAATGGCGAATAAACAATAAATTGTGTGTCCAGCACATCAATTTATTTATGTAAATTGTTAACAGTTAGGAAAAACGGACTACAATAAAAAACAGGGAATTCAAGTCAATTTAACCTGATTTGATTTACGTTCTTTTTTAAATATTAACGTAAACTTTAAACCTATTTTTACCATAAATTGTTTTGAATATGAGCATAATTATCTTAATTCAAATTTTAATTAAATAAAAAATATAATTGAAAATTTTGTTCGAAAATAATTACTCTAATAAAATTACAAGGAAATATTTTATTTAAAGGCGATATACTTATAAATAAATAAGTAATAATACAATAAATAACTGGTTGCATCCACACAAAACATTTTTTTTCTGATTCAATCACCAAATTAATTGATCCAATTAATTTTTTAATTGAAATGTCTTCAATCACAAAAATGATAGTATCAATCACAGTTTTGATTGGGCATAGAAAAAATTCTTGATTAAAAAATTAATTGATTTTTTCAGCAAATTTCAATTAATTTTTTAATTGATTCAATTAAAAATTTAATTGATGTTGATTGCAAAACTCAATTAATTTATTAATTAAAAAAGGTAACTACTTTTAATTACTTTCTGAATTGGCTTAGAGTTTTTATTTGGATTAACAAATGATTGTTTGAAATACATTTTTAATTAAAAATTAAAAAAAATAGCGCTTTTTTTTAACTGAATTAGTCTTCCGAATTTGATTAAAAAGTTAATTGTATCAAGTAATTTTTTAATTAAAAATTTTAAAATTTTTAATCATTAACTTAATTAACTTAATGTTTCTATCATGATTAAAAAGTTAATTGTATCAATTAATTTATTAATTGAAAAAATTTTCAACTTCAATTAACTTTTTAATTGGAAATATTTTGGTGATATTTTTTTCTGTGTCAATTAAAAAATTAATTGGGTTTTGAGACCAAATTCAACGATAGAGCTGTTAATTGGCAAATGAAATGTAAAAGGCAACCCTCGTAACATTATCGTGGTCCAGTGGTTAGCATGACCACGTTGCATACATAGGTCTGGGGGTTCAACCCCAGTTTCGGCTGAACACCAACAAATTATTCAACGGATTATCTCCTTTCGGTAATGCTGATGACATTTCCGAGTGTTTCCAGGCTTCTCCAAGTGATTTCACCGTGATCTGAGACGCCGTTCGGACTCGGCTATAAGAAGGTGGTCCCTTGTCAATGAGCTTAACATACAGTGAAAAAAAACATGGCAATTTCCAAAGATTTTGTCTTTACACTAATGAGTTTGGTATTGATTCCTAGCCAAAGAAGTGGAGAATTAAAGTACACTGAAAAAATATTGTCGTGAGATCAACGATTTCATATCTTTAAAATACGAATGCAAATTTTGCTTATCATAGAAGACGCATTTCTCTAATATAAAGTTTTTTTCCTTGTCCAAAAGTCGATAAACTTTTCAATGAAGTCGTATTGTCCCAGCAAAAACTAGGTAACACATTACAATTTGCGTTACCAGTAGTAAACGTGTCATTACACGTTGCATTACATTGCGGTGAGTTATAATGACAATAATAAATACTTCCCGGTAATATTTGATAATTCTCAAAATGTAATGCAGTTGGTTGTTAATAACTTAATAAAATATAAAAATTATATGGAAAAGAATATGTAATGTAACGGTAATTCTGAAGATTTTTAATTTAGGAGTATTCTTCATAAATATTTCATAATAATTGTGTTTTAAATACATAACCTTACAATATTATATATTAAATAAATACTTTATTAGGTATATTATAAGTATTTCACGAATCCAACACCCTTAAACAACCAATTTTTAATTCCATTTTAGCGTGAATTTAGTTCGCGTTTAATTTTACTTAGATGAATATATTACCCCATGTTCTAACAATCGGAATCGCAAGTCGAAAAAAATTACTTTTCTTATACGTAAATAACAAGATATACTTGGCCTTTAATTCAATTTCATAAACATCTCATTAAAGACAAGTATATAATTTTTCTGATTTTCTATTTCTACAATATTAGTTCCTACTCAAGTATTGTTCATCTTACAGCATTACTCGCCGTATTTTGAACCAATGTAATCGGCGGGTGAAGTCATTATTTTCGAGATTTGGTTACCAGAGTCAATAAGTGGTTATTTTACAAACTTTTGTATATCTACAAATAAGTGATTACATATAAGGTGAACATACACGCAGAGAAGGAATATGATCACCTCAACCATTTTTCGAGAGCAAAATGTTATTTTTGGACTGTGACCATGGAACATTTTTGTCGCAAAAATGTTGTTTTCTCGGCAAACATATATATGATTGCTGAAGTCGGACATATGCTTTTTGAGAAAATAACATGGTTGGCGCAAACATGTTACATGTTCTCCGTCCAAAAATAACATTTTGCTCTCGAAACATGGTTGAGGTGATCATATTCCTTCTCTGGGTGTATGCTCTAAATGCACAACTTATTTCATGGCCGAAGGTATGCCTGGGGTGAAGTACTTTCTTCGTAGGACATGCGTATGTAAATGTAATCCGAAGCGATTCCAATTTATAAGTGGTTATTTCCTTTTGATTGGGATTACCTACAAGATTACCGGGTAATGAGGGTTTTTGCTGGGGTCCTTATAATTAATTGATTTCACTTAAAAATGGTTATCATAACATTAAAGGAAAAAATGTTTAGGCTAAGGTCAACTTGACTTTAATAATTCAGAAAAATTCTTTAAATTTAATGAAATTGTCTTTAAATTTGTTGGTTTTTTGCATCTTGATTACAAAGCAAAAAATCTTTCAAATATAGGACATGTTTTTCAACACTTTATTTTAAAGACGTTGTTTTACTTGAAACATAGCATACTTTCTACTAGAAGTCGGGTCTTAATTTAGAAAATAAAGTTGTCGTTAACTCGTTTCTAAAGGGCTTTGATAGCATATGAAGAAAAAAAGCTGAAAAGGGGAAAAATTAAAATTTGCTTCCTAGAAGCAAGTACACAAAACCCAAATTTAAAAGTGAATTGTGTCTTAAAAGTATACTTACTTCTATTCTCCGCTTCTTTGGCTCGGAATCAATACCAACATTTTTAAAGTAAAGACAAAATCTTTGGAACCGGGCATGCCTTTTTTCCGTGTAAGAATACATTTAAGAACTAATTCTCTTTTAAATTTGAGTTTTACGTACTTAGTTCCTAGGAAAGAAATTTTAATGTATTAGTTTTCAGCTGTTTTCTTCATGTGCTATCAAAATCATTTGAAAATGTGTTAATAACAACTTAAATTTACAAATTCAAACTCGCTTTCAAGCAGAAATAATCCTAAATTTATCAAGTAAAAAACGTCTTTAAAATAAAGTGTTGAAATTCATCTCTTATTTTTGAATGCTTTTTTGCTTTGTATTCAAGACACAAAAAGTAAGCAAATTTAAAGATGATTTCATAAAGTTTGAAGAACTTTTCAGAAGTATTTAAGCAAAGTTAACCTTAGTGGAATAAAATTTTCGCTCATTTTTAACTGGTTGGCTGATAAGTCCCCGGTCTGATACATAGATGGCGTCGCTAGTATTAAATGCATATTATTTTTATATAGTACCAAACTTCAAATGATTCGTGACGTCTGTACACAGAAAAAAATATTTCCAATTAAAAAGTTAATTGAAGTTGAAAAAGTTTTCAATTAATAAATTAATTGATACAATTAACTTTTTAATCATGATAGAAACATTAAGTTAATTAAGCCAATGATTGAAAATTTAAAATTTTTAATTAAAAAATTAATTGATACAATTAACTTGTTAATCAAATTCGGAAAACTAATTCAGTTAAAAAAGTGCTGATTTTTTTTTAATTTTTAATTAAAAATGTGTTTCAAACAATCATTTGTTAATCCAAATAAAAACTCTAACCCCCATTTTCATAAAGCTCCGTTAGTGTTCCGTTAACTAACCAGCTTTTAAACCGTATTATGGACGAAGCTGTCATCTTGCATATATATTCCATATGGCAGTTATGAACTTAACTGACGAAAATTTTTCAGTTAAAGTTAACTGGAGAGAAGATATTTGCAATTTACTTTCTGTTAACTGGCAGTTAAAGCCTAACGGAGCTACATGAAAATGGCCGTAAGTCAATTCAGAAAGTAATTAAAAATAGTTACCTTTTTTAATTAATAAAATAATTGAGTTTTGCAATCAACATCAATTAAATTTTTAATTGAATCAATTAAAAAATTAATTGAAATTTGCTGAAAAATCAATTAATTCTTTAATCAAGAATTTTTTCTATGCCCAATTAAAACTGTGATTGATACTATCATTTTCATGATTGAAGACAATTCAATTAAAATTGGATCAATTAATTTGGTGATTGAATCAGAAAAATTTTTTTTTGTGTGTAAGTTTGTGAGATAGAGCGTCTTTTGTGAAGCAACTTTTGTTATTGTGAAAAAAAATGGAAAAAAGGAATTTCGTGTTTTGATAAAATACTGTTTTCTGTAGGGAAAAAATAGGGTGGAAACAAAAACTTGGCTTGATAATGAGTTTCCAGACTCTGCCCCAGGAAAATCAACAATAATTGATTGCTATGCAAAATTCAAGCGTGGTGAAATGAGCACGGAGGACAGTGAACGCAGTGGACGCCCGAAAGAGGTGGTTACCGACGAAAACATCAAAAAATCCACAAAATGATTTTGAATGACCGTAAAATGAAATTGATCGAGATAGCAGAGGCCTTAAAGATATCAAAGGAACGCGTTGGTCATATCATTCATTAATATTTGGATATGCGTAAGCTCTGTGCAAAATGGGTGCCGCGAGAGCTCACATTTGACCAAAAACAACAACGTCTTGATGATTCTGAGCGGTGTTTGCAGCTGTTAACTCGTGATACACCCGAGTTTTTCCGTCGATATGTGACAATGGATGAAACATGGCTCCATCACTACACTCCTGAGTACATTCGACAGTCGGCTGAGTGGACAGCGACCGGTGAACCGTCTCCGAAGCGTGGAAAGACTCAAAAGTCCGATGGCAAAGTAATGGCCTCTGTTTTTTGGGATGCGCATGGAATAATTTTTATCGATTGTCTTGAGAAGGGAAAACCCGTCAATAGTGACTATTATATGGCGTTATTGGAGCGTTTGAAGGTCGAAATCGCGGCAAAACGGCCCCATATGAAGAAGAAAAAAGTGTTGTTCCACCAAGACAACGCACCGTGCCACAAGTCATTGAGAACGATGGCAAAAATTCATGAATTGGGCTTTGAATTGCTTCCCCACCCAGCGTATTCTCCAGATCTGGCCCCAGTGACTTCTTCCTGTTCTCAGACTGGCTGCAATGCAGAAGTTATCGCCGAAACTGAGGCCTATTTTGAGGCAAAACCGAAGGAGTACTACCAAAATCGTATCAAAAAATTGGATGGTCGTTATAATCGTTGTATCGCTCTTGAGGGGAACTATGTTGAATAATAAAAACGATTTTTGACAAAAAAAATGTGTTTTTCTGTGTTAGACCGGAGACTTATCAGCCAACCTGTTAGATAGCCAGCTTTAAGTCGAATCAGTATGAGGACAAAACGACTTCATTAAAAATTTTAACAAATTTTAGATAAGAAAAAATACTTTTTTTATATCTGTGCAATCGTCTTCTATTGTAAGCAAATTTCGCATTCGTATTTTAAGGAAATTTTTGACCTCATAACAATATTCCACCACCTGTGGTGTCATAAAGATCTGAATACTCTAAGCAAGGTTGACATATCGGGCTGCCACTATACACTAAAAAAAACAGTGAACCAACCAGGAAGAAAACTTTTGGTTCATGTTAGAAAATTTTGAATACTTTTTGAAAATTTTAACTAAACAGTATTACAAACGCTGACATCACGCCGATATCACGAAAATAAATAAATATTTTTCGACAGAAAATTTATTAGACATAATTATTTTTTTTTCACTTGTTAAAAAAAATTTTGTAGTTTGAAGGAAAAAATTGGAGTTCAAAAATGCAAGAATGTCTTTAGTGACATACGAAGTTCATGATGGACGCATTTTTGGTAAAATTTACAAATTTAAAGAAATAATGAACTATTTTGTGAGAAAGACGAATTTAGTAAATTTTTTTGTTTAATTTGTTTATAATTTTTTCCCGTGTTATAGTTAATTTATCTAACGTACGCATAAAATATTAGAGTAAAGGCAACATTCTCCAAACATAATAATTCAGTGAACTAAAATAAAGTTAAATTGGCTTTAGTGAAATAGAGAGTTCACTTCTTTTGAGTGTATCTAATATAACCCTCGTAATTACTGAGGTGACATGTATACCTCTAATTTTTAGAAATTTTTGTCAAATATTTTTTTATTTTAATTTATTTTCTATAAATGTGAGTTAAATAAAAAGATATAGAAAATTAAAAGGTAAAATTTTTACTGCGAAATCTCAAAATGTGTCACACTAAAAAAACAGGAAACCCACCCAAAAAAAAATAGTTAATTTCAGAAAAAATATATAAATTTTAGAAAATTTTACCTAAATTATACGCAGATACCACGCCGATTTCACAAAAATAAGTAAAAAATTTTAACCAAATTCAATAAAATTTATTAGAAAATATTATTATTTTTCACTTAACAAAGAAATTTTTGTAGTTTGAAGGAAAACATTGGAGTTCAAAAATTTGCAAAAATGTCTTTAGTGTTATATAAAGTTCACAACCTCAAAAAAAGATCGCCACTGTAACATATAATCCCAAAAATTCTCTGCTTCAAGCGTATATATTTTCAGAATTTGTTCAAACAATAAAATATTTGTATTGTGCAAACATACTATGTTTCAGGCCCCAAATAGTTAATTCCAGTTTCTTAACATTTCAGCAACTTAGACAACCTTAATTGTTTAGGTTTCTGAAATTTTAGACTTTATAGGTATTGAATAGCGGAAGTGAGAAATTTTCCATAAATTAAAAAGTATCATCCGGTGGACTAATGTATCCACTGAAAATGTTTTTTTTTTTAACTGTACACTCATAGAAAAAATCATGCACGGCGTGCTCATTTCAAAACGATTCGTTCATGATAGTGAATCAACACACATATGGTGTCAAACTGTGAACGGGCGGTGTCAAGCTGACAACGATAAAATGACACCATGCGTTGTCAAAACAACAACCAGCGTTCATGATCTGAAAACGTTATGGTTACGACTTTATAAACAAAAGTAAAAAAAGATTTCCGCTTGCGTGACTTGAACCTGTGTTTTCTGCACCATACGCATTAACAGTCGTCTTAGCACATTGCACCAACGAAGGAGTTGCCATAATAACGTCTAACGATTATTTTAAGACTTTTCATAGCCAAAGAAAAGCGAATGCCGTTCATGAAATCGTGAACGCCCGTGGACGAAATTGTGAACATTCCCTTTTGATTTTTTGTGAACGTTTCCGTTTCATTTTGTCACCATCCGTTCACGACTATGGAACGTAATTTTTTCTATTAGTGTATAAGTTTTTAATCATTCAAAGGAAAATTAATGTTTTTAACCGTATACACGCAAAAAAATAATTCTTTCCTCCCAAACGAAATTTTAGACAAACAAAGTTCGTTTCTCATTTGCTTTTCGCTGTAAGGAAGTGTATTTGGAAGAAAAGTATATACTTTTTGTGATAAACGTTTATTCTTTTCCAGGATGTAAAAACAATTTCATATAGACTAACTCAAAAAACATTATTTTCTTGCTAATTGCATTTTCCCTCACATCTTTCTCACATCCACGAGGTTTTTTAGTTCTTAATACATTTTCCTGTAATACCAACAATGTAAAAGAAATTATACGATTTTATAAATTTTTAAATTTTTTTTTACCTTTCGCCTGGACGGAGAATCGAACCGCGGACCATGCACTTTGTAAGCCAACACACTAACCACTGAGCTATGTACCTGATATGGTCATCAATAGATAATTATCCATATAAGTTATATTTATATAGCATAGCTTGCGGCGTCCACGAACCGAATAAACAAAGTTTATTTCAGAGAAACAAACATTTAGTTTGGCACCGTGGAGCAGTGGTTGCTACGTCCGACTTGCATGCCAAGGGTCGTGGGTTAGATCCCTGCTTCGACCAAAGTTTTTTTTTTTACATATATTTCAGATATGTTCGGAAGATTCCGAAAAAATGTTCTACATTACATTGTACTATATTAAATTTTGAACTTTTGAAATGTGTCGTATTAAAGACCTAAAGAAAAGAACAGTGTTTGATATAAACGAAATGGACTAACACAGTCCAAATGTTTCAAAAATAACATGTTTTATTGAAAAAATAAAAATTTTGTAACAAACGAATTTGTTTGGTGATAAAAGTTTAAAATTTTCGAAGCAATTCAAAAAACTCTAACAAAAGAAAAACGTTTTCGATACACGTTTTCCAAACGTTTATTCCTCTGTTTTAGTTAGTTTAACTAACGTACGCCAAAAATTATTAAAGTCATGGAAAGTTTCTTAAAACGTAATAATTCCATGAACTAAAATAGAATTAAATCGGCTATAGTGAAATATAGGGTTCACTTTTTTTGAGTGTATAAAAGCAGATTAGAACGGTGATTGATATAAACGAAATTAAGTGTTTACAATAAAAAGTATCGAAAAAATAAAATTTTTGTAACAAACAAAAAAATCGTTTGGAAAACGAGTGTCGTAAACGTTGTTGTTTTTCGATAAGATCAAACCAAAATCTTATCGAAAAACAACAACGTTTACGACACTCGTTTTCCAAACGATTTTTTTTCTTTTCTTGTATTATCGTCCTTTTTATTAGTGTAGAAACAAATTGGAATTATTTCCCATCCGAAAGAGATTTTCTCACATAGAACACATTTATTTCCACAACACTCCATCTGATAAAAAAAAAAACATAATAATAAAATACTCATTATTGTGATTTATCTTTAACCAAACTGCAACATAAGGTGTAAATGTGTCAATAAATACATACTTCTTTTTTATTTTTGAGAAACTAAGACCATATTATTATCATTTCGTGGGTAATATTACTAGACTCGATTTCATAGGTGTGAATCTTTTACTTGTTTTTTTTTTTGAACGATGGATAGTGGCAAGATAGTTCACCATTCCTTTCATCCCAACCGAATGCTTTTGTTAGAAACCCCTAGACGATTCTTTAACATAATAATGCAATATTTGAAAGAAGATCTATAAGAAACAAAAAACAAATACTCCAGATATTAAATAACACACCAGGCGGGAAAGGTGTGATAGCTCACACTCCATTGTTAGGCATTCAGGTCAAATATGTTCGTATGATGCGAAAACAAAAATAAATTCAAAAGCGCATTTAACGATGTTTTCACGCATTTTGCACCGGAGGTGGTGGCATTCATTTTCGACACTAGAGAATCTTCCAAAAACAACAAATGAAGGGAAAATAATCCAGAAGACAAACCGTCAGGCGGATTCAATCCAAACAAACAAATGCAACAAACAAAATGGTATTGAAGAAATACGATTTTTTTCTTAATTTTTAATAAGTTTGCACAATATGTATGGCAAGGCTTAAATATAGACGTCCGGCAATACTCATATACTTTTGTGTTATTTTGTCCTAAATTTCGGATATTCCCCGCATTGTGGAACAACAAAGCTCATGAATAAGAAGCATCAGTAGATAGGCAAAAGGCGTAAATACCCATATTGTACGATTAAACGAATGATGTGCAATCGTCCAAACGCCCCGACAGACATTTAATACACGGTAGATATGTATGGACAGACACAGATGCTCAAGCCAAGAGATCAAAAGCCACATGTGATACCTGGTACTGTAAATTCCCCCAACAATGAAATAATTTACATAATATTTGCCTTTACGCATGCGCATTCGCTCACATCTTCGAGTATTCATTCAACCTCTCTCAGTCAGTCACTCACTCACTCACAATCGTCTTAGTTCGTACTTATGACGTTTGACTCGCCTCCATACAATTGTGGGACCCCCTCCCCACCGCCAAAAGGGTTGTGGAAAGCCACATTGCATTGTTGTGATTGTGCAATATTTCGATTGCTCCCATGTCCCAAAAAAGTTTTTGAACTTGTCTTGAACTTTGGATAAGTGGTCTGTCGGTCTGGGACGTCTGTCTGAAATGTTGTAGCTCTTACTTGAAAACCTATTGCCTTGGTACGCTTTTATTACGTGGTGTCTTATAATTGTTAATTGTCTGTCATTGACTACATGGAAGTGTTGCCAGATCAAAAGCAAGAAGGTTCGAAAAGTGGACTTTTCGATTTTTTTCAAAATTCACTCAAAAATTCTACTTGGTTTTATGAAATGTTGATACACAGAAAAAATTTCCGTAGTTAAACTGACACTAAATTTAATTTTATTTTATTGGAAAAAAATTATTTGCTAGTAGTCACATTTTATTATTTTTTCGAAATTTTCCAAAGTTTAATGAAATTTTACTTTTTTAGGTATGTCTCAAAAATTTTATGAACTAAGCGTGGGTTCAATGACCGTATACATAAGTTCAATATGAACTAAAGCAAAAGAAGATTTTCGTACGATTCCCAAAAATAGTAAGAATGAACTACTGTATGGTTCAATTGGTCATGGTTTGGCGCCAATGATTATCTTCTTTACTTTTAGTTAATGTTTTCTTCTATAAGAGGATGTAATTTCGTGAACTGCAGTTAAATAGTACAACAGTGCATTAAATTTTCCCGGTTTTAACAACGCTTTGTGGAAATCTCTAAATGTGGGGTAAAATTTAGTTCAATTTTCGTGGGAGGTAGTTCATTCTTCCTATAAAACAGTTTACTTTTTTTTTTCAGTGTAACACTGTGACGCAAAATTCAAGTTTTTGACTCCAAAAAATTAAAATCACTTATCCCAGCCGAAAGTACTCGATGGAAAGAGAAAAGTAATTTCTGGATTTTGCTAGATTGGTTGCCGTTCGTTTTTTATGAGCCTCTAAAGTTTCTTCATTCAATTCGATTTTAGACATTTTTTTCGCAATTTTTGCATGGCCATATCTCGAAAAATTCGGGGATTTTTTTGCAGTCTTACGAAACAATAAAATAAATGCGTATTTGTCAAAATCGTTGTTGTTATTGTTAACAGTTAATATTAATCAAATTTGTATGGCAAAATCCGTATCAAGGTGTGATCATATGAAATTGGTATTAACTAGTTGCTCACAATTTTATAGGCTATATTTCTTCCGTTGATTGTTTGCTAAAATGTTCAATGGTTCAAGAGCTGTAGTCGAAATACGAAAAATATCGGTGATAAAAGTGGTGACGACATTTTTGCGATTTGGAGCATGAAGATGAAATCTTCCGACTAAATATATTCAGCACATTTGTTGGTCGAGTCAAGAGCTACAACTTTGCTGAAAATCGCAAAAAAAATCTCAGCATTTTTATACCCTGCGCCACACTGTGGCACAGGGTATTATAAGTTAGTGCATATGTTTGTAACACCCAGAAGGAGACGAGATAGACATATGGTGTCTTTGGCAATAATGCTCAGTGTGGGCTCCTGAGTCGATATAACCATGTCCGTCTGTCCGTCCGTCCGTCTGTCTGTGAAAACATTTTTGTGATCAAAGTCTAGGTCGCAATTTAAGTCCAATCGCCTTCAAATTTGACACATCTTCCTAATTTGGGTCAGAATAGAACCCTATTGATTTTAGAAGAAATCGGTTCAGATTTAGATATAGCTCCCATATATATCTTTCGCCCAATATGCACTAATATGGACCCAGCAGCCAGAGTTTTATACCGATTTGCTTGACAAACATAACACTTAGTCGTATAGTCAAGTGAAGTCAAGATTTGATTGAAATCGGTTCAGATTTAGATATAGCTCCCATATATATGTTTTTCTGATTTCGACAAAAATGGTCAAAATACCAACATTTTCCTTTTAAAATCGCCACTGCTTAGTCGAAAAGTTGTAAAAATTACTCTAATTTTCCTAAACTTCTAATACATATATATCGAGCGATAAATCATAAATAAAGTTTTGCGAAGTTTCCTTAAAATTGCTTCAGATTTAATTGTTTCCATATTTTTTTTTACTAAAATTGTGTTCCACCCTAGTGCATTAGCCAACTTATATTTTGAGTCTATAGATTTTGTAAAAGTCTATCAAATTCTGTACAAATCGACTGATATTTAAATGTATGTATTTGGGATAAACCTTTATATATAGCACCCAACACATTTGACGGATGTGGTATGGTATCGAAAATTTAGATCTACAAAGTGGTGCATGGTATAATATAGTCGGCCCCGCCCGACTTTAGACTTTCCTTACTTGTTGGATATATGGCCATGCGAAAATTGCTAAAAAGTGCTAAAAATCGAATTTAGCGATACAACTTTAGAGGCTCATAAAAAACGAACCACAAAATCCAGAAATTACTTTTCTCCTTTCATCGAGTACTTTCGGCTGGGTTTAGTGAATTTTTGTGTTGCACTGTGTAATTGAAATTACAGATTTTTTTTTTTGGTCTAATATGAATTATTATGCAATATAAATTTTAGGATACCCAAATACATAATATTAGGGATAAATTTCTTTAAAATAATGACATTTTGAAAATTTGAATTTGTATTTGTATTAAAGATATAGACGCTCCAAATAAAGGATTAAACTTATTTTGAGGAATTTGTATTAACACATTTTTGTACTTTACAGTATTTGTGAATAGCTTTATTAATATATCGCAGAGAGTGGAAATTCGATAAATGAGATCTGTACCATAATTTTAATTTATTAGAGCACATACACCCTCACAAAAAATCGCTTCTGTAACATATACTCCCAAACATATTTTGCTTCAAGCATATACATTTTTGGGTATTGCCCACACATTTATATGTTTGATCTCTACCAATATATAATATGTTTGAAAGCATATTGGTCTAAACAATATATGTTTGGGTAGTCTAAGTTCCAAACATTTTGTATTTTTGCATCCAAATTCAATAATGTTATCTTCCAAAAAACAATATGTTATTATGTGACCATATAATATGTTTGGAAGCATTTTGCACCCAAAAATATTATATGCTTAAAAAAAATTCTCCCAAACAATATTGTGCTCAAAATTTTATTTATTTATTTATATATTTACAATCATAATGAATTATGAAAATAAACAGGTAATATAGGTGCTAACAACATAGGTTTTCGACCTTAATGCTCAAAATTTTGTTTCTGACCAATTGTATATTCCCCGACATCTTTCTCACTTCCACGAGATTTTTTAGTTCTTAGCACCTTTTTCTGTAATACAAACATTGTAGAAGAAATTATTCAATTTTATGATTTTTTATTTTATTTTAATTTTACCTTTTGCCGGACGGGGATTCGAACAGCGGACCACACAGTTTGTAAGGATCAAAGAAGTAGCTGATCAATTGCCCAAGGAAAAATAAAATGTTAATTTTGTAATAACAAGCAACAACCACCAACTTAATTCAATATCGCTCCCTGTTAAATAGCGCTCCAAGCTACTAAACACATATATGTTTATAGGCTATTTCTAAATTAATATATGTTTGCATTCAAGCATATTATATTTACAAACATTTTATGTCCCAAACATAATATGTTCTAACATATTAACATATATGTCCCAAACATGTTATGCTAGTTTATGAACATTATATGCTTGCACTCAAAAATATTGTGTTTAAAAATTTGTGTTCCAAACATATAATGTTTATAGCCAAACATATGAAAAACAGTCTTTTTCAACCGTGTAGGCTCTATCTACCTACACTAAAAAAAGTGAACTCTCTATTTCACTAAAGCCAATTTAACTTTATTTTAGTTCATGGAATTATTATGTTTGGAGAAAGTTTCCTTTACTCTAATAATTTTTTGTGTACGTTAGTTCAATTAACTAAAACCGAGTAAAAAATATACTCATATGAAGCATAAAGATTAACTAAATTCGTTTCTTCCACAAAATAGTTCAGAATTTCTTTAAATTTGTAAATTTTACCAAAAATGCGTCCATCATGAACTTCCTATGTCACTAAAGACATTCTTGCAATTTTGAACTCCAAGGGTTTCCTTCAAAA
The DNA here is from genome assembly GCF_050003625.1 of Haematobia irritans. Lineage (NCBI taxonomy): Eukaryota > Metazoa > Arthropoda > Insecta > Diptera > Muscidae > Haematobia > Haematobia irritans. The sequence continues at coordinate 67,540,341 of NC_134399.1, read as the reverse complement.
TACAAAATTTTCTTTAACAAGTGAAAAAACTTAGTTATGTCTAATAAATTTTCTTGAATTTGTCAAAAAATATTTACTTATTTTTATGACATCGGCGTGATGCCGACGTTTGTAAAACTGTTTAGTTAACATTTTCTACAAATATCCAAAATTTTCTAAAATTAACCGAAAGTTTTCTTCCTGGTGAGTTCACTGTTTTTAAAGTGTATCCATCTATCTACCTTTAAATCTATAGATTTATAGATTTTTGACTCAGAAGCAATACCAATGTCCTTAAGAGAATGTCAAAAGTTTTGAATCCAAGTAAATTTGTTTTGAGTGCAGATGAATTTATTTTCGTAAATTCAAAAAAAAGTCTAAAGTCGGGCGGGGCCGACTAAGGTTTATCCCAAATACATACATTTAAATATCACTCGATTTGGACAGAATTTGATAGACTTTTGCAAAATCTATAGACTCAAAATTTAAGTTGGTTAATGCACTAGGGTGGAACACAATTTTAGTAAAAAAAAAATATGGAAACATTTAAATCTGAAGCAATTTTAAGGAAACTTCGCAAAACTTTATTTATGATTTATCGCTCGATATATATGTATTAGAAGTTTTAGGAAAATTAGAGTAATTTTTACAACTTTTCGACTAAACAGTGGCGATTTTACAAGGAAAATGTTGGTATTTTGACCATTTTTGTCGAAATCAGAAAAACATATATATGGGAGCTATTCTAAATCTGAACCGATTTCAATCAAATTTGGCACACATGATTATATTACTAATTGTACTCCTAGTGCAAAATTTCAACCAAATTGGGCCAAAACTCTGGCTTCTGGGGCCATATAAGTCCATATCGGGCGAAAAATATATATGGAAGCTATATCTAAGTCTGACCCGATTTCAATCAAATTTGGCACACATGACTATACTACCAATTGTACTCCTTGTGCAAAATTTCCAGCTCATCGGGATAAAACTCTGGCTTCTGGGTCCATATAAGTGCATATCGGGCGAAGATATATGGGAGCTATATCTAATCTGAATCGATTTCAACCAAATTTGGCATGCATAGCAACAATGCTAAATCTACTCCCTTTGCAAAATTTCAACCAAATTGGGCCAAAACTCTGGCGTTTAGGACCATATTAGTCCATATCGGGCGAAAGATATATATGGGAGCTATATCTAAACCTGAACCGATTTCAATCAAATTTTGCACACTTGACTATACTACTAATTGTACTCCTAGTGCAAAATTTCAACCAAATTCGGCAAAAATCTGGCTTCTGAGGCCATATAAGTCCATATCGGGCGAAAGATATATATGGGAGTTATATCTAAATCCGAACCGATTTCAATAAAATTTTGCACACTTGACTATACGACTAAGTGTTATGTTTGTCAAGCAAATCGGTATAAAACTCTGGCTGCTGGGTCCATATTAGTGCATATCGGGCGAAAGATATATATGGGAGCTATATCTAAATCTGAACCGATTTCTTCCAAATCAATAGGGTTCTATTCTGACCCAAATTAGGAACATGTGGAACAAATTTGAAGGCGATTGGACTTAAATTGCGACCTAGACTTTGATCACAAAAATGTGTTCACAGACAGACGGACATGGTTATATCGACTCAGGGACCCACCCTGAGCATTATTGCCAAAGACACCATGTGTCTATCTCGTCTCCTTCTGGGTGTTACAAACATATGCACTAACTTATAATACCCTGTTCCACAGCAGTGCTGCCGCTACTACTTCAATCGAAGTATTTTGCTTCATTTTCACAAAATTTACTTCGTCACTCCTCCTTTCAAAAATCTGCTTCACTTTTTGTTCTGCTTCAAATTTTTAAATTTTTCCCCATATTACCTAATTGTTTTTCCTATTCCTTTAATTACGATGAACATAGCGGTTTTAATCATTGAATTATTAACCGATGTGGACCAATTTTTGCATAGTTGTTAGAGACCATATACTTACACCATGTACCAAATTTCAGCCAGATCGGATGAAATTTGGTTCTCTTAGAGGCTCCGCAAGCCAAATCGGGGGATCAGTTAATATGGGGCCTATATATAATTATGGACCGATGTGGACCAATTTTTGCATGGTTGTTAGAGATCATATGCTGAAGCCATGTACCAAATTTCAGCTGGATCGGATGAAATTTGCTTCTCTTAGAGTCCCCGCAAGCCAAATTTGGGGATCCGTTTATATGTGGGCTATACGTAAAAGTGGACAGATATGGCCCATTTGCAATACCATCCGACCTACATCAATAACAACTACTTGTGCCAAGTTCCAAGTCGATAGCTTCTTTCGTTCGGAAGTTAGCGTTTTTCAACAGACGGACGGAAAGACGGACAGACGGACAGACGGACATGCTCAGATAGACTCAGAATTTCACCACGACCCAGAATATATATACTTTATGGGGTCTTAGAGCAATGTTTCGATGTGTTACAAACGGAATGACAAAGTTAATATACCCCCCATCCTATGGTGGAGGGTATAATAAAATGAATTCTATTGTTTGTTTTCAAAAATGTTACTTCAATTTTATTCAATCTACTCCACTTTTTTCCAAAATCTACTTCACTCAATTTGTCACTAGCGGCAGCACTGTTCCACAGTGTGGCGCAGGATATAATTAGATTTCTCAAAGAACAAACATTTTAATAATTTCGAAAAAATTAAATTAGGATTATAATATTCAAAAATTTCAGGACATTTTTATTTCAACTAAAAAAGGGGGTGCTAATGCCAACTGAACTTTATTTTAGTTCATGAAGATTAGTTGATTTTAGTTAAATTTTGTCAAATGTGTGCAACTGTTCCTTATTTGAATAAATTTTTGCTATCTTTAATGACGTGATGTAAACATAAGAAGAAAAAGTTATATACCAATATGGTACACAATATTCCTAAAAAATAAAATAGTTCATATTTTCCTAAAATGGGAGAAGTTTGCTTAAATTGAGTTCATAAGTCTCTCAAATGAGTAAATTTTACTAAAATTGTACCTGTCTTGAACGTCTATAGCGCTAAAGTCATTTTAACAATTTTTGAATCAATTTTTTTCTTCAACATAGGAAATTTTCTTAAACAACAGAAAAAATATTAATTTTAATAAATTTTCTTCAATTTGATAAGAAAGTATTAACTTATTTGTAACTTGTTGCAATTAGAAAGCTAGTTTAGTTAAAATTTTCTAAAATAATAAATTTTCTTTCATAGTGGGTTCACTTATTTTTGGGTGTAGTTACAAGATCATTTTCTCCATACCTCCAAATATTTACAATATGGCATCACTCTCAACAGCGGGAATTATGCCGGATTAATTAAAAGTGTTTAAGTACTCTTAAATGTTCATTTCCTTAACGAATCAACTTGTGTTAAATGTGAAATATGAAATGTGTATTCATAATTAATTTACTAAATAAACTTCTTTTTGTGAAATTTACTTCTTAATTCCAACTTCCAGAGACAAATGAGCTTTAGTTTTTTTCTACAAAATGGAAGAATAGTGAGACTGAAGCTGGGAAAAAGAGGGGAGATGTAACATGAAATAATTCTTATTTCCAAGAAAAGTAAAATTAAAAAAAGACAACATTGCATGTGACTGGTACATCTTACACGTAAATACGATTTTGTTGGGAGACAGGCATGTAAATATATAATTTCACATGTATGTACGTGTGTATGCACGTTCAAATTTTTATTGACGCGTACATATGGATGGATGGGTAAATACTCAATCCGATGACATGGATAAACCACAACGCATTGTGCCGCACCGCCATGGAACACATGGAGGTTTACTGACCTTGGCATTTTTCGGGTTTTTTAGTTTTACATATTTTTCATTTTCTTGATTTGGCTTGTTTGTTTACATTTCTTATTTTTATTGGGGTGCTTGCTGTGTTCACCGTTCGCCCAGAGATAAACAAACACTTCAGAATAAAAACAACAAATATACAAATATGTACCGTAAAAAAATGTAAAGAAGAAGAAGAAGACATTGACGACGAAGATCTACTGAAGTGTAAAAAAGGCACACATAGCATATTCGTATATGATGTGTGTGCGTGTTCACCAAATATTCTCCATTGAAGTTGAAGGGAGCAAACAAAACGCACATGCACACACGAGTGAGAATCGATTTGATTGACTTCTTGTCTCTTGCCCTCTTTTCCATGAGTAGTTGTTATTGTTTCATAATTATATACATTCTTGATCGCCTCTTGATTTTCCGTCGTTAGTTATTTTTTGTTCGTTTTTTTTTTGTGTATTTAGTTAGTCGATCGTTTCTATTTTTATAAATAGCGACTATGCTGCTATATTGATTGAGTTCTCGCTTGAACTCCCACTCTATAAATGGTATCTGATATATTTAGTATTCTCTCAGGCTCCGCCAAAGAGGAAACGGAAATGTTTAAAACTCATCATTATGGCAATTTTATGTTTCTTATATATGTAGTTGTGTAAGTAAGAATTACATCATTATTTCGTCTCATAAAATTTTCTCACACTGGCGCCATTTTTGGGAAATAAGCGAAGACTTGGTAGCATGTGTGTATTTATGTGTTCACGTGTCTAGGGAATTCGGACTGAGTTCAAGGCAGTTCATGTCTCCTTAAAATTATGCACAAATTATTTGAATACTTGTAATTGTTTTTCAAGACAATCTATGAAATAAATAGAATTTACAAAGATATGTTTTTTCTTTTGGTTGTGAATACATAGGTGTGGATATTGAATACTTGCTATGGATAAAAAAAATAAAAAAACCAACTTCTTATTAATTGAAATTTATCGTAACATTTATATGATGACTGGTATGTAATGCAACAAAATAAAAATTGTCGGAAATAACATAAAATTTTAGATTTGTTCGAATTGGCTACCTTTGGCACGAATTATGGCCTTTAAAAAGGCCGACAAAGACATCACTTGCTCCAAGAAACTGGCTCTGCGGCATTTTGACCCATTCCGGGAGATGCGCCGTCTTGATATAATCGACACATTGGCATTTTTTAATTTGTATACCCTTCACCACTACTGTTGTACAGGGTGTAATAAGTTTGTGCATATGTTTGTAGCGACAAGAAGGAGCAGTCTGGGAAGCTCGAATCTCAAGCTTTAATTTATGGTATAATAAATGTTATCTACACTGAAAAAAAAGCATGCCCGGTTCCAAAGATTTTGTCTTTACTTTAAAAATTTTGGTATTGATTCCGAGCCAAAGAAGCGGAGAATACAAGTAAGGATACTTTTAAGACATAATTCTCTTTTAAATTTGGGTTTTGTGTACTTGCTTCTAGGAAGCAAATTTTAATTTTCCGCTTTTTCGGCTTTTTCTTCATATACCAACAAAGTCCTTTAAAAACGAGTTAAAGACAACTTTATTTTCCAAATTAAGACTCGACTTCCAGTTGAAATTATGGTATGCTTTAAGTAAAAAACGTCTTTAAAATAAAGTGTTTAAAAACATGTCCTATATTTGAACGATTTTTTGCTTTGTAGTCAAGATGCAAAAAGACAACAAATTTAAAGACAATTTCATTAAATTTGAAGAATTTTTCTGAATTAATAAAGTCAAGTTGATATTAGCCCAAAATTTTTTTCTTTCTTGTTATGATACCCATTTTTAAGTGAAATCACTTAATTATAAGGACAATACGACTTCATTGAAAAGTTTATCGGCTTCTGGACAAGGAAAAAAACTTTATATTAGAGAAATGCGTCTTCTATTCTAAGCTAAATTTGCATTTGTATTTTAAAGACATAAAATCTTTGACCTCACGACAATATTTTTTTCATATATTCATATTTTCCATATCGTTTCACAATTTATTACAAATTACTGTACAACTTTTTTTATTGACTGTAAGTACACCTGGTTTGGGGAAATACAGTAGAATATTTCATAATTTATACGCATTGTCAATGGGAGTTTAATATCTCACGATCCATAATTGATCAGTTATCCTGGCGAAATATGGCAAATATTCACTGCTAAGTAACAAACATTTATACAAATGCCTCAAATTGTCCTATTCCTCTAATACATATATATCGCCCAATAAATTATAAATGTACTTTTGTCAAATTATATAAAAATGGCTTAAGGGTAATCATTCCTACATTTTTTTTGGTAACATTGTGTTTCGTCCCAGGGCGATTGCCGATTTAAATTTCAATTGTAGAAGTTTTTAGAAGTATAAACAATTTTGTCCAAATCGCTTCAGTGTTAAATACATGTATATCCCAATTTAGATCTTCATAAAGCTCCCAATAAATTTGATGGATTTGGCATGGTACCAGATCCCCAGACTTTGGACTTTATTTACTTTCTTTTTTTTAATGCCCCAGGCGCAAACGTCCAACGAATTGAAATCTGGAGATTTTGGTGGACATTGTGCGATAGAAATGAAGCAAGAAACCCCGTTTTTAGGACATTCTTGATTGACACGGCTGAATGCGACGGTAATGAGTCCGGTTGTAATATCCATGGTCTGCGACCGAAATGTTTCTCTGTCCAGAGCTTCTATTCTGTCTTTAGTATATTTTTCCCGATAAACCAAATGAGACAAAAAATAGGTACTATTTATAGAATTTTGATAATATATTTTGTTAATGTTTACCGAAAACCATTAACATCTTGGTTCGAAAAAATATTTGAGAACAAAAAATCGTTTATCCACCCAGGTACTCCAGTTACATATGGGTGGTGTCTTGTTTACTTTTTAATTAGTAAATTAAATACCTAATTTAGCTCACAAACAATTGAGGAAGACCATGAGATAGTTGGCTGCATGGTATTTGCACTCACATTACCAATGTTCATCATTTCCTACGAATTCAAATTCAAATCTCCCACATCCGTATATGCAATGTACTTTCTCTCTCTCATAAGTATGAACATCCGTTTGTCAGTTACAAATCTCAGTGTTTTTAGGAGAACGTGTGTATTTGTCAAGTATGGTGGAGGTGTTAAAAATGGTCCCTTTGCATTAAGTTGTACTTGTATCTATTTTACGACATGAGATTGTTGTCAGTTGTCGTTAAATTTGATAGACAGGCAACCAGAGGACAGTCCAAACCAAAGAATGGACGGACACACTAACAACAAACGATCATAAAACAAACAATGATTCTCATTATGTTGACACTGAATAAAATGCAGTTCTTTTTTTGTGTTTGTGCTGAGTCTGTTAAGATTGCCCCTTGCTTACTGAACTTCTTGAGGAAAAAAAAACAATTTCACAGACTGAACCATCCTATCCTATCCATCAAATAATTCTCATCTTTAATGATGATATTTTTAGTTTAGGTTTTTGTATTTTTTTAATATATAGAGATACGCATAGGCAAAAGTTCACTCGCATGTGAATTACAAAACTATATTAAGGTGGATCACTAAGAGTATCTGTCAATGAATTTGTGGCTTTGTGAACATAAAATTATTAATGAATTCTGAGGGTCCTTCTAGGAATCTCCATTGCCCGTAGTATACCCTCAGAAAAAATAGGGAATCCTATATGGCACTAAAGCAAATTTAATTATATTTTAGTTCATAAAATTATTATGTTTTGAGAAGATTTTTTACTGTTTGATAGATTTGTAGAATTTTTTATGTTTTGGCCGATTTTGCATAATATTCCTCTCCATCTAACAGGTACAAAATTTACTATAGAAATAACATTTTGACAACATTTTCTATAGAAATAAATTGTTGACAAAATTTTCTATATGCTAGAAAGAAAACTTTGACAACATTTTCTATAGAAAGAAATTTTTCATAAAATTTTAAAAAGAAAGAAAATTTTCACAAAATGTTCTTTGGAAAGAAAATTTTGACAAAATTTTCTATAGAAATAAAATATTCACGGCTATTTATCTCGTACCATTGCTCAATGTTACAGGAAGTGTTGCATCGCAACAGAAAATATCCGAAAAGTGAAGGCCAGATTTGATCGAAATATATGCCGCAGTTGTAGAAAACTTGATCGTGAGCTGAACATATCTCGACAACGAATGCAATACATATTGAAAGTAATGAGTTAGTCCATGGACTAACTTCATAGAAGTTCCAAAAAGTGCAAGACCTCATCGGTGCACAAAAACGTTGGATTGGAAAAAGCCAAAGAGTTGCTTCGTTTGCATGAAAATGACCAGTTACCGAATTTTGTTTTCTACGATTATAAGCCATTTCGAATTGAGCAGTTTGTGAACAAACAAAATGATCAGATTCTAGATTTATGACAACCAATTTTATTTGAGTTTTAGATAAATCATAAACATATCGTGTATATGATGCAATAACACCTTGATTTGAAATCTTAAATCTGTAGATTTTTCCCGCCATTATTTAAATGAATACGATGAGTAAAATCCGGAAATTTTACTCTCAGTTTCAAGCAATTTTCATGATTATTGTCTAAAATTTCATTCCGGAGGAAAATATTTTTTTTTTGAGTGTACCCTCAAGAAGAGAAATCGGCTATATCGGACCGGTAAAAATAAATGCGATACAGAGTTTTGAGGGTCTAAAATTCCAGTATATTTACATTTTTGTGCAAATCGGATAAAAGCTACGATTTCTAGAAGCCCAAGAAGTTAAATCTGCAGATCGGTCTATGTGGATCGGTCTATGTGTGGCTATACTAAAACATGGATCAATACTCACCACCTCTTAATGTTCCCCAAATACCTCTAGAATTCCAATTTCAGACGAATTGGGTGAAAACTACGAATTATAGAAGCCAAAGAAGTAAAGTCGGGAGATCAGTTTGTATAGGGGCTCTACCATAATATGGACCGATACGGAACATTTTCGACACACCTCTTTATGGTCCTAAAATAACTCTAGATTTCTAATTTCCGGCAAAATGGATAAAAACTACGGATTCTAGAAGCCCCAGAAATAAAGTCGGGAAATAGGTCTATATGGGGTCTATACCAAAACATGGACCGATAGGCACCATTCTCTAGATTTTCAATTTCAAGCACATCGGCTTGAAAATATAGTATCTAGACGCCCAAGAAGCAAAATCGGGAGATCGGTCTATATGGGTGTTATACCAAAAAATTGACCGATACACCTAAATTTCGGCACACCTATTTGTGGTCCCCAAATACCTCTAGATTTCCAATTTCAGGCAAATCGGGTAATAAATACAATACTTCTAGATTTTCAATTTCAAGCAAATCGGATAGAAAATACGCCCAAGAAGCAAAATCGGGAGATCGGTCTATATGGGGGCTATACCAAAACATGGACCGATGGGCACCATTTTCGTCACACCTTTTTATGGTCCTCTAGTACCTCTAGATTTTCAATTTCAGGAAAATTGGATAAAAACTACGGTTTTTATAAGCCCAAGACCCCAAATCGGGGAGTCGGTTTATATGGAGACTATATCAAAACTTGGACCGATATAGCCCATCTTCGAACTTGACCTGCCTGCAAACAAAAAACGAATCTGTGTCACATTTCAGGACGATAGCGCCATTATTGAAGGCTGTAGCGTGATTACAACAGACAGACAGACGGACATCCTTATATCGTCTTAGAATTTCTCCCTGATCAAGAATATATATATACTTTATATGGTCGGAAATCGATATTTCGATGTGTTACACACGGAATGACAAACTTATTATACCCCCATCACCATTCTATATGGTGGAGGGTATAAAAATAATGCCTAAAGGCAGAATGTTTCTTTTTTTTTTGGAGAAAATAACATGGTTGCGGCAAACATGTTCACCATCTAAAAATAACATTTTGCTCTTAGAACATGTTTGGGGTTATGAAATTTCTTCTCTGGGTGTCGGCTGAACTCACTGAGTCCAGTGTTACCGTTGGAAATTTTGAATAAGTCGCAAAAAGGTCGTATATTCAAAAAAAGGTCGCACAAAAAAGTCACGTAATGATAAGAAAAAGTCGCTTGCATTTGTGAAGTCTTTTGATTACAAAAAAAGTTATATATTATTATATAATTATTATATTATATAAAAACTCAAAAACTATAAAGGAACAGTCCCTTTAACATAAAGAGATATTTTACCAACTTATTGTAACATGAAATCAAGCAAAACGTAAACTTGCAAGAGAGTAAAAATGGATTTTTTCTCTTTGCTAAAATTAGAAGAAATGTAGGCCATAGACCTTATAATACATAGATGATCCACTATTCTCTTTAAAAAAAATGTGTCAGTTCCAAAAATTAATTTTCTGACATTTCGTTTTGATTTTTTCGTAAAGAGTCAGTCCCAAACATTAATTTTCGTGCATTTGCTTTTGTGTTGTTCGTGAAGAGCAATGCTGCTCAAAATTAAATTTCGTATTTTCGCGGTTTTGGTCACAATTTTTTGTTCAAATATGAACTTTTAATATATTAATTTATTTATAAATCCTCTGTTGCATCATAAACGTTCTAATTTTGTGTAAAATTGGCAAACTACAAAAAGGAAAACGAAAGAGATTGTAAGGGTGCTCTTATTCTAGTGTTTGAAATGGTATGCAATAAAACAACGACTGAACAAACCGGAACAACGTGTAGGTTAGGTATCGTAGGTTAGGTGTCCATTGTATTACTATACGTGATTTTCTTCTCTCTTATTAATAACTGCTTCTATGGGTTGCTCAATGGCAAGTGAACTCCTTTTTATAGCCGAGTTCAAACGGCGTTTCACATTGCAGTAAAACCACTTAGAGAAGCTTTGAAACACTCAGTATCCACAGCCGAAACCCATTTTGCTGTTTGGTCGAAGCTGTGGTTGAATCCATGACCAAGGATTGTCATAATGGTTTCAGGCAAATTCTTGGACACAATCTCGGACGTGATGAGCTAGTCACTGAAATCTCTAGCGGAATGGGCTAGTGGTGGTGGATTAGGAGTAAATCCAAGGAAAACGGATTTGGTGCTCTTTACAAGGAAAAGGAGACTGGATGTATATAAAGATCCAGAATTTCAGGGTACGAGGTTGACACTCTCGAAATCAGCACGTTACCTGGGGATTGTCCTGGACTCGAAGCTAAATTGGCTCGAGAATGTAGCGGATCGTATGAAGAAGACCTATGCGGCATTATACGTGTGTCAGAAGCTTGTTGGGGAGCGGTGGGGAATGAAACCGCCCCTTTTCAACTGGCTGTGCACAGCTGTAATGGATGTCATGTCTGGTGGCCCATCACTAACCACCACAATCATATACTGAGATTGGGCAGGATAAATAGAACGGCCCTTATCTACATGACCGGGGCGATGAGGACAACGGCCACCGCCGCACTGGAGGTATTGATGGGGATATGTCCACTGGACCTGCATATTAGGAGGACCGCGGAGGTCAGACTGAAGGGCCTGGACTCTTTGGAGAGCACGAGCTGCAGACACACTGAACTGATAGTGTATGCCGGACGACATATGAGAACGGATTATATGGCGTCACGGCATATGTTTGAGAGCGACCTGGAATCAATTATCCCGAGCGTAGAGGACTGGGATGAAAATAGGATACACTTTGGGAATCTCAACATCTACACTGACGGCCCAAAAATGGCCGAGGGTTCAGGCAGCGGAATATACTGCAAGGAGTTGGAACATAAGGAGTCCTTTAAGTTGGACGAACAATGCAGCATTTTTCAGGCCGAGATATTTGCTATTGCAGAAGCTGCAGAACTTCTATCGATGAGGCCGTTATTTAGATGCGATATCAGCATTTTCATCGATAATCAGGCAGCTATAAAGCCGCTGTCGTAGAGAGCTTACGGTTCTCACTGAACAGCATAATGTAACTCTGTGCTGGGTACCTGGACATTATGGCATAGCTGGGAATGAAGAGGCAGATATACTGGCTAAGGAAGGCGCAGGTGGTACGGAAAACGTCATTTCGGACGTTTTTCCTCCGCTCTCTTTGTTTATTTACAGGATAAATAGCAAATATGAAGGTTTATGGAAGAGACGATGGGCTTCTTCAATTGGCTGTGAACAAACCAAACTGACATGGGACGACAATAATATTAGGAACTCTGAAGTCTTGATTTCATTGCAGAGAGAGGATGTGAGGTCTATGATAGGCATCATAACGGGACACAACACTATGGGAAAACACAGGGTAAGGATAGGTCTAGCGAATGATGATATTTGTAGGTGGTGTCTGGACCCCGAGGCTATGGAAGATTCTTTTCACTTCCTGTGCCAGTGTCCAGCACTATCTTTCAGAAGAAACAAGATACTGGGCTCTTATTTCTTTCAGACTATGACCGACTTGCGAGAATGCAGCCTGAGGAATATTCTCGTCTTCATCAAGGCTTCGGGGTGGAGGAACTAGGCGCGTCCGAAGGATACATTATCATACAATAGACTCATTCCGGCCGAAAGTAGACGGACACGAGGAGGAAGATGGAAAGAAGTTTGAGGAATCGCAATGGACCAACTATGGTCTAAGTGGACACAAATCCTCTAGTGTAATGTCCCGGCTGGGATTAGGATGCTGGTTCAATAAAAGGTCATCACAAAAATTACTTAGAGTTAGGACAGTGGGAGCCTTTGACGGACTAGCAATCAGTCGGGTGGGGGGTTCGGGTCCTGCTCCAAATAATCCATTTCCCATTACAAAAAAATTATTACTATAGACTCCCTGATTTATTTATGAAGATGAGCGTTACTATGGACAAGGCAATGAAAAACAACATAATTCAAAAATCCCCTCAAAACAAATATTCATTGCTACAATAATTTAGATGTATATAGTATCAATCTTTATTTCAAAATATCTCTTCTTTTGATGTTCTGGAAGAGCTGCCTCTATACCCACACCTACCGTCATTCTAAGTGGCATTTTATTTATCTTAGAAACCCCAAGTTTTTTTCCCACTTCGTTGGTTAGTTCAGCAAAAGACTTTTAAAACTCACTTACATTTCCATATTCAAAAATGCTTTTATTAAATGAATAAATCTAAATCCTATCATAATAGATATAATTTTAATATAATATTATCCCCCTTAAGTGATATAAATAATTCATTTTACTACTAATATGGCAAATACATATGGTAAACGACCCTCAAAGGGTTAAAAGAGAAAGTATCTTTCAAAGAAAGTATCATTTATGATTGAAAATAAAAACAAGAATATCAAAACAAAGTAATAACATAAACAGAATATCAAAAAAAAGAAAGAATATCAAAACATATGGATCTACGAAGATTGTAAGAACATCACTATGAGAAACCACACAAAATATAAAATGCGTAAAATAGAAAGAGAGCAACCAAGCTGGAGAGTAAATTCCATAAAAAAAACAGTTCATTCATTACATTAGATCATAGCAACAATTATCATTCTCCTTTTGGGGTTTCTCACTGATATTTACGATCCACATGTCATCCACATTTATCAATGCAAGAACCAAATCGAAAAAAAAACAAAGAAATAATGAGAGTAACAAGACTTACCCCACTGCACCGATTAGTAGAAGGCCTCCTGCTTACTCGATGATGGTTGTTGGTGTTTTTGCTAAAGCTGTAGTAAAAATCATTTCATTGAGTTCTTGCATAGATTAGGGGTACTCACTGCAATTAGCTATTTTAGTTTTACTCTAATTTCTTATCAATTAATTATTTGTAGTAACATTATAATCAGCGACTGCTTACGGTCTTATTCATAATACGATGATCACAATAATTATTAGGTGAAACTTCAACAAAAAAATTACATTTTACACCACCTTTGGTCTCAAAATTGTGATGATGACATCCTTCTCTATCGCTGGTTGTGACGTCATCATTATGTGTAATTTTTGGTGTATTATCAAATTTTCATATGGAATTGGTTGCCTTCATATGTGGCGTTTCGGTCGACCTAGGTCATTTCCAAATCACTGGCCAATCAGCTATTAATTCAACGCATGGAAATTTTTAGTTCATCAATATGGAAGGTTATTTCTTTGGGGTTTTATTGATTTTTGGATCACATCAACTGAAATTATCACACGGTGACCAAGTCCCAAAAAAAAGGACCATGGAGAAACCTGTATATATTGCACTTATGAAACACACATTTTCAAAAATTATTGGCTTTCCTTACCGTGTCTACTAAATGTTTCATATATAGTATGGTGATTTCTGATCTAGGTTCGCACTTTGAGTAACTGAATAATGATTCCCAAGAGATAATCCAAGACTATTTTCCGTAAGATTCGCCGGTCTGGATATATTGGAACGAAGGATCAGATTATTTCTTCGTATGTTGGGAAAGATTATGCGAATCTGCTTTCGAGAAGAATATAGTTGAGGAAACTTTCTGCTCATGGAGCTGGGCATGCCCTGTGGGTAAGCCAGAAGCCCAATTTTGGTGGATATTTCGGAGCGATCTATTACGTACGTATGATCTCGTAAATTGTTCCTATTGAGAAAAAGGGAATAAACTTCTACACAAAGAAATTCTTTGCACCACGTTACCTCAAATGGGAAAATCAAATTGTAAGAAATTTCAATTCACTTTTAAACACGCGGATGCTCAGAAAAATTTGCGATTTTTTTGCCACTTTTTAGGTCTTTACTATGTGATTGCCAGAAACAAATAGGAAGAACGAAAGTTAGCAGTTGCTTGTTAAATTATTGCAATTCACATGAAATGACTAAAACCAAAAATTTCCCCTCTTCATGTCATTGTCACTCTCGAATAAATTTTCGCGAAAAATTTTGTCATTACCACTCACGAATAAAAGTACTAATTCAAACGCTTTCAAATAGCTAGAAAATTGGAAAAAAAAAAATTCGAAGAAAAAAAATTCAGCACTATTTATTAATTTTAATTTAGAAAAGAATCCGATTCATTTCACACGTGTCATATACGCGTTCTAATTCATACACTAGAATGAGAGCAACTAGCGAAGGTTTGAATGAGGACAATGTAAAGTATAGAACTTTTGCAAATCCGCCAAACTAGTGAGAGAGCGTAAATGCTATATTTGCATGAGAAAAAAAATACCAGGCGTATGCATAAAACGTTATATCGTATATTTGACCAAAGTCAAAATTATAATCATTAAAAAGTACTGAGTATACAGTGAGGGACAAAATTGAGCAAAATTTCAATCATTAAAACAAAGAGAAATATTTTTGTTTTGATAGAGTCGAATTGCATAAAGGTCGTATCAAATCTTTGAAAATCATTATATGAAAACCCATACATGAATAAGACGGCCATTACAAACCGCATAATTCTAATCAAGTTTTGAGAAAGAATTAGGAGGAAAAGCCGTCAAGTCCTAATGTCTTTAGCATGAAATGTACCGACAAGCTTACCTTCCATGTCTTCTAAAATATAATAATGACTTCCCAACTTTTCTCGAACCCTTGATTTTATAAAGGTAGGAGCCAATTTTGCGTTGAAACCTCGTTCAAAATTGCTCTGAACGAAATTTCGACGCAAAACTTCTTGGCCAATTTTAAAGGTCTCATGTCTGGTCCGAAGATTATATTGTCCCTTATTCCTTTCGTATGCATCCCTAATGTACTTTACCAAATCTCTCCGTATCAACTGTCGGTGGTCATCTCTTGTCATTCTCATACTGGGCTCATCCAACATCGAAAACTTTCTCATCAGGTCATATGAACTGGCATGCGTTACCATATTAAACCCAAAAACGGCATGATATGGTGATGTCTGTATTGACTGATGGAATGAATTTCTCAGTGCACAACTGATGAAAGAAAGTTTCTCATCCCACTGTCGATGGTCACTCTTTAAGTATGCCCTAATCCCAGCGATCAGAGAGCGATTGACCCTCTCTGACGCATTAGATTGGGGGGAGTAAAATGCGGTATACATATGCTGAATGCCGTAAGAGGTAAAAAACGCATTGAGCTCGTTGGCTCGAAATTGGCTCCCATTGTCACTGACAACTGTCTCTGGGACTCCATAGGTATGAAATATTTCATTCAATAAAAAGTTTTGAATTGCCCCCGAAGTAAATTTTTTTAACGGGCAGAGCCAATGAAACTTTGTAAGATGGTCCAAAACTATAAGCAGTCCAATATGACCAGTCTTACTTCGTGGATATGGGCCTAAGATGTCAATATATAGACGTTGAAAGGGACGGAAGGAGATTGCTGGCTTTCCCATTGGTGGTTTCAAAACCATATTTGGGGCCTTTGTGGTTTTGCATATCTCACACTCACGTATATAATTTTTCACGTCCCTAACGAGTCCTGGCCAGTAAAAATTTCGCCTCAGGAGCTCAATGGTCTTAACTAGTCTTGGGCAAAATCGTTCACCGTAGTGATTCGGACTCATCGTTCCTTTTGTACAAAGGAACTAGTTTCTTCAAATCGTTCCATCGTTCCTTTTCGTTCCGGATTTGTATATTTGTCATCACTGTCATCTACTAAAGACAAACATTACATTGTTTGTTTACTTTATGTAACGAAGTTCGTGGTCAATTGAAAGACACAAAAATATGAAAAATTGAGTGAAATTACTTCAAATAGTTTATAGTAATATACAAAAATTAAAGGAATGGAAAATTTAAGGAAATAACTAAATTCAGGATGCCAAACTCTTTGGATGGATTTTTGGATTGAATAATACTATACTCTGTGCAAAATTATTCATTGGAAGAAATTACGATGTTTTTTTGTCGTTTGTGAAGAGTCTGAGATGGAATTAAAGATTCTATTAAATAGCAGCATATCAGCCAATGGTTTAAATACATACGCGCCAAAATGAATGAATTGGTAAATAGCTCTAACAGAAGTAAAGAAATCAAACTGCGATCCGAAGAACGATGGATCGTAAATGGAAAATAGAACTAAACAAAAGGAACGATGAGAACGAAAGAGATGGAACTAGTGACAGTCGTTCCTTTTAGTGAACCGTTCATTGGAACTAGTTCGTTCCGGAACGACACAAGACTAGTCTTAACCATGCCACCATGGGCAGCTACAGGAGAATTGTGTGCCCTGGATATCACGTTAGATCGAAGTTTAAGTGGTATCCATAATTTCCAGGAATTTGATTCTTGTTCTTCGTCCCCTGTATAGTGGTCTGTACGGTAGTATACGTAACGGTCAATTATCTTAATATCGGGAAATTTGTTTGGATCGCTCCTAATTCGATTTTTCAAATCTTCATAGTCTTGATCATCAAAATGTGGTGAATTCAAGTCCACCTCAGGCTCGGTAATTTCGAGCGCTGATATCTCTTCAAATGGGGCCCTGGATAATGCATCGGGCACCACATTATCACGACCCTTCCTATGGCTTATGGAAAAAGTATAGGGTTGAAGTTTCAGAACCCATCTAGCCAATCTGCCCCTGAGATCCGGCTGTCTCATCAGCCATAGAAGGCTAGAATGGTCTGTTATTACTTCAAACTCCTGGAGTTCCAGGTAACAACGAAAACGCTTTATCGCTTCTACAGCCGCCAGGCACTCACGTTCCGTGACGCTGTAGTTGCGCTGCGCGGAGTTGAGTTTTTTACTCATAAAAGCTATGGGTTTTTCCTCCCCGTTTTCGTCCAATTGGACCAATACCGCGCCAATCCCATGGTCGCTCGCGTCACATTGTAAATAGAATTTCTTGGAAAAGTCAGGGTTAGTCAAAATGGGTGCAGAGGTCAAAAGGACCTTTATTTTCTCGAAAGCTTGAGCAGATTCACTCGTCCAAATGAATTTCTTCTTTGTCGACAATACATCAGAAATGGGAGCAACTTCACCTGAAAAATTCCGTATAAAACGACGATACCAGCCGGCCAGTCCAAGAAATCCCCTTACTTGTTTCAAGTTTTTAGGAGTGGGCCAGTTGGTAATCGCAGTAATTTTCTCAGGATCTGTTGTGATACCACCATTGCCGATTATGTACCCTAAATATTTGACTCTGGTCACACAAAAGTGGCTTTTCGAAACATTTAAAGTCAAATTGGCCTTCCGGAACTGAGAGGCTATTCTGGTCAAAACTTCGAGGTGAGTATGAAAGTCATCGGAAACAACTACCATGTCGTCAAGATAGCCGAAGACGCAATGTCTAAGGTCGGGTGGAATAAGTTCATCCATAAGGCGACACATTGTTTGGGGTGCATTGCAGAGCCCAAATGGCATAACCACAAATTGATACAATGGTCGGCCTGGTATGGTGAAAGCAGTCAGTTCCTTTGATTTTTCATCTAGGCCAATTTGCCAAAAGGCGTCTTTTAAATCCAATTTGGATATTATATTAGCCTTAGGCAGCCTAGCGAAAATTCCCTCAATGTTGGGCAAGGGGTATGCGTCTTTTCGTGTAACCGAATTAAGTTTCCTTGCATCGAGGCAAAGTCGAACTTTATTCGGCTTCACGACAAGGCGCATAGGCGAGCTCCAAGCAGAAGTAGAACATTCAATCACCCCCAAACTTAACATTCTGTCAACCTCCTTATACATCAAATTTTCTACCGCAGGTGACACTGGGTAGAATCTTTGTTTGATGGGTGTTGAACTTCCTACATCTATACTGTGCTTTATAAGCCCAGTCCTGCCCAAACCCTGTTTATCGAAATCGGGAAAAAGATCAATTATCGCACCCAATTGCATACGCTGCTGCGGTGATAGGGGGTATATGTCATCGTTGCAGCCTTCAAGGCCACCTATAGTCGATAATTGGTCAATCCTTGGAATATCAGACATGTTATTGGAGCCTAACACACCAATTGATCCAAAAAATTGGGGTAACAAATCAAAAAGTTTCCAAAAGTTTATCCCAAGGATAAGTCTTTGAGATATTGATGGAATTATAAAAATACGAATTGGTCTTGAACGGTTTTTGAAAGAAATGACAGTGTCTAACCATCCATGTATTTGTTGAATTTGTCCATTGGCAGTTTTGGCCGAAGCCTTGCATTTGGTGAAGCCATTAAAAGTGGAGAAATCATGACGTGCTAAGTCACCGCCAATACAGCAAATATTTGCTCCTGTATCTAGGAGACCATATTCATTAAATTGTAAGAAAGAAACATTTGCATAGTACCTCATATCGCTAGGATTCGATACTATAGAAGAAATACGAAATTTACTGCAAACTTTCTTTATTTTAAAGTATCGTCGTAAACGAGCTGTTGAACGTTTAACTTTCTTTGCCGCTGAAATAGTGGATACATTAAATATTTCATCCCGTCTGCGATGGTAATTCAGCCAACGCTGGTGATAGGGTAACTTAGGTGTTATAATATTAGAACAGTCATTATAAGCGTCTATAGATAAGGGCTCCTTACGCTGCAAAATAGACACAGGTCTATGATTAGTGTTTAAATCTTGATCTTGTGTGGTTTTATTCTGAGATTGGAATTCCTTGTTAGATTCTGTGGTTTGCAAAGAATCCGTCAATTTAGGTCCTTCTTTGGACCTGACGTCACAAAGTTTTTTGGCCCAGAAATTTTTCTAGAGCCACATTTAGTACAATTGGGTTTATATGTGTTCTTTAACCCGCACCCATAGCAAAAAATTGTCCTTTCACTAAGACAATCTTGCCAGAGGTGACCTATTTCACCACAATTCCAACAGGCAGAGGTGGATTCGCCCCTGTGTATGGCATCCACAAAATGATCTGGCGTATTGTCAGTACATGGATCCTCAGAATCAAAAACTTCTAATTCTGAAATATTACGTCTTTGCATCGGAACATTACTAGATCGGAAAGACATCGATTTGCGAACATACTCATCATTTAAAAAATTCTCCCGCATTTGAACAAGTCTGCGGAGATGAGAGAGAGATGTTATGCGAATGTAAAGCAAATCTTGCCTGATATCCGGACGTAGATTCCTTAGTAGTATTTCAACTAATTCCTCTTCAGAAATCGGTTCAGACAATCTATCCATAATAGACGAAATCGAGTCGAAAAATGCATCGTATGTTTCATTTGATTTTTGTTTTCGGCATCGAATTTCTTCTTTAATATCAAAGGCCGATTTAAACTCTTTATACTGACTACGAATGGCCTCGCAAAAGTGGTCCCATTCCACCGTCTGTACTTTCTTATGGTATCGCCAGATCCATTCTCGAGCTTTACCAATAAGAAGAATATTCAAATTCTTACATATGACACTGAAATCATCATCAAAATTGTCTTTTGTGAGAGATCTCACCCGATATAAAAATTCATCCACATTCAGTCCTGTTGACGAACCGTCGAATTTTAAATTCCAGTTCTGAATGATGGAAGTTATCTTGTCTGAAGGTATGCCACTTAAATTAGAACCACAAGACAACCGAGGTGATGGAGCTAGAGGAGTCCTATTAGAAGGCAAGGATTGGCGACTATTGCCCTCAAATTGATCCCTATTCGAATTTGGTAGCCTATCTACAGGATCGGTTCTATTAATATTAGAATTGGCATTTTGCGCATTCAAATTAATATCTCGCAAAATTCTGGTAAGATTCAATTCGATCATTTTGTTAATTTTGCCATAATCGATACCAACGGAATTAACGTTCTGATTCTGTTCAATCGTCGATTGATCTTGAGTTTCGGAAATTTGTTCCTGGTCAACATTAGTTGTGGTCTTAGTTGGTGTATATAAATTCAAAAAATCTAACGAAATATCGGGGTTTTGGCGCGTACTGCGTGTGTTATAATATTTCGGAATTGCACCCCTACCCCGCGGGGCACGTGGCTTGCAAGGAGCAACTGTCACTGGAACTATAATTAATTTCCTCAATTCATTAAGTTGACAAGTTCGATGGCAAACCGGGCAGTCCGATGAACTTGCCAAATAAGCCTCAATACATTTCCGATGGAAGGGATGAGAGCACTCGTTTATAATTAAACATTCTTCTCCCTCCTGCATCAATAAATTACAAATCTGACATCCTGATGGGGCAACAGTTATTGGTTCCAAAGGAACAATAGGTTGTGAAGGAGGAGGTGGGGTCCTCTCAAGCGACATCTTGGACAATGTATAAACGCAAAACCGAATTCAAAATTTTACTTTTCGGGGATAGTGTAAAACAGTCAAAAATATAATTTGTTTTAAAATCGTTTGTTATTTAAATATATTATTCATATATAATCGTCCTTTTGCTGAACTTCTCCGCTGAAGTGGGCAAAACAGAAAAGATTGATTCTGGCAAATTAAAACCTGGCTATGGAGACGAATTTATGGCAGCCATATACCTTGAAACGAACAAACCTGCTGAGGCATTTTTATAATCATATAAACCTCTTCTATCATTCCCGGTCATTGTTTTGGACCGAGCCAAAGAAATGAAATCCAAAAGGAGCAATAGGCGCTGGTACCTAAGTCCGAAAATCAAGAATATGACCAAAACAAACCCGTCGAATAGACTGTCAATTCCCATGGGAACTCAGCCACGTTCAGAAGAAAAGATAATCAAAATTACAAAGGTTAGAATATTCAATTATTAGGACCTCAAATATCTAAAATTCCAGTTAAAACTTGACTATTATTCCTCTAAAGGAAACAAAGTTCCACATGACGAAAAACACATCTATATAGAAATTTGAAATCTACTGCTATTGAAAAAAAAGAGCCAAAAAGACTAGGGCAATCTTCTCGGCCCCACGTTGGGCGCCAAATTTTTTATTGTAATGTCCCGGCTGGGATTAGGATGCTGGTTCAATAAAAGGTCATCACAAAAATTACTTAGAGTTAGGACAGTGGGAGCCTTTGACGGACTAGCAATCAGTCGGGTGGGGGGTTCGGGTCCTGCTCCAAATAATCCATTTCCCATTACAAAAAAATTATTACTATAGACTCCCTGATTTATTTATGAAGATGAGCGTTACTATGGACAAGGCAATGAAAAACAACATAATTCAAAAATCCCCTCAAAACAAATATTCATTGCTACAATAATTTAGATGTATATAGTATCAATCTTTATTTCAAAATATCTCTTCTTTTGATGTTCTGGAAGAGCTGCCTCTATACCCACACCTACCGTCATTCTAAGTGGCATTTTATTTATCTTAGAAACCCCAAGTTTTTTTCCCACTTCGTTGGTTAGTTCAGCAAAAGACTTTTAAAACTCACTTACATTTCCATATTCAAAAATGCTTTTATTAAATGAATAAATCTAAATCCTATCATAATAGATATAATTTTAATATAATATTATCCCCCTTAAGTGATATAAATAATTCATTTTACTACTAATATGGCAAATACATATGGTAAACGACCCTCAAAGGGTTAAAAGAGAAAGTATCTTTCAAAGAAAGTATCATTTATGATTGAAAATAAAAACAAGAATATCAAAACAAAGTAATAACATAAACAGAATATCAAAAAAAAGAAAGAATATCAAAACATATGGATCTACGAAGATTGTAAGAACATCACTATGAGAAACCACACAAAATATAAAATGCGTAAAATAGAAAGAGAGCAACCAAGCTGGAGAGTAAATTCCATAAAAAAAACAGTTCATTCATTACATTAGATCATAGCAACAATTATCATTCTCCTTTTGGGGTTTCTCACTGATATTTACGATCCACATGTCATCCACATTTATCAATGCAAGAACCAAATCGAAAAAAAAAACAAAGAAATAATGAGAGTAACAAGACTTACCCCACTGCACCGATTAGTAGAAGGCCTCCTGCTTACTCGATGATGGTTGTTGGTGTTTTTGCTAAAGCTGTAGTAAAAATCATTTCATTGAGTTCTTGCATAGATTAGGGGTACTCACTGCAATTAGCTATTTTAGTTTTACTCTAATTTCTTATCAATTAATTATTTGTAGTAACATTATAATCAGCGACTGCTTACGGTCTTATTCATAATACGATGATCACAATAATTATTAGGTGAAACTTCAACAAAAAAATTACATTTTACACCACCTTTGGTCTCAAAATTGTGATGATGACATCCTTCTCTATCGCTGGTTGTGACGTCATCATTATGTGTAATTTTTGGTGTATTATCAAATTTTCATATGGAATTGGTTGCCTTCATATGTGGCGTTTCGGTCGACCTAGGTCATTTCCAAATCACTGGCCAATCAGCTATTAATTCAACGCATGGAAATTTTTAGTTCATCAATATGGAAGGTTATTTCTTTGGGGTTTTATTGATTTTTGGATCACATCAACTGAAATTATCACACGGTGACCAAGTCCCAAAAAAAAGGACCATGGAGAAACCTGTATATATTGCACTTATGAAACACACATTTTCAAAAATTATTGGCTTTCCTTACCGTGTCTACTAAATG
Organism: Haematobia irritans; assembly: GCF_050003625.1. Classification (NCBI taxonomy): domain Eukaryota; kingdom Metazoa; phylum Arthropoda; class Insecta; order Diptera; family Muscidae; genus Haematobia; species Haematobia irritans. The sequence goes on along the minus strand of NC_134399.1, from coordinate 67,517,115 downwards.
TTTCATATATAGTATGGTGATTTCTGATCTAGGTTCGCACTTTGAGTAACTGAATAATGATTCCCAAGAGATAAACCAAGACTATTTTCCGTAAGATTCGCCGGTCTGGATATATTGGAACGAAGGATCAGATTATTTCTTCGTATGTTGGGAAAGATTATGCGAATCTGCTTTCGAGAAGAATATAGTTGAGGAAACTTTCTGCTCATGGAGCTGGGCATGCCCTGTGGGTAAGCCAGAAGCCCAATTTTGGTGGATATTTCGGAGCGATCTATTACGTACGTATGATCTCGTAAATTGTTCCTATTGAGAAAAAGGGAATAAACTTCTACACAAAGAAATTCTTTGCACCACGTTACCTCAAATGGGAAAATCAAATTGTAAGAAATTTCAATTCACTTTTAAACACGCGGATGCTCAGAAAAATTTGCGATTTTTTTGCCACTTTTTAGGTCTTTACTATGTGATTGCCAGAAACAAATAGGAAGAACGAAAGTTAGCAGTTGCTTGTTAAATTATTGCAATTCACATGAAATGACTAAAACCAAAAATTTCCCCTCTTCATGTCATTGCCACTCTCGAATAAATTTTCGCGAAAAATTTTGTCATTACCACTCACGAATAAAAGTACTAATTCAAACGCTTTCAAATAGCTAGAAAATTGGAAAAAAAAAAATTCGAAGAAAAAAAATTCAGCACTATTTATTAATTTTAATTTAGAAAAGAATCCGATTCATTTCACACGTGTCATATACGCGTTCTAATTCATACACTAGAATGAGAGCAACTAGCGAAGGTTTGAATGAGGACAATGTAAAGTATAGAACTTTTGCAAATCCGCCAAACTAGTGAGAGAGCGTAAATGCTATATTTGCATGAGAAAAAAAATACCAGGCGTATGCATAAAACGTTATATCGTATATTTGACCAAAGTCAAAATTATAATCATTAAAAAGTACTGAGTATACAGTGAGGGACAAAATTGAGCAAAATTTCAATCATTAAAACAAAGAGAAATATTTTTGTTTTGATAGAGTCGAATTGCATAAAGGTCGTATCAAATCTTTGAAAATCATTATATGAAAACCCATACATGAATAAGACGGCCATTACACTAGTTCGGATTCGTGTCATCCTCCATAACCTAACCTAACCATGACCAAGGAGGGCCATTGCATAACGGTGACTACAACGTAAGGCGCACGGCGATGAATTCCTATTTATACAAATTGCTTCAAATTGAAGCACTTCCTTTTTGTGCGACTAAAGTCGCACATTTTGCCTATTTTAAAAAAGTCGCACAAAAAGTCGCATGACGTAAGAAAGGTTGCAAAATGCGACTAAAGTCGCACAACGGTAACACTGATTGAGTCTATCTCGAATAAAAAAGTACGCTGCTGATGCCTCACTCAACCTTATTATTGAAAAAAAAATCTTCTTTAATATGCGAGGTTGGGTAACTCGATGTCAAACGTTTGTAAGTTTTTCATGGCGCCACGTTAGGAATTTTTATGAACAATTAAAAATGGAATCTGTTATGAAAACTATTGTAAGAGATTTTCGTATCTTACATATTTGATATTAAAGAATTGTCTTGCCCATAATTGTTTTTTTTGCAAAAAAGAACAAATTATCAAGGGTCAGGGTTAAAGTCGTTAGCCTAAAAAAAGGAAGCTTTGAAGATCCATATAATTCTAGATGGCTATATTGTGCAAAGGTTGATCTTTCTTGATAAGAATAGTAAATGGATGTTCATGAAACATAGCGAACTATTATTTACGGATTACAAGAGCACATGGCCCTCATATTTAGTTGCAACACTAAAATATAAGGCAACATTAATACAACCTCATTCCAATGGCTTCTTTGCCCGCCTGTCACATTCAGTAAAATGGAATGTGTTTTCTATGTCTGTCTGTATGTCCGTCCATATGTCGGTTCATCCATGCATCCAACTCTTGTGTGCGAGATATACGAGTGAGTGTCTTGTTTCCCCCCTTAACAAGATCATCAGAACTAGGAATATATGAAACTATTTCAATACTTCATCACCACAATCTCTAAAATTAGAGTTTATTTTATCTATTTTCAAAGATTTTCCCATATTCGTTTTGTATCTATCATTGTTGTTGCTCTCGTTGTCATTGTGAATATATGATTGTTGTAAACTAACTCCTCCTGTATATTTCCTGGACAGACACTAATGAAATAAAAAATACTTTATTTTCTTGATGTTCGAGGGATTAGATGGAAATCCAAAACCAAAAGAGGGGTGTAACCCATAAAGAAAATAAAAAAACAACAAAAAGATTTTAGAATTTAGTATATCATTCAATTGATTCATATCATAAAATATGTTAATTTATTGTTAATTACAATGAAAATATACAAAATTGATTAATACATATATTTTTAGTTTTAGGTAGGTCGGCTATGATAGAAGATCTAAACTTGAAGATGTTTAATTAAAGTTATTCATTAGTTATTGAAATAGAAATCTCACCTTTGTGAGTAAGAAAATTGGAAAATGTACTTATAGAACCCGATGGTTCTAGAATACACAAGAGCTGTGTTAAAGTAATATGGGGTACAAAGTCAATTCGAAAGTACAGAATTATCGGCGAATAAAAATAAAATTTAATTGCTAGATTTGTTGTACAATTAATCTCAAAACGGTTAAGGGTAGGTTAAGTATAGTGGCAGCCCGATATTTCAGCCTCACTTAGACTATTTAGTCCATTGTGATACCACAGTGGTGAACTTCTCTCTTATCACTGAGGTTTGCCCGATTCTATGTTAAGCCCAATGACAAGGGACCTCCTTTTTATAATCGAGTCCGAACGGCGTTCCACATTGCAGTGAAACCACTTAATACGCTTTGAAACACTCGGAAATGTACACGCAAAGAAAAAAAACGTTTGGAAAACGTGTACCGAAAACGTTTTTCTTTTGTTAGAGTTTTTTGAATTGCTTCGAAAATTTTAAACTTTTATCACCAAAAAAATTCGTTTGTTACAAAATTTTTATTTTTTCAATAAAAAAAGTTATTTTTGAAATAACAACACAGTCCATTTCGTTTATATCAAACACTGTTCTTTTCTGACTTTAGGTCTTTAATAAGACACATTTTACAGTTCAAAATTTAATATAGTACAATGTAATGTTGAACATTTTTTCGGAATCTTCCGAATATATCTGGAATATATGTAAAAAAAAAAAAAACAAAAGCAAAAAAAAAACTTTGGCCGAAGCAGGGATCGAACCCACGACCCTTGGCATGAGAGTCGGACGTAGCTACCACTGCTCCACGGTGCCAAACTAAATGTTTGTTTCTGTTAAATAAACTTTGTTTATTCGGTTCGTGGGCGCCGCAAGCTATGCTATATAAATATAACTTATATGGATATTTATCTATTGATGACCATAACAGGTACATAGCTCAGTGGTTAGTGTGTTGGCTTACAATGTGCATGGTCCGCGGTTCGATTCTCCGTCCAGGCGAAAGGTAAAAAAAATTTTAAAAATTTATAAAATCGTATAATTTCTTCTACATTGTTGGTATTACAGGAAAAGGTGTTAAGAACTAAAAATCCTCGTGGATGTGAGAAAGATGTGAGGGACAATACAATTAGCAAGAAAATAATGTTTTTTTGAGCTAGTCTTTATGAAATTGTTTTTACATCCTGGAAAAGAATAAACGTTTATCACAAAAAGTATATACTTTTCTTCCAAATACACTTCCTTACAGCGAAAAGCAAATGAGAAACGAACTTTGTTTGTCTAAAATTTCGTTTGGGAGGAAAGAATTATTTTTTTGCGTGTAACCAGCATCACTGAGGTGGGATAATCCATCGCTGAAAACTTTTTGGTGTTTGGTCGAAACTGAGTTTGAACCCACGATCCTGTGTATTAAAGGCGGGCATGCTAACCATTGCACCACGGTGGCAGGCACCGAAGGGACAAATTTCCATCGGCCAAGCCGCCGCTACAGGGGCACTCAAAAAAAGTTTGCTTGGTTCCAAAGATATGGACTTTCCCTTAAGGATTTTGGTATTGATTCCGAGCCAAAGATGCGGCTTCTTTAAAGTAAAGACATTTTTAGTGACCTATCGTGCTTTAAATCTTGGGTCAATAAAATTAAAATTAGGATAAAGATCTCATTTATCGGTATTCACGTACAAACAAATGTTAACGTTAAACCAAAGATGCTAAATCCTCAAAATAAGCCTTAGCCTACATTTTTATCTTAAATCTAAAGATTCAATATTTTACTTAATTTAAGGACGATTTCTTTAAACCAAAGTCATATGACTGTAACGGAGGGGCGCAAATTTCCAAAATCTGTGTCGTAAATTTAATAAAAAAAAAAATCAAAGCAAAGATTATAAACATTAATTTAATTAAAATTTCATTATTTTATCGAATTTTTTAAATTGCGCATCCTAAAATTTAAGTTACGTAATTTTTAATATCACATAAATATTTTTTCAGTGTATGAAAATATTGAATCAAAATAGGACTAGAGTGTTGTTCGGGCACCTGGATTTGAGGGCATATATGTATGTAGCATTTCCACTTCAAATGAAACCTTTCTCAAAACATTTGAATCCTTTTGTAAGTCAAACCCTTTTCAAACCATTTGACTCGTTTTAAATTCAAATGAAACTCCCTTGCGATGTAGTGCCAGTTATACAAAAACAAAAATACTTTCCTCTGTAACGAAATTTTAGACAAACGAAATAATCGTTTATTATAAAGTATTTGCTTTAAGAGCACATAAACCCAAATTTATGTCATTAATCTTTTTTATATATAAATCATATTTCAGTGTATGTGATCAGTGGAGTAGTAATTTTGATTTGTCTGAATATGTGACTACAATAAAAATTCGCCTGTATTACTCATTATATAGAGTGAATCAGGGTCGATCATGGTACGGGGGATATGAATTCTGAATTTGAAAAATCTGACTAAATTTAGGTATTTCGTATACCTATCCGTATCTCTTCCATTTGTAAAAACAAGTTACATACACAAAAAAATTAAGAGCAAATAAATCGGATTTTATTGCAAACGTAGCAATGTTCCCCTCAAATCAATTTTTTCGCTGTCAAAGAAATTGTGTTTAAAGTAAAAACTTTGAAAATGAAAACAGTTTTCAGTGTATATTTGGAGCTATATCTAAATCTGAAAAAGAATTACGTTTATGTTTATACCCTGCGCCACACTGTAGAACAGGGTATTATAAGTTAGTGCATATGTTTGCAACACCCAGAAGGAGACGAGATATACACATGGTGTCTTTGGCAAAAATGCTCAGGGTGGGATCTTGAGTCGATATAGCCATGTCCGTCTGTCCGTGAACACATTTTTGTAATCAATGTCTAGGTCGCAGTTTTAGTCCAATCGACTTCAAATTTGGCACAAGTATATGTTTTGGCTCAGAATAGATCCCTATTGATTTTGGACGAAATCGGTTCAGATTTAGATATAGCTCCCATATATATATTTCGCCCGATATGGACTTATATGGCCCCAGAAGCCAGAGTTTTACCCTAATTTGCTTAAAATTTTGCGCAAGAAGAACAATTAGTACTAGAGTCAAGTGTGCCAAATTTTATTGAAATCAGTTCAGATTTAGATATAGCTGCCATATATATATATATTTCGCCCGATATGGACTAATACGGTCCCAGAAGCTAGAGTTTTACCCCAATTTGGTTGAAATTTTGCACTAGGAGTACAATTAGTAGTATAGTCAAGTATTCCAAATTTTATTGAAATCGGTTCAGATTTAGATATAGCTCCCATATATAGCTTTCGCCCGATTTACACTCATATGACCACAGAGGCCAATTTTTAACTCCGATTTAGTTTAAATTTTGCACAGGGAGTAGAATTAGCATTGGTGCTATGCGTGCCAAATTTGGTTGAAATCGGTTCAGATTTAGATATAGCTCCCATATATATGTTTTTCTGATTTCGACAAAAATGGTCAAAATACCAACATTTTCCTTGTAAAATCGCCACTGCTTAGTCGAAAAGTTGTAAAAATGACTCTAATTTTCCTAAACTTCTAATACATATATATCGAGCCATAAATCATAAATAAACTTTGCGAAGTTTCCTTAAAATTGCTTCAGATTTAAATGCTTCCCATATTTATACCCTTCACCACTACTGTGGTACAGGGTATAATAAGTTTGTGCATTTGTATGTAACGCCAAGAAGGAAAAGTCTGAGACCCATCGTTTAGTATACCGATCGTCTTACAATTAAATTCTGAGTCGATTTAGCGATGTCAGTCTGTCTGTCTGTCAGTCTGTCTGTCTGTTGATGTATTTTTGTGTGCAAAGTACAGCTCGCAGTTTTAGTCCGATTGTCCTAAAATTTTGGAAAAAAATCGGTTCAGATTTAGATATAGCTGCCATATATATTTTTCACCGATCTGGTCATAATTGGCGAGTATATCAACCGATCTTCCTCAAATTCCGTACATCCGAATATTTTATGAGTCTCGAAAAACTTGCAAAATATCAGCCAAATCGGTTCAGATTTAGATATAGCTCCCATATATAGCTTTCGCCCGATTTACACTCATTTGCCCACAGAGGCCAAGTTTTTGCTCCGATTTAGTTGAAATTTTGCACAGAGAGTGTAATTAGCATTGTAGCTATGCGTGCCAAATTTGGTTGAAATCGGTTCAGATTTAGATATAGCTCCCATATATAGCTTTCTCCCGATTTACACTCAAATGACCACAGAGGCCAATTTTTTGCTCCGATTTAGTTGAAATTTTGCACAGGGAGTGTAATTAGCATTGTAGCTATGCGTGCCAAATTTGGTTGAAATCGGTTCAGATTTAGAAATATCTCCCATATATAGCTTTCGCCCGATTTACACTCATATGACCACAGAGGCCAATTTTTAACTCCGATTTAGTTGAAATTTTGCACAGGGAGTAGAATTAGCATTGTAGCTATGCGTGCCAAATTTGGTTGACATCGGTTCAGATTTAGATTTAGCTCCCATATATATGTTTTTCTGATTTCGACCAACATTTTCCTTGTAAAATCGCCACTGCTTAGTCTAAAAGTTGTAAAAATGACTCTAACAGCCTGTTTCTGTATGTCGAACGAGCTCTATCGATCGACTGAAATGCACAGAAACAGCTGATTTTTGGTTATAAATTCAGCTGTTTGTCTCCATTTCAGTCGATCGATAGAGCTCGTTCGACATACAGAAACAGGCTGTAATTTTCCTAAACTTCTAATACATATATATCGGGTGATAAATCATAAATAAACTTTTGCGAAGTTTCCTTAAAATTGCTTCAGATTTAAATGTTTCCCATACTTTTTTACTAAAATTGTGTTCCACCCTAGTGCATTAGCCAACTTAATTTTTGAGTCTATAGATTTTGTAAAAGTCTATCAAATTCTGTCCAAATCGAGTGATATTTAAATGTATGTATTTGGGACAAACCTTTATATATAGCCCCCAACACATTTGACGGATGTGATATGGTATCGAAAATTTAGATCTACAAAGTGGTGCAGGGTATAATAAAGTCGGCCCCGCCCGACTTTAGACTTTCCTTACTTGTTTTTTACTAAAATTGTGTTCCACCCTAGTGCATTAGCCAACTTAAATTTTGAGTCTATAGATTTTGTAAAAGTCTATCAAATTCTGTCCAAATCGAGTGATATTTAAATGTATGTATTTGGGACAAACCTTTATATATAGCCCCCAACACATTTGACGGATGTGATATGGTATCGAAAATTTAGATCTACAAAGTGGTGCAGGGTATAATAAAGTCGGCCCCGCCCGACTTTAGACTTTCCTTACTTGTTTTTTCAATAAATTTGGTTATAAAAATAAGCAAAAGGATTTTTAGTACAACGAAACAAAGGCATATCACTTCAACTTTAAATAAAACTTTTATATGAAATGAAAAAGTTTTTATGCGATTGTAAAAGATTTGTTTATTCAATTAAATTCTTATTTGTCTGAAACAAATATTCAATTAATTTTTTAATTAAAAAACCGTCACATAATTGGATCAATAAAATTTTAATTGACATGGCTGACTGTCATTACAGCAAATTCAATTAAATATCAATTGAATCAAATAAATTTGTGAGTGAAACCAAAAATTATTTTTCTGAGCAGGACTGAAGTCAAATTAGAGAAATCGCTAATGAGTTCCAAGATAACACAATTTCCGTAGCTCGTCTCTATGGAACTGGAAAAATTTGAATGATACTGATATTGAAAAAACTTTAAGACTAGATTGGGTAACAGATTGCCGAAAACATAATAATCGACTTTGTGTAATCTTCAAAAATGGCTTTTCCACTTTTGAAGTTTGCCGGAACAAATCATGACTATAGAATCTGCCTTACTTCACAGACATACAAAATATAGAATATTATTTAAACAAAATAAGATAAAATAAAAAACAAAATAACACATACAAAATTTAATGCAATGTGTCAAATTTTTATTGAATAAGTGTGCTTCCCCTGCCAGCATTTCAATGTTCCATTTCATCCTCATCGCTAAATGTCACTACAACAATCGCCAACTGTGATGGGAGAAGCATATCAAAAAGTACAAAATATTCATGAAAGTATTTTGCTATCACTATTGTTAGAAGAGCCATTTTATATTTTGTGAAACGCCAAGCGCAACTAGCTTATTATAATTTATTTAAATAAAAACGAAAACAAAGAGCTGAAAACATAGTTATTACTCTTAAGTTGTGAAAGATATATGGTGAACAATTTTCGACTTTCCAAATGGAATAACCCTGCCAGCATTTCAAAGTTCCATTTCATCCTCATCGCTACCACAGATTCGTAAGTGACACTGCAACAATCGCCAACTGTGATGGGGGAAGCGTATCAAAAACTATGAAATGTACATGAAAGTATTTTGCCATCACTATTGTTACAAGACCCATTTTATATATCGTGAAACACCAAGCGCAACTAGCTTCTTATAATTTATTTAAATAAAAACGATAATAAAGTGCTGAAAACATAGTTATTTCGCTTAAAATTATGAAAGGTATATTGGTGAACAATTTTTGACTTCCAAATGGAATAAAGTGATCGTTTTTAAAATATTTTTCCAGACACGCTGCCTCCGTCGAGTATAAAAGCACTGGCTGATAGACGCTGCAACATGTAACTTGCAACTTGTAACTCAACCATCATTCTTTTATTAATGCAAAAAATTATGTTAAATGTGATAGTCGTGTAAATGTCATATTTATAAGAATTTATAAATGTTCAATCAAATTAATAAGCATCTAAACAAACGTGTTTATTTGACCACAATTATTTTACAACTACCTTAAAATTCACTTTTTCTGATAATTTGAAGGGGCTCTTATTGGCGTCGTTCTAAATTTATTAACAATTTATTAAAAGGCACCTAATAATTGCACCCATGCGATACTTTTTTGTAGTAACTTGTACTACTTCTCAATAGCGACGTCGCTTTTCCGACTAGTTTTGGATGTCGTATACGATTGTTTTCGACGTTGTGGGGATTCTCAGAAGCGCCGTCACAGGGTCCCAGCCCCTGTGGTTAAATAATTTTTAAGCTTAAAGGCCAGTTTTAAGTTGGCATTATTACGCTAAATTAGCCATTATTTCACGGTAACCTTTCTTTATTAATAAGTCATTTCACCGAAAATAAACATTTTCAATTTTTGTATTGGATCATTCCCAATCAAGTTATTTCAACAAAAAGATATTATTTTATTCTGTTGTTGCAAATTTAATTATGATTTTAGCGGCTAAACTCGAACTTAGTACCCACCTTAAGTGTTCAAATTCCGTTTATTTTGTTTTTTCACCCTTTAATCCAAAAATATACAAAATTTGTAGATCTATTTTATTAAAGGCATTTTTTGGGTATGAACAAAATTATAATATTTTTCTCCTAAAATAAATTTTATGTCATTGATTTTTACAATAATTTTAGCCTCATACAGAATGCTGAATTAATTTTGAACTTTATCGTCATCTTTCGGAAAATACCACAACTTACAAAAATTTAGCATCATCTAGAATACAATTTAAAATTCTTCTTCTTCTTCTTCTTCTTCTTTTTAGCAAAGCCGACAACCATATTCGTAACGAACATACATAGATTTTCAAGAGATGCCGTACTTGAGATACCGTATATAAATAACAGATGGCTCTAGTGAAAATTCTTCCAATGGTTCACTCATTCAGAAGATCACCCGAATTCATTGTTCCATCCATCTGCGGCTAAATTGAAGTGTTGGAAAAAGCAACATTCCGACATTTTAATAATTTTGAGGAAGCAATTCTAGTTTACCAATACCACTCCAAAAAAATTTTTTGATCTATCCCTGCCAACATTTTTTGAATTTGATACTATGCATTTTAAGATAGTTGTAAAAGAATCATTGTGGTCAAGTAAAATACGATTGTTTAGATGTTTATTAATTTGAATAAAAATGTACAAATTATTCCAGGTATAAAATTTATACGAATAAAACACATTGAAAATAATGCATTAAAAAAGGAATTATGTTGTTTTATGAGTTGTAATTCTGCTATATTCGGCTGATGCTCCAGCGTCTATCAGTTTATTCTTAATGGAGGCAGCGTGTCTAGAAAAGTGTCTGAAAAACTATCACTTTATTTCATTTGGAAAGTCGACAATTGTTCACCAATATAAAAGAAGAGGAAATAAAAACTTAAAATATATATATTTTGGACAACTGTAGCATTTGGTTTGCACCCAGCTGTGCTCCACACAGACTGGTTTTTTACATTGCCCACATTTTTGCCTAGTAGGACGATTCCTTTTTTTTTCTCACCATGGTAACACATATAGCAAGCGGTTTTTTTTGAATATCCTCTATCACCTTCATCAGGCATAAAAGAAATAGCCAACGATTGTATACACCCAAAGAAATTTGTTAGTAGGGACAGCACAAAAGTCTGCTAAAACAGCAGAAAGTCTGCTGAAAAAGGGACAGCAGTCACTGCTTGCTGAAATAGCAAACATTTCCTGCTATTTTTGAAGCTCGATTACACTAAAACATGTTTTATTTTGGCTAAAACAAATAAAAATGTCAACTTAGGAGCTATCCTAACATAATTAACGCAATATTTTATGAATATCTATAATATTTGACCAATAATCTGAATATTTATCGAATTGAGGCATAACAGCAAACAAAATGTTTGCTGATCGTATTTAGGAGATTGTAAGTATATTACAGTGCAAAAATATTTCAAAAACTACTTTTGGTTCTTAAATATGCTTTGGGGAAAAGTTTATAACCTAAAAATTTTATAAATTGTTGTTCATTTGGCCCTGAAGTGAAAAAATATAACATCAGACATCGACTGCTGTTTTTAGCAGACTTTTTTCTATGAGTGTAGGTTCACCGATAATGTTAATTTCCGTTTTTACTAACCAAAAATTGCTACCTTTTTAAAGATATACATGGGAGCTATATCTAAATCTGAACCGATTTAAACCAAATTTTGCATGCATAGTAAGAATGTTAAGTCTACACCCTGTGCAAAAGTTCGCGTAAATTGGAGTACAATTTAAGCTTCTGTGGTCATATCTGTATAAATCGAGCTATATCAAAATCTGAACCGATTTCAACCAAATTTGGCATGCATAGTAAGAATATTAATTCTACTCCCTGTGCAATTACACGTAGATCGAAGCAAAACTTTGGCGTCTGTGGTAATATGGGTGTATATCGGGCGAAAGATATATATGGGAGCTATATCTAACTGTGAACCGATTTCAATAATGGCGAACAGATAATGTTCAAAACCAACAATATATTTTCTGTAGTGAATATCAGAATGCAAAATAAACATAAAAAAGCGGTTATGAAGTTAAAAATAACAAAGGAAACAAAATATTTACATATGTAAAAATATGTAATTTACATATGGCACAAAATGTAGAAAACATTGGTGCCTAAGCTAGGGTTAAGCGAAATATCTATGTTTTCAGCACTCCATTTTCGTTTTTATTTAAATTATTTATAATAAGCTATTTGCGCTCGGTGTTTCACAAAATATAAAATGGCCCTTGTAACAATAATGATGGCAAATTGCTTTCATGTACATTTCGTACTTTTTGATACGTTTCCCCATCACAGTTGGCGATTGTTGTAGTATCACTTACGAATCTGTGATAGGGATGAAAATAAAATTGAACTTTGACAGGGGATATCGATATAAATCGATTAATATCTCCGGTTGTAAGAGGAATTTCAACGTAAAATACGGCAAATATGGCGAAATTTTCAGTTGTAAAAAGAACTTATATTTGAATAGCATTTCGTACGGCTGAAATTTAAATGAAGCACTTTTCAATAACTATATTTTTAACTACTTTGAATTCAATGATTTTTCTAGTGTTCGTGTTTATTTCAATGTCCAAAACGTATCATGTAAACGCACCTTTACTACACCAGTGCCGACTTTAATAAGGTGCAACAGTTTAGTTCATATTATCACCGCTTCACAACAGCGACATTGTCGCCGCTTTCGTTGTCAAAAATCTGCTCTGTGCTATTCTTTGGCTGGTTCGTGGATTCTTTTTGTTTAAGGAGAAATTATATTGATTGGAAGGGATAAATCATTTTACCCGGTACTAAATATTTTTAAAGAAGCTACTATGAATCGCAGAAGGCACCACGATGGAGACGAGGATGGCTACGGTAAGTTATCCATTAGAAAAATGAGAGGCCTGTTTGCAAAAACACTTTACCCACATTGTGGTGTTTTCCAAATTATCCATTGCTATTTTTTTGCATTTTTAGAACATCGGAATCGGAAACGCCGCCGCGTTTCAGAGAATCAAGAAATTGAAGATCGTCTGGAATCCTTGATTCTACGTGTGGGAGAACGGAGCACCTCATCGGTAGAATCCAATTTGGAGGGTCTGGTTTCAGTGCTCGAGGCAGATTTGGGAACCTTCCGTTTGAAAATTCTACGAATTCTTTCCGACTGTGCTGTAAAGATGCCCGAAAAATGTACCATTTACACGACATTGGTGGGTCTGTTGAATGCCAAGAATTATAAATTTGGCGGAGAATTCGTAGACCACATGGTCAAGACATTCAAGGAATCGCTCAAGCAGTGCAAGTGGAACAATGCCCGTTATTCGCTAAGATTTTTGGCCGATTTGGTGAATTGTCACGTAATCTCAGCATCTTCCTTGCTGCAACTCTTGGATACCATGATCGATGTATCCAATGAGGATCCGGTGCCACAAGTCAGGCGCGATTGGTATGTCTTTGCGGTATTATCCACGTTGCCTTGGGTTGGCCGTGATTTGTATGAGAAGAAAGAATCATCATTGGAATCATTGTTGCTGCGCATTGAAGTATATCTCAATAAGCGATCCAAAAAGCATCATAATGCTTTGCGTGTCTGGTCGGTAGATGCTCCACATCCCCAGGAGGAATACCTCGATTGTCTGTGGGCTCAAATTCGCAAATTGCGCCAAGATAATTGGGCAGAGAAGCATATTCAAAGGCCCTATTTGGCTTTCGATTCAATTCTTTGTGAAGCTTTGCAGCATAATTTGCCTCAGATTGTACCACCGCCACATCACGAGGCCTATGAATATCCAATGCCCTGGGTGGTTTACCGCATGTTCGATTATACGGATTGTCCTGATGGTCCCAATCTCCCCGGTGCCCATTCCATTGAACGTTTTCTGATTGAAGAACATCTCCATCACATCATCGAAATCCATCATAGGGAACGCAAGGATTGTGCTGCCCAGTTGCTAGCATTTCCCTACAAAAACAAAGTTCCCCTCGAATATTGTATTGTAGAAGTTATATTTGCTGAACTCTTTCATATGCCAACACCTCGGTATCTGGATATCGTTTATGGTTCTATTTTGATTGAATTGTGCAAATTACATCCGGCTACATTGCCTCAAGTTTTGGCTCAAGCTACAGAAATTCTTTTCATGCGCATTGACTCTATGAATACATCGTGCTTTGATAGATTTGCCAATTGGTTTTCATATCATTTAAGTAATTTTAAATTCACTTGGTCTTGGGAGGAATGGGATAGTTGCTTGCTATTGGATATGGAGCATCCACGTCCGAAGTTTATACAAGAGGTTTTGCAAAAATGCTTAAGGTAAGTGATTAACTCTTGCAATACTACGGATTGAGGTTCAGCGTCTGTTTTTGGTGTTTTACAGATTATCTTATCATCAACGTATTGTCGAAATGATGCCAGAGACCTATGGAAAGTTGTTGCCAGTACAACCACAACCAAATTACAAATATGCATCTGAGGAAGCCGGTAAGTGAACAAGTTATCAATCATCGAAATTCATTTTAGAAAGTACCATCTTGGTCGGGATAAATCTCAACGTGTTAATAATATAGACAATATGTACATGAAACTTCTAAACGGATAAATATAGCAGCATAAACATTCTTCGAAATGGCAGACATTTTGCGCTGCTAAATCCACTGATTTACAGGTTACAATTTCACAATTGGAAGTTTCGAATGAAAACGAATTTTGATATATTTTTATTCAAAAAATATTTTTGATATAACGAAATTTTTAAAGCAACTGAGATGTTGAACGTTTAGATTAAAGTTAAAATACTTCAAATATAGTCTAAGACTTATTTTGTAGATATTGCAAATTTGATTTAATTTTTTAATTAAAAGAAAAATTGCATCACACAGTGGTTCCAAATCACCTTTTTTTGGAAATAATTCTGTAACTTTGGAATGGATAAAAATATCAACATAATTTCTTGTGAGAAAGCTTAGGTGTTTTCCTCTAAGTTTGCAAGTTTGTGGGTCCCTAGTAGGTCCAGGGGTTGACCTGTAGGCGTTCAAAGTTAGTCACGTCGGGGCTATAAAATTTTGTTTTAGCTGCCAAAACCGCAATTAGGGCCGATATCGATTACTTTTTCTTTGCTGGATAGATTTTATAAACCCCTACAAAAAGTTAGCGTACATGTGCGAATATATTTTATAGTTCGAGATATGGGCCCCACAATTTATTTTTTTTGCAAAATTTCAACAAGGTGGGGTCAGTATTTTGAACGTAGAAGGTTTTTTGGCCGACCCATGTTTTAATTTCTTAACTGCATTCCCCACCAAATTCTACGTATTTCAGAAGAAAAAAAAGTTATGTACCTATGTACTTTAGATTAAAAGTTGTATACTCTACAATTTGGAATTTAAAAAATACAGAATTTTTTGACAAACTTGAAAACTTAGAGGAAAACACCTCAACTTTCTCACAAGAAAAAAAAATATGTTGATATCTTCCGAAAAACTTGTGAAAAAAAAGTTATCGACTTCAATCTTTGTACAAGTAGTTGTTATTAAGACAGGTCGGATTGTGTTGCAAATGGGCTATATCGGTCTACGTTTGGGCATAGCCCCCATAAAAATTGACTGCCATATTTTCGGAGAGCAAATTCCTTCCGATCCGGCTGGAAAAAAAAAAACCAATTTCCCGATTTGACTTCCGGATCCTCTGGAGGCAGCAAATTTCATCCCATCTGGTTGAAATTTGGTACATGATGTCAATACGAGTATATGCCCATTAACAATCGTTCAAAAAATAGTTCATATAGGTACATAATTACATTTAGCCTCTTGGAAGTGCAAATTTCGTCCGATATCATTAAAATTTGGTATGTGAAGTATGTATGTGCCCTCTAACAACCATGCAAAAATTGGTCGATATCAGTACATACAAAAAAATATTGTTTGTTTTCAATCACGAAATTAATTGATCCAATTAATTTTTAATTGAAATGTCTTCAATCACATAAATGATAGTGCCAATTAAAAAAATTAATTGAAAGCCAATTAAAAATTAATTGATCCAATTGAAAAATTAATTGATACTATTAATTTTTGTGATTGATTTTTGTTTCAATAAAAAAAAATTGTTGAATAAATTAAAATTTTTATTGAATATTTTTTAAAGCTCAATTACGACTTTAATTGGAAAATGTTTCGTGAACTTTTTTTCTGTGTATGTAGCTCTCATATAAACCCATTCCTATGGAGCCTCGTGAAGTAGCAAATTTCATCCTATTAAAATTTGATACACACAAAATAAAATTTTTCTGATTCAATCACGAAATTACTTGATTCAATTAATTTTTAATTGAAATGTCTTCAATCACAGAAATGATAGTATCAATTAAAAAATTAATTGAAGGTCAATTAAAAAGATAATTGATCCAATTAAAAAATTAATTGATACTATTATTTTTGTGATTGATTTTTGTTTCAATTAAAAAATTTGTTGAATCAATTAAATTTTTAATTGAATATTTTTTAAAACTCAATTAAAATTTTAATTGGAAAAATTTTCGTGAAATTTTTTTGTGTGTATGTGAAGTATGTATATGCCCTCTAACAACCATGTAAAATTTAGTCGATGTCGGTCCATAATTATATGTAGTTCCCACATAAATCGATCCCTATGTTAGATTTGACCTACGCAGCCTCGAGAAGGATTAAATTTCATCCGATGCGGTTGAAATTCGGTTCGTGAAGTCGGTATATGCTTTTTAACAATCATGTAAAAAAATTGATCTAAATCCGTTCATAAGTTTATATAACTCCAATATAAACCGGCTCCCCAGATTTTACTTCTAGAGCCTCATGGATAAAGAAATTTCATCCGGTCTCGTTAAATTTGACCTTATGCCTTTCCATTGACAACTGATTCCACAACCAAAGTAATTCGATTGTGGATGACAGTCTTTAGTGGAATTTTGTGTGCAATCTATGATGGAGGGTACATAAGATTCGGTCGTATGTACTTTTCTACTTTGAAGTATTTGTTATAATTTTGGATTGTTATAATGGCATTTATAGCTTTGTTAATATATCGCAAAAAAGCAATAAAAAATCGATAAACAAATTTTTAGAACCGTGAATTTAAGGTGGATAACCATTATTATTTTAAAAGGCGGCATCTTTGGCTATGAATCAATACCAAAATCCTTAAGAGAAAGCCAAAATCTTTCAATCCAAGTAAACTTTTTATTGAGTGGACCTATCCTCCTCTCCCCATCGCATATTTCTCTTCCCGTACGACATTGAAATTGAATTTTATACAGACGATTATACAATCATAAAATTCGGGGCTCTTATTGGTTTTGTTGATATATATAAAAAAATATTTATTCAATAAATAGGTAACAAGAGGGAAATAGCAATTATTGAAATACATACATACATTAGAGGAAGAACAATAAAATTAGGTACATTTTTATATTTACAAATGAAAAATAGAATACTCATTGGATTTTCTTGTATTAATATTTGGTTTCTAGCATTAGTCCTTATTGGGCTTTTACTTCATTCTCAGCTTCGTTGAAAATTATGGGAATTTCGGGACCATCTTCGCCAACTTTGTAGCTAATTGATTTTTGTGTTAAAACCTCATAGACTTCCGAAACACTAGTTGTTGAGGGTGACTCTGATGCCATGTCATCCATTAATGTTGCCATTGTTGTGGAAGTAGGGGTATCAATTGTAGCCATCTCTATTGAAGGATCAGGTTGCTTTTCCGTGGTGGACCAATACGATTTCGAAGGGAAATTTTTTAGTTTTATCACTTCTCTTATGGTGGCCTTTGCCTTGTGTTCCTCTCCTTTATTTTGTAAGGCCATATTGGATTCTTGAGCAAAGTTTTTTAAATTAAGTGCTTTTGCATTTGTTTCCTTTCGCCGAGGTTTCCATTTTAATACCGGCTTCTCCGTGGTTGTTGTAGAGATGCTTAATCTCTTTCTATAACGACTGACAGCTCTTAAAGGTGTTTCAGTGGTCGATGTTGAAACGAATTGCTTATTAAGTTTGGATGTGGTAGAGCTAGTGGCTGTGGTTATGTCTGTTGATATACTACTGGAATTCGGTAAAGTGGATGTTGGATCTTTTTCGGTAGTGACTCTTGTCGAGAATACCTTAGGCCTTGCTGTAGTGCTTGATGTGAGTTTTGTCACTTTCACCCGTACTCTTTTTGTTCTGTTCGGTGGGACTTTGGTTTTAGATGTAGTTGCTAGAGTAGCACTATTTGTGGCTTCGGTGTCAATTGAATTTTCAGTTGAAATTTTAATGGTAGTGGAATGACTGGCATTCTGTTCTGAAGGCTGCGTTTGCTGAGTGCTGACTTCTTGTTCGTGATCATTATCCTCGTCGTTGTCGTAGCCCTCATAGGATTGTTGTAAATTGGCTGTTTTTCGTGGTGGAGGCAGTTGAGCCTCTATCGATTCGGTATGCTCATTCGTAGTATCTTCGCTAGTTGAGGCCTCCTGCTCTGATTGCAGTCCATACTGAAAATAAGAAGAGATAGACTTGGGTAACATAGTGATAATTACAATTACATTTATCAAATCTTGTCAGATCATGGATGCAAAAGATTCAGGGAATTGATTGCGAAACATTTATTATATAAATTCAATTAATTCAACAAAGTAACTGTGTAGCTACCTTTTGAAAATAAATCCAAATATCCATCAGGTATTAGGAAATTTTCCAAGGAAGATAGGTTTTCAGATTGTGGTGTATACGATTCGAGTTTGCTGGGCGTATTTTACACTAGTGACTCATATGTGGAATGTAGGAGGAAAGCAATTAGGTCTGAGGTTTCCTATATATAGAGATATATAGAAAGTTTTTCACCTCCCCGGTCGGAGACAGTGCTACATACATACCGAGGCTGCTGTGCGAACATAACCAGCTTGCACTAAGGGATTTAACGACGACAACTTTGGGCGCCTGTTGGAATCTTACAATGGAGTGACCTACTGATTTCATATTCTATGAATGCCGAAATTATATAAATCAGTAGAACTGGGTCAATGAATTCAGAAACTTTACCCATCGTCTCACAGTGGTTCCAAACCGCTTTTAGAAGTCCCTCTCGTAACAGTTCACGAGATATGGGACTTACAATTTTTTTAACTGCAAGTTCTTTAGATTAACGGCCACTTTCATGTAGCTCCGTTCGGCTTTAACTGCCAGTTAACAGAAAGTAAAGTGAAAATATATTCTCTCTGGTTAACTTTAACTGAAAAATCTTCGGCAGTTAAGTTCTTAACTGGCATATGGAATATATAGGCGAGATGACAGCAATGTCCATAATACGGGTTAAAAGTTCGTTAGTTAACGGAACAGTAACGGAGCTTCATGAAAATGGGGGTCTAAGTTATAGACTACACAATTTGGAATTTAAAACAAAAATCGTAATTTTGCCCACCTTCGAAGAAGGTACCTGCATTCTTTCTGTCCTAATTTTTTTCTAGGCTTGCTTCTTCTTATATTAAGCAATATTTCTTAAAATCATGGATATCGGTTCAGAATTGCGGTTTTGGGAGCTGTTAGCTCATACCCTCGAGGTGACCAACTTGCAAAGCCTATAGGCCATCCCACAAGGGAATCGCTTCAGCTTTCACACAAAGAATTATTTTGATATCTTTATCCATTAAAAATTCAGTATTATTTCCAAAAAGGGATTTGGAACCAATTTCAGCCGCTTTCATGAACGACCGCTTTTCTCATGATCATGTCGGTGAGAGGAATTTCTAAGTTATCATAAATGAGTTGCCGCTCCTTTCATACCTGCTAGTCGAATTTCTCCTATTAGATTAAACTTGCAGGCAGATTCGTGAAATTATCCCTGCGGATCCTAGGAACTAGGGATTGCAATGAGAATCAAAAAATCGACTTTTCGGCTTTTTCCAAATTTAGAAAAGTCGATTTTTCGGGTGTTAAAAGTTTAAAAGGTCGACGTTGGTCTTTTGCGAATTGCATCTTTTGTCGTTGGGGAATTTTCATCATATAGAGAGCTATATAAAATACCCCATTAAATTCCAATTCGCCTCACCGACGTTTTTTGTTAAAATTCGATTAGTCGATTTGACCCGGTTTTCAAGAGCTTTAAAAGTCGCTTGGCTTATTTTAAAAAGTCGATTAGTTGCCTTTGATTCTTCTACATTTTTTTTTGACAAAATGATTCGATTTTTTACTTTTTTAGGAACTGAAACTTGAAATTATTAAAATAGTCGACGAACCCCAGTGCACCACGTTGTTAAACCACTTCAACCAATGTAGGTAAAGGTACAGACAAGATGTGGATTACAATAAGACCCCTCTCGAATTCCGGAGGGAGGGTGCCGTGATAGTGACAGATCCGAAGAGATGCGCTTGGTTTTTTATCCGACTGTTGAACAAATCGATAGAGCTACAAGAAGATGACTACGGGCCAGCATCATAGAATGAAGCCGCCGAGTCGCGCCGCTGATTTCAGTCGCCGACGACCATTGTTTGCCAGTCGATGCCGCCGCCGAATATATCGACCCATCTCGACTCAAATTTAGCCGCCTATTAAACAAAAATATCGATTTAAATCAGAAAATTGTCGTGTTTTAGCCAAAATTTTGAACCTTCCATTCACAATTAATCAATTTCAAACTGCTGTAACAGTTTTGCAAAAATTTAGCTCAGAAAATTTTAACGAAGTTTGATTGTAGGACTGGTTGTACAACTAATCTCATTACCATTCGAACAACTGCAAATTGATTTTATAATGAATAATTGTCCGCCGCCGAATGGAAAAATGTATATTGGCTTAGCCGTCAAGCCGCCGCCGGAGGCAAACATTTAGTTGTTCTTGTTGTAACAGTTTTTAATGTAGTTTCATCCATTTTTTTCTATGTGTATAACATTATTGCGTAGTTCAACTAGTAGCCAGATCAAGGAACTCTGCAACAAGGATGGGGTGTGTCCAGAGTGATCTGGTGGTGAGACGGGTAGGCTTAGCCGGGCAAGCGAAAAGTTGACGAGTTGATTACAGATGGGACACGCGGCAGCTACGCTCTGGCATCGTGTTGGGAGGGTTCTTGTCCTTGGGAACCACCTGCACGTTGTTGGCGGCGTACCACTCCATGGCCTTTTTACCGTAATGGCAAGATGCCAAATCCGGCCAAAACAGTACGGAACAACCGTGTTTCTTCAGGAAAGGCAGCAGACGTTTATTCAAACACTCTTTCACGTAAATTTCTTGGTTGACAGTCCCGGAAGCTATGAAAATGCTGCTTTTCAAGCCACAGGTACAGATGGCTTGCCAAACCAGATATTTCTTTGCGAACTTTGACAGTTTTATGTGCTTGAAAATATCTGCTACCTTTCCCCTTCCTTTTGTCGTATAAAACTCCTGTCCCGGAAGCTGCTTGTAGTCGGCTTTGACGTAGGTTTCGTCGTCCATTACCACGCAGTCAAACTTCGTCAGCATCGTCGTGTACAGCCTCCGGGATCGTACTTTGGCCGTCGTATTTTGTTTATCATCGCGATTTGGAGTCACTACCTTCTTGTAAGTCGATAGTCCGGCTCGTTTCTTGGCTCGATGCACGGTTGTAGACGGTTTGCGGCATTTCGGAGAGAGAGGTTAGGGTTTCGCTTGAAACTACCGGCAACTCTCTTTGTCGTCTCAGCGGCTTCCGGTTTTCGATTACCCCCCGATCCAGACTTCCTGGCAGTCGACAAACGTTCCCCAAACACTTTAATTACATTTGTAACGGTTGATTTGGCAACTTTTAGCGATTTTGCCACCTTTGCATGCGAGTAGCCCGGATTTTCGCGATGCGCGAGCAACATTTTGATACGCTGCTCTTCTTGCTTGGACGGCATTTTGACAACTGAAGAGTGAATTCCAAAATCAAAATAGGAGCAACATTCTACACACACACACCTTCAAAATGAGGGGTGTTCAGGTTTTTTAAATGCAAAATTGAAAGAAATACGTCAAGTTTATATTGACCAAAGTTTGACCGTATCACCCTTTAAATGGGTCATATTGGCAGTAAGAGCTGACAGGTAGCCAGAGGCATATCAACAGATTCTAGTTCCCCTGGAATATGTAAGATGCTTACTAGACTTGCTAACTCATCCGTTTCGCAGTTCCCCGGCTATGAAAAAGAGGTCCATTGTCATTGAGGTAAACATGGAATCGGGCAGCACTCAGTGACCCTATACCTAATCTAACCTATCGACGGAGACAAATTAAGGATGATCTTGTATATAAGTAGGCATGGGAAATTTTCTATTGCATGGAAAAAGTGTAACACACAATCTATATTCTATTAAAACTTACATGTTGCGGCAATTCCCCTTGGTTCTCTTGTACATTTCCATATGAAACTTGCACTTGGTCGTTTTCATTGACATTCGCATATAGAGGATCTGGTTCGGAGTATCTTATATTGTCGTCCTCAGCCATTTGTTCACTTTGCTCGAAAGGCTTGTGACTGCGTGGCGTTGGTATATCTTCCCTTTCTCCATTTACCACAGCAGGGAAAATGGCAATTGGTTCTCGCATTGTGGTCGTGGTGTATTGGGGTTGACTCAATGGTTGGTAATAGTGCTGGTATTGAGGTTTCTTCAGAGGTGGTACTGGAGTTACATGAATCACTCTATGTTGTTCGATTTCCGTAATGGGGAAAACAAATTTCTGAGGTGCTGGAGGTAATTTATGGAATTGTTGTTGTTGTTGTTGTTGCTGTGGCAATTGGAAATGTTGCTCATGCCCATTGTGTTGTTGTCCATTGTATATATGGGCAAAATGTAAAGGTTGAGGAGTTACTATTTGAACATCAGCTACTGGTGTTGTTGCCGGTTTATTTTCACCATTTGGAGAATTTTCATTACTCTCTGTAACATTGGGCATAAAAAAGTGGTGATGATAGTGATGAGTAATTAAAGCATTCGCGGGATCCTTTGGCAAATAATGTTCCTGTGATGGAAAATATTCTGGTAATTTGGAAAAATCTTGATGATGTACAAAACCAGGATTTACAGCAGGTATATTATATTCCTGATGATGCTGACCATGGTGAAATAGATTAGGCTGTGTTGCCTTTGTGTAAGCATCAGGTCGAGGAAATTGCGTTTGCTGGTAGGCTGGTACGGTGGGTGGTCTATATGTGGATGGAGAAGGTCTTTGATAAAGGTGTGGTTTACCAAACATCATGGTTAACAAATTGGGAAACAATTCTATTTTAGGTGCTGCCTTTTGCACATAGGCTCCCTTGTAGTATTCACCAATATTTAATTGATCTGGAAATGGGCGTGGTGAATTCGTCAATATCGGTGTCGATGGGTATGATGGTGGTTGTGGTGGTGGTGAGCGATATACACCCCGTATAAATGTTGGCTGAGGCATAGGAGTCACTTGTGAGGGATGTTGTTGTTGTTGGTGATTGAATTGACGTATACTTCTTAAGCCATCTTGACGACGATCAGCAAAATCATCATCCTCATTTTCCGTAAGAATTTTCCTAAAACTATTCGGATAATCATGTTCCTTTTGTATGAAAGTTTGTATATTGTTCGGTTTTGAATTCTCCAAAATGGTTCTCTTGTTGGGACCTCCCCTCACCACTATTTCACTTGGTGTTGCTGAGGTCATGGGACTAACACTAAATTTCATTTCATAGTGAAATTTTCTGTTTAGATCACGATGTCGTATTTTTTGAACATGCCATGTGGCCACCATATTATTTTCCCGGGCACATTCATAGTCACAATTACCCTCGACAAAACGATATTGACCATTTGCCATGGTTTCTAGACGTCCTTGTGCTAATGTCACTATATCGCCAAAACGAGAATCAATTGGCTTAGGTGATCGCATGTAAGGTGACTGTAGGAAGTCATTGTATTCTTTGACTTTACTGGAATAGAAAGAAGGGTAGATATATCAATCAAAAGATTCGTGATTGTTTAGTCTTAAATGTTATATAAATTTGCACTTCAAAGAAGAGCATACCCGGTTCCAGAGATTATTCCCCATATTCATAAAAGTTAATGTAAACTTCAAACCTACTATTACACACATTCTTTTTTTTCTGATTACAAATTTAATTGATGCTCATTGCAAAACCCAAATATTTTCTTACGTAACTATTTTCAATTACTTTCTTAATTGACTTACTTTCTTGATTGACGTAGTGCTTGATTAAAAAAATGATTATTTCCAATAAATGTATTTTTAACTTACTTACTGACAGTCTTCCGAGTTTGATTAAAAAGTTGATTGTATCAATACTATTTTGTAAACATTAATTAACTTAATATTTCTATCTTGATTAAAACGTTTATTGTATCTATTCATTTATTAATTGAACAACTTTTTAATTGGAAATATTTTTTTCTGGAGCTTTACAAATTCCTTCAATAAACTATCAGTTGATTCTAGGAAACAAATTTGAATTTATTCGTTTTTTCTAGATTTTTTTGTTCATGACATAGGAAAAAACAAGTATACATAGGAAAGAAAAAAACAAGATCGGCCAGGCCGAATCTTATGTACCCTCCACCATGGATTGCGTAGAAACTTCTACTAAAGACTGTCATCCAACACTTGCCGATGGCGGTAACACTTGCCGATGCCAAGGTATCTTAAAAAATCATTAACACCGTCTTCTAAATTGTAAGTTAGTCCATACGGGGGTGGGATAATCCACTGCTGAAAAACTTTTTGGTGTTCGGTCGAAGCAGGAATCGAACCCACGACCTTGTGTATGCAAGGGGGGAGCCACCACGGTGGCTCCCAAATACGTATATAATTCAGTTTGACAAAATTTTCTATAAAAATAAAAATTTGACAAAATTTTCTATAGAAATAAAAATTTGACAAAATTTTCTATAGAAATAAAATTTTGACAAAATTTTCTATAGAAATAAAATTTTGTCAAAATTTTCTATAGAAAAAAAAAATTTTGACAAAATTTTCTACCGAAATAAAATTTTGGTATATTATTTTTGGCGATATGGACCAATTTTTGTGTGATTGCTGTCGGCTATATATAACTATAGACCGATATGGACCAATTTTTGCATGGCTGTTAGCGGCCATATACTAGCGCAATGTATCAAATTTCAACCGAATCGGATGAATTTTGCTCCTCCAAGAGGTTCCGGAGGTCAAATCTGGGGATCGATTTATATGGGGGCTATATATAATTATGGACCGATGTGGACCAATTTTTGCATGGTTTTTAGATATCATACACTAACACCACGTACCAAATTTCAACTGGATCGGATGAATTTTGCTCCTCTAAGAGGCTCCGCAGGTCAAATCTGGGAGTCGGTTTATATGGGGTCTATATATAATTATGGACCGATATGAACCAATTTTTGCATGGTTGTTAGAGACCATATACTAACACCACGTACCAAATTTCAACCGGATCGGATGAATTTTGTTCCTCCAAGAGGCTCAGGAGGTCAAATCTGGGGAACGGTTTATATGGGGGCTATATATAATTATGGACCTATATAGACCAATTTTTGCTTGATTGTTAGATACCATATACTAACACCACATACCAAATTTCAACCGGATCGGATGAATTTTGCTCCTCCGAGAGGCTCCGCAAGCCAAATCTGGGGGTCGGTTTATATGGGGGCTATACGTAAAAGTATGGCCCATTGCAATACCATCTGACCTACATCAATAACAACTACTTATGCCAAGTTTCAAGTCGATAGCTTGTTTCGTTCGGAAGTTAACGTGATTTCAACAGACGGACGAATGGACATGCTCAAATCGACTCAGAATTTTACCACGAGCAATATTTCGATGTGTTACAAAAGGAATGACAAAGTTAATATATTTTTCAAAATTTAAAATAAAAAACTTAAGGACGACATTCTAACTTCAGTATGATCTTTCATAACAAAATGTATCAAAAGGCATATACAGTGAGCGTCAAAATAAACTGTACAGATGGTTTGCTTTAATTAACAGTATTGAGTTTTACATTTTTGATGTGTAAGTTTAAGTAGAGACTTCATGCTCTATAGCTAAATCAAATAATGTTTAATAAAATCGTAGATAAAAAGCGTGAAACAAAAAGTATTTTGAAAAAAAAATAATAGTATGTAAAGATTATTTTGACGCTAACTGTATATTTATAACAAATATATTGACAACTACTACAGCAGCTGCGTTGGCAGAATTTTTTCACAAAAAAAGCAATTAGATTTCCCCCAAAAATAGTTAAAACAAGTATATACAGCAGTAAGTTCGGCCGGGTCGAATCTTAAATACCCACCACCATGAATCAAATATTAGGGTTTCCTTTGAAATTTTAGGGGGGTTCGATGACAGATCAAGCAGAGCAGTTCAACTAGTATACTCCCCGAAGATAAATTTAAAGATTTTACCTATGAAGACTATATCAGATTCTGGATTTATAAGAACCATTTTTGTTTGAGTTTTAGAGGAATCATTACCATCTCTTGTAAGTCACCCGAGAAGTAAAATCTGGAAATTTCACATTAAGTTTCAAGCAATTTTCATGATCAGTGCGCCTTCCATACCTCCAAGAAGTGAAATCGGTCTATATGGAGGCCTTACCAAATGGACCGATAAAGACTAAATCCGATACCCGTTCTTGTGAGCCTAAAATACCAGAATATTTACAATTTCAGGCAAATTGGATAAAAACTACGATTTCTATAAGCCCAAGACCTCAAACCGTGGGATCGGCTATATAAAAACCTGGACCGATATATCCCATCTTCGAACTTGACCTGCCTGCAGACAAAATACAAGTTTCTGCGAAATTTCAGCACGATTGCTTTATTATCGAAGAATATAGCGTGATTACAACAGACAGACAGCCAGACAAACGACATGGTTATATCGTCTTAGAATTTCTCCTTGATCAAAAACCCAGCAAAAAAGCGTCGCCAAAAAAGTAATGAAAATGTTCTTTTTGGATCCGGAAGTGGTGCAAAATTGACACAGAAGCGATGAATTTAACATGGGCTTGTCATAGGACGGATGTCCTCCATTTCAACAGCCGTTGCACTGAATTTGCATCACTTCTTTAGGGGTAATCCGAATTCAGTGTTTTGGATGTAAATTAAAGAAATTCTGTTATATTTTGTCAAATAAATAATTTTTAATGGATTCTAACGCTTGTCGGAAACGTTTGACCTCAAATATATTCAAAAATTCACAATTTTTTCAGACAGAATTTAACATTTTTTCGACAAAATTTAAATGATTTGTACCATTTTATGAATTCTTACTCTGTTTTTAACCTATTTGAAACAAAAAAGTTAAAAATACCCATTAAGAGTATGAACAAATCAAGTTATAAAAAATTGAATCAAAAGAACTTCCTGGGTAGTAAAAATAAACAACATCAATGGGAGTGCATCTTCTGGAAGTGCTTTTAAAGTTGTGCCTTTGGAAGAACTTCCAATTTTTTTTTGCTGAGAATATATATACTTTATATAGTCGGAAATCGATATTTCGATATGTTACAAACGGAATGACAAATTTATTATATCCCCATCACCACTCTATGGTGGTGGGTATAAAAAGAAACTAAAGCTAAAACTTGTTTGTACCAAAATTCGCATTTTTAATTCAAATATAAAAATCTAAAAACTTTAGTTCACTTAAAATTCATTTAAATAAATTGTGATCGTTCACCAATCTGGTGAATGTCTCTGGAGATAGATTTCGATTTGTTGTTGCATTAGTGTAGTAACGAAACGAAATCAAAATATAAGATTAAGGAATTGTAGTTATGTGAGAAGATGATGCACAAAAAATGTTTCAATTTGGAAGGTTTAATTCTGTATGTAATTTCCATAGGATATTAACAAATAAGACCCTAATTGAATTATTTCACCCCGTCAGATCTGGACTAAAGACCATGGAAACTTGCATTAGCCACCAAAGAAACATATGTTTAGTTAGGCTTGTGGAGATGGGTATCTGACGTTTTCTTTTCAATAACTTAATATACCAATTCTTCATATCCAAAAAGCTCGCATTTAACTTGTAATAAAAGCAAAGTATTGATATCAGGCATTCATAAAAATTATACTGATTTTAATTGAACTTTTGTGAGACTATGACAATATTTATGTCATATTCGCTTCGTTCGCTTACCCGATAAATTGATGATGTGGACCTATTGTTGCTTAATGAAAAAAAAAACAGAAAAAACTTAAAGCTAAATGTATTGTTCTCCGCTAAATGAAAAAAAAAAAACACCAGATCTAGCGAGAAAAACAGCCAAATTGGCAATTTTGTACCAATGGGTGAAGATGCTTTCCTATTTAGATGCGCAATCCTATTTCGATTTTTAATTTTTTTTTATGCATGACCAAAATTAAATACAAAGTGAAATATCGTGATCATTTAGTTTTTGTTTTCATAGCAATAATAATATTATTTATTAATTATAATTCAATCTTTCCATTGAAATGAGATCATTTGATTTAAAAACATTACGTCATTTACCTAATCTTCATACAGAAAAAATATTTTCAAAGCGGTTGCTTATTTAAGATAATGATATTTGTGAGAAGAACCTCTACTAAAATGCTTTATTAAGATGCTGATCTCATTTGATATTTCCATTGATTCAATTGCGAATTAATTGATTTTGATCACAATACTTAATTACGTTTTTAATTGAGATAATTCATTATTTATTGTATTATTGTTTATTTATCATTACTTCACCTTTAGATGAATTAGTTTTCTTGTAATTTTGTTAGATTTAGTTTTCTTGTATTTTCCTTTTATAATCATATTTGGAAATTTAAAGTATATATATATATAAACAACTTATTTCCAATCAACATTTTTTTGTTTTGATTTTTCGCAAAAGTTTATTTATGGGAATTTAGAGTCATTTTTTTAGGAAAATTAGAGTCATTTTTACAACTTTTCGACTAAGCAGTGGCGATTTAACAAGGAAAATGTTGTTATTTTGACCATTTTTGTCGAAATCAGAAAACATATATATGGGAGCTATATCTAAATCTTAACCGATTTCAATAAAATTTGGCACACTTGACTACACTACTAATTGTACTCCTTGTTTAAAATTTCAACCAAATAGGGGCACAATTCTGGCTTCTGGGACCGTATTAGTCCATATCGGGCGAAATATATATATGGGAGCTATATCTAAATTTGAACCGATTTCAATCAAATTTGGCATACATGACTATATTACTAATTGTACTCCTAGTGCAAAATTTCAACCAAATTGGGCCAAAACTCCGGCTGCTGGGGCCATATAAGTCCATATCGGGCGAAAAATATATATGGAAGCTATATCTAAATCTGAATCGATTTCAACCAAATTTGGCACGCATAGCTACAATCTACTCCCTGTGCAAAATTTCAACCAAATTATGCCAAAACTCTGGCTTTTAGGACCATGTTAGTCCATATCGGGCGAAAGATATATATGGGAGCTATATCTAAATCTGAACCGATTTCAATCAAATTTTGCACACTGGACTATACGACCAGTGCTATGTTTGTGCAAAATTTCAAGCAAATCGGTATAAAACTCTGGCTTCGGCGAAAGATATATATGGCAGCTATATCTAAATCTGAACCGATTTCTTCCAAAATCAATAGGGTTCTATTCTGACCCAAAAGAGGAACTTGTGTCAAATTTGAAGGCGATTGGACTTAAACTGCGACCTAGTCTGTCTGTGAACACAAAAATGTGTTCACAGACAGACGGACGGACGGACAGACGGACATGGCTAGATCGACTCAGGAGTCCACCCTGACCATTTTTGCCAAAGACACCATGTGTCTATCCCGTCTCTTTCTGGGTGTTGCAAACATATGCACTAACTTATAATACCCTGTTCCACAGTATGGCGCAGGGTATAAAAATTATGCATAGGGGATGTTCCGCTATTCGGAATCGTGAATCGCAAAATTTTCGTTTGGCGATATTATTATATTGTATTGGAATATTATTGTACACAGAAACACAGAAATCTGATTCAATCACGAAATTATTTGGTACAATTAATTTTTTAATTGAAATGTCTTCAATCACGAAAATCAATCACTGTTGTAATTGGATATAAAAAATACTTGATTAACAAATTAATTGATTTCATTAGGAAATTTTAATTAACTTTTTAATTAATAAAATTAATTGATATCGATTGCAAAACTCAATTAATGTTTTATTTAAAAAGTAACTATTTTCAATTGCTTTCTTAACTTATTTCATTAGGAAATTTTAATTAACTTTTTAATAAATTTAATTAAAAATTTAATTGATGTCGATTGCAAAACTCAATTAATTTTTTAATTAAAATCGTAACTATTTTCAATTACTTTCTTAACTTATCCCCATTTTCATGAGAGAAGATATTTGTAATTTACTTTCTTTTGGCTGCTAGTTAAAGCCTAACAGAGCTTCATGAAAATAGCCCTTAATGTTTTTAGTTTAAATAAATTATTTCAATTAAATGTTTAGTTATTATTTTTTTAAATTGACTTAGTTCAATTCAATTTTTTAATTGGAAAAATTTTGGTGATATTTTTTGTGTGTGTATTATGCCACCTATATAATCAATCCGTTGCTTCTTATTTTCTAAGATTGTTGTCATCATAACTTCACTTCCTTGTGTCTGTAACATCTTCTATTATTGTGTGGTTTAACATAAAAATGTCAACTCACCTAAAATTTCCAGTAATGATACCATTTGCAGCATTCGTAAAAAGTGTTAAATATGTCACATGTTTTAACGTACGTTCCCAGGGCCGTGCTACTGCAGTATCATTGGTGGCATTACTACTGTTGGGCAATGTTGCATCTGCGTAAGCGTTTTCGTCATAGAAAATACGTTTGCCACTCAATTGTAGGCCTTGTTTAGGTGTTAAGATTAAATCACGATTCACAATGGCAAGCACATTGTGGAGCTGAAATAGATATCAACATAGATGATTATTAGCAGAGTATACAATATATATATTTTCATTTTAAAGGGGACTCATACTACTTTAAGAATATATTAAAAAATTTTAACGTTTTTCTAACAAACATAATTTAAGAACAAGCTTATATTGTGACTTGGTTTTTAAAAATTGTATACCAGTGAGATAGATCTAATGTTGGACGGGGCCGTTACCCAAATTTATCGGTGCTTCCAGTGATGCTACTATATTTCTAGCTCTTGTCGACAAATCAGTATATTTTCGTCTTTAAAAATCCCCAACGTGAACCAATCGATTTTCCCCATAAAATCCGAAACAAATTTTTGAAAATTTTGAACACTGAAAAACGAACGCTAATTTTAACATTGCAAAAAATTATTTGTTTCTAATTAAATTTTATTTTTTTTTTTTGCGAAATTTTCCATAGCTCAAAGAAATTTACTTTTTTTTTAAATATGTCTCAAACATTTTTGAACTAAACGTGGGTTCAATGACCGTACACATAAGTTCAATATGAACTAAAGTTTAGTTAATTTTTTCTTCTATGATGGGGCGTAATTTCGGGAATTGCAGTTAGGAAGTATAACAGGACATTAAATTTTCCTGGTTTTAACAACGCTTTGTGGATATCTCAAAATGTGGAGTACAATTTAGTTCAATTTTCGCACGAGGTACTTCATTCTTCCTATAAAACAATTTTTCTTTCTTTTAAATGACTTACAAAATGTAGTAATTTGTAAATACCCAAGGTTGCTGGGTGCTTGCACACAAAAATTTTTTTTCTGATTCAATCACGAAATTAATTGATCCAATTAATTTGAGGTCAATTGAAAAATTAATTGAAGGTCAATTAAAAAATTTGTAAAATCAATGAAATTTTTAATTGGATATTTTTTAAAACTTTTTGTTTCTTGGTGTTTTATTCGATCTTTTTCTTTAATAAATGTCAATAGTTTTATTAAGATTGAGACCTTAGTTTCCTTTATTTATTTTTAATCCATCATTCCTAATATTTCGCAATTATCATTGAATTGCTTCTTCAGAGGCGATTTGATATATGAGCCATTGTTAAAAAGAACTTCACCACTTGGACTGAATAGTCTAAGTGAGCCTAAAAATATTTGGTTGCCACTATACCTAACCTAGCTTAGTAAATGTCATAAACCCGAACAATATCCTTAAATTTAAATTATTTTTTTAATATCCCAGCAAAAAAAAAAAGCTTGCAAACAAGATCCCCAACTTATGATCTTTGGATCCTCTCCAATGAATTTTATATGGGCTTGTCATAGGAGGGAAGTACTTTATGTTCGCATCCTTTGTATTGCTTTATAAGTTGTTCCTTGGAAGTTAATTTGAATGAAGGAATTAAAAAAAAGCTTTATATTTTTATCCACATTTTTTGTAACACATTTATTTTCTTATTAGCAAATTTTTACAATTTGAAAAACTTTTTCGCTCCGACCGGGGATTGAACCTGGGTCTGTTGGCACCATTACAGAACGCCTTAGCACACTCAGCCACAAACGCCGTTGAACACGAAGCATCGAAACGTCAATGCAAATTTTTGGAATATGATAGTAATATAACAGCAAGGCCTTACATTCTAACTACTTCTCGAGATGTTTTATTATTAGTATGAATGAAAAAATAAAGAACACAGGTTCAAATCTCACTAGTAGCAAATTTTTTTTATCAATTATTTTTTCAGAAGATTGTGTTTTATGTCGTACATCGTTTTTATCTTGTTATTTTCGGCGTATACATTTTGTAGAAATATATTTTTTCCATTTAAACTCAATAAAAAATTGAAAATTCTAGTAATTTGAAAAACCTTCTCAATTGAACTTCCATGGAATTTTCATTCTTATATTTTAATTTTTTGTTGATTTTCTTTCTTTCATTTAATTGTCCAAAATTTAAAGTTTGGCTTTTAACCGCCAAATAGCTTTGTTTTGTTTATGTGAATCAAAACATTTTGTGTTTTTTGCCAAATAAATAATTTTTATATGATTTTTATTACATTAACGCATGTCTGCAACGTTTGACAAAATTTAAATAATTTGTACCATTTTAATAATTCTTGCTCTGTTTATACCTATTTGAAAAAAAAAAAATATTAAAATTAACCCTTTAAAAATATGAAAAAAAAGTTATAAAAAAATTAAGTTAAAAGTAATTCCTGAGTAGTTAAAATAAAGAACATCTTTGAGAGGACGTTTTTGGAAGGGCTTTTAAAGTTGGGCCTATAGAATAACTTCAAAGTTTTTTTGCTGGGCTAAAAGAGAATTGTGTCTTAAAGGTGTCTTTACTTCAATTCTCCGCTTCTTTGGTTCGGAATCAATACCAAAATTATTAGAACCAGGCATGTTTTTTTCGGTGTTAGCATTTAGGTGAAATAATTTTCTTGTAATTTTATTAGAGTTCATGCACAGAAAAAATTTAGTTAATGTGGTATCTCAATGGACTGCATAGTCTAAGTGAGCCTCAAAACTTAATCGGACTGCCATTTTAACTTAACCTAACCTAACCATACTTGATACTACACTGAAAAAAATATTTACGTGATATTAAAGATTACGCAACCTAAATTTTAGGATACGAAATTTACAAAATATTAAGGACAAATTTCTTTAAAATAATGAAATTTAAATTAAAATAAAGTTTATAATCTTTGCTTCAAAATTTTGTTAATTAAATTTAGGACACAAATTTTGTAAATTTGCGTCCCTCCGTTAAAGTCCATGTCTTTTAACTAAGGCTAATTTTCCTTAAAGTAAAGAAACACATTTTTGATTTCAAGAAATTGTCCTTAAATTAACTGAAATATTGAAACTTTAGATTTAAGATAAAAATGCTTCAAATATAGGCTAAGACTTATTTTGAGGATTTAGCGACTTTGGTTTAAAGTTTTTTTGGAATTAAGAAAACATTTTTTACTTTGAAGTATCCGTTATAATTTGGATTTTTGAACTGGTATTTGTTTGTACGTGAGTACCTTTATTAATAAACCGTTATAATTTAGAGAATGAAAAGAGAATGAAAATTTGATAAATGAGATCTGTATCCTAATTTTAATTTTATTGGTCCTAGATTTAAAGCCAGATAGGTCGTTAAAAATTTCTTTATTTTAGAGAAACCGCATCGTTGGCTCGGAATCAATACAAAAATCCTTAAAGGAAGATCAAAATCTTTGGATTTTTTTGAGTGTAGGTGACAAATTTGAATTTATTTTTTTTTTGCTTTTTATTCGAGTTCTTTAAAAACGGGTTAACGACAACTAAACTTTTCAAATTCATTTCTCTTTAAGTAAAAACGTCTTTAAAATACAGTATTGCGAACATCTCCCTTTTTAAACGCTTTTTTGCTTTGTAGTAACGATACAAAAATTCAATAAATTTTAAGAAAATTTCATTAATTTTGAAGAATTTTTCAGAATTAATCAAGCCAAGTTGGCCTTAGACCAACCAAATGTTCTTTCATATCAAGATACCCATTTTTAAGCCGAATCATTTAACTACAAGGAGCTACCGTGGTGCAATGGTTAGCATGCCCGCCTTGCATACACAAGGTCGTGGGTTCGATTTCTGCTTCGACCGAACACCAAAAAGTGGATTATCCCACCTCAGTAATGCTCAGTAATGGACATTTCTGAGGGTTTCAAAGCTTCTCTAAGTGGTTGCACTGCAATGTGGACTCGGCTATAAAAGGAGGTCCCTTGTCATCGGCTATAAAAGGAGGTCCCTTGTCAGTGATACCTAACCTCACCTAACTACAAAGGATAAAACCCTTCATTAAAAAAATGGAAATGCATCTTGTATGCTACTGATTTAACATTTTCGTGTATTTTCCAATTGTAATTATTGAATAAATTGATTAGTGAATCTAGTCTCACGAAGACTTGTTCAGCAGCGGACTTAGGCCCAAACTAACTAAAGATTCTGAAGAAAGCGGATATCTAAGGATCCCAGATGGCAATCTCATTTAGAGGAATCAAGACCAATCGACGAGTCACAATAGAGAAGGAACTTAGACTCCAATGGGAATTTCGCACACACACACTTACAATTGCTATACTTACATCGGTAGGTTAGGTTAGGTTATGTGGCAGCCCGATGTATCAGGCTCACTTAGACTATTCAGTCCATTGTGATACCACAGTGGTGAAATTCTCTCTTATCACTGAGTGCTGCCCGATTCCATGTTAAGCTCAATGACAAGGGACCTCCTTTTTATAGCCGAGTCCGAACGGCGTTCCACATTCTAGTGGAACCACTTAGAGAAGCTTTGAAACCCTCAGAAATGTCACCAGCATTACTGAGGTGGGATAATCCACCGCTGAAAAACTTTTTGGTGTTCGGTCGTAGCAGGAATCGAACCCACGACCTTGTGTATGCAAGGCGGGCATGCTAACCATTGCACCACGGTGGCCCCTACTTATCGGTAAACGAGAGAATGAATAGCGAGAGGTTATGTGTGATGAAGATGAGTTTCTTTATTGATGAGACGGGAGTGGAAAGACCTGATGTAGTTGACAGTAGAATCCAGAAAGAGGCTAATCGAAATGACAGTAGCGCGGACGACCTCGGTGGAAACAACAAATATTGGCCGTCACCATACACACAAAAAAATTTTTTTCTGATTCAATCACGAAATTAATTGATCCAATTAATTTTTTAATTGAAATGTCTTCAATCACAGAAATAATAGTATCAATTAAAAAATTAATTGAAGGTCAATAAAAAAATTAATTGATCCAATTAAAATATTAATTGATACTATTAATTTTTGTGATTGATTTTTGTTTCAATTAAAAAATTTGTTGAATCAATTAAATTTTTAATTGAAAATTTTTTAAAACTCAATTAAAATTTTAATTGAAAAAATTTTCGTGAAAATTTTTTCTGTGTAATGAATAAAATACTGTTTTTCCTTAATCTTTACTGAGAGAATTATAGTCTAATATTTCAATATGGTAAACTTCGTTCTAATCTGTTACAGGGTAACATTTATTCTAATTCAGTTCATTAATTCAAATTCAGTACGGTTATTATTAATTTGTATTTCATATTAATTGTAATTAATTCAAAGTGGAATTCAAAAACTACATTCAACAATTGTAGTTAAATTGGAGTCAATATTTAATTTGTATATAAAACAAATATTTCCGACCTACATTTTCAATTTTATTTTTAATATTTTAATATAATTTAATTTACATTTTTCGAAAAATCGAAAAACTACTTTGTGTGAAATTCGAATTTAGTAAAATTTTAGGCTTCATGTGCCTATAACTAGCGTTTTTAGATCAAGTCACTAAATTAAGCGAAGAAACATTTTCATATTAGTAATACGAATGTTTTATTTGCTTTAATGCCCGACAACTTTCTTTTTTTTTTTGAGTGTACTTTTCAAAAACACATTACATATTAAACTTTCCATTAAAAATCCCTTTCAATTCAATAACTTACTGTTGACAAAATTAATAAAATTTTTATCAAACTCCGAGCTTTAAACACAATTTGGTAATCCATGGTCCAAAATTGTGTGCATCGAAAGTATTTGCATTTGGTGGATGTTTTTCTTTTCTATTTTCTTTCTTCTTTCACCAAGTTTAAAATTTATAAAAAGACACTCATTAAAAAAATTGCATAACTTTGTATTATTATTATTTATTTTTATATTTATTTAATTAGAGCCAAAAAGTTATGTTTGCTTTTATTTGTTTATTTTTTAAGATTTATTTTTTTGCTTTGATTAAGACGCACTCATCATTTCTTTGTGGGGTTTTACGTTCACTGTCTGACAACCTGTCGCAACGCGTAAATAACAACAACTGAATTGTGGAAGCATTCAGCAGGGCATAATAAAATGTTCCATTGCGTTTAAGCCACTGTTTTTTCCAAATGCCCGCCAAAAATTACAATTGCTACTTGCCACCAACTCACTGGCCCAAGTCTTACTTGGTGCTGTGCTTTCCGTCTGTAAGTTTTCTTTTTTTTTGAGGGAGTCAGACTAGAAAACTCTATGGAAGGGAGAGAAAAGCCTCATAAATTGACAGAATACACTGAAAAATAGTTTACTCAAATCGAAAAATGTTTTATTTTTTTGACTTTGCGACCTAAGATTTAATTGAAAAATTAAATTAAAACATTCCAGAAGTTCTCTTAGGTTGAAATGGAATTGATAGTGGTCGACTGAACACTCTGTCACTGAAGTATATTGAGTAATGTACACGCAGAGAAGGAATATGATCACCTCAAACATGTTTCAAGACCAAAATGTTATTTTTGTATGGTGACCATGTAACATGTTTGTCACTAAAATGTTATTTTCTCGTCAAATATAACCTGCTTGCCGAAATCAGATACATGATTTCCGAGAAAATAACATGGTTGCGAAAACCATGTTACATGGTCACCACCCAAAAATAATATTTTGCTCTTAAAACATGTTTAAGGTGATCATATTCCTTCTCTGGGTGTATAATATCCCAGCAAAAGAAGCGTCGCCAACAAGGTAGTGAAAATGTTCTTTTAGGATCCGGAAGTGGTGCGAAATTGGCGCAGAAACGATGAATTTAACATGGGCTTCCACCATTTCAACAGCCGTTGCACTGAATTTGCATCACTTCCTAATGTTTGATTCGAATTCAGTGTTTTGGATGTGAATTAAATAAAAATTGTAATATTTGCCAAATAATTTTTTTTAATATTTTTTTATGATTTTTAATACATTCATAGGTTAGCTTGTGTGAAACGTTTGACCTCAAATATTTACAGAAATTCGCAATTTTTCTAGAATGAATGTAGCATTTTTCGAAAAAAAACTTTAATAATTTTTATCATTTTATTAATTCTCACTGTGTTTTAACCCATTTGAAACAAAAAAGTTAAAATTACCCATTAAAAACATGAAAAAATGCGAGTTATAAAAAATTGATTAAAAGAAATTCCTGTGTGTTAAAATAAAGAACATCTTTAGGAGACATTTTTGAAAGTGCTTTTAAAGATTTGCCTTTGGAACAACTTCCAAGATTTTTTTGCTGGGATACTATAAAAATTTTCTGCATAGTGCCGGAATCATCTGCACCGAAAGAATTTTCTTCGTAAAAAGAACGAAAAATTTCGTTAAAAGTACGAAATTTGTCATTGTTTTACAACCAAAGAAACTTTTCATTAAAAGTACGAAATATTTCGTACTTTTTACGAAGAAAAGTTCTTCCAAAATTTTCGTAGTTTGTAAGAAAAAAATTCGTACTTTTTATGAAGAATCTTCGTACTTTTTATGAAGAATCTTCGTACTTTTTATGAAAAATCTTCGTACTTTTTATGAAACAATTTCGTTCTTTTTATGAAAATGTTTCGTACTTTTTATGAAAAATTTTCGTAGTTTTTATGAAAAATTTTCGTACTTTTTATGAAAAAATTTCGTACTTTTTTCTGAAAAATGTTCGAAATTTTAGAAAAAAAATTTATAATCGAAAGTGCATGTGGTTGTAGTTGCAAGTGTGAAAAATGACATCACTACTTTACATCTTAAGTTTTTGAATAATTTTTAGTTTTATTGCTTCACTTTTATTCGTAGCGCGCTATCACCCAAATGAGAAGTAGCATAGACTTGAATAAAAAAATAGAATAAAGGAATACACTCAAGCACATTATAAAAGACAATTTAATGCCGCGAACGGAAATTTTACAACTTCAATGAAACTTCTTCGTTATTTCAAAGAAAATGTTTCGTACTTTTTATGAAGAAATTTTAACGCAGAATGTTTCGTAAAATATTCGTAAAAACTTCTTCACAAAATTCATGAAATGTGAAGAAAGTTTCGTTAAAGGTACGAACTTTTTACGAAGAAAAGTTAATGTAGAATGTTTCGTAGAAGTTTCGTATATTCGTAAAATGTTCTTCGTAAAATTTACGAAAATGAATGAAAATTTCGTTATTTTAATGAAGAATTCAGGAAGAATAGTTAATGAAGAATTCTTCGTAAAATTAACGAAGAGAATTCTTTCGGTGTGGTCACTGAGCTAAACTTTGGGAACTGCCGTAGGTATGACTAGAAAATACTTTGAAAAATGGACTCAAGTGTACCAACCACCGAAAGCATTTGTGTCTGCATTTATTTCAAAAGAAAGATATTCATGATGGAGTCTAAGCGTAATAGTGGGATTGCGATGGCGAATTAACACAACTCAAAGTATTTGTGCATCGCACCATAAATCGTTATAATGATACTGGCAGTGTTGTCAATGGTCTGAAAAAAAAAAAAACAAAAAAATAAACTGTACGAACGCATGAAATTGTTCGGGAAATGAAGGGTGGAATTCAACGAAATCCATGCAGTAGTAGCGGTCAATTGACTAAAGATCTGAAGATATCCTGTGAAAGGACGGAATACATAATGAGAAATAAAACGAGCCCGCGACAAAGGCCACTCGAAGAACCTGGTAAATTTCTAAAGATTGGTTTTTACGACGCGAAAAATGTCACAACTCAGCACTTCGTAAACTCCCAAAATTATAAATTACTTCATCGAGGGCACGGACGAAAATTGGAAATACCATGAATTATGAACCATCAAAGGATAAATATGAGGAAACGGTAGGTGTAATGGCGGATGCCGGAAAAGTATGGGTTGTTATTGCTGCTGAGTGTACCATGCGTATACAAGTAAAATGGTCCTGGGAGAATGGGACCCTGGAGCAGATACCAGAGGGAAATAACTGCTACATCGATGGATCGAAGATAGATGAAAGGTCGGGACTGGGCGTATATGTAGAACCCAGACACCGAGATCCTATTCTGATTACCGGACTACAGCACAATCCTGCAGGTAAAAGTGTGTGTCATGTTAATTGGCTCGGAAATAACACTCGGCTACAAGACGTGAACATCTTCAGAGATTCCCGGAGGCAAATTAATGCTCGATCGCAAACAGTATTAGAATGTAAAAGAATGAACAACGATTCCTCGGAATTCGGCGTAAAGGCAAATTGACTTACGAAAAGAGCTAGGACACATAGGGGGTGAACTTAGAGAACGCAAAACCAATAGGGACACATAAAGCGATGCGGACCAGTGGAACGGTCGGAAGGGCGACGAAAGTACTATGGGGTTGCCCAGATAAGAAAGAGTATGGAGAACTATTTACTCAAAGAGAGTAGGACGACAGTCAGGAAGGCCTTGGGAATAATGACCGGGCACCTGGAATTGAGAGCACATAGGTGCCGAATAGGAGCACCAGAGGATGGTGCATGTAAGACGGGGTTTGAAGATGATGAGACCTTGGTCACTGTCATGCCTTTACTAGACAAAAAGTTAATCGGGTGAATCGTGACTTGGGGGCTAATTACGGCATTCGATATCGAATTCATAATCGTATCGAAAAAATTGTTGATTCACTATTCTTACAAGGTGGTCCAGAAGCCTTATGTTGTCACGGAATGGTACGGTAATTGGTTGATCACAATCTCTTGGATATCGATCTAGCATGTGCACTTTTTATATGGTTCTTAGCCAAGCTGGGATGCTCGCTCCCGAACTCTTCTATGACCAATTTTTGTTTAACTTTTATTGGAGTTGCATTAGTCCTAACTATTCAAAATAGGTTCATTAAATGTAAACTAGCGTAACCCGGCCCGCTTTGCTGCGCCTTCCGAAGCATATTTTCGTCAACTTATGGCGATTTCGATTAGAATAAAAGGTGCAACATTCTCGAAATTGATTGTAAAATATGAAGCACACTGTCATAGATTTTGGATCCGGTATCCTTCACAATATTATGAATTAACGATAATTTTGCAATGACACTATCATTTGGGCGAAAATATAATAAGGAAAAAAGTAGTGTAACCCCAAGGCAACATATTATTTGCAAATCGAAAACGCCCTTAGTCAACCATATCCTTCGATCTGAAAACAAATTTGAAAAGATTTGAACTCTTGTAAAGAGTAGGGTCAGGGGAAGTATGGCACAAAAACTGAAGTACTGATTAATCACTCCATGGTTTTCACACACGTGTAAATTTCAAAATTTAAAAAAAATCGTACTAATTGCTTTTTCGCTTATATACAGAAATAGGGCGGTAATGCAGATGTAAAACAGACCGGCTTAACAAACGTCGGGTAGGGGGTGTTCCATTTCAACCAATTTTGTTGTTTTTTTTTTTTTAAATCGTTGGATCTTCTACATTTCCTGTGAATTTCAAGCGTGGTTTGTCAAGAGGAGGTATACTTCTCCTCAACATACCGTTCAATAAAAGTATTTAAAAATTAACCATATTAACATTTGTTAAAGTGTTGGACGCGGAGAACATGCCTTTCCCAAACATATACCGGAAAATGAAGTACCCTCTACGTTGCCTGTCAACTTAATCTACATTTAAGTTTTTTACTTAAAAAAGTCTGACAGAAGCCTGTGGAAAAAATCATAGAATTATGTACCGGGTTCCCATTTAATGACAATCCTCTACTTTCTATTTTCAAAAAATCGGGCAAAAAGGAACTCCCCTCCTTCGTTCCTCCCCGACTAGATATCGTAAATTCACGTACCCTATAATCATTTCACAAACTACCCAACTTCACTATGAAGGTTCAGTGGTTAAAACTAGAAGTGCCCATATGTAATAGGTACTTTTAGTAAAATGTGGTATCACAATGGACTGAGTTAGCCTGAAACTTAATCGGGCTGCCACTTTAACCTAACCTAAGTACACTATTCCCCTTCCCCAACCAGACATCAAAAAATCATGTACCCGGTATAAATTTAATCATCTTCTCCGAATTTCAAGCAAATCGCTTAAGTAACGGCATCGGGGGTCTCCCTCCCCGTCCCAATATCGATAAATGATATAGCGTGTATTGTGTAGACGTCCCAGAAAATCTCAAGCAAATTATAAGCCCAATTTGAAAACAGCATGGCAAGGGGAGGCCCCTCTTCACTTCCGAAATCAGATACCCATTATAATAATATAACCTACCCCACATCCTCTGTAAAATGCAAGTAAATTGGAAGAGTTTAATTGTTTCACGGTATGCATTTGAGGAGAAGTTAGTTATCCCTGTGCATTTTATTTTTCCCCGACCAAATATTAAAAAATCATATACCTCATATAAGTTTCATAATCTCTCCCAAGTTCTCCGTAAAATTTCAGTAAGTCGACAAATTTTAGTATTTTACTTAAAAAAAAAAAGTCGAACAAAGGGGAGGCGACCAAATGTCGAAAAATAAAGTAGCAGTTCTTCGCCTAGACGCCCCCTTCAACCTTCCCTGAAAATTTCAAGCAATTTCGATAATTTTGTTCCAATTTTCAAAAACTCGGGCAAGGGGTAGGTCCCTCTTCCCGTCAAAATATTAAAAAATCAGGTATTGATAACCTCACGGCGTGTTCTCTGTAAATCTCAAGTAAATCAGAGCATTTTTGTTTTTTACTGTACTTTGAACAAAAATCGTATAAAGTGGTGGTCCACCTCCGCGACCAAATAAAGTAGCGGGTCTTTGTCTAGACATCGCCCCTAACCTTCCTCGGAGAACATTGGCCCAATTTTGAAAATGTCGGGCAAGGGGGATGTCCATTGATTACTCTATACGTTCTCCGAACATTTTTCATGTGAAAAAAATTATTTTATAACAAAATCAACTGCGATGAATTCAAATTATAAATTTTTGTAATGTGCGCTGTATGTAAAAAAGAATTTACCACTTTTCCGTTGAAACTTTTTTTGAATTTTCTTTGCTTTGTGAGGTTTATCACAGACCCAGCAAAAAAAAGCGTCGCCAAAAAAGTAGTGAGAATGTTCTTTTTGGATCTGGAAGTTGTGCAAAATTGGCGCAGAAGCGCTGATTTTAACATGGGCTTGTCATAGGACGTCATGGGCTTGTCATTTCAACAGCCGTTGTAGTGAATTTGCATCACTTCTTAAGGTGTGATGCGAATCCAGTGATATGGATGTGAATAAAGAAATTTTGTGATAATTTGACGAATAAATAATTTTTAATTTTTTTTTATGATTTTTAATGTATTTAACGCTTGTCTGGAACGTTTGACATGAAATATTTTCAAAAATTCGCAATTTTTCTAGAAAGAAGGTAGATTTTTTTCGGCAAATTTAAATTTTCACTATTTTATTAATTTTTAATATGTTTTTAACCTATTTGAAACAACAAAACTTCAAATTTCCCATTAAAAATATGAAAAAAGCGAGTTGTAAAAAATTTACTCAAATGAACTTCCTGTGCAGTTAAAATAAAGAACATCTTTGGGAGGACATTTTTGGAAGTGCTTTTAAAGTTGTGCCTTAAGAAGAACTTCCCAATTTTTTTTGCTGGGGAGCCCGAGACCTTTCCAACGAATGCAAAACCGTGGAAATCGGTTCTTGCCTTCTGGAGTTGCATCAGAGATGGCGCTATATATAAAAACTTGTTGAAACTTTTCTTGAATTTTCTTTGCTATAAACCTCACAGAGTCCGAGACCTTTCCATCAAATGCAAAACCGTGGAAATCGGTTCGTGTGTTCTAGAGTTGCATCAGAGATGGCACTGTATATAAAAAAATGATTTCCCGCTTTTACGTTAAAACTTTTCTTGAATTTTCTTTGCTATAAACCTTACGGAGGAAATCGGTTCGTGCGTTCTGGAGTTAAAGCGTCAGGAAGGAAAACCTGACTTATTTTTATATATTAGATATTAGATTAATTACAAATTAGCAACCATTCGAACTAAAACTAATATATTTAATATTCCTATACGGCGAAAACAATCTAAAAAACAAGAGAAAAATGTTTTACGATTGCAATTTACCAATCGAAAAAATTGTCGATC
The DNA here is from genome assembly GCF_050003625.1 of Haematobia irritans. Taxonomy (NCBI): domain Eukaryota; kingdom Metazoa; phylum Arthropoda; class Insecta; order Diptera; family Muscidae; genus Haematobia; species Haematobia irritans. Next base: position 67,473,450 of record NC_134399.1, on the reverse strand, counting down.
AAAAAAACTCGATATCGACTGCCGTGATCCGAAAAATTTAGATTTCGATCATAAGTTTTCCATATCGAATGCAGTGATTAGCCCCCTGGTCCATCTTGGAGACACCTGAATCCTCTTCTCTACCTAACCTAACTTATAATATAACAAACAAATAAGGTTAATATCGCATTGACATATTTTCCAGTGTATAACAACGTTTCCATAATTAAGCCGCCACAGTTCATATTTTTCCCATCTCACAGAAAAAGAGTAAGCCTTATATTTTGGCCTATGAGCCAACTACCAACTAAACCAAGCTCCACTGCAAGTTTCAAGCGGTAGCCAAGCAAATTGAGATTGGCAAAAAACATGGAATGTTTAATGTTTCTTGGACTGCATTTGAGGTGCTCGAAAGATGTTGCGCAACATAAAAGTTGCTCACTTTGCTAAGTATATCGAAATTTCTTCTGTACACGCTCACAAAAAATCGCTTCTGTAACATATACTCCCAAACATATTTTGCTTCAAGCATATACATTTTTGGGTATTGCCCAAACATTTATATGTTTGATCTCTACCAATATATAATATGTTTGAAAGCATATTGGTCTAAACAATATATGTTTGGGTAGTCTAAGTTCCAAACATTTTGTATTTTTGCATCTAAATTCAATAATGTTGTCTTCCAAAAAACAATATGTTATTATGTGACCATATAATATGTTTGGAAGCATTTTGCACCCAAAAATATTATATGCTTAAAAAAAATTCTCCCAAACAATATTGTGCTCAAAATTTTATTTATTTATTTATATATTTACAATCATAATGAATTATGAAAATAAACAGGTAATATAGGTGCTAACAACATAGGTTTTCGACCTGAATGCTCAAAATTTTGTTTCTGCCCAATTGTATATTCCCCCACATCTTTCTCACTTCCACGAGATTTTTTAGTTCTTAGCACCTTTTTCTGTAATACAAACATTGTAGAAGAAATTATTCAATTGTATGATTTTTTTTATTTTAATTTTACCTTTTGCCGGACGGGGATTCGAACAGCGGACCACACAGTTTGTAAGGATCAAAGAAGTAGCAGATCAATTGCCCAAGGAAAAATAAAATGTAAATTTTGTAATAACAAGCAACAACCTCCAACTTAATTCAATATCGCTCCCTGTTAATAGCGCTCCAAGCTACTAAACACATATATGTTTATAGGCTATTTCTAAATTAATATATGTTTGCATCCAAGCATATTATATTTACAAACATTTTATGTCCCAAACATAATATGTTCTAACATATTAACATATATGTCCCAAACATGTTATGCTAGTTTATGAACATTATATGCTTGCACTCAAAAATATTGTGTTTAAAAATTTGTGTTCCAAACATATAATGTTTATAGCCAAACATATGAAAAACAGTCTTTTTCATCCGTGTAGGCTTTTGGTTTTGTGTTTTTTTTTCCAAATGGTTTATGAGTAACTCGTCTCTTTAGTCTCTTGCAGCGGAGTTTTGTTTTTCGTTGCTAACAAAGTGAAGCATTTAAGTTAATTGTTGAGTGTAATTAAATTATAACGCAATAAAAATTCTGAGTCACACAGTATGATACTCTGTGTGGAGTCTCTTTACAAATCTTGTGGCATAATTTTTCTTCAATTACCACATTTGACCAAGTTGGAAGCATTGTAAGCATTATAATGATTAAGGAAATTGGCAATATCATTAGACGACTAATGCATTTATCGTGTCCACATGACAAGTTTTGTGGGAATTTGTTAGTAAATCATCGACGAGATTTGTAAATGCTTATGGGGAAGAAGAATTTATTGGTTAATATATAAAAGCATACCAATTTTTAAGTTAAAAAGGTATAGATTTTATTTGTTTGATTTATATATAATAAATATAAATCTTTTTTTTAATGTTCTCATTTACTATTACATGTGTTACATGACCCTTTTTGTAAGTTTGTGTGGTTTTGGCCCCATGACTTTCTGTGCAAGCCGGGCACACTGAATTATGCTATGCAAAACATTAAAAAAAAAAAACAAAGAATCCAGAATTCCATACTGCCACCTTTCGAATTAAACTAGATAAAGTGATAATACACATATTAATAAATATATCATCTTTAGCATTGTTCAAGTACATAATTTGGCATTTATGAATATATTTTTCATCATAGATAAAAAGTTATTCAAAAATAATTGAATGCATTAAAATTCATTTGTTCTAAAGAAATATTTTTAAAAAGCATACAAATTTAAAATACAATGTATTAAATTTGAAAAAAAAAAAATAAAAAATTTGTTTGTAAATATGGGGCTATTTTTAAAAGTTCCCAAGTTAAAGATTAAATGTGGGTTTCAAAAACAAAAGACTTAAGAAATGAACGTGGTCGAAGAAGACATTGACAGCATTTATCATTTAATAGTTCTATAAGTCTACACGAGTTTATACAGCGTTTTAATCAAGATAACAATTAAAATGTTATTTCTATGAACTCTTTATAAGACGATCTTTGATGTGGAGCATGCTTAGAGAAGGTTTGAATCGTGGCATTCGAAAACGAATGTTAAACTAACAATTCTAATACATGTTAGGTTAGGTTAGGTTAGGTGGCAGCCCGATGTATCAGGCTCACTTAGACTATTCAGTCCATTGTGATACCACATTGGTGAACTTCTCTCTTATCACTGAGTGCTGCCCGATTCCATGTTAAGCTCAATGACAAGGGACCTCCTTTTTATAGCCGAGTCCGAACGGCGTTCCCCATTGCAGTGAAACCACTTAGAGAAGCTTTGAAACCCTCAGAAATGTCACCAGCATTACTGAGGTGGGATAATCCACTGCTGAAAAACTTTTTGGTTTTCGGTCGAAGCAGGAACCACGACCTTGTGTATGCAAGGCGGGCATGCTAACCATTGCACCACGCTGGCTAGTTTGTAGCAAATTGCGATATAATTGCTAGTCTCCATAGCTATCCGTCTGTCTGGTGTAATCACGCTACCATCTTCAAAAATTAAGCTATCGTGCTGAAATTTTGCAGCTGTAGCAGTCTATGTTTCTGTATAGCCCCTATACAAAACCGATCCACGGATTTGACTTCTTGAGCATATAGATGCCGCTGCTTTTATCCGATTTTTATTGCAAATCTAGAGGTATTTTGGATTCATAAAAAGTTGTGCTAAACTTTCCGAGTTGACTTTCTGAGGGCAAGTAAGCTGCCAATTTTATCAAATTTTGAAATTTGAAATCTAGAGATATTTTCGGTTCATAAAGAATTTAGGGTATATCGGTACATGTTTTGACATTGTCCCTATATATGTCCCGACTTTGTGAGGGCATGTAAGCCGCAATTTTTACCCGATTTGAATAAAATATAAAATCTGGAAGTATTTTAGATCCAAAACTATTGTAGTTTATACCAGTTGTTTACCAGTTTAAACCAAATGTTCCGATATAACTCCTTTATAGACCAATCTCATTCGACCATTTGGACCAAACAGCAATTTGTACCTGGCATGTTTTCAATTTTTTGGACACATAAATGACACTAAATATAATAAATATATTGATTTTATTTTGATATAGCCCCCTTGTGGACTGATTAAAATTATCCATTTCGATCAATAACCATCCAATGTATAACTAATCCGAATTTAGATCTAATCGTATGAAATGTTATATTTCCATTCGATTTTCTTGATTTTCCTGAACGGTTAGACATAAATGTAAGACTTCCTACACCCAGAAAAAACTAAAGGAAAAAATGTTCATCAATTTAGTTTAGCCATTTTATTTCCATTAAGTTAAATTTTTGTGTGAAATAGTAAAATTTACTTGTTTCAGTAAAAAAAATCCTAAATTGAAAGCAGTTAGGAATAATTCATTAACTATAATAAGGCATTGAATTTTACTAAAACTGTTTTCTTCGCTGGGTATAAGAATTTTCTACTGAACAAGAAAATTTTATTCGCTGATAACAAAGCATTCGTAAAAATAAACAAAACCCGAACTAAAACAAAGTTTCCTCAAATTTAGTAAAATTTCTTATAAGATGATAATTCTGACTTCCTTTATTATAGAAAACTTATCATACATACGAATAACACTTGGCATAGAAAAATATTTTAGTTCATTCGTACTAAGAAGTATTCAATCCTTTTAAAACTTAAGGAGACACACTTGTTAGGATATAGAAAATTTTCCTATATTTATTTTATCTACCTGTAATCGATACCTGTCATCGATGTAATCGATATGTTTGCGCGTAGGGTTTTTTAGTTGGAATCGCGTTGTTATGGTATACGGACAGATTGTTAGAATATAGTAAAATAATACAATAATATAGTAAAATAATACAATAAATAACAAATGAAATACGTAAAATATTTGTTATTTTAAATTAGTGAGAACATTTCTCATTTTTTGAAAATTATTAAGCATAAACAACAAACAGTAAGTCTACCAATGTTCGTGAATAACAACCCCTTCATTCGTCTTCATTTTGGAATCTTCAATTATTAGGTAACATTCAGTGACGCTAACTATTTGTGAAAAAATTGGTTTATGATTTTTTATATTTATTTGTTGGTATTGAAATTGTAAAAGGAGGACAAAATCGTTAGATATCAACTTATTAAAAGTGAAAGGTACGTTTTACAGCTGCACTGAAAAAATATTGTCGTGAGGTCAAAGATTTCATGTCTTTAAAATACGAATACAAATTTTGCTTAGCATAGAAGACGCATTTCTCTAAAATAAAGTTATTTTCCTTGTCCAAAATTCGATAAACTTTTCAATGAAGTCGTATTGTCCTTATAATTAAGTGATTTGACTTAAAAATGGGCATCTTAACATGAAAGAAAAAATTTATAGGTCAAGGTCAACTTGACTTTAATAATTCAGAAAAATTCTTTAAATTTAATGAAATTGTCTTTAAATTTGTTGTCTTTTTGCATCTTGACTACAAAGCAAAAAATCGTTCAAATATAGGACATGTTTTTCAAAACTTTATTTTAAAGAAGTTTTTTACTTGAAACATAGCATAATTTCTACTGGAAGTCGAGTCCTAATTTGGAAAATAAAGTTGCCGTTAACTCGTTTTTAAAGGACTTTGATAGCATATGAAGAAAAAAAAGCTGAGAAAGCGAAAAATTAAAATTTGCTTCCTAGAAGCAAGTACACAGAACCTAAATTTAAAAGAGAATTGTGTCTTAAAATTATCCTTACTTGTATTCTCCGCTTCTTTGGCTCGGAATCAATACCAAATTTTTTAAAGTAAAGACAAAATCTTTGGAACCGAGTATGCCTTTTTTTCAGTGTAATTTCTACAAAAATCACATCGTTCAAACAAATAAAATTGTCTTTGGCGCTATACGAAGTTCAATTTTCTTCACAATGAGTTCATTTTAACTTAAAGACTGGGTCACTTTTTTCTGGGTGTATAGAAATTAGATTTTTCAGTAAATCTAAAATTGAATGTTTCAAGTTCTAGATTAAACTATGTCATTTGAACCGATTTTCTTGAGAGAGATGTATGTTCCATCAAATTCACTTGAAATTCATTAGGAATTTTAGATTTATTGCCTCAAAAGTCGAAAATTATTGTATGCGTTAAGATTCGACCCGGCCGAATTTTTGCCCGAATGTACTTGTTTTTTCAGCACTCCATTTATTTGTTAACTAAAACTTAAGTAAATTCAAACTGGGCTTCAAATAAATAAATTTAAAATAAAGTCTTGAAAATCATCTCCTACACTCAAAGAAAAGTGAACACTCTATTTCACTAAAGCCAATTTAACTTTAGTTCATGGAATTATTATGTTTGGAGAAAGTTTATTTTACTCTAATAATTTTTTGTGTACGTTAGTTAAATTAACTAAAACCGAGGAAAAAATATGCTCAAATGAAGCATAAAAATTTACTAAATTCGTGTCTTCCACAAAATAGTTCAGAATTTCTTTAAATTTGTAAATTTTACCAAAAATGCGTCCATCATGAACTTGTTTATATTATTGACAATATCAGCTGGTCGTTTCTCTCAAAATAGTGGTTGTTCAGTTGCATTATCAATACACCATATTGAACAGAGTTGTACCGAAGAGTAACATTCAAGATTTGTGGGTGGGTAATGCCGTGCGTATTGGTGTGTAAACACCGAATACATTTTTAACGACATGAGTCACCCTGTGTCAGATCTTGGTCGTTATGAAAGCGGTGAAACAACTCGTAGAAACAGCATTGGCTCCTTTCGCCTAAATAAGCTCCAAGAATTAGAAAAGGCAAATGCCGAACTAACGCTACGAAATGAGAAATATGAAAGATTATGTATTCAATTACAACACGATGTTGCCTGTTTAAAACAACAACTACATAAACAAACTGAATCGTACGAGACAGATGAAGACGAACTTCAGCATGAAGTAGGTCACTTTGAAAATGAAAACCAACAACTACCAAGGAATACGGATAGAGAGATGGAATCCACCTCAAATGAATGGCAAACTGTTAGAAGGAAGAAAAGATCAAACGAAAGTCCTGAAAAAGCAAATAATAATAAAAAACCTGCCACTGAAAACACATATTGGTTAAGTAAAGATCCGCAAACTACAAACCAATTTGCAGTTCTAGATAATGAAGACAGGGAAAATGAAACTCAAAATGAAAACTTCGCCAGAAACTCAACCATTCCGAAACCACCACCTATTTTCGTTGAAAATGTCTCAAATATTCAACCTTTAATAACACTTTTATCCCAAACTGTACCTGACCAATTTGAAATCAAAGCTCTACGTAATGAGCAGGTCAAGATACTGCCAAAGACCCCTGATACCTATAAAAAGATAATCCAAGAGTTAGACCTTAAAAATACTGAATTCTACACTTACAAACCGAAGAGTGAGAGAGGATTCAAAGTAATCCTGAGAAACATGCATTCCTCAGTTGATATACAACAACTCAAGGATGAACTTTTTGCACTTGGACATGAAGTATTGAATATCTGGAATATAAAAAGCCGTTATACAAAGAAACCACTACCACTATTTGAATTGGTGTTAAACACCAAACCTAATAATAAAGAAATTTATAATGTAACGAAACTGGTATCAAGTATAATCAAATTTGAACCCCCGATTCCAAGAAAAACTGTTCCTCAATGTTCAAACTGTCAACAGTATGGGCATACTAAATCATATTGCAGGAAAAAACCTGTCTGTATCAAATGTGCTGGAAATCATGAATCCAAGTCATGTACTCGCAGAAATTGGGCAAATGACGTTAAGTGCGCTCTCTGTAACGGTAATCACCCTGCAAATTATAAGGGATGCTTAGTATATAAGCAAATATATACCAAGCACTACCCCCCTCCTAGAACATCGAGAGAAACTCAATCCCAAGCTTCCTTTGGCCAAGCTCAAAGAAACGATGGTATGACATACGCAACTGTTACTGCAAGCGATCGTTTTCTACTAAACAATCAACAATGCACTGATCCCCAACCAAACAATACACAAACCACTGAATCAAATAAACTGTCTGAAATTCAAGATATGCTGAAAAATTTAACCTTGCTTATGCAACAAATGTCAACTCTGCTTACGAATATAAGCACAAAACTTACCTTGCAACCCTGAGCAATAATATTAACAATGGATTATCTGAAAATAGTATTCTGGAATGCAAATGGCCTTGCCCAGCATACATTGGAAATAAAAAACTTTTTGCTATATAACCAAGTGGATATTTTACTTATATCTGAAACACATTTTACTGATAAGCACCATTTTTCCATTCCAAAATACAATTTTTACCATACTATGCACCCAAGTGGGAGGGCGCGTGGTGGATCTGGAATCCTTATCAAAGAATCAATTAAGCATTATCCTGAACGCAATTATTGCTCAGACGAAATTCAAGCAACTAATATTAGAGTCGAAAGTCTACAGGGTCCTATTACTATATCTTCGGTATATAGTCCACCAAGATACACTATTAAAAAAGATCAGTACATGAACTTCTTAGTAACTCTTGGAAATAGGTTTCTAGCATGTGGTGACTATAATGCGAAGCATACCCTTTGGGGGTCACGTCTCACGACACCCAAAGGCAGACAATTGTATTTGGCAATCAAAGAGCTTAGATTAAAGACAATTTCTCCATATTCACCGACCTATTGGCCTACTGATTTAAATAAATTTCCTGATTTGATAGACTTCTGCATTTCAAAGGGTATCCCGACTGATTCTGTAAAATGTGAATGTAGCGAAGACTTGTCTTCAGATCATTCCCCAGTTTTCTTAACCTTGCATACACAACGAATCGAAAAAGATCATAAATGCAAACTTCATACTAAGAAAACTAACTGGCATTACTTTAAATATCAAGTCAGCAAAAACTTAAATAAGAAACTCCCTCTAAAAACTGAGTATGAAATAACTGAAGCTGTAGAACATTTTGTCCAAGTAATTCAAAATGCTGCATGGAATTCAACACCAAAACCAAGTTTTAAAGACTTCCCGACCGTATCCAATACAGTGAAGAGAAAAATAATAGAGAAAAGAAAGGCCAAAAAGCAGTGGCAACTATCAAAATCTCCCGAAGACAAACGTCGACTAAACAAGGCAACGTCTGAACTCAAAAAAATTCTACAGACAATACAAGACGAACAAATTGAGAAGGAAATTCTCAATCTTGGCCCAACTAAGTCAAGTGACTATTCTTTGTGGAAAATTACTAAAAAACTAAATCTGAACGATAAAACCATTTATCCAATTCGGAAGAGTGACAGTACATGGACAAAAACCAATACTGAAAAAGTAGAAACATTCGCTGACCATTTGTACAATGTATTCACTCCCAACAGTTGCGAAGAAACTCCAGAATATATTCAAACTTTTTTAGATCAAACTCATCAACTCGATTTGCCAATTAAAAAATTCACTAAAAGCGAAATTACACAAGCTATAAAATCTCTAAAACTTGGTAAAGCTCCGGGTTATGACTTAATAACCCCAAAGGTTCTGAAGGAGCTTCCAAAAGAAGGTATTGATTGTATCACATTTATATTTAACGCCTGTCTAGTCTACAACTTTATTCCTCCGCAATGGAAAGTTGCACAAATTTCTATGATTCAAAAACCTGGTAAGCCATTTGACCAAGTGAATTCTTATCGACCAATAAGTTTACTGCCTGTATTATCTAAACTTCTGGAGTCTCTTTTCCTTAAAAGATTAATGCCCATAATTGAAGAAAATAAAATTATACCAAATCACCAGTTTGGATTCAGGAAGAATCACGGAACAATCGAACAAGTACATCGCTTGGTGGAAACAATAAATCTAGCTTTTGAATCGAGACAATACTGTACATCTGCGTTTCTAGATATTTCACAGGCATTTGATAAAGTATGGCATGATGGCCTACTATACAAAGTCAAATCGCTTGTTCCAATAAACTATTATTTGTTTATCAAATCATATATTCAAAACCGATTATTCTATGTACAAGAGAATGATGAGATGAGTACACTGAGATCTATTAGGGCGGGCGTTCCTCAGGGGAGCGTTATGGGTCCTATTTTATATATACTATTTACATCAGATCTGCCTGAATCAGAATCTACTGTCATTGGAACTTTTGCAGATGATACCGCAGTACTGGTAGTAGACAACAATGCGGAAAATGCGAGTAATTTACTACAGAATTATTTAAATACTTTAAGTATATGGCTAAAAAACTGGCGCATAAAAGCGAATGAGTCGAAATCTACCCATGTCACATTTACATTAAATCATTCAACTTGTCCACCTGTGAAAATGAATCAAATAGATATTCCACAAAAGAAAGAGGTCAAGTATCTTGGATTGTACTTAGATAGCAAACTGAAATGGGGAACCCATATCAAAACGAAACGAAAAGCACTTGATATTCAAGCCAATAAAATGAACTTTCTAATTGGTCCCAATTCGAAACTCTCTTTGGAAAATAAAATACTGATATATAAATGTATAATAAAACCTATCTGGACATATGGTATCCAGCTATGGGGCACAGCTTCCAATACAACTATCAAGATACTGCAACAATTTCAATCTAAAATACTAAGAAAAATAACTGCTGCTCCTTACTACATAACAAATAAACAAATACATGAAGAACTGAATATGAAAACTGTTAAAGAAGAAATAATATCGCAACTTCAAAGTTACAAAATAAGAACACAAAACCATCCAAACCCATTAGCAACAAATTTAATGGCAAATGTGGAAACTTTCACTAGACTAAATAGAAAAGCTCCGCAAGATTTACTATTGTAATCATTAATAAACCTTAAACATGAAGATTGAGGAAAACAAATATTGAAAATATAATAATTTTAATTAAATATATTTAATATAAAATGGGCTCACCACTGGGTGGGTACCATTAGCATAACTGTATTAATAATCAATTAAATAATGAAAATATCGCTAATAAGATAGAATGCATTAATAAAGAGATAAATAAAAAAAAAAAAAAAAAAAAAAAAAAAATGAACTTCGTATGTCACTAAAGACATTCTTGTAATTTTGAACTCCAAGTTTTTCCTTCAAACTACAAAATTTTCTTTAACAAGTGAAAAAACTTAGTTATGTCTAATAAATTTTCTTGAGTTTGTCGAAATATATTTACTTATTTTTACGACATCGGCGTGATGCCAACGTTTGTAATACTATTTAGTTAAAATTTTCTAGAATTAACCGAAAGTTTTCTTCCTGGTGGGTTCACTGTTTTTTCAGTGTATCGTTAAATTTTTTTATTCTTGTAAAAAATCAAATGAGGAGTTATTGCGGTCTTGCAATAAATCAACACCAATGGTGTTTGTTCGCCTTAAGCTCGTCATCTCCATGACAAATAATTTTCTCTTTAAGTAAAGAAGGATTGTGAACAATATAATTCCGTAAATAAGAATGTAAGAGAACTAAATTTCTGAATATTTTTCCAAATCTTGTATAATCTTCCAAATGTATAGACTAAATGGGTGTTTCAAAAACAAAAGACTTAAGAAACGAACTTAGTCACAGAAAAAATTGTCAGCATTTACATTGAACTACTTTAAGAAGTAAATCGAGATTAAATCAAAGTTCGAAGACAGTTGATCCTAAACACAATCTGGGATCAATTTGCAAGAAAATTGCTCCCAGATAAAAATTTGTTTTCTGATTCAATCACGAAATTAATTGATCCAATTAACTTTTTAATTGAAATGCCTTCAATCACAGAAATGATAGTATCAATTAAAAATTGATTGATAGTATCATTAATTGATAGTCAATTAAGAATTAATTGAGACAATTAAAAAATTAATTGATACTATTAATTTGTGTGGTTGATTTTTATTTCAATTACAAAATTTGTTGATTCAATTAAATTTTTAATTGAATATATTTTAAAACATTATATTTTTTAAAACTCAATTTTAATTGGAACAATTTTCGTGAATTTTTTTCTATGTAACAACAATAAAACAACAATGTAACAACAAATTAAAACTTTATTAACTTAAAATTTTTATTCAAAAAAAAAAAAATAATAATAATTTTTTGTGTTGCGATTTTTATATATTTCGCTATATAACCCAATTGTTCACAGGTCGTTCACGGACGAAAAAATACTGCTTTTCATATGTTTCGGTGTAAAAATTATATGTTTAGAACTCATTAATTTTAAGTGCAAGAATATAATGTTCATAAACTAGTATAACATTTTATTTTGCTAGAACATATAATGTTTGGGACATCACATTTTGTTAAATATAATGACTGTGGAAATGTAGAAAATTTTCAAGGGCAAGAGAGAATAAAGAAAAGATAAAGAGAAAGAAAAAGACGGAGATAGATAATGGAAGACATCAACGTAACACAGTGAGAGAATTAAATCAGAGCAAATGATGCTCTGCTTGACAGACATAGTTTGTATGTGGATTCAGCGCCTTAAAAGAGATATGTTTAGGGTAAACATAATAGTTTGCATAGCAAAAAAATAGTTTGTCTTTAAATATTAAATGCTTTTTTCGACTATAATCACAAGTAATGTTGTTCTTGATTGTTATCTACAGAAAGATTTCATTCATTAAAATATTCATGAAAAATTTTATAACTCTGTGGTCATGTAGTTTGCTTCATCCATGAAAATATCCATGGAATAATAATGAACGATTTTCTTACACGCCAAGGTTAACTTTTTTTGTCCACTAATACATTTATGGTAATTGCAAATTGAAATACAATTCATCCAATGTTATTATGTCATTATTATTTGTGACTAAAGAAATTACATGGAGGTCTTTGATTTTTCTTTGTCCACTCAAGATTTATCATCGAAATTTGTTTTATGATAATTATGTCCATACAGTTATAATTCGTAAATTTTGTGTTATATTTATTTACACAAAATATTCAAGACATTTTCAATTTAAGTTTCATACATATTTGCAATATTTGCCCTTTGTTTGTTTGTTTTTCACATGAAATCCTCAAACGCGTGCTGCATCTATCCATCCATTGTCTTCCAAGTGTAATTAGTTTCTTATATAGCGTGTGGTTTGTTTTGACTTCTACTACGGGAAGATAATCTCATGTCTTTGAGATTGTAACTGGTTATGGTTAATGCTTTTGCGAATCATGAGTGCCAATGATAAGAATCCACATTTTCCCAAAACCTTAATCTTTGCCATCACATTGTGTGTGGCGAGGTTCATGGAGATCTCTATTTTTCTCAAAGGCCTTCTAAGCTGATTTCACTATGTAAAAAAAAGAAACATTTATGTTTTAATGAATGTTTGGTACTAAGCGGATAAAGTCGATTTATTTTTATTTTATTTAATTTAATTTGATTAAATTTTCTCTTTATTGAACTTTATATATCTCAAATTATTCATTTAAATACCGCGAAACGCGTATCCTACTTTGGGGAGCTTCGAATGACTGATACGCCAACAAAAACAAACTACGACAATATACACAAAAAAAAAGTTTACTTTGATCCAAAGATTTTGACCTTCCCTTAAGGATTTTGGTATTGATGCCGGGCCAAAGATGCGGCTTCTTTAAAATAAATAATTTTTTTAGCGACCTATCTAGCTTTAAATCTAGGACCAATAAAATTAAAATTAGGATACACATCTCATTTATCAAATTTTCATTCTCTTTTCACGGTTTATTAATAAAGGTACTCACGTACAAACAAATTCCAGTTTAAAAATCAAAATTATAACGGATACTTCAAAGTAAGAAATGTTTTCTTAATTCCAAAAAAACTTTAAACGAAAGACACTAAATCCTCAAAATAAGTCTTAGTCTATATTTGAAGCATTTTTATCTTAAATATAAAGTTTCAATATTTCAGTTAATTTAAGGACACTTTCTTTAGATCGAAAATGTGTTTCGTTACTTTAAGAAAATTAGTCTTAGTTCAAAGACATGGGACTTTAACGGAGGGACGCAAATTGACAAAATTTGTGTCCTAAATTTAATGAAAAACAAATTTTGAAGCAAAGATTATAAACTTTATTTTAATTAAAATTCCTTTTTTTTTAAAGAAATTTGTCCTTAATATTTTGTAAATTTCGCATCCTAAAATTTAGGTTGCGTAACCTTTAATATCACGTAAATATTTTTTTCAGTATAGGCTGGAAAATTACCCATTCGCTTTTCGGTGTAAGGAAGTTTGTTTGTAAGAAAAGTATAAGCTTTTTGTGATAAACGTTGATTCTTTTACAGGATGTAAAAGTCATTTCATAAAGACTAACTAAAAAAATAATTTTCTGGCTAACAGCATCTTCTCCCACATCTTTCTCACATCTGCGAGGTTTTTTAGTTCTTACCACGTTTTTCTTTAATTTAATTTAAACAATGTAGAAGAAATGATTCGATTTTATAATTTTTTTTTTTAAGTTTTACCATTCGCCTGGACTGGAATTCGAACACACTATCCACGTAGGTGTTATTGTCATAAACAGACAATTGTCGCACAAGTAACACCAACAGTTATAGAACATAGTTTTGGGCACCCACAAGCCCATGTAAAGAAACTTTTACAGAAAAGTCCATTTAGTTGGTCACCGTGGAGCAATGTGGAGCACGCCCGCCTGGTATTAAAGGCGGGAATGCTTATAAAAGACATTAAGTCAGAAAAGAACAGCGCTTGATATAAACGAAATGAACTATTTTTGGATCAAAAAAATTTTTTATTGCAAAAATAAAAATTTTGTAAATTCAAAAACCTCCACACTCAAAAAAAAGTGAACTCTCTATTTCACTAAAGCCAATTTAACTTTATTTTAGTTCATGCAGTTATTACGTTTGGAGAAAGTTTCCTTTACTCTAATAATTTTTTAAGTAAGTTAGTTAAATTAACTAAAACCGAGGGAAAAAATATACTCAAATGAAGCATAAAGATTAACTAAATTTGCGTCTTCCACAAAATAGTTCAGAATAACTTTAAATTTGTAAATTTGACCAAAAATGCGTCCATCATGAACTTCGTATGTCACTAAAGACATTCTTGCAATTTTGAACTCCAAGTGTTTCCTTCAAATTACAAAATTTTCTTTAACAAGTGAAAAAACTTAGTTATGTCTAATAATTTTTCTTGAAATTGTCGAAAAATATTTACTTATTTTTATGACATCGGCGTGATGCCAACGTTTGTAATACTGTTTAGTTAAAATTTTCTACAAATATTTAAAATTTTCTAAAATTAACCGAAAGTTTTCTTCCTGGTTTGTTCACTGTTTTTTCAGTGCAACAAAAGAAAAACGTTTTCGGTACACGTTTTCCAAACTTTTTTTTGTTTGCATGTATGGCTAGGGAATATTGAAACATACGTGAACATCTGGTTGATAAATAACAGGTTGGCTGATTAGTATCCGGTCTGACACATAGATGGCGTCGCTAGTATTAAATTCATATTATTTTTATATAGTACCAACCTTCAAAAGATTCGTGTCAAAAATTGACGTCTGTAAGTCAATTAGTTTTTGGGATAGAGAGTCTTTTGTGAAGCAACTTTTATTATTGTGAAAAAATGGAAAAAAAAAGGAATTTCGGGTTTTGATAAAGTACTGTTTTCTGAAGTGAAAAAATACGGTGGAAGCGAAAACTTGGCTTGATAATGAGTTTCCGGACCCTGCCTCAGGAAAATCAACAATAATTGATTGGTATGCAAAATTCAAGCGTGGTGAAATGAGCACGGAGGACGGTGAACGCAGTGGACGCCCGAAAGAGGTGGTTACCGACAAAAACATCAAAAAAATCCACAAAATGATTTTGAATGACCGTAAAATGAAGTTAATCGAGATAGCAGAGGCCTTAAAGATATCAAAGGAACGTGTTGGTCATATCATTCATCAATATTTGGATATGCGGAAGCTCTGTGCAAAATGGGTGCCGCGTGAGCTCATATTTGACCAAAAACAACAACGTGTTGATGATTCTGAGCGGTGTTTGCAGTTGTTAATTCGTAATACACCCGAGTTTTTCTGTCGATATGTGACAATGGATGAAACATGGCTCCATCACTACACTCCTGAGTCCAATCGACAGTCGGCCGAAGCGTGGAAAGATTCAAAAGTCCGCTGGCAAAGTAATGGCCTCTGTTTTTTGGGATGCGCATGGAATAATTTTTATCGATTATCTTGAGAAGGGAAAAACTATCAAATGTGACGCCATATAATAGCGTTATTGGAGCGTTTGAAGGTCGAATTCGCGGCAAAACGGCCCCATATGTAGAAGAAAAAAGTGTTGTTCCCACCAAGACAACACACCGTGCCACAAGTCATTGAGAACGATGGCAAAAATTCATGAATTGGGCTTCGAATTGCTTCCCCACCCACCGTATTCTCCAAATCTGGCCCCCAGCGACTTCTTCTTTCTCAGACCTCAAAAGGATGCTCACAGGGAAAAAAGTTGGCTGCAATGAAGAGGTGATCGCCGAAACTGATGCCTATTTTGAGGCAAAACCGAAGGAGTACTACCAAAATGGTATCAAAAAATTGGAAGGTCGTTATAATCGTTGTATCGCTCTTGAAGGGAACTATGTTGAATAATAAAAACGAATTTTGACAAAAAAAAAAAAATGTGTTTTTCTTTGACTTATCAGCCAACCTGTTATTGTAGATAATACGTATTCCAGATAAAAATAATATATCTTTGGAATATTACAGATTTCCAATTAATTTACATACAAACTCATCAATTTAGTTCGATACAATGCCCATGTGATCGTTTCACTCAGTTTCACCAGCTCATAGTATCCTACACCAAGCTGGTCCCACGAAATAAACAGCAGCATACACCCGGAGAAGGAATATGATCACTACAAACATGTTTCAAGAGCAAAATGTTATTTTTTGAACGGTGAATATAGAAGACGTTTGTCGCAACTATGTTATTTCCTCGAAAATTATGTATTTGATTTCGACACCCATATGTTTTCCGAAAAGCCAAAATTTTTGCGACAAAAAAATTTTTTTTGCTCTTAAAAGATGTTGGAGGTGATCATATTCTTTCTCAGCGTGTTAGTTTATTTCTATGATTATATGACTTTGTCGTGATGGGGCACGAGGCATGCCCGATATAACCATGTGATTGTTTTCCGCTTGACATTTGTCCTACGGGAAATGAAAAAAAAAAGTTTCGAAAATGGTTATCACAAACGTTTTTCCTTAGTTACAGTTTATTAATTTCTTCGAAAATTTTAAATATTTAACACAAAAAATATATCTTTTTACAAAGTTTTTAGTTTTAGTTTTGCAATAAAAGACTACTTTTTATTCCAGAATCACAGTTCATTTCGTTTTTATCAAGCAGTGTTCTGGCTTTTTGTCTTAAATAACACATATTTTAAGTAGTACACGCAAAAAAATAATTCTTTCCTCCCAAACGAAATTTTAGACAAACAAAGTTCGTTTCTCATTTGCTTTTCGCTGTAAGGAAGTGTATTTGGAAGAAAAGTATATACTTTTTGTGATAAACGTTTATTCTTTTCCAGGATGTAAAAACAATTTCATAAAGACTAGCTCAAAAAAAAACATTATTTTCTTGCATTGCATTGTCCCTCACATCTTTCTCACATCAACGAGGATTTTTAGTTCTTAAACCTTTTCCTGTAATACCAACAATGTAGAAGAAATTATACGATTTTATAAATTTTTAAAATTTTTTTTACCTTTCGCCTGGACGGAGAATCGAACCGCGGACCATGCACATTGTAAGCCAACACACTAACCACTGAGCTATGTACCTGTTATGGTCATCAATAGATAAATATCCATATAATTTATATTTATATAGCATAGCTTGCGGCGCCCACGAACCGAATAAACAAAGTTTATTTAACAGAAAAAAACATTTAGTTTGGCACCGTGGAGCAGTGGTAGCTACGTCCGACTCTCATGCCAAGGGTCTTGGGTTCGATCCCTGCTTCGGCCAAAGTTTTTTTTTTTTGCTTTTGTTTTTTTTTTACATATATTCCAGATATATTCGGAAGATTCCGAAAAAATGTTCAACATTACATTGTACTATATTAAATTTTGAACTGTAAAATGTGTCTTATTAAAGACCTAAAGTCAGAAAAGAACAGTGTTTGATATAAACGAAATGGACTGTGTTGTTATTTCAAAAATAACTTTTTTTATTGAAAAAATAAAAATTGTGTAACAAACGAATTTTTTTGGTGATAAAAGTTTAAAATTTTCGAAGCAATTCAAAAAACTCTAACAAAAGAAAAACGTTTTCGGTACACGTTTTCGAAACGGTTTTTTTCTTTGCGTGTATATTTCATACTATGTTACTATATGAGCATCCTTTCGAAATCTTGAGAGATATATGTAAAATTACATGATTTCCATTTCCAAACGATCCAAAAAGACCTACTACAGTTATTTGTTTTCCTTAAATAAAGTTTCTTTACATCGGCATCCGTGTGTCCAACAATGTGGTCTATAAATAGACCTGCATATAGGGTTGTTTGTGTGGTGTTGGCTATAGCGATAATTGTCCTTTAATGACAATAAGCTAGGTGGGCCAGTGGATAGTGTGTTTGCTTATAAACTTATGGTCCGTGGATCGATTCTTCATGTGGACGAGATGTAAAATTTGCAAAATTTTTAAAATCGAACAACTTATTCTACATGGTTTGTATGACAAAAAAGCATGCTGAGAGTAAATAAACCAGAAAATTGAAGAAATATGTGTGTTAAAATGTCATTATTTCGAATTGCGATTAATAAAAAAACCCTGACTTCTAGTCACACATATTTCCAAGTGGAGAATTTTTAAATTGACTGTAAACGACCTTGTTTCAAGCATCAAAATAATAAATTAGTTTTATATTTAATTTTTGCCAATTATGTCTCAATTTATTAGATCACTTGCTTGGCTAACGTTCAACAAAAAAGAAAAACCTTGGAGACTTGAATTGAATTAATAATATTCAATTTATTTTGTTATCATTTGGTACAAGTAGCAAATATGTTGTGGTTGTGGCTTGCGTAAGTCACAATTCTTGTATTTCCTTTTTTTTTTGCTTCCATACATATACGTACGTACATCAGTTTTGGCTTCCATAGAAGGAAAACTGTCTGAAGCTCCCATTCATTCATCCAAAGCAAGCAACCAACAACCATCCATCTTTTCATTCATCAATTGGATATTTTATGCTCTGTTGCCGGTACTCTCACATTTATGGTTGTAAACACATGTAAGTGTCTGATAGTTTAGATTTAAGTACAAACGCTTTGATAAATACATAGTTTGGTTTCATATAAAATTACTCTACGATATTAGATCGTATGTTTTACTTTTTAGAAGTTAGATATGCTTCTGTCACTATCTGCATTTTCGTAAAAAAAAAGAGTAGAAAAAGACAGTTTATAACAACATTCCAAAGTCGGGGTGATAAACTTTCTTGGGGAGTGCCCTTGCGCCATTGCGAACCCAGATTAGATTTTTGTTGATAATGGGATATAGCAATCGCAATTGTTACATGTGCTACATCAATAGATTGTACTGATGTAATGCCGTAGTTTTTGTTGCAGCATAAGATCCCTATCAAATCGGTGCATTTATATCGCTACACTGAAAAAAATATTTACGTGATATTTAAGATTACGTAACCTAAATTTTAGCATCTGAAATTTACAACATATTAAGGACAAATTTCTTTAAAATAATGAAATTTTAATTAAAATAAAGTTTATAATCATTGCTTCAAAAATTTTGTCCATTAAATTTAGGACACAAATTTTGTAAATTTGCGTTCCGCCGTTAAAGTTCCATGTGTTTGAACTAAAGCTAATTTTCCTTAAAGTAAAGAAACACAGTTTTGATTTAAAGAAATTGTCCTTGAATTAACAGAAATATTGAAACTTTAGATTTAAGATAAAAAGCTTCAAATTTAGGCTAACACTTATTTTGAGGAATTAGCCTCTTTGGTTAAAGTTTTTTTTTTTTTGGAATTAAGAAAATATTTTTTACTTCGAAGTATCCGTCATAATTTGGATTTTTTAAACTGGCATTTGTTTGTACGTGAATAGCTTTATTAATATACCGGAAAAATATAATGAAAATTCGATAAATGAGCTTTGTATCCCAATTTTTATTTTATAGATCCTAGATTTAAAGCCAGATAGGTCGCAAAAAAATTTCCTTATTTTAAAGAACCTGCATTTTTGGCTTGGAATCAATACCAAAATCCTTAAAGGAAAGGAAAGTCCAAAGATTTTGGATCCTAGTAAACTTTTTTTGAGTGTAGGAATAATGACTTACCATTACACGACATGTTTGGTTACCATGCATCAGATTTTCATGAGCACTCGCAAATTGCATTGTTTGCTCATATCCACGCTTAAAATTTAGCTCTTGGAAAAGCTGCAGAGAAGTACTTTTCTCATAGAACATGGCCTTAATTAACAATTTTGAATTAAGTTACCTCTAAAATCGTTATCGAGATCGTTTGCCATTTTCTTTTCTCTGTAAAAAAAAAAAATTGTTAGCAAGAGAAAAATAAATTTGTTATAAACTGTAGGTCTCTTGGGGATGTGAAAACAATGTACGCACTCATATTCAATTTCTTTGTTCCCGCTTTCAATTAACTGAAAATAAACAAGTATATACGGCCGTAAGTTCGGCCAGGACGAATCTTATGTACCCTTCACCATGGATTGCCTAGAAACTTCTATGAAAGACTGTCATTCACAAATTTCAACTCACTCGGATGAAATTTGCTCCTCCAAGAGGCTCCAAAACCAAATTTGGTGATCGGTTTATATGGGGGCTATATATAATTATGGACCGATATCCACCAATTTTTGCATGGGTGTTTGAGGCCATATATTAACACCATGTACCAAATTTCAGCCGGATCGGATGAAATTTTCTTCTCTTGGAGGCTCCGCAAGCCAAATCGGGGGATCGGTTTATATGGGGGCTATATATAATTATGGACCGATGTGGATCAATTTTTGCATGGTTGTTAGAGACCATATACTAACACCATGTACCAAATTTCAGCCGGATCGGATGAAATTTGCTTCTCTTAGAGGCCTCGCAAGCCAAATTTGGGGGTCCGTTTATATGGGGGCTATACGTAAAAGTGCACCGATATGGCCCATTTGCAATACCATCCGACCTACATCAATAACAACTACTTGTGCCAAGTTTCAAGTCGATAGCTTGTGTCGTTCGGAAGTTAGCGTGATTTCAACAGACGGACGGACATGCTCAGATCGACTCAGAATTTCACCACGACCCAGAATATATATACTTTATGGGGTCTTAGATCGATATTTCGATGTGTTACAAACGGAATGATAAAGTTAATATACCCCCATCCTATGGTGGAGGGTATAAAAAGTCGATCCGAAAAGCTATTTTTAGCGTATTTCAATTTTCATATACGTCCTATTATGCGTTACTCATTACAATCCTACTTAAATTAATATGTATCACAACCACCATTGTTGTGTCGTATCCAGCACATTCAGTTCCAGATTAATGAAAACGTTGAAGAGACATTTAAATTAAACACTTTCTATTTGATGAAAAATTTATATATGTAACCCTTGTGCAGTCATACATTTAATACTAAAGCCTATATATTAGGGTGGGCATAATCTTTAGAAAAATGTAATTAGTTGAATATATAAATAAAAGTGCAAAAATGTACATGACAACAATTATATTTTTATTAAATCATGAGTTCAAAATTGATTGTGTAACATTTGGTCTTTCTATATTTCACCAAAACAAGCTGAATTTCGATGCGAAGACCAAACCGACCTCAATATTATTTTTTTTTTACAAAAAATATATTCCAATTAAAACTATAATTAACAAGTAAGGAAAGTCTAAAGTCGGGCGGGGCCGACTATATTATACCCTGTACCACTTTGTAGATCTAAATTTTCGATACCATATCACATCTGTCAAATGTGTTGGGGGCTATATATAAATGTTTGTCCCAAATACATACATTTAAATATCACTCGATCTGGACAGAATTTGATAGACTTTTACAAAATCTATAGACTCAAAATTTAAGTCGGCTAATGGACTAGGGTGGAACACAATTTTAGTGATAAAAAGTATGGGAAACATTTAAATCTGAAGCAATTTTAAGGAAACTTCGCAAAAGTTTATTTATGATTTATCGCTCGATATATATGTATTAGAAGTTTAAGAAAATTAGAGTCATTTTTTAAACTTTTCGACTAAGCAGTGGCGATTTTACAAGGAAAATGTTGGTATTTTGACCATTTTTGTCGAAATCAGAAAAAGCTATATCTAAATCTGAACCGATTTCAACCTAATTTGGCATGCATAGCAACAATGCTAATTCTACTCCCTGTGCAAAATTTCAATTAAATCGGAGCAAAAAATTAGCCTCTGTGGTCATATGAGTGTAAATCGGGCGAAAGCTATATATGGGAGCTATATCTAAATCTGAACCGATTTCAACCAAATTTGGCACGCATAGCTACAATGCTCATTCTACTCCCTGTGCAAAATTTCAATTAAATCGGAGTAAAAGATTGGCCTCTGTGGCCATATGAGTGTAAATCGGGCGAAAGCTATATATGGGGGCTATATCTAAATCTGAACCGATTTCCACCAAATTTGACACGCATAGCTATAATGCTAATTCTACTCCCTGTGCAAAATTTCAACTAAATCGAAGCAAAAAATTGTCCTCTGTGGACAAAGGAGTGTAAATCGGGCGAAAGCTATATATGGGAGCTATTTCTAAATCTGAACCGATTTGGATGATATTTTGCAAGTTTTTCGAGACTCATAAAATATTCGGATGTACGGAATTTGAGGAAGATCGGTTGATATACACGCCAATTATGACCAGATCGGTGAAAAATATATATGGCAGCTATATCTAAATCTGAACCGATTTTTTCCAAAATCAATAGGGATCGTCTTTGAGCCGAAACAGGACCCTATACCAAATTTTAGGACAATCGGACTAAAACTGCGAGCTGTACTTTGCACACAAAAATACATCAACAGACAGACAGACAGACGGACAGACAGACAGACAGACAGACAGACAGACAGACAGACGGACATCGCTAAATCGACTCAGAATTTAATTCTAAGACGATCGGTATACTAAACGTCTCAGACTTTTCCTTCTTGGAATTACGTTAGAGCTTAGCCTATATTCTGTTATTTTCCATAAAAGTTGTTGCCAGATCCAATAAATAAATCATCCCTGATGAGGCTGGAAATAATCCCAGCGAAACTTTGGATGGAAATAATGGAATAATTCAATTCTTGCTTTATTCGCATTTTAAAGTGACCTTGAAAGCCCATTAAAAAACAAAAGCTAATAATTAAGGAAAAAGGTCGATAAACTAAATAAAATTACGAAAAATTGTTTATAAAATAAAGCCGAGTAAAAATTGAGAGATCTAATTTGATATTATTAGATATGAGTTGATCCGAAAAATGGTAAAATCTAATGATATCTAATCACTATGGAATTAGATCTGATCTGATCAGATCTCAATATTGGCTTAGATCTAATGTCTTCCATTTAATTATATCTATTCCTATATATAGGTAGGTCTGATGTTAGATATAGTCATGCATGGAATTATATACACATAATTACATCTAAATTTATCCCATGAAATCTAATTAGAGCCCCCAATTTTTACACACTGGAAGAGATGTTAATTAATAATCTTGTTTTTTTTTTTTTTGTTGAATTTTGAAGTTTTCGTCTTTTTCCGATTTATTCCTAAACGTAAAGAAGACCATTTTTAGTCAAAAGAAATAATATTTAAATTAAATGCAATCTCGAATCTTTGGATTAAAGATTAAAAACTTCGGATTCTCATGAACATGTTTCATAAAAGGATATAAAGATTTTTTTTTTTCAAACTAAGAAATATCCGTTGTAATTTGGCTGTTTTAAAAGGGGGCATTTTATAAATGAGATATGCAGACTAATTTCAATTGTATAGAACCAAGATATAGATTCTTTAAATATATCCGCTTATATACAGAAAAAATATTGTCGTGAGGTCAAAGATTTCATGTCTTTAAAATACGAATGCAACTTTTGCTTAGCATAGAAGACACATTTCTCTAATATAAAGCTTTTTCCTTGCCCAAAAGTCGATAAAGTTTTCAATTAAGTCGTATTGTCCTTATAATTAAGTGATTTCACTTAAAAATGGTTATCATAACATGAAAGAAAACATGTTTGGGCTAATGTCAAATTGACTTTAATAATTCAGAAAAATTCTTTAAATTTAATGAAATTGTCTTTAAATTTGTTGTCTTTTTGCATCTTAGCTACAAAATAAAAAATCGTTCGCATATAGGACATGTTTTTCAACACTTTATTTTAAAGACGTTTTTTACTTGAAACATAGCATAATTTCTACTGGAAGTCGGGTCTTAATTTAGGAAATAAAGTTGTCGTTAACTCGTTTCTAAAGGACTTTGGTAGCATATGAAGAAAAAAGCTGAAAAAGGGAAAAATTAAAATTTGCTTCCTAAAGCAAGTACACAAAATCCAAATTTAAAAGAGAATTGTGTCTTAAAAGTATCCTTACTTGTATTCTCCGCTTCGGAATCAATACCAACATTTTTAAAGTAAAGACAAAATCTTTGGAACCGGGCCTGCTTTTTTTCAGTGTGAGGCTTCTCATCGTTGGTACCGATTTAATAACTTAAATGGAGGTCGAAATCTTTCGATCGAACTAAATTTTTAAATTTATAGTTATTTAATTAACTAACTAATATCTATTTATTTAACATTTTGTTCTACCCTAATATAACTTGTTTGCAAATATTGCTATCGTAGGTTGTATGAAGACTTTATACTCAATAATGACGACATGTCCTCTTCACATCAACGATTTTTGAACAGTAGTATTGTTATTCGTTTTACTGAACATGTATGTTTTTGGATACTACGATGATAATATTATTAAACACAATTTTAGGCAAATTAAGTTTTCTTCTAAAGCTAAAGAATTTTCTTTAAAAACTAAAACAAGTAAGGAAAGTCTAAAGACAGGCGGGGCCGACTATATTATACCCTTCACCACTATGTATACCAACATTTTTGATACCATCTTAACACCTTCAAATTTGTTAGAAGCTATATAAAGGTTTATTTTCCCATATACAAATATTTATAAACCGATTTTTTAAACTTTCACAAAATGTCTAGATTTAAAATTTAAATTGGGACGAACCACAATGTTAGTAAAAAAATATTGTAAATATTAAATTGTATAAAATTTCGGAAATCTTCATTTATGATTTATAGGTCGATATATACGAATTATAGTATAGGTAAATTTGAATCATTTTTGCGAGTTTTCGACTTACAGTGAAGATTTTACAAAGAACATATGGGTATTTTGGTCATATTTGCTAAAATCGGAAGAACGTACAGTACTGTTCAAAACATTTGCAACTAGGTCTACCATGAACCTAATCTAGGTATATCTCCCATAATAATAATTTTATTGTTTCGCTTCCACTTAAAAAATAATCTTTATGGAGTGTTATTTCCAAATTCCAATTGGGAAAATGAATGGGCTATTATTAAAAATTGATATTTCACGAAAGGTAAAGAATCGAATCGTATGATTCGACCTGTTCAAAACATTTACAACTACATATCACCCTGTAATATTTTCTTCTTTAAGGGCATTATTTTTTGTATTTTTTATCTGTAATAGTTATAAGGACCTATAAGAAGATAGATTAGATTAAATGTACAAAAATTGCATTGTAGGAATATCGTTAAGTTAATTGCATAATTTGGCCATAAACTGATCGCTATAGGCCTTAATGCCCTATTTTTTAAAATAATTCGATAAAATTATAATAAAAAGCAAAATATCGATGATTTTAAAGTTGAGGTATGACAAAAATGAAGTTTGGAAGAGTACAATATGCAAAAACCAACTGCGTCTCGAGTTACACCGTGGATGTACAAGAATGTCAAAAATTACCGATTTCAAAGAAAACAAGGATAGCGCGCCTTCAATTTTCACAAAAATACCTTAAATAGCCTCAGGAGCAGTGGATATGTGCTATATTTTCCTACGACTCAAAATTTAACTTGCATGGATCGGATGGTAGAAATTTAGTACGAAGGCTGCCAGGAAAGCCTTGATCCAAGTAATGCAAAAAGTTACGTCAGTCATGGTGGGGTCTGGGGGTATTTTTCTGGACAAGTTATTGGCCCGATTTATAGAGTCGAGGGAATGTTTGTCGAAACCATGTTCGGAAATTATGTATTTGATTTCGGAAAGCATGTTATGTTTGACGAGAAAAGATTATTTTTGCGACCACAAAGGTACATGGTCGCTGTGAAAAAGTGACATGGTGCTCTTGAAACATGTTTGAGGTGATCATATTCCTTCTCTGGGTGTGCCGTCCGCATGAATTATTCAGCGCGATCATGACCTCTAGTACACGTGTAACGTGGTAAAACAATAGATTTCTGATGAAAAATTACGGGTGCTTGACTAGCTTGTTCAGTCGCCTGAAAAGTCGCCAGTAAATGTCATAAAACAACCTTTGGAAAGATGTAAACCGAAAAAATTGGTACGAACTTGTTGCAAAAGGCTTACGAAATCTATTTAAACCTGAACCAAAGGTTATCATTGACCATTTAATCCTAAACATGTTTTGAACAGGCGAAAACTCTAATTAAAAAAAAAAAACATAAATTATCAAAAAATCTTGATCGTTAGTTCCGTTATTTCCTTGAATCTTTAAAATTAACATAGTAAGCAACAAGATTGCATTTTGGTTTTAATATTTTTATTTTCATTATAATTACGGTTTATTTTTAACAGTGAATGTGGTTGCAAATGTTTTGAACATCACTGTATATACGGGGGCTTTGTCTAATTCTGAGTCGATTTTGATAAAATAAAAAAAAACAAACATTGCTAAAATTTTAATTGAACTCTCAGTGCAAAAAATCAAAATTATCGAAATTAAACTTTGGTCTCCGTAGTTATATGGATCTAAATCGGGCGAAAGATATATATGGGAGCTATATCTAAATGAACCGATTTCAACCAAATTCGGTGTGTATATTTATATATACGTAAGTCGCAGCAAAAGATTGACCTCTGAGGACATAGGAGTGTAAATCGGGCGAAAGCTATATATGAGAGCTATATCTGAATCTGAACCGATTTGACTGATTTACGAGACTCACAAAATATTCGATTATACGAAATTTTAAGAAGATCGTTTGAAAAATACGTTATTTATTACCAGATCGGTTATAAATATATATGACAGCTATATCTAAATCTGAAGCGATTTTTTCCAAAATCAATGGAGATCGTCTTTGAGCCGAAAAAGGACCCTATGCCAAATTTGAGGCCGATCGAACTTAAACTGCGAGCTGGACTTTGCACACAAAACTACATCAACAGACAGACGGACAGACATACATCGCTAAATCAACTCAGAATTTAATTCTAAGTGGATCGGTATACTAAAAGATGGGTCTATGACTACTCCTTCTCGGCGTTACATACAAATGCACAAACTTATTATACCCTGTAACACAGTAGTGGTGAAGGGTATAAAGAGACTGTTGTTGCAAGTTCTTTGAAGTTATTTGCTACTAAAGAAAATATTTTATTACTAAGTGAAATATCATTTGTCTAAGAAGAAGCTTTCTCTTCACATATGCCATAAAAATCGTTAAACTTAGCAATAAATTTTCTTTGCAAAATATTCCTTAGAAGTCCTAGAAGACCACAAATAAACCATGGAACAATACTTCACATAAAACCACTGTGTTAACCAAATATAATTGAGTAAAATGTTCATTTTACTTAAATAAAACTACAAGTACCGATTAATTAAATTTCTTCATACATACCTAAATATGAAGTAATAGGCAACGACACAACGTCACTTAATGTAATAATGTTGCAGAAAAAAAAAACAAAAAACTGAAATGAAAGTACAACAATCTTAAAGCTGAGGTTGGTGACACTTTTGTTGCCAATTAATTTAAGAAACCGATGTAGTGTATGTGGTAAGGCGTTTGTTTGTTTTTATTTTTGAGCGCCACATAGACTTCCTTATTTTCATTTATTATCTTTGTACGATTTGATTTTAGTATTTATGTAATAACAATAAATAGTATAACATATGAATATTTAAAAAAAAATATATTTTTTTATTCAATTTAATTACAGCTTCATTGGCCGGAACCCAAGTAGCCCATCAATTGGTTGTGGCTATACGCCAAAAATGCACTGCCGAAGAGGTTATAAACATCCTAAAAGAATTGCCAAATTCGGGAGAAAATGCTGATCAGGAAATGTCTGAGACCTCATTCAATCCATTGAAAATTGATGTCTTTGTTCAGACTCTATTAAATTTGGGCTCAAAATCGTTTTCCCATAGCTTCGCTGCAATATCGAAATTTCATTTAGTTTTTAAGGTAAGTCTTGTGGGCTTTGAAATGTAATTATTCTTTGTGTAGTTAATAGTATTTCTCGTTTTTTTTTTTTATTTTTGTATCCCTAATAACAGGCCTTGGCAGAATCTGAAGAAGCTCAAATTTGTATACTTCATAATGTTTTCGAATTGTGGCAGAATCATCAACAAATGATGGTTGTCATTATCGATAAATTATTGAAAACACAAATTGTGGATTGTTCTGCTGTTGCGACATGGATTTTCTCGAAGGAAATGACAGGAGAATTCACAAAAATGTATCTTTGGGAAATATTACACTTGACCATAAAGAAAATGAACAAGCATGTCATCAAATTAAGTGAGTTGGAATAATTTATTTAGTTTGTAGTGAAATTTTAGAATATTCTCGATCAGGGATGAAAAATCAATTTTTTGAATTGTACCAACGAGAATAAAAAAGCGTACTTTTTGGATTAAAAATGTACCAAATTTAAAAATAATGGATTGGAGTATAGTAACCGAAATATGAAAATTACTTATCAACTTGTAAAATAACGAAGGTTCTATTGGTAAAGTTTTTGTGCGAGTCAAAATTCAAAATCTGTAATATTCAGTCAAAGACGTAACAAAATTGGGGATTTGAACACAAGCGCTTCTTAAAAAACCACAACACTTGCCATTTTTGTTCAAAAATTAGGAATAAGACATTCAATATTGGAAATTAATTAAGTGGAAACAATTTTTATACCCACCACTATGCAATGGTGATGGGGGTATAATAAGTTTGTCATTCCGTTTGTAACACATCGAAATATCGATTTCCGACTATATAAAGTATATATATTCTTGATCAGGGAGAAATTCTAAAACGATATAACCATGTCCGTCTGTCTGGCTGTCTGTTGTAATCATGCTACAGCCTTCAAAAATGGCGCTATCGTCCTGAAATTTGGAACAGATTCGTTTTATGTTTGCAGGCAGGTCAAGTTCGAAGATGGGCTATATCGGTCCAAGTTTTGATATAGTCCCCATATAAACCGACTTCCCGATTTGTCTGATATTGAAAATCTAGAGGTACTTGAGGACCAGAAAAAGGTGTGCCGAGTATGGTGCCCATCGGTCCATGTTTTGGTATAGCCCCCATATAGACCGATCTCCCCATTTTGCTTTTTGGGCGTCTAGAAACTGTATTTTCTATCCGATTTGCCTGAAATTGAAAATCTGGAAGTATTTTTGGACCTTAAAGAGGTGCATCGGTCCATGTTTTGGTATAGCCTCCATATAGACCGAACTCCCGATTTTACTTCTTGGGCTTCTAGAAACTGTATTTACTATCCGATTTGCCTGGAATTGAAAATCTAGGGGTATTTTGGGACCATAAAGAATTGTGCCGAAAATCGTCCGTATCGGTTCATGTTTTGGTATAGCCTCCATATAGACCGAACTCCTGATTTTACTTCTTGGGCTTCTAGAAACTGTATTTACTATCCGATTTGCCTGAAATTGGAAATCTAGAGGTATTTTGGGACCACAAATAGGTGTGCCGAAATTGAGGTGTATCGGTCCATTTTTTGGTATAACCCACATATCGACCGATCTCCGATATTACTTCTGGGGCGTCTAGAGACTATATTTTCTAATCGATTTGCTTGAAATCGGAAATCTAGAGGTATTTCAAAATCACAAATAGGTGTTCCAAATGGTGCCTATCGTTCCATGTTTTGGTATAGCCCCCATATAGATCGATCTCCCGACTTTATTTTTTGGGCTTCTAGAATTCGTAGTTTTCACCCAATTCGTCTGAAAGTGGAATTCTAGAGGTATTTGAGGAACATTAAGAGGTGTTGAGTATTGGTCCATGTTTTGGTATAGCCCCCATATAACAGGTTGGCTGATAAGTCCCCGGTCTGACACATAGATGGCGTCGCTAGTATTAATTGCATATTTTTTTATATAGTACCAACCTTCAAATGATTCGTGTCAAAATTTCACGTCTGTAAGTTTGTGATATAGAGCGTCTTTTGTGAAGCAACTTTTGTTATTGTGTGTTTTGATAAAATACTGTTTTCTGAAGGGAAAAAATACAAAAACTTGGCTTGATAATGAGTTTCCGGACTCTGCCCCAGGGAAATCAACAATAATTGATTGGTATGCAAAATTCAAGCGTGGTGAAATGAGCACGGAGGACGGTGAACGCCCGAAAGAGGTGGTTACCGACGAAAACATCAAAAAAAAATCCACAAAATGATTTTGTATGACGTTAAAATGAAGTTGATCGAGATAGCAGAGGCCTTAAAGATATCAAAGGAACGTGTTGGTCATATCATTAATCAATATTTGGATATGCGGAAGCTCTGTGCAAAATGGGTGCCGCGCGAGCTCACATTGACCAAAAACAACAACGTGTTGATGATGTTTGCGGTGTTTGCAGCGGTTAACTCGGAATACACCCGAGTTTTTCCGTCGATATGTGACAATGGATGAAACATGGCTCCATCACTACACTCCTGAGTCCAATCGACAGTCGGCTGAGTGAACAGCGACCGGTGAACCGTCTCCGAAGCGTGGAAAGACTCAAAAGTCCGCTGGCAAAGTAATGGCCTCTGTTTTTTGGGATGCGCATGGAATAATTTTTATCGATTATCTTGAGAAGGGAAAAACCATCAACAGTGACTATTATATGGCGTTATTGGAGCGTTTGAAGGTCGAAATCACGGCAAAACGGTCCCATATGAAGAAGAAAAAAGTGTTGTTCCACCAAGACATTGCACCGTGCCACAACTCATTGAGAACGGTGGCAAAAATTCATGAATTGTGCTTCGAATTGCTTCCCCACCCACCGTATTCTCCAGATCTGGCCCCAGCGAATTTTTCTTGTTCTCAGACCTCAAAAGGATGCTCGCAGCGAAAAAATTTGGCTGCAATGAAGAGGAGATCGCCGAAACAGAGGCCTATTTTGAGGCAAACCCGAAGGAGTACTACCAAAATGGTATCAAAAAATTGGAAGGTCGTTATAATCGTTGTATCGCTCTTGAAGGGAACTATGTTGAATAATAAAAACGAATTTTGACAAAAAAAATGTGTTTTTCTTTGTTAGACCGGGGACTTATCAGCCAACCTGTTAGACCTAACTCCCGAATTTATTTGTAGGTCTTCTGGAATCCGGCTGAGCACAAATAGGTTAACCGAATATGGTGTGTGTCGACCTATGTTTTAGTATAGCCTCCACATAGACCGATCTCCAGATTTAACTCCTTGGGCTTCTAGAAACCGTAGTTTTTATCCGATTTGCACAAAAATGTAAATATACTGGAATTTTAGACCCTCAAAAATCTGTATCGCATTTATTTTACCGTTCCATTTGGTAAGGCATCTATATAGACCGATTTAACTTATTGAGGGCACACCTAAAGAAGAAATATTTTCCTCCGGAATGAAATTTTAGACATACGAAATTCCCCTTTCGTATAAAGTATTTTCATTTAGAACAAACTAATCCGAATTTTTGATAATCGATTCAACGATTATCTCTAAAATTTGTATCAAAAGAAAACTTTGCTTGTCTAAAATTTAGTTCCTTAGAAAAGAAAACACTCTTTTCAGGGTATAGCAGGCGCACTGATCATGAAAGTAGCTTGAAACTGAAAGTAAAATTTCCAGATTTTACTCATCGTATTCATTTAAATAATGGCGGAAAAATCTACAGATTAAAGATTTCAAATCAAGGCGTTATTTCATCATATGCACGATATGTTTATGATTTCTCTAAAACTCAAAATTGGTTCTCATAAATCCAGAATCTGATCTAGTCTTCATAGGTAGTATCTTTAAAATTTTTCTTAGGGAAGCGTACTGGTTGAACTGATTGGCTTGGGAGAAGATTTTTCATCAAACCCCCTAAAATTATATATATAAAATTAAAAATTATATTATATAACCCGCTACGACGAAGAGTTTTCAAAGTAAACTATTATATTTGATTCATGGTGGTGGGTTTCGAAGTTTCGACATGACCTCAGTTTTAAGACTAAAGTTCCATGGAAATGCTTTATAAAATCCTAAATATAGTTTTTTATCCATTTCAGTATATAGAAAAAATGGTCTACGTCGAGTCCACAGTTGATGTATTGTATTTTAAATATTCAGTTTGCATTTAATATTCCCAAATGTTATATTTTATTGTCAGATGTCAGATACAAATCGAACTCCAAATTTTTAAATTTCTTACCCCTTTTGATTGGAATTTGGTTACTACACTGTTAGAAAAATATGTTTTTCATATGTTCCGATATAAACAAAATGTGTTTCGGGCACAATTTTTAAACACAATATATTTAAGTGCAAACATGTAATGTTCCTAAACTAACTCTAAATGTTTGGGACACATATATTAGTATGTTAGAATATATTATGTTTGGGGCATGAATGTTTCATAAAAATAATATGTGTGAATGTAAACATATATACATTTACAAATTTCGAGTAAACATATATATGTTGTGATATTTTATTCAGAGAGCGACAGAGAGATAGTATAGAGAAAGAAATAGTGATGGAAACCAGGAGGGTTGACGAAAGATATCAACATAACACAGCGAGAGAATCAAAAGAGAACAACTTGTGTGAAACCGCTTGTATGTTGTTTCGGAAAACTGTTTTATGACAAGTCCAAAAATTTGATATGCTTAAGTCTAAATATTATTTAATTTGAATATTAGAATGAGTATTCGGAGTAAAGAGAATAGTCATTTGAAAAAAAATAAAACAGCCAGTGCTTTCGCCTTGAGAGCATTCATTATAAAAATTTAATATAGTATAAATATAAATGTGTAAATTAAAAAAAAAATTGGTGTACGGTCGGAGCAGGGATTGAACCCACGACCCTTTGCATGAAAGGCGGACATGCTAACCATTGCTCCACGTGGCAAACAAATGTATGTTTCTGTTAAATAATGTTTTGTTTGCATCGGCTCGTGGGCGCTGCAGACTATGCTACATAAATATAACTTATAACGATAATTGTCTATTGATGGCCATAACAGCTACGTAGCCCAGTGGATAGTGTGATGGCTTACAAACTGTATGGTCCTCGGTTCGATTCTCCGTCCAGGAGAATGGTAAAATTTTAAAAATTTATAAAATTGAATAATTCCTTCAACATTATTTGTATTACAGAAAAAGGTGCCAAGAACTAAAAAATTTTGTAGAAATGAAAATTATGTGAGGGAATGAGCACAATCTTCTTTGGGGAGAATTCTTCCAAGCATATAATGTTTTTGGGCTCAAAATGCTTCCAAACATACAATATGTTTACATAATACAAACATATTAATGTTTCGGCAGTATCCAATAATATATATGCTTCCTGCAAAATATGTTTGGAACATATGTTAGAGAAGCGATTTTTTTTGAGGGTATACCTAAAATATGTGTGCAATATATTTTATATTGGACAATCGATTAATTAGAACTTCTCGAACATTTTGAAGACGATCTGAGTATTTCAAATTGTACCAAATACATTGTAGTACCATTGTACTTTTAAAAAGTGGATGGTACCAAATTTAGTACAATTGTACCAACTTTTACATCCCTGTTCTCCCTGTTTGTGGGGAAACAAGTAAAGAAAATCCAAAGTCGACAATATTTTTTTCCTTCACCAAATCCAAATCTAAAACCGTTTGCTAGGACCTATTTCTACATCAAAAAAATATAGCAAGTAATTGCACTCTCTGTACCAAATTTTATGAGAATTTTATAAATAGCAGTTCATATATGACCTATGTTTAAATCTTAACCGATTTCGAAAAATATCATATACTTCGCTCAAATGTCTTCTGTGGTAAAATAAATGCATATCGGGCAAAAGAGACAAATCCCCTTTCAACCCCATTCCGCATGTAACAATTCTGGCAACGCTGCATGGAATCTTAAGGAACATTACTTTAATTGTGTCTAAATTGTACATATAAATACAAAGTTGATTGTTATATTCTATTACTGGCTTACTTCTTAGGGTAAATTTAATTAAATCGACTGTATAAAATTGTTGGCAAAATAACTTTAATGTGGAAAAATGATTTATTTTAATTTTCATTGTTTTTATCTATTTTTTAGATTTTGAATTGAATGACGCCAAGGAGAAGTTATCCAAAGCAGATTCTTCATCAAGCGATTCAGAAGATGAGGCAGCACCCAAACGCAAAAAGCCCGTAACAACGGTCGACAAACCAACAGAAGAGGTAAGTCATTCCTTGAGCATTAGACATGAGTTTGAAAAATCTAAGAAATTCAGCCATTGGTGATCTACATTCAGTCACTTTGAATACAACAAAAAATGTTATTCGATTGTTTAGAGGGCTACTTCTAGTATGTCTGCAGGTGCCAGTTTAATTATGCAATTAAAGAATTAAATAATATTAGCCTGTATGCTAACAATATACATATATATTTAATGGATGTTTTTGTTATGGTTATGTTATACTTTTTTGGTCATCACGCTTCGTTTGCGGGCAAACATATACAAGTATATACCATACGTCTCTTATGGCTTTCATTTTTATTCATTACTTAGTACTTTTTTGTAAGATTTTTAAACATTAAACAATAGACTCATATCTAGATTAAAACCACCCACGTCTAATTTGTGTTCAAAGTGATTTGTTTTAGTTTTCTAAAAAATAAATCATTGTTGTTAGAAGTGAAGTGAAATCTTTGGAAGATAATAAGATCGTATTTTTGGAAATGCTTGAATTGTAGCACAATACAAGGTCATTGTTAATGTTTCCATATAGAATATATTTCTGTTATACCTTCGTGTTTAGCACTAGATTTAATAATTGCCTAAGAAGCATTTAACATAACGTGGCCTGTTGTTACTTCATGACCGTATGGTCATGATATACAACCAAAAATAAAAAATACTTTCCTCCGGAATGAAATTCCCATTTATAATTTTCGTTTTGTTTGTTATTGTTGGCTTCTCTTCAATCGTTATTGTTGTGTTTGATCTCAGCTTAAAGCCATGCATTGACTAAACTACAAGTGTAGCTTAACCAACAGAGGAAAAGTATGCTTGTCAAATTTATTTGGGCAAAGCCCTATAGACTGCAAGATGGTTGGATATACAGCTGTTTCGGAATTACCACATTCCTCATCAGCATCCTCTACTTGCAGCAAAACTATCAACCAATTATCAGAATAAATTCGGGTAATTCACTCAACCCAAAGTGAATTACACTTGAACCTCCCGAAAAAGGGTTTGATAGTCGGCTACTGCCTAAACAAATTTGCCAGCATATCTCTTTTCTTTTGCCAAACTCAAATCATCGATTTGAATGTATTTGGCTGGGTTTGTTTTTGAGCGTGCTTCCTCTATCTTCATTCGTTTTGTTTGTTATTGTTGGCTTCTCTTCAATCGTCATTGTTTTTCGACAAAATTTATCTAATGATTTTTATTTAGATTTTAGTCTCGAAATCTACTAAAAGTGAATTTGGAATCCCTTTTTATAAGGCAAATTACAGCTAAAAGTGTAATGTGTATGAGGTTTAAATAAATTTAAAATTACGTTGCTTATAAAAGAAAATTCTTTCAGTACATGTAGGATAATGCAATGATTTGTGTTTTCATAGATGCAATAATTCCATGTGTTTGTGTTATATACGGATTATTTGTGGTTATTGTTGGAGCAGAATGGAAAAACTGAAAGGAATAGTTATTAAGTGCGAAATCAACATAATCATCGTAATCGTCTTTATTTATTAATACTTATTGGGAGCGCAAATTAAAAATGCGAATTTTTTTCAAATGGTTGAAAATTAATTCCAAAACAGCTATATACACTCATCGTCGTAGGGGGTTTGATGACAAATCTTCTCCCAAGCAAATCAGTTCAACCAGTACGCTTCCCGAAGAAAAAAAAAATTAAAGATTCTACCTATGAAGACCAGCTCAGATTCTGGATTTATGAGAACAAATTTTGTTTGAGTTTTAGAGAAATCATAAACATATCGTGTATGTGATGAAATAACGCCTTGATTTGAAATCCTAGAAATAAATTCGGAAGTTAGGTCTATATGGGGCCTATACCAAAACATGGACCAATACTCACCACATCTTAATGTTCCTCAAACACCTCTTCAGACGAATTGGTGAAAACTTCTAGAAGCCTAAGAATTAAAATCGAGAGTTCGGTCTATATGGGGGCTATACCAAAACATGGACCAATAGGCACCATTTGCTACACACCTATTTGTGATCTTAAATACCTGTAGATTTTCAATTTGAAGCAAATCGGCTAGAAAATATAGTCTCTAGACGCCCAAGAAGTAAAACCGAGAGATCGGTCTATATATGGGGGTTATACCAAAAAATGGACCGATACGGACCATTTTCGACACACCTCTTTATGGTCCTAAAATACCTCTAGATTTTCAATTTGAGGAAAATCGGATAGAAAATACAGTTTCTAGACGCCCAAGAACCAAAATCGGGAGATCGGTCTATATGGAGGCTATACTAAAACATGGACCGATACGGACCATTTTCGACACAAATACCTCTAAATTTCCAATTTCAGCCAAATCGGATAGTAAATACAGTTTCTAGAAGCCCAAGAAGCAAAATCGGGAGATCGGTCTATATGGGGGCTATACCAAAACATGGACCGATACGGACCATTTTCGACACACCTCTTAACGGTCCTAAAATACTTCTAGATTTTCCATTTCAGGCAAATCGGATAGAAAATAGTTTCTTGTCAACCAAGAAGCAAAATCGGGAGATCGGTCTATATGGGCGCTATACCAAAACATGGTCCGATGGGCACCATTTTCGGCACACCTCTTTATGGTCCTGAAGTACCTCTAGATTTTCAATTTCAGGCTAATTGGACAAAAGCTACGTTTTTTATAAGCCCAAGACCCCAAATCGAGAAATCGGTTTATATGGGGACTATATCGAAACTTGGACCGCTATAGCCCATCTTCGAACTTGACCTGTCTGCAACGAATCTGTGCCAAATTTCAGGACGATACCGCAATTATTGAAGGCTGTAGCGTGATTACAACAGACAGACAGACGAACATGCTTATATCGTCTTAGAATTTCTCCCTGATCAAGAATATATATACTTTATATAGTCGGAAGTCCATATTTCGATGTGTTACACACGGAATGACAAACTTATTATACCCCCATCACCATTCTATGGTGGTGGGTATAAAAATAATAGACTGTATCAATCTCTCTGGCAACAGATGGGTATCACCAGGTCATGCGTCATCGATCGAAACAAGTTGTAATCACAGGGATCAATAACATATCTGGGCTATTCGGCGGATAGGTCAGGTCTTTCTGATTCAATCATGAAATCAATTGATCCAATTAATTTTTCAATTGAAATTGTTTCAATCACGAAAATCAATTAATCGTGGAATTAATTCGAAATTTAGCAAAAAATGTCGAAAATCACCTCAAATTATGGAAGCAGTTAAGATTTTTTTAAATTGGCCGGCTACCTTTGGCACGAATTATGACCTTCAAATGGTCGTTAAAGTCATCTCACGCTGCACAGTGGCTCCAAATAGCTTTTTTTGGAAATAATTGTGCAACCTTTGAATGGATAAAGATATCAAGATACTTTTTTGTGTAAAGGCTGATTTCGTTTAAGTTTGCAAGATTGTGGACTACCTCGGGTATATGAAATTATGTTTTAGCTGTAAAATCCTCAACTATGAAACAATTTCCATGATACCTTCTTTTCTGATAGAACCTATCTCCAATAGTTCGCGAGATATGTGCCTTAGGTTAGGTATAGCTCACAGATATTTATTTTTTTTTCCAAAATTTTAACAAAGTGGAGTCGGTACTTTGGACGTAGAACACA
Source organism: Haematobia irritans (assembly GCF_050003625.1). Taxonomy (NCBI): domain Eukaryota; kingdom Metazoa; phylum Arthropoda; class Insecta; order Diptera; family Muscidae; genus Haematobia; species Haematobia irritans. The sequence goes on along the minus strand of NC_134399.1, from coordinate 67,435,586 downwards.
GAAAAAAATCATGACCAGTTCCAAAGATTTTATCTTTACACTAATGATTTTGGTATTGTTTCCGAGCCAAAGAAGCAGAGAGTTGAAGTACGGATACTTTTAAGACAGAATTGTCTTTTAAATTTAAGTTTTGCGTACTTGGTTCTACGTAGCAAATTTTAATTCATTTGTTTTTTCTTCATGTACAATTAAAGTCCTTTAAAACGTATTAACGACACAAATTTTTAAATTCAGACTCGACTTCAAGTAAAAATCGTTTTCAAATTAAAGTGTTGAAAAACATATATTTTTAAACGTTTTTTTGCTTTGTTGTCAAGATGCAAAAAGACAACAAAGTTAAAGACAATTTTATAAATTTTGACGAATTTTTCACAATTATAAAAGACAAGTTGATCTTAGTCAAACAAAATTTTCTTTGATTTTAAGATACTAATTTTTATTCGAGTCGCTTAATTATAAAGAAAAGACGACTTTATATGAAAGTTTATCGTCGTTTGGACAAGGAAAAAAACTTTATATCAGAGATGGTCTTCTACGCTAAACAAAAAACATATTCGAAGGACCGTTTGTTGGGAATTAAAAATATGAAATGAAAGCTTTATAACTTTTGAACTAATTATGATATAGTTATGATTTGGAACCACTGTGCGCTGCAAGAAAGTGGCTCTGTGCATTCCTGGCGAAGCGCCTTCTTGACCAACATATGATCAAGACTATTGTATTTTTCTGTGCTAACCTTACTCTCAAAAACGTCCCAGGTACAAAAGGCTAAAGGATTAAGATCCGTGGCCATTGTGCGGTAGAAATGAAGCGAAAACCCTCCTTTTTAAACTATCCTTGATTAACGCGTGCTGAATTATTTGGAATGTCCATGGTGTGTCGCCCAAATGTTTGTCCTAGGCTTCAATACTGTCTTTAGGAAAATTTCCCGATAATCCCGGCATTTATTTTGACTCCATGGTCGATGAATACAACCGACAAAGACCATCAGCCGTCGTTACGGTGCCCGGGCATTTTCATAGGCGGCGATTGAATTTTGATGGCCAATCGAAGGTGTAATTTTTCAGCTGACCTCTACATTTTTTGCAACTGCATCCGTTTTATGTGTTGCATCCGTTCTCGCCATATGTCCAATAGAGCTCGATTGAATTTTGATGGCCAATCGAAGGTGTAATTTTTCAGCTGACCTCTGCATTTTTTGCAACTGCATCTGTTTTATGTGTTGCATCCGTTCTCGCCATATGTCCAATAGAGCTCGACCGAAGAATCAGCTTCGTCATTCGGCCAAAAATCGATAATCGGCATTCGGCGTCAAAAGCTAGATTAATCGAATCCGAAGATTTAATTTATTTCATATCGAATTGTCCCAGTCATAACACCCAGCACAAATAAAACAAAAAAGCTAAAATTTCTTCATATTGGAAAAATCTTGACTTCATGCCCTATAAAATTGCGAAGAGTAAAAAACCAGAATTGATATTGAAGTGGATTCATGTTCGCAAATCCACTTCCTGGTGAATGTGAATCAATTCCACGATATTGGTGTTCTACAATCCACTTCCACCGCAAGTTTCGTGAAATCAATTCACTTGCAAAAGGCTTGGTGAAAGTTGGATGTATTTCCGATTAAAAAAGTACTTGCGTAAAAAAATTGAAATGTTTTATATTTAATACACGAGTTTTATTAAAAATATGTCATAGTAAATTAAAAGAAGTCTATTGATTCCACTTATTTTGATTTTTGCCATAGTGACATTTTGGGTGATTTTTGCAACCCAGCGACCTTCGGCCGATTATTAGTTTTAGTTTTGCCGAATATCGGCTTATTTTAATTTAAAATAAAACTTTTTTAAAGATTGTAGCCATCTTATATAAAATAATTACAAATAATTTCTTTTTTCTTTTTCTTTGCAGATGGTTGAACGTATGGAAGAAAAACTCGAAGCTGCAAATGTGGATCAAAAACGTCTGTTTCTCATTGTATTCCAGCGATTCATTATGATCCTCTCAGAACATTTAGTTCGGTCAGATACAGATGGACGTGATCCCGATACAGATTGGTATCGTTGGACAATTGGACGATTGCAACAAGTTTTTCTAATGGTATGTATTGAAATTTCGATTGTAAATCGATAAATTTTAAATGTCTACTTCTTCTTCATCAACTTCCAGCACCACGAACAAGTGCAAAAATACAGCAGCACTTTGGAAACTCTTTTGTTCACCTCTGACTTGGACTCACATATTTTGGAAGTATTCCATCAGTTTGTTGCACTCCGGGCTTAAACGATATGCGTAACAATTTTATACTAAGATCACCATCGTTTACTGAAAAAATGACATATTTTTTTGTTTATTACATTTAACTTCATTTATTACGAGTATATATAATTAATATTTTCAGATTATAAATTCTAAAAATTAAAATATTTGTAAAAAAAGAAGAACAAGCTAAGACACAAACACAGCGTAAAAATGTTTAATAAATATAAATAAGATTTGGAAGAATTGTCGTGTTTTTGGTCAGATTGAAAATAAGTAAGAAAGAGCTGAAGTCAAACGGAGTTGAATATGAGGTATCAAGTAAAGGATGAGAGGATATAAGCCAGAACTGAGAAGGGCTCAGAACAACTCTTGCAATGTTTACAATGTTTGTAGTAGTATTGAAAACACGTCCGAGACTTCCACAATAGAGTAGGTATTAGAATCCACCTCGTTTTATTGGAAATAACAGGTTGGCTGATAAGTCCCCGGTCTGACACATAGATGGCTTCGCTAGTATTAAATGCATATTATTTTTATATAGTACCAACCTTCAAATGATTCGTGTCAAAATTTGACGTCTGTAAGTCAATTAGTTTGTGAGATAGAGCGTGTTTTGTGAAGCAACTCTTGTTATTGTAAAAAAACGGAAAAAAGGAATTTCGTGTTTTGATAAAATACTATTTTCTGAAGGGAAAAAATACGGTGGAAGCAAAAACTTGGCTTGATAATGAGTTTCCGGACTCTGCCCCAGGGAAATCAACAATAATTGATTGGTATGCAAGCGTGTTGAAATGAGCACGGAGGACGGTGAACGCTGTGGGCGCCCGAAAGAGGTGGTTACCGACGAAAACATCAAAAAAATCCACAAAATGATTTTGAATGACCGTAACATGAAGTTGATCGAGATAGCAGAGGCCTTAAAGATACCAAAGGAACGTGTTGATCATATCATTCATCAATATTTTGATATGCGGAAGCTCTGTGCAAAATGGGTGCCGCGCGAGTTCACATTTGACCAAAACCAACAACGTGTTGATGATTCTGAGCGGTGTTTGCAGCTGTTAACTCGTAATACACCCAAGTTTTTCCGTCGATATGTGACAATGGATGAAACATGGCTCCATCACTACACTCCTGAGTCCAATCGACAGTCGGCTGAGTGGACAGCGACCGGTGAACCGACTCCGATGCGTGGTAAGACTCAAAAGTTCGCTGGCAAAGTAATGGCCTCTGTTTTTTGGGATGCGCATGGAATAATTTTTATCGATTATCTTGAGAAGGGAAAAACCATCAACAGTGACTATTATATGGCGTTATTGGAGCGTTTGAAGGTCGAAATCGCGGCAAAACGGTCCCATATGAAGAAGAAAAAAAGTGTTGTTCCACCAAGACAACGCACCGTGCCACAAGTCATTGAGAACGATGGCAAATATTCATGAATTGGGCTTCGAATTGCTTCCCCGTATTCTCCAGATCTGGCCCCCAGCGACTTTTTCTTGTTCTCAGACCTCAAAAGGAAAAAAAATTGGCTGCTATGAAGATGGGATCTTCGAAACTGAGGCCTATTTTGAGGCAAAACCGAAGGGGTACTATCAAAATGGTATCAAAAATTGGAAAGTTTTTATAATCATTGTATCGCTCTTGAAGGGAACTATGTTGAATAATAGACCGGGGACTTATCAGCCAACCTGTTAATTCTGCACCTTTTGACCGTATACAAATATCAACATAATTTTTTCTTTATGTGAAAGTTTGTGGATCCACGGGCTGACCTGTAGGCGTTCAAAGTTGGTCACCTCAGGGGTATAAAATATTGTTTTAGCTGTAAAATCCGCAATTAACCGATCTCAATGATTTCTGGCTTCTGGCTTCTGGGAGCAAAATCCAGTAACACCTAATTTTGTCGGTATTTTATATGGCCCCAGAGCAAGAATTTAACTTAGGGCGTTTTCGTTTCGCAAAAAATATGTTGCCATGGTGTTACACTACTTTTTTCTTCATTGTATTTTCCCTCAAATTATAGTATCATTCCAAAGTTATTGTTAATTTATAATGTTGTGAGGGATACAGGATCCAAAATCTATGACAAGTCCTTCATATTTGGCAATCAATTTCGAGAATGTTGCACATTTTTCCCCAATCGAAATCGCCATTACATTTGCTTGAAATTGTGCACGGGGAGTCTTATTAGTAGTGTGCAAAATTTGCTGGAAATTGGTTCAGATTTAAATAGCTCCCATATATATCTATTGTCCGATTTACACTTACATGACCAACGGAAACTAAATTTCCCTCCGAGACCACATTTGCACAGGTTGAAGAATTAAGATTTTTGCTACGCATGCCGAGTTTGGTTGAAATCGGTTCTGATTTAGATATAGTCCCCATATATATTACGTCTGATATGCACTTATGTGGCTCCAGAAGTCAGGATTTCTCCTTGATTTGTTTCAAATTTTGCACAAGGTGTACATTTGGTAGTATCGTCAAGTGTGCCAAGTTAAATCGGTTCAGATTTAGGTATAGCGCCCATATAAACGTACATGTGCAGAAATTCACTTTTTCACCTGAGTTAGTGAGGTTTAATGAAAATTTTTGGCGCATTTTACTAAGCAACCTATGTATAATATTGCGTTGGAAAGGTATTTGAAAGGATGATTTTTATTGAGTTTTGCAGGGAAAATTATTTTAAGAAATATTTCTGAATGCACCATTCCCAAAATTCGTATCAAATATCCCCAAAGTGGGGACATATGTAAAAAAAATATTTTTTGTAGTGGTCACATGGGGCTTTTTGGAAAAGAGATCGGCTTAACAATCAGTGCTTTGCCAAAAGAGAATTTTTTTTTCATTTTTAAAAACTGCCGATTTTGGGATGGGAAGAACTCATATACTACTTGACCAAAATAACCGACAAAAGCTTAAAATGTATCTTTAATTGGTGTTCTATAAGAAACAAGCAAAAAATATTGGGAGATATAAAAAAAAAAACGACTGAAAGAATGAGAGGTGCATTTTTCGAAAAAATTCTGTATTTTTTTTTTAATTCTAAATTGTGGAGTTTACAACATTTAATCTAAAGCATAGTACTACACAACTTTTCCTCCCTAAATTCGTAGAATTTTTTAGGGAATACAGTTAAGAAAAGAAAACAGAACGAATAGGCGGATTCTTTCTGTTTTCTTTTCTTAACTGTCTTGACGGTTCAAATACTGACCCCACTTTGTTAAAATTTTGCAAAAAAAAAGGAATGTGAGGCCCATATCTCGCAAACTATGCAAGTTCTATCCAGCAAAGAAAAAATCATCGAAGTCGGTTTATAATTGCGGATTTGAAGCTAAAACAAAATTTCATACCCCCGAGGTAACCAAGTTTTAAAGCCTACAGTCAGCCCGTGGACCCACTTGGGACTTACAAACTTAGAGAAAAAAGTTCATATCTTTATCCGTTGCAGAATTATTTCCAAAACAAAGCGATTTGGAACCACTGGCATCGGAGGACAACGTCCAATGTCCCTCCGACAAAACACACATTTTCGTGGCTGAACGTCCCCCTGGTAGTACCTTTGAAGCTCAACGGCAAGTGGACTTTACCGGACTTGATTTAGGGAGACGTTTTCGTTGATCTAGTAGTCGCAGTCCGTAGTCTACAAGTTTAGATAAAGTTCAGTGAATGGCGTGCTTATGTACACAGAAAAAAAATTTCCGTAGTTAAACTAACGCTAAATAAAACTTATTCTTATTGCAAAAAAATTGTTTGTAGTAAAATTTTATTATTTTTTGCGAAATTTTCCACAGCCCGTTCGTTTTTTAAGTATGTCTCAAACATTTTAAGAACTAAACGTGAGTATAAAGTTCAATGACCGTACACATAAATTCAATATGAACTAAAGCAAATGAAAATTTTCGTACGATTCCCAAAAATAGTAAGAATGAACTACTGTATGGTTAAAATGGTCATGATTTGGCGCCAATGATTTTCTACTTTATTTTAGTTAATTTCTTCTTCTATGAGAGGGTGTAATTTCGAGAACTGCAGTTAAATAGTTCAACGGGGCATTAAATTTTCCTGGTTTTAACAACGCTTTGTGGAAATCTCAAAATTTAGTTCAATTTTCGTACGAGTTATTTTATTCTTCTTACAAAAGAGTTTACTTTTTTTCGGTGTAGGTTAGGTGGCAGCCCGATATCAAGCTCACTTTGACTATTCAGTCCATTGTGATACCACTGTGGTGAACTTCTCTCTTATCACTGAGGTCAATTGCTTATAACTTTGTCATTTTTAGGCCGTTTTTCTTCTAGTTGGTCATACCACTTAACTTATCACAGGTCCAATTATGAACGATTATTCGTCATCACAGTACCTTCATTTAAGTACCAACGATATAATCGGACATTTCTAACTCGAGATATAATTTGTTTTATAAAAAACGAGCGGGATATCTCAAAAACTGTTCCATAAAAAAATTTTTAACATTTTTTTGGAATTCAGTAGATCAAAATACATAAGAAAAGTCGCCTCTCATCATATGTACATTTTCAGTGTAAACTAGTGTTATTACTCAGGTAGTCCACCTGCATCGAAATCCCTGGATTTCCGCAAATCTCTCAACGAGATGGCTGAACAGTACAATATTCACCTAATATGGGAGCTTTAGATTTTTGGCGGACCTGGAAAAGGTTAACTTACACAGTTTGCTAATGTTTTTGGAACAATCAGGGGCCAAATCACCGCAGTCGAAATCGAGTACTTCGTCTTCGTAATGTAGTTTACGCGGATCACCGCAGTCGTTATCGAATTGTTTCTACTCGAAGTTGAACACGATAGGTAGCATGCTATCGAAAACGAAGTATGTAGTGATTTTTGAGCAGAAAAAAGGAAAACAAAAAGAAAAAAGTTGGTGAAAATATAATTTTTATTCCATTTTGGCAAAATACATTTAAGAAAATATAATATTACTTGCATTTAGGGAATCGGATCAAAGAAAGGAATGCTCAGTAGCCGCTTCAAAAAAACTTATTTTTTCAAGAACATATTTAAAAGCTTCTTTTGACATATGAAAACGCCTTTTAAATCTATGGATGTTATAAACACAATTTACTCTTACTATACTTCAGGCAATGCTAAAGGACTGCTTTTGTCACGAATATTTTTCCTTATTAATGTCACTTTGTACTCATCGTCTGAATCCGAAAACGAGGAAAAAAACACTTGGATTCATAATATATTTTTACACATATATTTAAATACACAAAAACAATATAAATATCTCAGAAATAACATAATTTCATAACAAAACATTATTTTGAAATTCTACTCTCTTTCAATTTCTTATTACCATATGTTTACAGCAATGTAAAAAAAAGTAGTAGACCAAATAAATTACGATCGAATGCGGTGATCCAAAAATTTAATGCGATCGAAATGTTTCTCTATACGAAACAGGGGCCAAATCACCCCAGTCGAAATCGAGTACTTCGTCTTCGTAATGTAGTTTACGCGGATCACCGCAGTCGTTATCGAATTGTTTCTACTCGAAGTTGAGCACGATAGGTAGCATGCTATCGAAAACGAAGTATGTAGTGATTTTTGAGCAGAAAAAAGGTAAACAAAAAGAAAAAAGTTGGTGAAAATGTAATTATTATTCCATTTTGGCAAAATACATTTAAGAAAATATAATATTACTTGCATTTAGGGAATCGGATCAAAGAAAGGAATGCTCAGTAGCCGCTTCAAAAAAAAACCTATTTTTTCAAGAACATATTTAAAAGCTTCTTTTGACATATGAAAACGTCTTTTAAATCTATGGATGTTAAAAACACAATTTACTATTACTCTACTTCAGGCAATGCTAAAGGACTGCTTTTGTCACGAATATTTTTCCTTATAATTGCCACTTTGTACTCATCGTCTGAATCCGAAAACGAGGAAAAAAAAAACACTTGGATTCATAATATATTTTTACACATATATTTTAACACACAAAAACAATATAAATATCTCAGAAATAACATAATTTGATAACAAAACATTATTTTGAAATTCTACTCTCTTTCAATTTCTTATTACCATATGTTTACAGCAATGTAAAAAAAAGTAGTAGACAAAATAAATTACGATCGAATGCGGTGATCCAAAAATTTAATGCGATCGAAATGTTTCTCTATACGAAACAGAACTCGATGGCGAATGCGGTGATTTGGCCCCAGAACTAGATGACGAATGCGGTGATTTGGCCCCAGGTTGGTTCAATAGAAGAAAATAATCGGATGGATTCCCTGTAAAAAGACTAGAAGTGTGTATACGTATAGCTATTTTTAGTTAATGTGGTATCACAACCCTACGGGAAATGCAACAACCACAGGATCGGTACACTTTAACATGGGTTTGTCATTGACGGGGTAAATTTAGACTTTTGGACACGTTTTGGACTCATTCCAAAGGACACGTCATGGGACAATTTAGCAGGAGCACTCCATAGACAGGTCCTCAGGAGCCACACTCGGACAAATTCTTAGAAAACTGTTTCAGTTTGGGCATCCGAATCGCATTAGAACATCTGATCATTTTATTTCACCAAATGTGTAGATCCAAAAAGATTTTAATATCAAGTGAAAACGGAAATCAATAAAAACGGGCTGCTATTTAAACCTAACCTAACCTCTGTTGGTTAAGCTACTCTTTTAGTTCAGTTAACATATGGGTTTAAACTGATATCAAAACATTAATGGAAAAATTAAAGAAGAAACCAGAAATAATAAAACACAAAGATATTCGTCATAAAATGTTGTATAAAATAGTGTTTTTTTTATTTTATTTTAAAGCTCACAAAAATTATATATAAGATATATTGGTATAAAATATGTAAACATACAAGATAATTATAAAAACTATACATTAGGATTATATTTTAAAAAATGTGTAGTACATTTCTTCTGAAATTCTTAAAGTTGAAAATGTGGTACCCTATTGTTTCTGGTACCTACACGCAAAGAAAAAAAAAACGTTTGGAAAACGTGTACCGAAAACGTTTTTCTTTTGTTAGAGTTTTTTGAATTGCTTCGAAAATTTTAAACTTTTATCACCAAAAAAATTCGTTTGTTACAAAATTTTTATTTTTTCAATAAAAAAAGTTATTTTTGAAATAACAACACAGTGCATTTACATCCTGGAAAAGAATAAACGTTTATCACAAAAAGTATATACTTTTCTTCCAAATACACTTCCTTACAGCGAAAAGCAAATGAGAAACGAACTTTGTTTGTCTAAAATTTCGTTTGGGAGGAAAGAATTATTTTTTTGCGTGTAATCTATGTAAAACAAAATCAATGACTTTTTGTCAAATATTCTTCAAATACGATTACAACAATATATCACGATAGTTCATATCTAATTTATTTTATCAAATTCCAACCAAATACCACCATCAAGTTGTAACAAAAAATATGTTGGATCATATTTCAGATCGGTACGAGTTTTTGGATTAATACGAACTTTATAGCTGTGAATAATATGCACGAGGGCGGCTTTGATTTGCGTTAATGCAAAACGCATTCCTAAAAATAATAAAAAAAAATAATACGATAAATATTTTTAATACTTCCAAACTTATGTTCTACGATATACAAACTTACCTAAACAAATTCTAGGGCCATCTCCGAAACCGTAATATAAACCTTGCTCTTTGAATTTTTTAAGACCACCATCGAGGAATCGTTCAGGTTCAAAACCATTGGCATTCTCATAGTATTGCTCGTCCAACATTATAGCATTCGAGGGAACTATAATCGGTGTACCTACTTCCACTTTTAAAATTTTCCCATTTTTATTTTGTAAATTAATGGATTCGGTACATGTTCTAGTAGAAAAGCCTATAGCTGGAACCAAACGAAGTGTTTCTAAAACAGAGACAAATATTTCATATAAACATATTATAATTTACTCTTAAATTATTTATAATAATTTGCTATGATAAAAAAATTCTAAAAAAATATAATGTTTAAAACATTAAAAATAAATTAAAATTTCTTTGTACTGGTAGAAAAGCCTATAGCTGGAACCAAACATATTGTTTCTAAAAATGAGACAAATATTTTATATATAATAATTTACTCTATGCTTCGCTTATTTGATTCTCAATCCCCAATTCAATTTAATTAAATCAATATGCAACAGAGGTACGGAAGGATATTACACAGAAAAAATTTCTGGTTCAATAACAAAATTAATTCTTCCAATTAATTTTTTAATTGGAATTAAGTAAATTATAGTATTAATCACAGAATTAATTAGAAATACAAAATATTATGATTAAAAAATTAAAAATTAAATTAATAACCTAATTGACTTTAATCGCAAAAGTCAGTCAATTTATTTTGATTAAAGTAATGAATTATTTATTATATTTTTATTTATTTGTAATTACTTTACATTTTTATACACTTGATTTATCACTTATGTATTTTCTGGTTAGAATGATAGTAAGATCTATGGATTTAAATAAAAATTCAATGAACCAATGATTAGCATGTCTGTATGAAAACTATTTGCGACCAAAATGTTAAAATTAAAATATTTTTTGTTCAATTAAAATGTTAATTGAGACCAATAATATAATAATTTAATGCGTAAAAACTTTCATTTTCTTAAATGAATTAATGTTTTAATTTAATTAAAAATTTAATTGCAAAAGTTAATTTTTTAATTCATTATGTTTTTAACTTCAATTAATTTTTAATTGGAAATATTTTCTTCATATTTTTCCTGTGTAATCGGACAGGGTCATTATGGTAATGTTAAGTATTTCATTTTTATGTTTTTTTACATAATTCATTTCAACTTTTATTCAATTTACATTGTATAATAACTACACCCAAAAAAGTGACCCCACCGTGGAATAAAATGTAGGTTTATTTTAGAAAATTTTAACTAAAATAGTTTTCTAATTGCAACATGTTACAAATAAGTTAATACTTTTTGTCAAATTGAAGAAAATTGTTTAAAAATAATTATTTTTTTCTGTTGTTTAAGAAAATTTCATATGTTGGAAGAAAAAATTGAATTTAAAAATTGTTAAAATGTCATTAGCGCTGTGCGAAGTTCGAGACAGGTAAAATTTTAGTAAAATTTAAGGAAACTTCTGCCATTTTAGGAAAATATGAACTATTTTATTTTTTAGTAAATTTGTGCACTATATTTGTATACAACTTTTTTTTCTTATTTTTAGTTCACGTCATTAAAGTTAGCAAAAAATTATTCAAATAAGGAACATTTACTCATATTGTGCAAAATTTAACTAAAATCAACTAATCTTCATGAACTAAAATAAAGTTCAGTTTGCATTAGAGCCCCTTTTTTCTGGGTGTACTCTTATCTTGTTTAATTTTAACCAAATTATGCTTTAAATCTATTTAATAAGGTATAATTTAGTTTTATTAAATCTGTTTTAAACCATTTATTTAATTCGTTTTATTAGTTTTTAAATTTAATTTGATAAGTTTAATTCAATTTAACATTTAATTTAATTTAAATAATTAAATTAGTTTAGTTAAATTCAATTTAATGTTGTTTAATTTAGTTATGTCCACCTCAGTAATGCTGGTGACATTTCTGAGCGTTTCAAATCTTCTCTAAGTGGTTTCACTCCAATGTGGAACACGGTTCGGACTCGGCTATAAAAAGGAAGTCCCTTGTCATTGAGCTTAACTGGCAGCACTCAGTGGTAAGAGAGAAGTTCACCACTGCCCAGCAAAAAAACTTGGAAGTTCTTCCAAAGGCACATCTTTAAAAGCACTTCCGAAAGATGTACTCCAAAAGGTGTTCTTTATTTTAACTACACACACACACAATTTTTTTTCTGGTTCAATCACGAAATTAATTGATCCAATTAATTTTTTAATTGAAATGTCTTCAATCGCAGAAATGATAGTATCAATTAATAAATTAATTGATCCAAATAAAAAATTAATTGATACTATTAATTTTTGTGATTGATTTTTGTTTCAATTAAAAAATTTGTTGAATCAATTAAAATTTTAATTGAATATTTTTTAAAACGCAATTAAAATTTTAATTGGAAAAATTTTCGTGAAATTTTTTCTGTGCAGTTCTTTTAATTCAATTATTTATAACTCGCTTTTTTTCTTATTTTTAATGCGTAAATTTAATTTTTTTGTTTAAAAAAGGTTAAAAACAGAGTAAGCGTTAATAAAATGTTACCATTTATGAAATTTTGTCGAAAAGAATTCTAAATCCATTCAAGAAATATAGCGAATTTTTCAAAATATTTTAATTCAAACGTTTTAGAAAAGCGTTAGAATGTATTAAAAATCAAAAAAAAATTATAAAAATTGTTTATTTTGCAAAATATCGTAAAATTTTTTAAATTCACATCCAAAACACTGAATTCGGATCACACCTTAAGAAGTGATGCAAACTCAGTGCAACGGCTGTTGAAATAGTGGACATCCGTCCTATGACAAGTCCATGTTAAATTCATCGCTTCTGCGCCAATTTTGCACTACTTCCGGATCGAAAAAAAAAAACACTTTCACTACTTTTTTGGCGATACCTTTTTTTTGCTGGGTGTGGTATCTCAATGGACTGCACAGTCTAAGTGAGCATGATACATCGGGCAGCCACCTTACCTAACCTAGCACATTCTGTATATATGTATTTTCCGATTATAATTATAATGGGATCTTTGCTTTGGATTTGGAAAAATCAAATGAAGCATATCTGCATAAAAACTAAAATTTTTCCGACCACAATTTTCAATTTGAAATATTATGTATTTAATTACAATGTTAAATGGGACAATTAATATTTTAATTTAAAACATAAAAACTTTCTTAAGTGAGTTAATATTTTAGTTTGGTTAAATTTTTGATTGTATAAGTTATTTTTTTAATTGATTACGTTAAATTAAATTCAATCAATTTTATTTCGAAATTTTTTCTGTGTAGTTAGGTAGGTTATTGTTATTGTAAGCGATGTGTATATATATATATATATATATATATATATATATATATATATATATATATATATATATATATATATATATATATATATATATATATATATATATATATATATATATATATATATATATATATAATATATATATATATATATATATATATATATATATATATATATATATATATATATATATATATATATATATATATATATATATATATATATATATATATATATATATATATATATATATATATATATATATATATATATATATATATATATATATATATATATATATATATATATATATATATATATATATATATATATATATATATATATATATATATATATATATATATATATATATTATATATATATATATATACATATATATATATATATATATATATATATATATATATATATATATATATTATATATATATATATATATATATATATATATATATATATATATAACATAATTGTTAAAATGTATCTAATTAAATTAATTCTATTTTGAAATATATTTAATTTATCATTTTATAATTCATTCCATTCCATTCCATTCCATTTTGTAAAATATAACATAATCTAATTTTAGTTATTATACCCTGCTCCACACTGTGGGACAGGGTATTATTAGTTAGTGCATATGTTTGCAACACCCAGAAGGAGACAAGATAGACACATGGTGTCTTTAGCAAAAATGCTCAGGGTGGCCTCCTGAGTCGATATAGCCATGTCCGTCCGTCTGTCTGTGAACACATTTTTGTGATCAAAGTCGAGGTCGCAAATTTAATTCCAATCGCCTTCAAATTTGGCACATGTTCCTAATTTGGGTCAGAATAGAACCCTATTGATTTTGGAAGAAATCGGTTCAGATTTAGATATAGCTCCCATATATATCTTTCGCCCGATATGCACTTATATGGACCCAGAAGCCAGAATGTTACCCTGATTTGCTTGAAATTTCGCACAAACATAACTCTTGGTCGTATAGTCAAGTGTGCAAAATTTGATTGAAATCGGTTCAGATTTAGATATAGCTCCCATATATATCCTTCGCCCGATGTGGACTAATACGGTCCCAGAAGCCAGAATTTTACCCCAATTTGGTTGAAATTTTGCACAGGGAGCACAATTAGTAGTGTAGTCAAGTGTGCCAAATTTTATTGAAATCGGTTCAGATTTAGATATAGCTCCCATATATAGCTTTCGCCCGATTTTAGACTCATATGACCACAGTGGCCAATCTTTTACCCCGATTTAATTGAAACTTTGCACAGGGAGTAGAATTAGCACTGTAGCTATGCGCTGCCAAATTTGGTTGAAATCGGTTCAGTATTAGATATATCTCCCATATATAGCTTTCGCCCGATTTACACTCATATGACCACAGAGGCCAATTTTTAACTCCGATTTAGTTGAAATTTTGCACAGGGAGTAGAATTAGCATTGTTACTATTCGTGCCATATTTGTTGAAATCGGTTCAGATTTAGATATAGCTCCCATATATATGTTTTTCTGATTTCGACAAAAATGGTCAAAATACCAACATTTTCCTCGTAAAATGGCCACTGCTTAATCGAAAAGTTGTAAAAATGACTCTAATTTTCCTAAACTTCGAATACATATATATCGAGCGATAAATCATAAATAAACTTTTGCGAAGTTTCCTTAAAATTGCTTCAGATTTAAATGTTTCCCATATTTTTTTACTAACATTGTGTTCCACCCTAGTGCATTAGCCGACTTAAATTTTGAGTCTATAGATTTTGTAGAAGTCTATTAAAATCTGTCCAGATCGAGTGATATTTAAATGTATGTATTTGGGACAATCCTTTATATATAGCCCCCAACACGGATGTGATATGGTATCGAAAATTTAGATCTACACAGTGGTGCAGGGTATAATATAGTCGGCCCCGCCCGACTTTAGACTTTTCTTACTTGTGTTACTTCTAACTTAATATAATTTATTTCATTATTTTAATTTAATTTTATGCAACTTAATTTATTTTAATTTACACCCAAAAAATATCACCAAAATATTTTCAAATAAAAAGTTGATTGAAGTTGAAAATATCAATGATTGAAAATATCAATGATTGAAATTTTTAATCAAACTCGAAAAACTAGGTCACTTTAAAAAAGTGATGGAACTTTTTTTTTAAATTTTTAATTAAAAATTTATTTCAAACAATCAATTTTTTTAAGCAAACTAAAAACACTAAGTCAGTTAAGAAAGTAATGAGTTTTGCAATCAACATCAATTAAATTTTTATTTGAATCAATAAAAAATCGAAATTTGCTGATGACATCAATTTTATATTATTTAATAATTAGTTTTAATTGGTTTTGATTGAAAATTTTAAAATTTTTAATTAAAAAAAGAATTTGTACAATAAACTTTTTAATCAAACTCGAAAAACTAGGTCACTTTAAAAAAGTGATGGAACTTTTTTTTTTTAATTTTAATTAAAAATTTATTTCAAACAATCAATTTTTTTAAAGCAAACTAAAAACACTAAGTCAGTTAAGAAAGTAATGAGTTTTGCAATCAACATCAATTAAATTTTTAATTGAATCAATAAAAAATCGAAATTTGCTGATGACATCAATTTTATATTATTTAATAATTAGTTTTAATTGGTTTTATTTAATTTAAATTAGGTTTTAAATTTAAGTAATATGATGTAATTTAGTATCATCAAATTTGTTTTTAAACATTTAATTAAATCGTGTTTAATTTATATAAGTTTATTTGAATATACCATTTAATTGAATTTGAATAGATAAATTAATTTAGTTAAATTTAATTTTGTCTAGTTTAATTTAATTTAATATCAAATTCAATTTTTGTTTAGTTCGATTTAATTGAATTTAATTTTATTTTGTGTAATATGTTTAACATATTATTGAAGAAGTTTTCAAGATTTTACCATGTATACAAGCATCCAAATACGGTAATTCCGTTATGGCTTCGTAATCATTTAAATCGCGTAGCGTTTCATTAATCTCTCTTCGAAGAATTTCCTGACGTTTTGCATCGCGACCCAACTGCAAAAATTAAAAATGTTTAACATTTGCCTGCAATCAAAAGAAAAATATCTGCTAAAAACTAAAGAACAAATAGCATGCTATATCAGCAAACAGTGACTGCTTTCACATTTCCAGTAGACTTTTTCCTGTTTTAGCAGACTTTCTTGCTGTGTCCATTAACAAATTTCTTTGGGTGTAGCTGAAACCAATAACACTCACCATTAGAAGACAATGACTCAGTACACCGGAAGTAGTTACAAATCCATCCAAAAGAAATGTCATAGTATGGGCAGTCAATTCAGGTAATGTAAGACTTTTCTTCTCTTGCAAATGTAGCAAATAATTCATAAAATCAACTCGATCTTCATTAATACCCTGTGTCCTTTGATCGTGTCGCAGTGTAATCGATTTCTTTAAAAGATCTGTGAAAAATTCTTCTACTGGTTTCGGAATAAAACGGAGTTTTTTAAATTTACACAGAGAGGGAAAAATGCCGGCGAGTAGTAGTAAAAAGCTCAGAGAACCAGATGGATCAAAAATTTTCTTGGTCATATCCATTATGGGTGTTTCTTTATTGGTAAAAGTATTCGCTTTTATACCCAAAAACACAATCGGTTACCACCTCACATGTGTAACGCAAGCATAACTAGCGTGAAAGAAACAGATTAGAAGACTGGTGTTTTCAACTGATCTTTAGATCTTACATCTTTGCCATTGATTCCATCCTTTGCACCAATTTTTGACTGCTGGTCTATGTAATCAATCATGGTTTTGCATACTTGATTCGTTACCGGAAATACGTTCTTGATCTAAATTTAGGGTTGTTAGTAAATCATGCACAATAAATATTTGTTTAATTAGTACCCTGTTGGCTGTAAAACCTGGCGTTATTTCAGCTCTCCGTTCTTTCCATTCTTCGCCAGTCAAAATAAAAACGTTATTTCCAAAAATAAGGTCGGATTTTTTATCAACCTGAAATTAAAAATGCGGTAAAATTCTGAAGAAAGACACTATTCCAAATTTAATGAAGATCGGACTTAAACTGAGAGCTATGCTTTGCACACAAAAATGAGCAGACAGACCGACTTCGCTAAATTGACTCTGAAGTTAATTCTAAGACGATCGGTATACTAAACGATGGTTATCAGACTGGTTCGTCTTGGCGTTACATACAAATGCACAAAATTATTATACCCTGTAACAAGGTTGGCTGATAAGTCCCCGGTCTAACAAAGAAAAACACATTTTTTTAAAATTCGTTTTTATTATTCAACATAGTTCCCTTCAAGAGCGATACAACGATTATAACGACCTTCCAATCTTTTTATACCATTTTGGTAGTACTCCTTCGGTTTTGCCTCAAAATAGGCCTCAGTTTCGGCGATCACCTCTTCATTGCAGTGGGTGGGGAAGCAATTCGAAGCCCAATTCATGAATTTTTGCCATCGTTCTCAATGAATTGTGGCACGGTGCGTTGTCTTGGTGGTTTGCCGCGATTTCGACCTTCAAACGCTCCAATAACGCCATATAATAGTCACTGTTGATGGTTTTTCCCTTCTCAAGATAATCGATAAAAATTATTCCAGGCGCATCCCAAAAAACAGAGGCCATTACTTTGCCAGCGGACTTTTGAGTCTTTCCACGCTTCGGAGACGGTTCACCGGTCGCTGTCCACTCAGCCGACTGTCGATTGGACTCAGGAGAGTAGTGATGGAGCCATGTTTCATCCATTGTCACATATCGACTGCAAACACCGCTCAGAATCATCAACACGTTGTTGTTTTTGGTCAAATGTGAGCTCGCGCGGCACCCATTTTGCACAGAGCTTCCGCATATCCAAATATTGATGAATGATATGACCAACACGTTCCTTTGATATCTTTAAGGCCTCTGCTATCTCGATCAACTTCATTTTACGGTCATTAAAAATCATTTTGTGGATTTTTTCTTTCGGGCGTCCACTGCATTCACGGTCCTCCGTGCTCATTTCATCACGCTTGAATTTTGCATACCAATCAATTATTATCCCTGAAATTCGAACGAAATTCCTTTTTTTCCATTTTTTTTACAATAACAAAAGTTGCTTCGCAAAAGACGCTCTATCTCACAAACTAATTGACTTACAGACAAATTTTGACACGAATCATTTAAACGTTGGTACTTGATAAAAATAATATGCATTTAATACTAGCGACGCCATCTATGTGTCAGACCGGGGACTTATCAGCCAACCTGTTATACAAATTGTACGGTGTGACCTATCTTCGTGCATTAATTCTACTGACATACGTATTGTCTTAAAATTGAAAAAAAAAAAACTTAAATTAAATAAAAACAAATGTTTGGAAATTTTTCAAAATAAATTTAATGCGCATCGATCGATTGCGCCCATCTTCTAGAAAACAAAGAATAAACTCCATCAATGTTTGCAGTCTTACCGTTTATTGATCGATTGAAGAACTCAATGGAATCTAATTTGCGTAAATATTTGTATACTTACAAAAATATTAAGGGTTTAGAAAATTTTGGTTTAGCCGAAGTCTCCGGAGTCGAGACAAATTTTTTTTACTCCGACTCTAGCAAAATCTTCAGACACCGATTCCAAGTCTTCGACTCCCCCGCCCCTGGTTGACACCGTAGTAAAATGCAAAATTTTGGTGGAAATACCAAAGTATAGGCAGCACGCTTTCTCGGTTGAGGTATACACGCTAGCTGTATGTATTGATCTTGAGGGAGCTTTTAGATTCTGGTGATCGAATTTTTAAAAGATCGGATAGCCAATGTGCATTCCATAGCACAAGAAGGATAAGCTGTGGATCGCATGATGTGATCATAACGGGATTTATACTATTGCTAATACTGTGGGTAACAACTACAGGGCTAATAATACAGGGTCTACTTAGGATTTTAAGTAGGAATTTGAGCCCGTCTGTTACGCAGACGATGTCATAATACTTTTGCAGGGAAAGGATCCTAACCGACTCTGCAGGAGGGTAGAAAGGGGCCTAAGGATGGTATATGATTGGGCAAAATCCAGGGTCTTGAATGTTAACACGGAGAAGACAGAATTATGCCTATTCAATAAAAGTACTGAGGAGTAACCTTAGACAGGAAACTGAACTGGAAGAGCCAAATCAAAAAGAGAACTAAGAAAGCCTATCGATGTTGACCAATGTGCAGAAGAGCGGTGGGCTCTAAATGGGCCTGAATCCAAAGGGGTGACGCACTGGATATATGAGAGCGCAATAAGGCCAATCCTGACATACGCGTCGATAGTCTGGAGGGATTCAACGAAGAGGAAGTATAACATAGAAGTGTTACAACGAGTTCACGTCAACCAAGACGTGACTGGACTTAAGGCCTATAGAGGTTCAGATGAAAAGCGAAGTCGCCATGGCTGGGATGAGATTAAAGATGTTGGGAGAATGGAGGGAAACACGAAACATTATAAACC
This sequence comes from Haematobia irritans, assembly GCF_050003625.1. Taxonomy (NCBI): domain Eukaryota; kingdom Metazoa; phylum Arthropoda; class Insecta; order Diptera; family Muscidae; genus Haematobia; species Haematobia irritans. The sequence continues at coordinate 67,415,833 of NC_134399.1, read as the reverse complement.
ATCACTGGATAAAAGAGGAGTCGGTGGGTGCAATTGCGGATGCTGCAACAATCCATGTTCGTATACCTGAGGTGGCCATAGCTGCCGAGATGGTCCTGGGGAATGGGACCCCAGAACCGATACCAGAGGGAAATAACTGCTACCCGGATGGATCGAATATGGTTGCAAGGACGGGACTGGGCGTAAGTTAGGTTAGGTGGCAGCCCGATGTATCAGGCTCACTTGGACTATTCAGTCCATTGTGATACCACATTGGCGAACTTCTCTCTTATCACTGAGTGCTGCCCGATTCCAGGTTAAGCTCAATGACAAGGGACCTCCTTTTTATAGCCACATTGCAGTGAAACCACTTAGAGAAGCTTTGAAACCCTCAGAAATGTCGCCAGCATTACTGAGGTGGGATAATCCACCGCTGAAAAACTTTTTGGTTTTCGGTCGAAGCAGGAATCGACCTTGTGTATGCAAGACGGGAATGCTAACTTTTGCACCACGGTGGCTCCCGGGACTGGGCGTATATGTGGGAACCCAGACACCGATTACCGGATCACAACACAATCATACAGGCAGTACGTGTCATAATGGAATTTGTTAAATGACTCGGAAATAACACGAGGCCAAAAAACATGAATATTTTTTCCGAAGGGCAATGAAGCCAGTAGCAAACAATACGGTTCGATATTGACAAACGTATACTCGGAATACGGCAGGATCCGCATCATATGGGAGCCGACACATGTCGGTATAAGAGGATACGAAAAGGCAAATGAACTGGTGATAAGGGCTAAGACACATAGGGAAATTAACTTATAGAACGCAAAGCCCACAGACAGTGTTGCCGTTGTGCGGCTTTAGTCGCATTTTGCAACCTTTTTGACGTCATGCGACTTTTTGTGAGACTTTTTTAAAATATGTAAAATATGCGACTTTAGTCGCATGCGTGCGTGGGAAGTGCTTAAATTTTAAGCAATTTTTATAAGTGGGAATTCATCGCCGAGCGCCTTACGCGAAGCCACCGCAATGGCCCGCGTTGTATACAAAGGGCCATGGATTCAACCCCAGTTTCGACCAAAGAGAAACATGTGTTTCTACGGTGGATGCTGAATGTTTCAAAGCTTCTCCACCACAATGTGAGACGCCAGAACTCGGCTATAAAAAAGAGTTCACTTTTCAATGACAATTTGTCATTGAGCTAAACATAGAAGCACTCATAACTAAGAGAGAAGTAAATCACGTATAGTATCACAATGGACACCTAACCTACGATACCTACCCTACACGGTGTTCTGGTTTGTTAAGTCGTTGTTTTGTTGCATATCATTTCAACCACTAGCTCCGTTCGAGTACCCACTAATTTTTGATAATTATCAAAAATTTTTACTGGAGTCTTTCGTTTACTCCAAAAAGCTAGCAAAAGAGAGCCACAGTGAGATCAAATTTGAAATTTGAGGAATAGATAAGTTGAAAGTTTTTGCTAGGAATTTTTTTCCCAGTAAAATCTTGCAAGAATTAGCCATAAACAAATAATAGGTGCAATATATTTCACAGAGTCAATTAGGAGTGTAGTATAAAAAATAAATATTTTGGTTTTTTTAATTGATTTAAATGCTTTTAATTGGCTGATAGTAACTTGGCACTTGATGGCGTTGTACATTTCTGCTAATTTTAGGAAGGAGAAAAAAATCAATTTGTTATTTATTGCAAGTTTACGTTTTACTGGATTTTATGATACAATAAGTTACTAAAATATCTCTTTATGTTAAAGGGAGTGTTCCTTTATTGTTTTTGTGTTGATTTATAGACGATTTTTTGTAATAAAAATACTTCACAAATGTATGCGACTTTTTTATCATTATGCCACTTTTTTGTGCGACCTTTCTTTGAGTATGCGACTTTTTTGCGACTTTTTCAAAATTTCCAACGGTAACACTGCCCACAGATGCAACGCGAGCCGAATTGGATGAATGGCCACGGGAGACACATAAAGCGATGTGGACCAATGCAACGTTCGGAAGGGCGATGAAAATACTATGGGGTGGCCCAAGCAAGAAAAAGTCTGGAGAACTATTCACGACAGTCAGGAGGGCCGTGGGCACAATTAAAGGGCACCTAGAATTGAAAGCACATCTGTGCCAAATGGGAGCAGCGGATCATGGTGCATGTAGCGCATAGTTTAAGGATGATGAAACCTTCGAACACTACTTTTATCACTGATTTGTCTTTACTAGGCAAAGAGTTAAACATATCGGTGAAGAGGTTATTCGAGAAAATAGGTTAGAGCGCAAAACAGGCCGAATACAGGATTATGTGTATGTTAGGAGTACAACTAATTATCGTCAGTTTTGATTGAAATCGGTTAAGATTTATATATATCTTCTATATTGTCCCCATTTGCAAATCGATTTTACTTCAATTGACTGTATATTTTACCGAGAGAGTAGATTTAATATTCTACATATTTATGCCGAATAGCGTCTATTTCGGTTCAGAAGATTTAGATAAAGCTCCGATTTGGTTAAAAATCGTCCGCTTTGTCCCAACTCCCACAATTCTTTTCTCAGAAATAAAAATTGCTTTTATAGTTTCATTACGATATTACTTCAAATAAATTAAATTTCCTTATTACTCAATATATTTAAGTACTTACAAACTTTGAAATGTCATTGTCATGAAAATTTTTGAAATCGGTTACCATAATTCGCCTTATCATATTTATATCGGTTATCACCAGCTGTGGAGTGCATCCATTGAAAATTCCAACAAAGTTTTCGGTACGTTTGTATTTTCTAAAAACAAGAACAAAAAAATGTTAATTAAACGAATGATCTAAAGATGACTATTCCTTTTGAATTCATTGAAAAAATCCATCGTTAAATTTCAGCTAAGATTGTTTTATTTTTATTAAAAAAAATATTTTATTTTATTTACATTTTTTCTCGAAATGTTTCCCAGCTCAATAAAGTTTTCCTTGTATGTCTTAAGAAATATTGTCGTGAGGCCAATAATTTCATGTCCTTAAATTTCGAATTTTAATTTTGCTTAGCATAGGGGTTGCATTACTCTGATATATAGTTTTTTTCTTTTCCCAAAAGTCGATAAACTTTTCAATGAAGTCGACTTAAAATTGGGTGTCCTTCAAGATTAATAAAATCATCTTTAAATTTGTTGATTTTTTGCATATTGGCTACAAAGCTAAAAATTATTTAAAAATAGGCAATGTTTTTAACCCTTTATTTTAAAAACGTTGTTTATTTGAAGGCTAGGTTAGGTTAGGTTAGGTGGCAGCCCGATGTATCAGGCTCACTTAGACTATTCAGTCCATTGTGATACCACATTGGTGAACTTCTTTCTTATCACTAAGTGCTGCCCGATTCCATGTTAAGCTCAATGACAAGGGACCTCCTTTTTATAGCCGAGTCCGAACGGCGTTCCACATTGCAGTGAAACCACCAGCATTACTGAGGTGGGATAATCCACCACTGAAAAACATTTTGGTGTTCGGTCGAAGCAGGAATCGAACCCACGACCTCGTGTATGCAAGGCGGACATGCTAACCATTTCACCACGGTGGCTCCCTTGTTTATTTGAAACATTGCATTATTGAAGTTCAGTCTGAATATGAAAATTTAAGTAGTCATTAAAATCTTTTTTTAATCGACTTTGATAGCACATGAAGAGAGCTGAAAAAAAACGATTGAATTGAAATTTGTTTCATAGCAAAAACTCAAATTTAAAAGATAATTACCATATTTCTTAAATCTGTACTTAATTCAATTCTCCGCTTCTTTGGCTCGGGATCAATACACTAAAAAAAGCAGCGAACCCACCATGAAGAAAAATTTTGCTTATTTTTAGAAAATTTAGATTATATTTAGAAAATGTTAACTAAACAGTATTACAAACGCGGACATCAAGCCGATATTACAAAAAATAAGTAAATATTTTTTTGACAAATTCATGAAAACTTTTTAGACATAATTAATTTTTTTTTTTTCACTTGTTAAAGAAATTTTCGTACTTAGAAGGAAAAATTTGAAGTTAAAAATTGAAAGAATGTCTTTAGTGCCATACGAAGTTAAGATGGGCGCATTTGTACACAGAAAAAATCCCGTAGTCTAACTAACGCTAAATTTAACTTATTTTATTGAAAATTAAATTAACTTTAAATTATAGGAATAAAGTAGATATTTTATTTTCGAAATTTTCCACAGCTTATTGAAACCCTACGTTTTTTAAGTATGTCTGAAACATTTTATAAACTAAACGTGGGTATAAAGTTCAATGATCATACACATAAGTTCAATACAAACTAAAGCAAAGGAAAATGTACACTGAAAAAAATATTGTCGTGAAGTCAAAGATTTCATGTCTTTAAAATACGAATGCAAATTTTGCTTAGCATAGAAGACGCATTTCTCTAGTATAAAGTTTTTTTCCTTGACCAAAGGTCGATAAACTTTTCAATGAAGTCGTATTGTCCTTATAATTAAGTGATTTGATTTAAAAATGGATATCATAACATGAAAGAAAAAATGTTTTGGCTAAGGTCAACTTGACTTTAATAATTTAGAAAAAATATTTAAATTTAATGAAATTGTCTTTAAATTTGTTGTATTTTTGCATCCGACTACAAAGCAAAAAATCGTTCAAATATAGGACATGTTTTTCAACACTTTATTTTAAAGACGTTTTTTACTTGAAACACAGCATAATTTCTACTAGAAGTCGAGTCTTAATTTGGAAAATAAAGTCGTCGTTAACTTGTTTTTAAATGACTTTGATAGCATATGAAGAAAAAAAGCTGAAAAAGCGAAAAATTAAAATTTGCTTCCTAGAAACAAGTACACAAAACCCGATTTTAAAAGAGAATTGTGTCTTAAAAGTATCCTTACTTGTATTCTCCGCTTCTTTGGCTAGGAATCAATACCAAATTTTTTAAAGTAAAGACAAAATCTTTGGAACTGGGTATGCTTTTTTTTCAGTGTACGTACGATGCCCAAAAATAGTAAAAATGGACTACAGTATGGTTAAAATAGCCATGATTTGGCGCCAATGATTTTTTTTCTCTATCACAATGGACTGAATAGTCTAAGTGAGCCTGAAACTTAATCGGGATGCCACTTTAATCTAATGATATTTTTTTTACTTTCAGTTAATTTTTATACCCTCCACCATAGGATGGGGGGTATATTAACTTTGTCATTCCGTTTGTAACACATCGAAATATTGCTCTAAGACCCCATAATGTATATATATTGTGGGTCGTGGTGAAATTCTGAGTCGATCTAAGCATGTTCGTCCGTCCATCCGTCTGTTGAAATAACGCTAACTTCCGAACGAAACAAGCTATCGACTTGAAACTTGGCACAAGTAGTTGTTATTAATGTAGGTCGGATGTTATTGCAAATGGGCCATATCGGTCCATATAAACGGACCCTCAGATTTGGCTTGCGTAGCTTCTAAGAGAAGCATATTTCCATATGGTATATGGTCTCTAACAACCATGCAAAAATTGGTCCACATCGGTCCATAATTGTATCTAGCCCCCATATAAACCGATCCCCAGATTTGGCTTGCGGAGCCTCTAAGAGAAGCAAATTTCATCCGATCCGGTTGAAATTTGGAACGTGGTGTTAGTATATGGTCTCTAACAACCGTGCGATAATTGGTCCATATCAGTCCATAACTATATATAGCCCTCATATAAACCGATCCCCAGATTTGGCTTGCGGAGCCTCAAAGAGAAGCAAATTTCACCCGATCTGGCTGAAATTTGGTACATGGTGTTGGTATATGGTATCTAACAACCATGCTAAAATTGGTCCACATCGGTTCACAATTATATATAGCCCGATATAAACCGATCCCCAGATTTGACCTCCGGAGCCTCTTGGAGGAGCAAAATTCATCCGATCCGGTTCAAATTTTGAACGTGGTGTTAGTATATGGCCGCTAACAACCATACCAAAATTGGTCCATATCGGTCTATAGTTATATAGCCGATCCCCAATCACACAAAAATTGGTTCATATCGGTTCATAATCATGCTTGCCACTCGAACCAAAAATAATTTAACAAAATTGTATTTCTATAGAAAATTTTGTCAACATTTTATTTCTATAAAAAATTTTGTTAAAATTTTATTTCTATAGAATTTTTTTAAATTTCATTTCTATGGAAAATTTTGTACAAATGTTATTTCTATAGAAAATTTTGTCAAAATTTTATTTCTATAAAAAATGTTGTTAAAATTTTATTTCTATAGAAAATTTTGTCAAAATTTTATTTCTATAGAACATTTTGTCAAACTGAATTATATACGTACTTAATCGGTCTTTTTTAATTTAATATATACCATGAACACTCAAAAAAAAGTGAACCCTATATTTCACTTAAAGCTGATTTAATTCTATTTGAGTTCACGGAATTATTACGTTTTAATAAAGTTTCCATGACGTTAATAATTTTTTGCGTACGTTAGTTAATAAAACTAAAATAGAGGAAAAAATTATACACAAATGAAGTATAAAGATTAAAATTTGTACAATTTACCAGTAATTAGCCCATCATGAACTTCGTATGGTACTAAAGACATTTTTGCAATTTTTAACTCCAATTTTTTCCTTCAAACTTTGAAATTTTCTTTAACAAGTGAAAAAAATTAATTATGTCTAATAAATTTCCTCGAATTTATCGAAAATTATTTACTTAGTTTTAAGAAATCGGCGTGACATCCGCGTTTCTATTACACTTTAGTTAAAATTTTCTAAAATTAATATATTTTTTCTAAAACTAACTAAAATTTTCTTTCCTGGTGGGTTCACTGTTTTTTCAGTGTATGAACTTAACAACAATTTAGAGGACGGTGTTAGGAGGTCTTAAGCTACCTTGCCATCGGCAAGCGTTACCGCAACTCAAGTAACATAATTCGATTGTGGATGGCAGTGTTTAGCAGAAGTTTCTACGCAGAGGGTACATAAGCTTCGGCCTGGCCGAACTTACGGCCGTATATACTTGTTTTCTTTTATGAGAGAGTGTAATTTCGTGAGTTGTACACTGAAAAAAATAATGTCGTGAGGTCAAAGATTTCATGTCTTTAAAATACGAATGCAAATTTTGCTTAGCATAGAAGACGCATTTCTCTAGTATAAAGTTTTTTCCTTGACCAAAGGTCGATAAACTTTTCAATGAAGTCGTATTGTCCTTATAATTAAGTGAATTGATTTAAAAATGGATATCATAACATGAAAGAAAAAATGTTTGGGCTAAGGTTAACTTGACTTTAATAATTTAGAAAAAATCTTTAAATTTAATGAAATTGTCTTTAAATTTGTTGTCTTTTTGCATCTTGACTACAAAGCAAAAAATCGTTCAAATATAGGACATGTTTTTCAAAACTTTATTTTAAAGAAGTTTTTTACTTCAAACATAGAATAATTTCTACTAGAAGTCGAGTCTTAATTTGGAAAATAAAGTCGTCGTTAACTTGTTTTTAAAGCACTTTGATAGCATATGAAGAAAAAAGCTGAGAAAGCGAAAAATTAAAATTTCCTTCCTAGAAGCAAGTACACAAAACCTAAATTTAAAAGAGAATTGTGTCTTAAAAGTTTCCTTACTTGTATTCTCCGCTTCTTTGGCTCGGAATCAATACCAAATTTTTTAAAGTAAAAACAAAATCTTTGGAACCGGGTATGCTTTTTTTCAGTGTAGTTAAAAAGTATAGCAGGCCATTACATTTTCCTGGTTTTAACAACGCTTTGTGAAAATCTCAAAATGTGGAGTAGAATTTAGTTAAATTTTCGCGCGAGGTAATTCATTCTTCCTATAAAAGAGTTTACTTTTTTTCGGAATATGGCAAATTCTAATTTGAAATCTAAAATATCTTTGGGAAGCATTTTATATAGAGATACGAAGGATTAACAATTACTTTCGTCAAATCGAATTTTTGTACAAAAAACTGCTTCAAACTCGATTTATAAACATTTTACTTTAATTTAAAGGAATCTTACACTGAAAAAATATTTACGTGATATTAAAGATTTTAGGATTTAGGACAAAGTTCTTCAAAATAATGACATTTTAATTACAATAAAATTTAAAATATTTGCTTCAAAAAATTTTTTTCCGTTAAAGTCGTATGTCTTTGAGCTAAGGCAAATTTTCCTTAAAGTAAAGTTAAAGAAATTGTCCTAAAATTAAATGAAATATTGATCTTTATGATTTATCTTGAGGATTTTGTATATTGCTTTAGTTTTTTTTTAGGAAATAAGAAAACATTTTTTACTTTGAAGTATCCGCTATAATATGGATTTTTAAACTTGTGTTTGTTTGTACGTGAATAGCTTTATTAATATACCGCGAAAAAAGAATGAAAATTCGATAAATGAGATTTGTATCCTAATTTTAATTGTATTGATCCTAGATTTAAAGCCAGATAGGTCGCTAAAAAATGTATTTATTTTAAAGAAGCCGCATCTTTGGTTCGTAATCAATACGAAAATCCTTAAGGGACGGTCAAAATTTTTGGATCGAAATAATTTTTTTTTTTTTAGTGTATGTTAAACTTTTCAAATAGTCAAAAGTAGCCACTTGCGCCATTACATTTCGACTTACTCGTAAATTTCTTGCATAACGTGGGCCATATTTCGTTTCTGTGTGAATACATTAAGATAATTGCCTACTAATGGCAAAGGTTTAGGTCCTTTCACATCGCGTTTCTTCCAATAATCGAATGACCACACCAGATATAAATAAACACATAAAAGGATAACACAAATCGCAGCCAGAATAATGAAAATCATTTTTATCACTCGTATTATTTGTTTTTCGATATTTTCCACACGCTTAGTAGAATATTGTTAATATCATGGAAATGTTCCCTACGAAATGTTCTTTAAATCACGGATGAACATTGTAGTACCTTGACAGAAAACTAGAGCTTTTATTGTGACAGAGACAAAAGCTTGTGCATTATCTGATTAATCAATTGAATACTTCAATTGTTTAATACGATATAGGGAAAGCGGTGTCATCAACAAAATGTTTCGTCATTATGGGGAATATTTAAATGACATATTAATACCCTTAGTACCCATAGGATGGTGGGTATACTAAATTTGTCATTCAATTTGTAACATTGGAATATCGATTTTCGACTACATGAAGCAGATAGATTACCTAGTTGCGCAGAAAGACAGAGCATATGGATAGGTTAAGATAAGGCGCATATACGACCGAAATTCGAATCTTATGTATTAGGTGTCATTCTCCTAGGTTGTCCATATGAAAGTCAATATACAAATATATTCATCTCTGCTCCTTGTAGGCTTTAGTACCCTGACAAAAGCATGCCATGCCATGTTCCAAAGATTTTGTCTTTACTTTAAACATGTTGGTATTGATTCCGAGCCAAAGAAGCGGAGAATGCAAGTAAGGATACTTTTAGGTTTTGTGTACTTGCTTCTAGGAAGCAAATTTTGATTTTTCCCTTTTTCAGTTATTGTTCTTCATATGCTATCAAAGTCGTTTAAAAACGAGTTAACAACAACTTTATTTTTCAAATTAAGACTCGACTTCCAGTAGAAATTATGCTTTGTTTCAAGTAAAAACGTCTTTAAAATAAAGTGTTGAAAAACTTGTCCTATATTCGAACGATTTTTTGATTTGTAGTCAAGATACAAAAAGACAATAAATTTATAGACAATTTCATGAAATTTAAAGAATTTTTCTGAATTATTAAAGTCTAGTTGCCCTCAGCCAAAACATTTTTTCTTTCATGTTATGATACCAATTTTTAAGTGAAATCACTTAATTATAAAAGACTTTTCCATTGAGATTTAAATCTGGCAGATAATTTAAATAAATCTTAAAAAGGAGAGGGACCCAAGCACTTATCGTTGAGCATATTGGACCATTGCGGTTCTTCAAACTCCTCTTCGTGACTGTAAAGGGTGATACGGTCAAAATTTGGTCAATATAAACTTGACGTATTTCTTTCAATTTTGCATTTAAAAAACCTGAACACCCCTCATTTTGAAGGTGTGTGTGTGTAGAATGTTGCTCCTAGGGATCTAGAGTACAAACCAATAATCGATTTTTCGACATATCGATTATTGACTTTTAATCAAAAATCGATTTTCGATTATTTTTACCAATGAAAATTCGAATATTCGATTTTTCATAATCGATTTTCATAGTAATAATGATTCTAAAAAATATACGATTTTATGAAATCTATTTGTCTTTTTGTGAGTATTATTAACAATAGTTGTTAATAAAAGCAAAAAATTAGTTCCAGTCAAACATGTTAATTTTTAAATTTGTTTAAAAATTAAAATTTTCAACATAAAATTTTTAACATGTGCCAATCATTAATTTTTATTTCCCCAAATAATTACACTATAAATTCAAGGAAATTGAAAACACAAAGGATTCATTTCCACCAATTTGATATTTTATTTAATAAAATCAGAATTTTTATTTTTATTTTTCTAGTTCAAAATTTGAACTAAATTTTTGGTGATCAAAACTAAAAATTAGTTGAAAATCTAAAATCGATTTTGCGATTATTTTTAGCTAATCGATTTCGACTTTTTTAGATTTTCATGCCAAAATTCGAATAATCGATTAATCGATTTTCGATTTATAGATCCCTAGTTGCTCCTATTTTGATTTTGGAATTCACTCTTCAGTTGTCAAAATGCCGTCCAAGCAAGAAGAGCAGCGTATCAAAATTTTACTCGCGCATCGCGAAAATCCGACTTACTCGCACGCAAAGCTGGCAAAATCGCTAAAAGTTGCCAAATCAACCGTTACAAATGCAATTAAAGTGTTTGGGGAACGTTTGTCGACAGCCAGGAAGTCTGGATCGGGGGGAAATCGAAAACCGGAAGCCGCTGAGACGACAAAGAGAGTTGCCGGTAGTTTCAAGCGAAACCCTAACCTCTCTCTCCGAGATGCCGCAAATAAGCTGGGTGTATCGTCTACAACCGTGCATCGAGCCAAAAAACGAGCCGGACTATCGACTTACAAGAAGGTAGTGACTCCAAATCGCGATGATAAACAAAATACGACGGTCAAAGCGCGATCCCGGAGGCTGTACACGACGATGCTGACGAAGTTTGACTGCGTGGTAATGGACGACGAAACCTACGTCAAAGCCGACTACAAGCAGCTTCCGGGACAGGAGTTTTATACGGCAAAAGGAAGGGGAAAGGTAGCAGATATTTTCAAGCACATAAAACTGTCAAAGCTCGCAAAGAAATATCTGGTTTGGCAAGCCATCTGTACCTGTGGCTTGAAAAGCAGCATTTTCATAGCTTCCGGGACTGTCAACCAAGAAATTTACGTGAAAGAGTGTTTGAATAAACATCTGCTGCCTTTCCTGAAGAAACACGGTTGTTCCGTACTGTTTTGGCCGGATTTGGCATCTTGCCATTACGGTAAAAAGGCCATGGAGTGGTACGCCGCCAACAACGTGCAGGTGGTTTCCAAGGACAAGAACCCTCCCAACACGCCAGAGCTCCGGCCAATTGAGAAATACTGGGCTATTGTCAAGCGGAACCTAAAGAAGACCAAAAAAACTGCTAAAGACGAGCATCAGTTCAAGGCAAACTGGCTTTCTGCGGCGAAGAAGGTGGACAAGGTGGCTGTACAAAATCTGAGGGCAGGTGTCAAGCGTGAGGCCCGGCAATTCGGATTTGGAAAAGCGAAAGCCTAACTGAATATTTTTCCTGAATTTTATACTAATTGAACTTGAAAAAGAATTTTAATTTGATTTTTTAAATAAACGATTTCACCGATTTACACGCGTTTTCCCTTGATCAAATTTTGTCCGTATCACCCTTTATAATGCCCCTAGGGTTTGCCTAGGTCTTCCACCCAGAGACCTTGATGAAAGCAAGAATTCTTCTCACACTGCAGTTTAGAAAATCAAAAATAGTCTGAAAGAAATAAGAACACAGTATCTTCGAATTGCGGACCACACTGTAGGCCAACGTAGCTGTTATTGTCGTCAACAGACAATTATCGCTATAGCCATCATCGCAAAAGCAACACTAACAGTCAAGCTGTTATATTTATAAAGGGTAGTTTTCGGCGCCCCCGAGTCGGAGTAGAAAACCTTTATCTGACAGAAGCATTAATTTAGTTGGCCACCGTGGAACAATTGTTAGCATGTCGGCCTCGCATACAAAGGGTCCTGGGTTCGATCCCTGCTTCGACCAAACACTAAATATTTCTTTTTTTACATATATTCCAAAAATATTCGGAAGATTTCGAAAATATGTTTGACTTCAAAATTAAAGACTGAAGGTCAGAAAAGAACATTGTTTGATATAAACGAAATGGACTTTTGAATGAATAATTATTGTTTTATTGCAAAAATAAAAATTTTGAAATAAAATATAATTTTTTGGTGATAAAAGTTTGAAATTTTCGAAGAAATTCAAGAAACTCTAACAACAGAAAAACCTTTTGGGTACATGTTTTTTTCATTTGTCAATAAGTTTTTCCCAATATTTAGTTCACCAAAAATATAAAAGTCAAGGAAACTTTCTCATATTGGGGAAATTTTAAACATAATAATTTTCTTTAACTGAAATAGGGTTAAATTGCTTTTAGTGTCCGTGGAGGGTTCACTTTTTTTTTGGAGCAAGGGTCACTATTTTTTTAGTGTAAGGCCATTATTTTTTCAGCGTTACAAAAAATTTGAGACTAAATAATTTATTTAAATGTCTCATTTAATATACATCTCATTTCACTTTTACCGATATTTAATTCTCACTCACCCAATTGGAAGCTGTGCGGCATTTTAAATAATTCGTAAATGTTGACAATGTTGATGTTACTGTCTCTTGACGTAGTTATTGCTGTTCTTACATATTAAGCAATTGAATTATTCAATTTATTAAATAGGGGGATGGGAAAAAGCTTTTGTTTTCACAAAAGTATAGAATTCACAAATGATTTATCCAGTACTAGGAAGTAGACTACACTGAAGAGAGGAAGCGAAACGTAGTAACGCGTGTGATCAAAAAAATATCTTCGGACGAGAAAATCAAGCGGAAAATAAAATAAATTGAAATGCTTATCCTGATTCTTGTAGTGACTTGTGTTATTTTGATTTCGGTTTATTTGTATCTGATATGGCCTTTTGATTACTGGAAAAAGCGGGGTGTCAAAGGACCCAAGCCTTTACCGTTTGTGGGAAATTATCTTAGTGTCTTCACCCAGAAACGAAATATGGCCTGTGATATTCAAGATATTTATGAGTACGTACATGGACTATAGTGAAAGTGGTTTGTGTTACAGGACATTTTCAAGTCCTCTATAGTATTTTAGTACACAGAAAAAAACCAGGCGAATCCACCAGGAAAGAAAATTTTAGTTAATTTAAAATAATAAAAATTTTAAACATTATTATTATTTTTCACTTGTTAAAGAATTTCGTAGTTTGAGGGGAAATAATTGGAGTTAAAAATTGCAAAAATGTCTTTAGTGCCATACGAAGTTCAAGATGGACGCATTATTGATAAATTTTAAGAAATTCGGAACTATTTTGTGGGAAGCACAAATGTAGTTAATCTTTATGCTTCATTTGTGTATAATTTTTTTCCACGTTTTAAGTTAATTTAACTAACGTACGCAAAAAAATATTAAAGTCATGGAAACTTTCATAAAACTTAATAATACCATGACCTAAAATATAATTAAATTGCCTTTAGTGCCATATAGGGGTCACATTTTTAACGTACTTACACGCAAAGAAAAAAACGTTTGGAAAACGTGTACCGAAAACGTTTTTCTTTTGTTAGAGTTTTTTGAATTGCTTCGAAAAATTTAAACTTTTATCACCAAAAAAATTCGTTTGTTACAAAATTTTTATTTTTTCAATAAAAAAAGTTATTTTTGAAACAACATCACAGTCCATTTCGTTTATATCAAACACTCGCCTTTTCTGAATTTAGGTCTTTAATAAGACACATTTTACAGTTCAAAATTTAATATACTACAATGTAATACTGAACATTTTTTCGAAATCTTCCGAACATATCTGGAATATAGGTAAAAAAAAAAACAAAAAAAAAACTTTGGTCGAAGCAGGGATCGAACCCACGACTCTTGGCATGCAAGTCGGACGTAGCAACCACTGATCCACGGTGCCAAACTAAATGTTTGTTTCTGTTAAATAAACTTTGTTTATTCGGTTCGTAGGCGCCGCAAGCTATGCTATATAAATATAACTTATATGGATATTTATCTATTGATGACCATAACAGGTATATAGCTCAGTGGTTAGTGTGTTGGCTTACAAAGTGCATGGTCCGCGGTTCGATTCTCCGTCCAGGCGAAAGGTAAAAAAAATTTTAAAATTTATAAAATCGTATAATTTCTTCTACATTGTTGGTATTACAGGAAAAGGTGTTAAGAACTAAAAACCCTCGTGGATGTGAGAAAGATGTGAGGGAAAATGCAATTAGCAAGAAAACAATGTTTTTTTTTTTTTTTTTTGAGTTTGTCTTTATGAAATTGTTTTTACATCCTGGAAAAGAATAAACGTTTATCACAAAAAGTATATACTTTTCTTCCAAATACACTTCCTTACAGCGAAAAGCAAATCAGAAACGAACTTTGTTTGTCTAAAATTTCGTTTGGGAGGAAAGAATTATTTTTTTGCGTGTAGGGTTCACTTTTTTTGAGTGCAAATTTTTTACGTTTTTATTTAAAATATTAATTATTTCAACAAATATTTTAATGCAATAAAAAAATTAAATTAAAAAAAATTATATTGGAGAATGAAACTAAATTAAAAAAAAAAAAAAAAAAAAAAAAAAACAAGTATATATGGCCGTAAGTTCGGCCAGGCCGAATCTTATGTACCATCCACCATGGTACGAAAGAATGCCATCCACAATCGAATTACTTGGGTTGTGGTATCTTAACCCTTTCACTACCGAAGTAAACCTAATGTTACAAACTTAAATTTTTCTTCTGTTTTTACTTGTATTAACAGTATGTAGAATAAAAATTTTAATTCTGAGGACATACCTCAATTACTTCAAGATCTATATAAGTTTGTTCTGAAAACTTGATTCTTGAATTGTGACCAAATAGCTCTATGAAAATAAGCGCTATTTGACCTATTATATCTATCGAAGTGTGGGAAAAAATACAAAAAAGAATCCGAAACAATATCAGCTATAGTTTTCGTACGAATGTTCATTTACTAGAGGCATACAGTAGAAAAATGGACACAAATTTTCGTATTTTTCGTTTATTGCTAAAGAAGTTATTAAAAATGCATTTTAGTGCTAACCAATATGTAAAATATTTATAGTTTATTTAGGTTAAAGCCTCTACTTTAAAATAACGTAGAGAAAAAAAATCGAAACTAAACGGGGAAATAGAGTTTGGTGTCGTTTTAGAATGTCCTCCTAGGTGGACATCGGTAGTGAATGGGTTAAAACTTCTTAACATCGTTTTCTAAATTGTGAGTTATTCCATACGTGGTATATATTAGACCAAAAAGTTATGTATGGGTATGTCCACAAATAATTACGAATCGATATGGACTTTTTGCCCGATATGTAGAGAGCCAGAATTGAAATATGGGGGTCGCTTATATGGGGGCTATATACAATTATGAACTTGATATGGACCAATTTTTGTGTGATTGGGGATCGATTTATCTGAGGGCTATAATAACTATAGACCTATGATATGGACCTAGTTAGGCATGGTTGTTAACGGCCATATACTAGCACAATGTACCAAATTTCAACTGACTCGGATGAAATTTTTTCCTCCAAGAGGCTCCAAAACCAAATCTCGGGATCGGTTTATATGGGGGCTATATATGATTATGGACTGATATGGACCACTTTTGGCATGGTTGCTAAATATCATATACTACCACCACGTACCAAATTTCAACCAGATCGGATGAATTTTGCATCTCCATAAGGCACCGGAGGTCAAATCTGGGGATCGGTTTATATGGGGCCTATATATAATTATGGACCGATTTCGACCAATTTTTGCTTGGGTGTTTGAGGTCATATATTAACACCACGTACCAAATTTGAACTGAATCAGATGAATTTTGGTCTTCCAAGAGGCTCCGGAGGTCAAATCTGGTGATCGGTTTATATGGCGGCTATATATAATTATGGTCCGATGTTGACCAATTTTTGCATGGTCATTAGCTACCATATACTTACACCATGTACCAAATTTCAGCCGGATCGGATGAAATTTGCTTCTCTTAGAGGCTCCGCAAGCCAAATCGGGGGATCGGTTTATATGGGGGCTATATGTAATTATGGACCGATATGGATCAATTTTCGCATGGTTGTTAGAGACCATATACTAACACCATATATCAAATTTCAGCCGGATCGGATGAAATTTGCTTCTCTTAGAGCAATCGCAAGCCAAATTTGGGGGTCCGTTTATATGGGGGCTATACGTAAAAGTGGGCCGATATGGCCCATTTGCAATACCATCTGACCTCAATAACAACTACTTGTGCCAAGTTTCAAGTCAATAGCTTGTTTCGTTCGGAAGTTATCGTGATTTCAACAGATGGACGGACGGACATGCTCAGATCTACTCAGAATTTCACCACGACCCAGAATATATATATACTTTATGGGGTCTTAGAGCAATATTTCGATGTGTTACAAACGGAATGACAAAGTTAATATTCCCCCATCCTATGGTGAAGGGTATAAAAATAAATTAAATAAAAAATATATTTCCGGTCAAAAATATAATTGAAAATTTTCTTAATATAAAACAATTATAAATAAATATATAATAATACAATCAACAATTGACTCAATTTAAAAATTAATTTTTTAATTGAACCTATTAAAAATTGAATTGAAATTAATTTTTAATCAAGTATATTTCTTATATCTAATTAATTCTGTAATTGATACTACCATTTTCGTGATTGAAGCAATTTAAGTTAAAAATTTATTGAATCAAATTATTTCGTGATTTAATCAGTAAAAAATTCAGTGGTTGACATCAAATAAAAAAATAATTGTTTCAATTAATGTATGTGAATGAGTAGTAGGATGCGGGTATATTATCTTTATCATTCAGTTTGTAACGTTTCGAAATATTGCTCTAAGACCCCGTGCTGTATATAAATTCTTGGTCGTGGTTAAATTCACGATGTCCGTCCATCTGATGAAATCACACTAATTTTCGAAACCTGGCACAAGTAGTTGTTATTGATGTATAGGTTGGATGGTTGGACTATATCGAACCACTTTTAAATATAGGCCCCATATTAACCGATCTCCAGATTTGACTTTTGAAGCCTCCTACAAGAGGAAATTTCATCAGATCCCACTGTAATCAGAAAAATGCATCTTGTCTACTACACAAAAGGGACATTCGTATTTGAAGGACATGAATATCTTTGTGCTTACGACTATAGATTTGTCAGTGCGAACTCGGCTAGAAAAAAATAGGACATTTGTTAGTATTGAGCTAAACATAGAATCGGGCAGCATTCATTGATAATTCATGGGGCATATCGTACCACTTATGGGTATAGTTCCAATATAAACCGATCTTCAGATTTGACTTCTGAAGACTCCTGCAAGAGAAAATTTTATCCAATCTGTCTTAAATTTAACTTAAAAAAATGCATTCGTATTTTAAGGACATGGAATCTTTGCTCGTATACTGAAAAAAATATTTATCTAGTATGGAAGATTATGAAACTTAAATTTTAGGACTCGAAATTTACACAATGTTAAGGACAAAATTCTTTAAAATAGTGACATTTTAATTAAACGAAAGTTTATAATCCTTGCTTCAAAAAATTTTTTTTAGTAAATTTAGGACACAAATCATGAAATTTTGCGTCTCCCTGCTGAAGTTCTAGATCTTTAAAGTAAGGCAAATTTTCCTTAAAATAAAGAAAAACATTTTTAATTTAAAGAATTCCTCTTTAACTCAGCTGATTTATTGAATTTTTAAATTTAAGATAAAATCAAATATAGGCTAAGACTTATTTTAAGGATTTGCACATTTGGTTTAAAGTTTTTTTTTTAGCATTAAGAAAACTGTTTTTACTTTGAAGTACCTGGCATAATTTGGATTTTGAAATTGGAATTTATTTGTACATAAATACCTTTATTAATATATCGCAAAAAGTGAATAAAAATTCGATGAATGAGATATGAATCCAATTTTAATTTAATTGATCCTAGATTTAAAGCCAGGGAGGTCCGTAAAAAAGTCTTTATTTTAAAGAAGCTGCATCTTTGACTCGGAATCAATACCAAAAAAGTCAAAATCTTTGGATCCAAGTAAACTTTTTTTTGAGTGTACAGTAATCCCTAGATTTACGTCGTGATTGGTTCCGGAATTTGACGACGTTAATCGAAACGACGTAAACCGAATTAAAAATTGCTCATACTTACTCCTAAGTCCATGTTCGTGTACATAAGAAAAAACTTCAAAAATAACGGTAATTTAGTAATTTCGGTAAAAATTTCAGAAAAACATGATTCGATTCCATCATCATCGTTGCTACTTATTTTACATATGGAAGGCGTTTCTCATAAAGTGGGTAAAAAATCGACGACGAAAATCGAAGTTTGATGGAATGAAAATTTTAAGGACGTAAATCGAAACAACGTAAACCGAGGCGACGTAAATCGAAGGATTAATGTACTACAATAGTTTTGTCAGAGTCGAATTACGCATTGAATGCGTAAAATAAAGGGATACCACTACACCTTACCTTACCTACACTGAAAAAAGCATGCCCGGTTCCAAAGATTTTGTGTTTACACTAATGATTTCGGTATTGATTCCGAGCCAAAGAGGCGGTGTATTGAAGTTAGGATGCTTTTAACATACAATTCTCTTTTAAATTTGAGTTTTGCATACTTGACTCTAGGTTAGGTTAGGTTATGTGGCAGCCCGATGTATCAGGCTCACTTAGATTATTTAGTCCACAGTGGTGAACTTCTCTCTTATCACTGAGTGCTGCCCGATTTCATGTTAAGCTCAATGACAAGGGACCTCCTTTTTATAGCCGAGTCCTAACGGCGTTCCACATTCCAGTGAAACCACTTAGAGAAGCTTTGAAACCCTCAGAAATGTCACCAGCATTACTGAGGTGGGAATAATCCACCACTGAAAAACTTTTTGGTATTCGGTCGTAGCAGGAATCGAACCCACGACCTTGTGTATGCAAGGCGGGCATGCTAACCATTGCACCACGGTGGCTCCCATACTTGACTCTAGGGAACAAATTTTAAACTTAAAATTACAAAATACGGACTCGGCTTAAAGTAGAAATTATGCTATGTTTCAAGTAAACAACGTATTTAAAATAAAGTATTGAAGTGTATCTCCTATTTTTGAACTAACAAAAAGTCAACAAATTTAAAGATTATTTAATTAATTTTGAAGAATTTTTCAGAAATATTAAAACCAAGTTGACCTTAGCCAAACAAAACTTTCTTTTACATTAAGATACCGATTTTTAAGTCGAATCATCTAACTATAAGGAAAAACGACTTCATTGAAAAGATTACCGGGTTTCGGACAAAGAAAGAATCTCTTTTATGAGAGAAATGCAAAATTCGCGTTTGTATTCGAAGCACAAGAAATCTTTAACCTCACGACAAAATAATTTAACGATTTTAGATAATTAACAATATGTTATTTATCCTTTACAGAACCTATAAGCGTTCCGAAAATTTTGTAGGCATTTTTAACGGATGTACTCCTCAGCTTTTGATACTCGACGTAGATTTGATAAAACGAGTGTTGGTGTCGGATTTCAAAAATTTTCACGACAATGATGTTTCAAAGTTTGTAAGTTTTTTTCCTTTAAAGATAAATATTTACAAGGATGGAAAAAGCTTCGTAATACTGACGAAATATAACAAAAAAAGAATTAAAGCAATTAAATGATTATCCAAATACAAGGAAATTTTTCATTATAACAATGATGTATTTAATGGATAATGCAAGATTCCATACTAAGCGAGCTCATGTACATCGTTGTAGCAATGAAACATTTTCGTTATGTCTATGAAAAAATTTGGATTTAGATTAATTTTAATGATATTTTCTTTGCTTGTATTTCGTTTAATAGTACTGATGATGATTAAACGCGAATGGCTTATCTGTAAGGACAAAACGCTTTCAATGATTAATTTATCGATTGTCGTGATTACGACAAATATTGTTTCCTATGTACGAAGCTTTTTCTACCAGTGTATATTTAGTCCTTAGTACCTCGAAGTTTGTTTGTCATAGAAACATTTTTCATTATATTTTAGGTTGATAAGAAATCGGATGTAATATTTGGCAATAATCCATTTCTACTAACCGGAGAAAACTGGAAAGAACGTCGAGCTGAAATAACTCCAGGCTTTACAACAAATAGGGTTCGTGTATTTCATAAAGAAATTTTAATTCTAAATAAATAAAACAATTCATTTCATTTTAGATAAAGACTGTATTTCCGGTGACTAATAAAGTCTGCAAGAGTATGCTTGATTTTATAGAGCAACAGACAAAGATGGGCTCCAAGGATGGTATCGATGCAAAAGATGTATGATCCTCACAAAGAACAGTGGTGGATCTATGCTATGAAATGTCCATCACTGGAGTCGAACTATTATAATTTCACAGGAAACAATTAATGCTCTATAATATTCTTTTTCAGCTATGTTTGCGTTTCACTTGTGAAGTAGTCACCGATTGCGTTTTGGGCTTAAGCGCAGGTACCTTCACAAATCAACCAACGCCCATAATGGACATGAGCAAGAAAATGTTTGAACCCTCAGCTATGCTTATGATCTACTTGGTATTTGTGGGTGTCTTTCCCTCATTGTATAAATATAAAAAACTTCGTTTTGTTCCGAAAGTTGTGGAGGAATTTTTCATTGAGCTAATGAACAACTCCCTGTCTATGAGGAAGAATCAAAAGCAAGAGGGCATTAATGAGGATCGCGTAGATTTCATGAATTACATTTTACATCTGCAGGAGAAGAAACATTTGACAATACCGGAACTGACAGGCCATACTATGACTTTTCTTGTTGATGGATTTGAAACTACAGCCAGTGTACTGAGTCATTGTCTCCTTATGGTAATTTAATCGAATTAAACTTCAAAGGATTCGTGAGTTTTGTATAATCCTTTATTTTTGTTTTCAGTTGGGCCGTGAACCAAGATGTCAAGAAATTCTAAGAAAAGAAGTCTGTGAAACGCTGAACGATATAAATGATTTTGATGCTATTACGGAATTGCCTTATCTGGATGCATGCATACATGGTAATGTTGGTTCTTGAATTTTATTTCAGTCGACCTGCTGACAGATCGACAAATATTGATGGGGCTTACGAGTCTAGCTTTTTCTAAGCTATGGCAAGAATTTAGGATGGTGAAATATCCAGTAGAGTTGGGTGGTTTGTGAACGAACTAATTCAATTGAACGGATCACTGAAATGAACGGGCTGAACTAGTTCGCATCGTTCACTATGTCAATTTAGCTAACTAAGCACATTGTATCAGTTTCTTGGCTCATTTATTTTCGCTTTCCTTGGCAATGTCACAGTCTTTGCAGTCTTTAAGCTTTTTTCGATAGATACTATTCTGGATTATTTTCGTATTACGTTTCTGTGGGATGAATAAATCAGCGCAGGGCTAATACTTGTAATTTATGATGAACTGGATAAGAGCACAAAAGAACTTGAAATGAACCAGTCACCGACCGACAATGAACTAGTGGAATAATTGACCAAATTAATTCACTGATCGGAAAAGAGCTAAAGTGAGCGATATGTCCTCAACTCTAGGAGCTTGGTCATGATCTTCATGACTTACCAGACTCTCGTGCTAATCGTCTTCTGTAATTATACCCACCACCATAGAATGGTGACGGGGTATAATAAGTTTGTCATTCCGTTTGTAATATATTCTTGATCAGGGAGAAATTCTAAGACGATATAACCACGTCCGTCTGTCTGTCTGTTGTAACCACGCTACAGTCTTCAACAATGAAGCAGTCGTGCTGAAATTTTGCACAAACTTTTGTCCATATAAACCGACCTCCCGATTTAAGGTCTTGGGCTTATACAAACCGTAGTTTTTATTCAATTTGCCTGAAATTGCAAATCTAGAGGTATTTTAAGACCAAAAAGAGGTGTGCCAAAAATGGTTAGTATCGATCCATGGTTTGGCATAGCCCCCATATAGACCGATCTCCCGATTTTACTTCTTGGGCTTATAGAATCCGTAGTTTTTATCCAATTTACCTGAAATTGGAAATTTAGAGCTATTTTAGGACTATAAAGAGGTGTGCCAAAAATGGTTAGTATCGATCCATGGTTTGGTATAGCCCCCATATCGACCGATCTCCTGATTTTACTTCTTGAACATATGAAATCCGTAGTTTTCATCCAATTTGCCTCAAATTGTAAATCAAGAGGTATTTTAGGACCATAAAGAGGTGTACCAAAACAGGTGAGTTTCGGTCCATGGTTTGGTATAGCCCCCATATAGACCCATCTCCCGTTTTACTTCTCGGGCTTAAACAAACCGTAGTTTTCATCCAATTTGCCTGAAATGGAAATCTAGAGGTATTTTAGGACCACAAAAAGGTGTACCAAAAATTGTGAGTACCGGTTCATGTTTTGGTATAGACCGATCTCCCGATTTGAGGTCTTGGACTTATACAAACCGTAGTTTTTATTCAATTTCCCTGTAATTGGAAATCTAGAGGTATTTTAGGACCAAAAAGAGGTGCGACAAAAATGGTGACTATCGGACCATGTTTTGGCATAGCCCCCATATAGACCGATCTTCCGATTTTACTTCTTGGTCTTATAGAAATCGTAGTTTTTATTCAATTTACCTGAAATTGTAAATCTAGAGGTATTTTAGGACCATAAAGAGGTGTGCCAAAAATGGTGAGTGCCGGTCCATGGTTTGGTATAGCCCCCATATAGACCGATCTCCCGATTTTAGTTCTTGGGCTTATAGAAAACGTAGTTTTTATCCAATTCGCCTCAAATTGTAAATCTAGAGGTATTTTAGGACCATGAAGAGGTGTGCCAATTATGGTGAGTACCGGTCCATGTTTTGGTATAGCCCCCATATAGACCGATCTCCCGATTTTAGTTCTTGGGCTTATAGAAACCGTAGTTTTTATCCAATTTGCCTCAACTTGTAAATCTAGAGGTATTTTAGGACCATAAAGAGGTGTGCCAAAAATGGTGAGTATCGGTCCAGGTTTTGATATAGTCCCCATATAAACCGACCTCCCGATTTGAGGTCTTGGACTTATACAAACCGTAGTTTTTATTCAATTTCCCTGCAATTGGAAATCTAGAGGTATTTTAGGACCAAAAAGAGGTGCGACAAAAATGGTGATTATCGGACCATGTTTTGGCATAGCCCCCATATAGACCGATCTTCCGATTTTACTTCTTGGGCTTATAGAAATCGTAGTTTTTATTCAATTTACCTGAAATTGTAAATCTAGAGGTATTTTAGGACCATAAAGAGGTGTGCCAAAAATGGTGAGTGCCGGTCCATGGTTTGGTATAGCCCCCATATAGACCGATCTCCCGATTTTAGTTCTTGGGCTTATAGAAAACGTAGTTTTTATCCAATTCGCCTCAAATTGTAAATCTAGAGGTATTTTAGGACCATGAAGAGGTGTGCCAAAAATGGTGAGTACCGGTCCATGTTTTGGTATAGCCCCCATATAGACCGATCTCCCGATTTTAGTTCTTGGGCTTATAGAAACCGTAGTTTTTATCCAATTTGCCTCAACTTGTAAATCTAGAGGTATTTTAGGACCATAAAGAGGTGTGCCAAAAATGGTGAGTATCGGTCCAGGTTTTGATATAGTGATTATCGGACCATGTTTTGGCATAGCCCCCATATAGACCGATCTTCCGATTTTACTTCTTGGGCTTATAGAAACCGTAGTTTTTATCCAATTTGCCTGAAATTAGAAATCTAGAGGTATTTTAGGACCATAAAGAGGTGTGCCAAAAATTGTGAGTACCGGTCCATGTTTTGGTATAGCCCCCATATAGACCGATCTCCCGATTTTAGTTCTTGGGCTTATAGAAACCGTAGTTTTTATCCAATTTGCCTCGAATTGTAAATCTAGATGTATTTTAGGACCATAAAGAGGTGTGCCAAAAATGGTGAGTACCGGTCCATGTTTTGGTCAGGTCAAGTTCGAAGATGGGCTATATCGGTCCATGGCCCGTTTTACTTCTCGGGCTTAAAGAAACCGTAGTTTTCATCCAATTTGCCTGAAATGGAAACCTAGAGGTATTTTAGGACAACAAAAAGGTGTGCCAAAAATTGTGAGTACCGGTGCATGTTTTGGTATAGCCCCCATATAGACCGATCTCCAGATTTTATTTCTTGGGCTTATAGAAACCGTAGTTTTTATCCGATTTGCCTGAAATTGTAGATATACTGGTATTGTAGACTCACAAAAACGTGTATCGGATTTAAATTTTATCTGTCCATTTGATATATCTCCATATAGACCGATTTCATTTCTTGAAAATTGCTTGAAACTAAATGTAAAATTTCCAGATTTTACTTCTCGTAATCATGTAAATAATGGGGGTGAAAATCTACAGATTTTAGATTTCAAATCAAGGCGTTATTTCATCATTTTCTTGCACACTTACAAAAGATGATAATGATTTCTCTAAAATACAAACAAAAATGGTTCTTATAAAACCAGTCTTACAGGTACTGGTTGAACGGGAAGTGTGTTGGCTGAACTGCTCTGCTTGGGAGAATATCTGTCATCAAACCCCCTGAAATTTGAAAGTAAACTATAATATTTGATTCATGGTGGTGGCTATTTAAGATTCGGCCCGGCCGAACTTACTGCTGTATATACTTGTTCCATATTATTTTCGTCACTTTTCCGTGTGACATAGATAGTACTTCACGTCCTACATATGACATCTTCTGAAAAAAATATTATCGTGAGGCCAAAGATTTCATGTCATTAAAATACGAATGCAAATTTAGCTTAGCATAGAAGACGCATTTCTCTAATATAAAGTTTTTTTTTTTCCTTGTCCAAAAGTCGATTAACTTTTGAATGAAGTCCTATTGTCCTTATAATTAAGCGATTTTACTTAAAAATGGGTATCATAGCATGAAAGAAAAAATTGTTGGGGTAAGGTCAACTTGACTTTAATAATTCAGAAAAATTCCTTAAAATTAATGAAATTGTCTTTAAATTTGTTGTCGTTTTGCATCTTGACTACAAAGCAAAAAATTGTTCAAACATAGGACATGTTTTTCAACACTTTATTTTAAAGATGTTTTTTTACTTGAAACATAGTATAATTTCTACTGGAACTCGAGCCTGAATTTTGAAAATAAAAATGTCGTTAACTCGTTTTTACAGGGCTTTGATAGCATATGAAGAAAGAAATCTGAAAAGAACGAAAAATCATAATTTGCTTTCTAAAAGCAAGTACACAAAACCCAAATTTAAAAGAGAATTGTGTCTTAAAAGTATCCTCCTCTTTCTACCAAAATTATTAAAGTAAACACAAAATCTTTGGAACCGCGCATGCTTTTTTTTTCAGTGTATTCAACGCATAATTGTCCTCAACTCTAGATGCCTGCACAGAAACAAATTTCACGAACATTTTTCCAATTAAAATTTAATTGAGTTTTAAAAAATATTCAATTAAAAATTTAATTGATTCAACAAACTTTTTTAATTGAAACAAAAACCAATCTCAAAACTTAATAGTATCAATTAATTTTTCAATTGGATCAAATAATTTTTTAATTGATCTTCAATTAATTTTTTAATTGATACTATCATTTCTATGATTGAAGACATTTCAATTAAAAAATTAAATGGATCAATTAATTTCGTGATTGAATCAGAAAAAAAATTTGTGTGTGGTCATGCTTCCCATGACCCTCCTTCAGTATTTCTCGTCAGACTCTCCTTCAGTATTTCAGTATTTTCTGTTTGGAAACAAATTTGAATTCATTCCTTATTTCAGCTTTCTTCGTCATATGCTATCAGAGTCCTTTAAAATCATGTTAACGACAACCTAAATTTACAAATTCGGACACGACTACAAGTAGGCTTTAAAATAAAGTGTTTAAAAAAATTTCCTATTTTTAAACGCTTTTTGCTTTCTAATCAAGATGCAAAAAGGCAACAAATTTAAAGATAATTTAATTTATTTTGAAGAATTACTTAACTATAAAGGCAACTTCATTGAAAAGTTAATGGATTGAAGTCTGGGATTGTCTGTAAAATCCTGCGGATAGGAAATATTGGAGGAGGGTGGAATATTTGTATGGAAATATAAAGGGTGATTTGTTAAGAGCTTGATAACTTTTTTTTTAAAAAAAACGCATAAAATTTGCAAAATCTCATCGGTTCTTTATTTGAAACGTTAGATTGGTCCATGACATTTACTTTTTGAAGATAATTTCATTTAAATGTTGACCGCGGCTGCGTCTTAGGTGGTCCATTCGGAAAGTCCAATTTTGGGCAACTTTTTCGAGCATTTCGGCCGGAATAGCCCGAATTTCTTCGGAAATGTTGTCTTCCAAAGCTGGAATAGTTGCTGGCTTATTTCTGTAGACTTTAGACTTGACGTAGCCCCACAAAAAATAGTCTAAAGGCGTCAAATCGCATGATCTTGGTGGCCAACTTACCGGTCCATTTCTTGAGATGAATTGTTCTCCGAAGTTTTCCCTCAAAATGGCCATAGAATCGCGAGCTGTGTGGCATGTAGCGCCATCTTGTTGAAACCACATGTCAACCAAGTTCAGTTCTTCCATTTTTGGCAACAAAAAGTTTGTTAGCATCGAACGATAGCGATCGCCATTCACCGTAACGTTGCGTCCAACAGCATCTTTGAAAAAATACGGTCCAATGATTCCACCAGCGTACAAACCACACCAAACAGTGCATTTTTCGGGATGCATGGGCAGTTCTTGAACGGCTTCTGGTTGCTCTTCACTCCAAATGCGGCAATTTTGCTTATTTACGTAGCCATTCAACCAGAAATGAGCCTCATCGCTGAACAAAATTTGTCGATAAAAAAGCGGATTTTCTGCCACTGATTTTGGTAATAAAATTCAATGATTTGCAAGCGTTGCTCGTTAGTAAGTCTATTCATGATGAAATGTCAAAGCATACTGAGCATCTTTCTCTTTGACACCATGTCTGAAATCCCACGTGATCTGTCAAATACTAATGCATGAAAATCCTAACCTCAAAAGAATCACCCTTTATTAACTAATGAACCGCTTATCCTGTTTTCCCTTAGAAACTCTTCGCATAATTCCTGCCGGTGGATTCTCCACTAAAATGTGTACCGAATCCATAGACTTACAAAATAAAGATGGAAATATTATAAATATTCCCGAAGGAATGCCAATTATTATACCCTCATATGCTGTGATGAAGGACGAGCACAATTACGAGAATCCCGACAATTTCGAACCTGAGCGTTTTCTGGATGGCGGTCTCAAACAACTCAAAGATCAAGGTATATTTTTGGGTTTTGGTGATGGTCCTCGAATTTGTTTAGGTGAGCCAAGTCCAATGTGTTGTTGGTACAAAATGTTAGCTATATCTTTAAAATAATTCTTCCCATTTTAGGAATGCGTTTTGCTTTGACACAAATAAAGGGAGCTCTTGTAAATATCCTTCGAAATTATAGAGTTCGTATTAATCCAAGGACCCGTAGTGATTGGAAAATTGATCCGACATACTTACTGATGCAACTTGATGGTGGAATTTGGTTGGAATTTGATAAAATAAATTAATTTATTTTATCAAATTAATTTGTCAATTAATAAAAAAATATTAGAGTTTTCCCATTGATTGTGTTCGTATATACTCCTATATTAGGGTGGGTCGGTAAAAGTATTTTATTTTTCTAAACATGTTAACGTAAACTTAAATTTCCAAATTCAAACTTTCATGTAAAAATCGTCTTTAAAAAAAAGTGTTGAAAGATATCTCCAATTTTTGAACGCTTTTTTGCTTTACAGTCAACATCCTAAAAGACAACAAATTTAAAGACAATTTCAGTAATTTCTGAGAATTAACACCAAGTTGGCCATAATCAAACAATATCATCTTTCATGTAAAGATACCAAATTTTAAGTCGAATCACTTAATTATAGGACAAAACGACTTCGTTGAAAATTTTATCGACTTTTGGACAAGAAAAAAAATATATCAGAGAAATGACCCTTCTGTGCATGACGAGAACTAAAAACTGTGTGCGTGAAGAGAACTAATTAACTGATGTCTAAATTAAGAAGATATAGAAGAATGTAGTCAAACGAAATCCCCCAGATTTCCTGACCTAATCAGAAAATAGTCCATCGGCAAATTCATGCTAATTGGTAATCATTTTTGTAGGAATTATTTTTTCGAAGTTTTTAAATGCAAACTAAAGTTGAAAAAAAATTTCCAATGATTTTTTTTGTTCTAAGTTTTCTACAGCCCAATGCAATTTTTCTTATCCTAAGTATGTCTCAAAAATGTTATAAACTAATCATAGTCATAGATATCAATAATCGTGCAAAAAAAAATTAATGTAAACTAAAGTTCAAGGAAATAGGGAGCCACCGTGGACCATTGCACAGTGGTCGATCCCTTTGGCCAAAAATAAAAAATCAAAGTTAGAAATTTGCCATCACTGTTTCTTATGTAAACAAGGTTTTGCAATGTGTATTTGTTTTTGTTTTATTCCATCTGTACTCTTTATGTTAAGAACGGCTTCAAAAAGAGAGGAAGTAAGCAGTTCGTTTTTGAAGTGTGAAAAAGTGTAAAATTAAGTGCACTTTTAAATAAATAAAACAAAAGAAAACAAGTATATACGGCCGTAAGTTCGGCCAGGCCGAAGCTTATGTACCCTCCATCATGGATTGCGTAGAAACTTCTTCTAAACACTGCCATCCACAATCGAATTACTTAAGTTGCGGTAACGCTTGCCGATGGCAAGGTATCTTAAAACCTCCTAACACCATCTTCTAAATTGTATGTAAGTCCATACGTGGTATATATTAAATCAAAAAAGATCGATCCAATACGTATATAATTCAGTTTGACAAAGTAGACATAAAATTTTGACAAAATTTTCTACAGAAATAAAATTTTAACAAAATTTTCTATAGAAATAAAATTTTCACAAAATTTTCTATAGAAATAAAAATTTTAACAAAATATTCTATAGAAAGAAAATTTTGACAAAAATTTCTACAGAAATAAAATTTTAACAAAATTTTCTATAGAAATAAACTTTTGACAAAATTTTCTATAGAAATAAAATCTTGGTAGATTATTTGTGGCTCGAGTGGCAACTATGATTATGAACCGAATAAAATTTGAACAAAATTTTCTATAGAAATAAAATTTTGACAAAATTTTCTATAGAAATAAAATTTTGAAAATGATGAAAATTTTATTATGAACCGAATAAAATTTTAACAAAATTTTCTCTAGAAATAAAATTTTGACAAAATTTTCTATAGAAATAACATTTTGACAAAATTTTCTATAGAAATAAAATTTTGGTAGATTATTTTTGGCCCTAGTTGCAACCATGATTATGAACCGATATGGACCAATTTTTGTGTGATTGGACCAATTTTGGTATGGTTGTTAGCGACCATATACTAACACCACGTTCCTAATTTGAACCGGATCGGATGAATTTTGCTCCTCCAAGAGGCTCCGGAGGGCAAATCTGGAGAACGTTTTATATGGGGGCTATATATAATTATGGACCGATATGGACCAATTCTGGCACGGTTGTTAAAGATCATATACTAACACCATGTTCCAAATTACAACCGGCTTGGATGAAATTTGCTTCTCTTGGAGACTTCGCAAGCCAAATCTGGGGATCGGTTTATATGGGGGCTATATATAATTATGAAGCGATGTGGACCAATTTTTGCATGGTTGTTAGAGACCATATACCAACATCATGTACCAAATTTCTGCCGGATCGGATGAAATTTGCTTCTCTTTGAGGCTCCGCAAGCCAAATCTGGGGATCGGTTTATATGGAGGTTATATATAATTATGGACCGATGTGGACCAATTTTTGCATGATTGTTAGAGACCATATACCAACACCATGTACCAAATTTCAGCCAGATCGGATGAAATATGCTTCTCTTAGAGACTCCACAAACCAAATCAGGGGATCGGTTTATATGGGGGCTATATATAATTAAGGACCGATATGGACCAATTTTTGCATGGTTGTTAGATACCATATACCAACATCATGTACCAAATTTCAGCCGGATCGGATGAAATATGCTTCTCTTAGAGGCTCCACAAACCAAATCTGGGGATCGGTTTATATGGGGGCTATATATAATTATGAACCGATGTGGACCAATTTTTGCATGGTTGCTAGAGACCATATACCAACATCATGTACCAAATTTCAGCCGGATCGGATGAAATTTGCTTCTCTTTGAGGCTCCGCAAGCCAAATCTGGGGATCGGTTTATATGGGGGCTATATATAATTATGGACCGATGTCGACCAATTTTTGCATGATTGTTAGAGACCATATACTAACACCATGTACCAAATTTCAGCCGGATCGGATTAAATATGCTTCTATTAGAGGCTCCACAAGCCAAATCTGGGGATCGGTTTATATGGGGGCTATATATAATTATGGACCGATATGGACCAATTTTTGCATGGTTGTTAGAGACCATATACCAACACCATGTACCAAATTTCAGCCCGATCGGATGAAATATGCTTCTGTTAGAGGCTCCACAAGCCAAATCTGAGGGTCCCTTTATATGGGGGCTATACGTAAAAGTGGACCGATATGGCCCATTTTCAATACCATCCGACCTACATCGATAACAACTACTTGTGCCAAGTTTCAAGTCGATAGCTTGTTTCGTTCGGAAGTTAGCGTGATTTCAACAGACGGACGGACGGACGGACGGACGGACGGACGGACGGACGGACGGACATGCTTAGATCGACTCAGAATTTCACCACGACCCAGAATATATATACTTTATGGGGTCTTAGAGCAATATTTCGATGTGTTACAAACGGAATGACAAAGTTAATATACCCCCATCCTATGATGGAGGGTATAAAAAATTATATCGAAATAAATCGAAATTGAATTAAATGGTATTAATTATATTTTAAAATAAAAAAGTGTGTAAAAATTGTTTTAAATTTGTTATAAAATCAATTTTTGTCAGTCTCATTGTTTCGTGTTCGTTCGTTCTTATATGTAAATTTTATGTAGAGTTTTAGTTGTATTCCCCCCTGAAGTCTCCAATGGGATTTTTTGTGGTTTTTTAGTTAATATTTCAAGATTCTAAATTGATAAAAATCAGCTGCCTCTGTGTTTGAAGTTTAAGGCAAATCGGATAGAAAATACGGTTTCTAGAAGCCCAAGAAGTCAAATCGGGATATCGGTCTATATGGGGGCTATGTAAATACATGGGAGCCACCGTGGTGCAATGGTTAGCATGCCCGCCTTGCATACACAAGGTCGTGGGTTCGATTCCTGCTTCGACCGAACACCAAAAAGTTTTTCAGCGGTGGATTATCCCACCTCAGTAATGCTGGTGACATTTCTGAGGGTTTCAAAGCTTCTCTAAGTGGTTTCACTGCAATGTGGAACGCCGTTCGGACTCGGCTATAAAAAGGAGGTCCCTTGTCATTGAGCTTAACATGGAATCGGGCAGCACTCAGTGATAAGAGAGAAGTTCACCAATGTGGTATCACAATGGACTGAATAGTCTAAGTGAGCCTGATACATCGGGCTGCCACCTAACCTAACCTAAACTAAATACATGGACCGATAGACACCATTTTCGGCACTGCTATTTGTGGTCCTAAAATACCTCTAGATTTCCAATTTCAGGGAAATCGGATATAAACTATGGTTCCTAGAAGCCCAAGAAGTAAAATTGGGAGATCGGTCTATATGGGGGCTATACCAAAACATGGACCGATACACACAATTTTCAGCACACCTACTTTTGGTCCTAAAATAGCTTTAGATTTCAATTTTCAGCCAAATCGGATAGAAAATACAGTGTCTAGAAGCCCAAGAAGTAAAATCGGGAGATCGGTATATATGGGGGGCTATACCAAACCGTCCCATTTTATCATTAAATAGTCCTGACATAATAATAAAGCCGTGACCGAAGTTTCACGATTATACATATACTGGAAGTATTTTTGGCCGCTAACTCCATATAGCACCGACCACTGTGCATTGGTTAACATGTCCGCCTTGGTTTATCTCCTATCAGTAATGCTGGTGACATTTCTGAGTATTTCAAAGATTCTCTAAATGGTTTCACCGCAACGTGCACCCAAAAAAAAGTGAACCCACCGTTGAAGAAAATGTAGGTTTATTTTAGAAAATTTTAACTAAAATAGTTTTCTAATTGCAACATGTTACAAATAAGTTAATACTCTTTGTCAAATTGAAGAAAATTTATTAAAAATAATTAATTTTTTTCTCTTGTTTAAGAAAATTTCATATGTTGAAAGAAAAAATTGGATTTAAAAATTGTTAAAATGTCTTTAGCGCTATACGAAGTTCATGACAGGTACAATTTTAGTAAAATTTACTCATTTGAGAGACCTGTGAACTCAATTTAAGCAAACTTCTGTCATTTTACGAAACTATGAACTATTTTATTTTTTAGTAAAATTGTGCACTATATTTGTGTAAAACTTTTTTTCTTATTTTTAGTTCACGTCATTAAAGTTAGCAAAAAATTATTCAAATAAGGAACATTTACTCATATTGTGCAAAGTTTAACTAAAATCAACTAAACTTCATGAACTAAAATAAAGTTCAGTTGGCATTAGAGCCCCTTTTTTCTGGGTGTGGAATGCTGTTCGGACTGTTCGGCTATAAAAAGGAGGTCATTGAGCTAAAAATAAATTCGGACAACATTAAGTGATAAGAGAGAAATTTACCACTGTGGTATCACAATGGATTGAATAGACTAAGTGAGCCTGAAATATCGGGCTGCCAATAAACTTAACCTAAAATTGAAGAAATTTTTCGTATGATTCCCAAACATAATAAGAATGAACTACACTAAAAAAGGGAACCTTCCAGGATATCTCGTTAGTTAAATGAGCTAATAAAAGGGAAAACGTTTATACACAAACGATTTACCAATTTCGTATTTACCACAAATGTGTCCATCTTGAACTTCTTATGGCAAGACATTTTTAATTAGCAATCATAACCAATAGGATTTGTTTTTCGTCGGGCCACTAATGCCTTTGAAATTAAAGAACACATGCCTTTAATTCAGTCTAGTCGTTATTTAATTTTATATTTTCCTTTATTGACTATTGACCTCATCGAAAAAACCAACTACCATGATGTCCCAAATATTGTATATTAGTTTATTAACACTTTATACTTGTCCTTAAAAATAATATGTTAACAAATTGAATCCCAAATACACATTTTTTCACTCAAAAAAAGTTTATCTTCCCTTGAAGATTTTGGTATGGATTCCAAAGATGCAGTTTCTTTACAATAAAGACAAAGTAAAAAACGTTTTCTTAATTCCAAAAAAAACAAGTATATACGGCCGTAAGTTCGGCCAGGCCGAAGCTTATGTACCCTCCATCATGGATTGCGTAGAAACTTCTTCTAAACACTGCCATCCACAATCGAATTACTTAAGTTGCGGTAACGCTTGCCGATGGCAAGGTATCTTAAAACCTCCTAACACCATCTTCTAAATTGTATGTAAGTCCATACGTGGTATATATTAAATCAAACAAGATTGTTATTTTTGCAATAAAAAATAATATTTTATCCAAAAATCATTCAATTTCGTTTATATCAAGCACTGTTACTGACTATAAATCTTTAATAACGCACATTTCGATGTTTCATTTAAAAAAATTAATATAGTATAAATATAAATGTGTAAATTAAAAAAAAAAAACAAAAACAAGTATATACGGCCGTAAGTTCGGCCAGGCCGAAGCTTATGTACCCTCCATCATGGATTGCGTAGAAACTTCTTCTAAACACTGCCATCCACAATCGAATTACTTAAGTTGCGGTAACGCTTGCCGATGGCAAGGTATCTTAAAACCTCCTAACACCATCTTCTAAATTGTATGTAAGTCCATACGTGGTATATATTAAATCAAAAAAGATCGATCCAATACGTATATAATTCAGTTTGACAAAGTAGACATAAAATTTTGACAAAATTTTCTACAGAAATAAAATTTTAACAAAATTTTCTATAGAAATAAAATTTTCACAAAATTTTCTATAGAAATAAAAATTTTAACAAAATATTCTATAGAAAGAAAATTTTGACAAAAATTTCTACAGAAATAAAATTTTAACAAAATTTTCTATAGAAATAAACTTTTGACAAAATTTTCTATAGAAATAAAATCTTGGTAGATTATTTGTGGCTCGAGTGGCAACTATGATTATGAACCGAATAAAATTTGAACAAAATTTTCTATAGAAATAAAATTTTGACAAAATTTTCTATAGAAATAAAATTTTGAAAATGATGAAAATTTTATTATGAACCGAATAAAATTTTAACAAAATTTTCTCTAGAAATAAAATTTTGACAAAATTTTCTATAGAAATAACATTTTGACAAAATTTTCTATAGAAATAAAATTTTGGTAGATTATTTTTGGCCCTAGTTGCAACCATGATTATGAACCGATATGGACCAATTTTTGTGTGATTGGACCAATTTTGGTATGGTTGTTAGCGACCATATACTAACACCACGTTCCTAATTTGAACCGGATCGGATGAATTTTGCTCCTCCAAGAGGCTCCGGAGGGCAAATCTGGAGAACGTTTTATATGGGGGCTATATATAATTATGGACCGATATGGACCAATTCTGGCACGGTTGTTAAAGATCATATACTAACACCATGTTCCAAATTACAACCGGCTTGGATGAAATTTGCTTCTCTTGGAGACTTCGCAAGCCAAATCTGGGGATCGGTTTATATGGGGGCTATATATAATTATGAAGCGATGTGGACCAATTTTTGCATGGTTGTTAGAGACCATATACCAACATCATGTACCAAATTTCTGCCGGATCGGATGAAATTTGCTTCTCTTTGAGGCTCCGCAAGCCAAATCTGGGGATCGGTTTATATGGAGGTTATATATAATTATGGACCGATGTGGACCAATTTTTGCATGATTGTTAGAGACCATATACCAACACCATGTACCAAATATCAGCCAGATCGGATGAAATATGCTTCTCTTAGAGACTCCACAAACCAAATCTGGGGATCGGTTTATATGGGGGCTATATATAATTAAGGACCGATATGGACCAATTTTTGCATGGTTGTTAGATACCATATACCAACATCATGTACCAAATTTCAGCCGGATCGGATGAAATATGCTTCTCTTAGAGGCTCCACAAACCAAATCTGGGGATCGGTTTATATGGGGGCTATATATAATTATGAACCGATGTGGACCAATTTTTGCATGGTTGCTAGAGACCATATACCAACATCATGTACCAAATTTCAGCCGGATCGGATGAAATTTGCTTCTCTTTGAGGCTCCGCAAGCCAAATCTGGGGATCGGTTTATATGGGGGCTATATATAATTATGGACCGATGTCGACCAATTTTTGCATGATTGTTAGAGACCATATACTAACACCATGTACCAAATTTCAGCCGGATCGGATTAAATATGCTTCTATTAGAGGCTCCACAAGCCAAATCTGGGGATCGGTTTATATGGGGGCTATATATAATTATGGACCGATATGGACCAATTTTTGCATGGTTGTTAGAGACCATATACCAACACCATGTACCAAATTTCAGCCCGATCGGATGAAATATGCTTCTGTTAGAGGCTCCACAAGCCAAATCTGAGGGTCCCTTTATATGGGGGCTATACGTAAAAGTGGACCGATATGGCCCATTTTCAATACCATCCGACCTACATCGATAACAACTACTTGTGCCAAGTTTCAAGTCGATAGCTTGTTTCGTTCGGAAGTTAGCGTGATTTCAACAGACGGACGGACGGACGGACGGACGGACGGACGGACGGACGGACGGACGGACGGACATGCTTAGATCGACTCAGAATTTCACCACGACCCAGAATATATATACTTTATGGGGTCTTAGAGCAATATTTCGATGTGTTACAAACGGAATGACAAAGTTAATATACCCCCATCCTATGATGGAGGGTATAAAAAGATCGATCCAATACGTATATAATTCAGTTTGACAAAGTAGACATAAAATTTTGACAAAATTTTCTACAGAAATAAAATTTTAACAAAATTTTCTATAGAAATAAAATTTTCACAAAATTTTCTATAGAAATAAAAATTTTAACAAAATATTCTATAGAAAGAAAATTTTGACAAAAATTTCTACAGAAATAAAATTTTAACAAAATTTTCTATAGAAATAAACTTTTGACAAAATTTTCTATAGAAATAAAATCTTGGTAGATTATTTGTGGCTCGAGTGGCAACTATGATTATGAACCGAATAAAATTTGAACAAAATTTTCTATAGAAATAAAATTTTGACAAAATTTTCTATAGAAATAAAATTTTGAAAATGATGAAAATTTTATTATGAACCGAATAAAATTTTAACAAAATTTTCTCTAGAAATAAAATTTTGACAAAATTTTCTATAGAAATAACATTTTGACAAAATTTTCTATAGAAATAAAATTTTGGTAGATTATTTTTGGCCCTAGTTGCAACCATGATTATGAACCGATATGGACCAATTTTTGTGTGATTGGACCAATTTTGGTATGGTTGTTAGCGACCATATACTAACACCACGTTCCTAATTTGAACCGGATCGGATGAATTTTGCTCCTCCAAGAGGCTCCGGAGGGCAAATCTGGAGAACGTTTTATATGGGGGCTATATATAATTATGGACCGATATGGACCAATTCTGGCACGGTTGTTAAAGATCATATACTAACACCATGTTCCAAATTACAACCGGCTTGGATGAAATTTGCTTCTCTTGGAGACTTCGCAAGCCAAATCTGGGGATCGGTTTATATGGGGGCTATATATAATTATGAAGCGATGTGGACCAATTTTTGCATGGTTGTTAGAGACCATATACCAACATCATGTACCAAATTTCTGCCGGATCGGATGAAATTTGCTTCTCTTTGAGGCTCCGCAAGCCAAATCTGGGGATCGGTTTATATGGAGGTTATATATAATTATGGACCGATGTGGACCAATTTTTGCATGATTGTTAGAGACCATATACCAACACCATGTACCAAATTTCAGCCAGATCGGATGAAATATGCTTCTCTTAGAGACTCCACAAACCAAATCTGGGGATCGGTTTATATGGGGGCTATATATAATTAAGGACCGATATGGACCAATTTTTGCATGGTTGTTAGATACCATATACCAACATCATGTACCAAATTTCAGCCGGATCGGATGAAATATGCTTCTCTTAGAGGCTCCACAAACCAAATCTGGGGATCGGTTTATATGGGGGCTATATATAATTATGAACCGATGTGGACCAATTTTTGCATGGTTGCTAGAGACCATATACCAACATCATGTACCAAATTTCAGCCGGATCGGATGAAATTTGCTTCTCTTTGAGGCTCCGCAAGCCAAATCTGGGGATCGGTTTATATGGGGGCTATATATAATTATGGACCGATGTCGACCAATTTTTGCATGATTGTTAGAGACCATATACTAACACCATGTACCAAATTTCAGCCGGATCGGATTAAATATGCTTCTATTAGAGGCTCCACAAGCCAAATCTGGGGATCGGTTTATATGGGGGCTATATATAATTATGGACCGATATGGACCAATTTTTGCATGGTTGTTAGAGACCATATACCAACACCATGTACCAAATTTCAGCCCGATCGGATGAAATATGCTTCTGTTAGAGGCTCCACAAGCCAAATCTGAGGGTCTCTTTATATGGGGGCTATACGTAAAAGTGGACCGATATGGCCCATTTTCAATACCATCCGACCTACATCGATAACAACTACTTGTGCCAAGTTTCAAGTCGATAGCTTGTTTCGTTCGGAAGTTAGCGTGATTTCAACAGACGGACGGACGGACGGATGGACGGACGGACGGACGGACGGACGGACGGACGGACATGCTTAGATCGACTCAGAATTTCACCACGACCCAGAATATATATACTTTATGGGGTCTTAGAGCAATATTTCGATGTGTTACAAACGGAATGACAAAGTTAATATACCCCCATCCTATGATGGAGGGTATAAAAAGATCGATCCAATACGTATATAATTCAGTTTGACAAAGTAGACATAAAATTTTGACAAAATTTTCTACAGAAATAAAATTTTAACAAAATTTTCTATAGAAATAAAATTTTCACAAAATTTTCTATAGAAATAAAAATTTTAACAAAATATTCTATAGAAAGAAAATTTTGACAAAAATTTCTACAGAAATAAAATTTTAACAAAATTTTCTATAGAAATAAACTTTTGACAAAATTTTCTATAGAAATAAAATCTTGGTAGATTATTTGTGGCTCGAGTGGCAACTATGATTATGAACCGAATAAAATTTGAACAAAATTTTCTATAGAAATAAAATTTTGACAAAATTTTCTATAGAAATAAAATTTTGAAAATGATGAAAATTTTATTATGAACCGAATAAAATTTTAACAAAATTTTCTCTAGAAATAAAATTTTGACAAAATTTTCTATAGAAATAACATTTTGACAAAATTTTCTATAGAAATAAAATTTTGGTAGATTATTTTTGGCCCTAGTTGCAACCATGATTATGAACCGATATGGACCAATTTTTGTGTGATTGGACCAATTTTGGTATGGTTGTTAGCGACCATATACTAACACCACGTTCCTAATTTGAACCGGATCGGATGAATTTTGCTCCTCCAAGAGGCTCCGGAGGGCAAATCTGGAGAACGTTTTATATGGGGGCTATATATAATTATGGACCGATATGGACCAATTCTGGCACGGTTGTTAAAGATCATATACTAACACCATGTTCCAAATTACAACCGGCTTGGATGAAATTTGCTTCTCTTGGAGACTTCGCAAGCCAAATCTGGGGATCGGTTTATATGGGGGCTATATATAATTATGAAGCGATGTGGACCAATTTTTGCATGGTTGTTAGAGACCATATACCAACATCATGTACCAAATTTCTGCCGGATCGGATGAAATTTGCTTCTCTTTGAGGCTCCGCAAGCCAAATCTGGGGATCGGTTTATATGGAGGTTATATATAATTATGGACCGATGTGGACCAATTTTTGCATGATTGTTAGAGACCATATACCAACACCATGTACCAAATTTCAGCCAGATCGGATGAAATATGCTTCTCTTAGAGACTCCACAAACCAAATCTGGGGATCGGTTTATATGGGGGCTATATATAATTAAGGACCGATATGGACCAATTTTTGCATGGTTGTTAGATACCATATACCAACATCATGTACCAAATTTCAGCCGGATCGGATGATATATGCTTCTCTTAGAGGCTCCACAAACCAAATCTGGGGATCGGTTTATATGGGGGCTATATATAATTATGAACCGATGTGGACCAATTTTTGCATGGTTGCTAGAGACCATATACCAACATCATGTACCAAATTTCAGCCGGATCGGATGAAATTTGCTTCTCTTTGAGGCTCCGCAAGCCAAATCTGGGGATCGGTTTATATGGGGGCTATATATAATTATGGACCGATGTCGACCAATTTTTGCATGATTGTTAGAGACCATATACTAACACCATGTACCAAATTTCAGCCGGATCGGATTAAATATGCTTCTATTAGAGGCTCCACAAGCCAAATCTGGGGATCGGTTTATATGGGGGCTATATATAATTATGGACCGATATGGACCAATTTTTGCATGGTTGTTAGAGACCATATACCAACACCATGTACCAAATTTCAGCCCGATCGGATGAAATATGCTTCTGTTAGAGGCTCCACAAGCCAAATCTGAGGGTCTCTTTATATGGGGGCTATACGTAAAAGTGGACCGATATGGCCCATTTTCAATACCATCCGACCTACATCGATAACAACTACTTGTGCCAAGTTTCAAGTCGATAGCTTGTTTCGTTCGGAAGTTAGCGTGATTTCAACAGACGGACGGACGGACGGACGGACGGACGGACGGACATGCTTAGATCGACTCAGAATTTCACCACGACCCAGAATATATATACTTTATGGGGTCTTAGAGCAATATTTCGATGTGTTACAAACGGAATGACAAAGTTAATATACCCCCATCCTATGATGGAGGGTATAAAAACAAAAATAACCCAAAGAGGCAAATCCTTATATGTTAATAAGGTATAGGCTACATTTGAAGCGCTGTTATCTTAAATCTAAAGATTCAATATACTAGTTGATTTAACGAGAATTTCTTCAAATTAAAAATGTTTTTCGTTACTTTTAGGAAAATTTGCATTACTTCAAAGACCTACAATTTTAACAAAGGGGCGCAAATTTCCAATATGTGTGTCCTAATTATAATGAAAAAAATTTTAAGCAAAGTTTATAAATATTCTTTTAATTAAAATATCATTATTTTAAAGAATGAGCCCCAAAATTTATGTTGCATAATCTTCCATATTCGGTAATATTTTTTTTCAGTTTACATACAAATAAATGAAAAACACCATTTTTTGTGAGTGCATATATAAAGTACATTTTAGAAGTATTTAAACATATCGGATATTTTCTTTGTTTGCTATAATATAGTAAATAGATATAATAGAAATATCAATTCTATATTTATATTATAGATTACATATACATTATACGTTATTATTATTCTATCAAGATTTCCATATTAAGAAATTGTTGATAAAATCGAACGCTTATCGCTTGCTTAACACTTGAGAAAAAGCAGCTGTCAATGCGATTTAATCAACATTCAAAACTTTGTAATAATGTATCAATACCCATGATTATAATAAATATGTAACTTTTGTCTCGAAATAAATGAAAGGAGAGCCTACGGTAATAAGAGTTACAGATTTCTAGGTGTGTTTAACAACTGAATGAATGACATTTTTATTGCAAAACAAAAATAAAATAAATAAATATTCTATTAACAAATATCTAGGGGAACATAACAAAAACAAATGAGCTTTCTTCATTAACCTACTTTTCATTTCATTATATGAGCTGAAATTTTTGTGCCAGTTAGCCCACAAGTAAACGGTTTTCCAACAAGAGGTGTTATTTTGAATCACCCTGCATTACGGTACTTGTCATTTTTTGACATTTGAAAACAAATAAAAATATCATTATTACAAGCGAAATTCCCCATTTTCATAATAGAGAGTTAACCGAAAAAAAGTAAAGTAAACTTCTTGGTGTTCGGTCGAAGCAGGAATCGAACCCACGACCTTGGGCAAGGCGGGCATACTAACCACACGGTGGCTCCCAACCATGACAAACATGATTCCTATGACAACCGCTAAATCATATCATTCCTTTCTGGTTTACTTTACTTTTTAATGGAATCACTATGTACAATAATATAATATTTTTAAAGTATTTTCTTCGAAAGCATTGTTTTCCTCTATGCTTACAGGTTTGTAGGTCTCTAGTCGGTTCACTGGCTGGCCTATACACACAAAGAAAATTTCATTGAAATTGAGCCAACGAAAGTTTTTCATTGATACAACGAAACATTTTCAGTAAGACAATGAAAATGTTCGTTAATAGTACGAAACGTTTCGTTGACTAACAAAAAATTCGTTATAATAACGAAAAATTTCGTTATATCAAAGAATTTGTTTCATTGGCTCAATTTTAATGACACGAGGTTTCCAACTTCTACCAGTGTAGAAGTTGGAAACCTCGGATATATGAAATTTTGTTTTACTTGGCAAACGCGCTTTTATGAACCGATTTCCATGATTTTTGCTTTGCTGGGTAGAACTTATAAACCTCCATAAAATATATCTATTATTTGCGAGATATGGGCCTTACAATTTATTTTTTTTTACAAAATTTGAACAAAGTGGGGTCAGTTTTTTGAATTTAGAAGGACAGATCTAGATCGATTATTGTTCTATTTTCTTAATTGCATTTCTTATGAAATTCTACGTATTCTAGAGGAAAAATATGTGTACTTTTTTGTGTATTAGATTAAACGTGCAGACTCCACAATTTGAAATTTCAAAACAATACCGAACCAATACGATTTGTTTCGAAAAAAAGTACCAAAACATTGACCGACTCACACCAAATTCGGTACATCTATTTATTAATGGACCAAAAGTACCTCTACGTTTTGAATTTCTTGCAAATCGGTACTTGACCTGCTTGTAGGCAAAATACGTGTGCGCAAAAATTACACCCTCAAAAAAATCGCTTCTTTAACATATGTTCCAAACATATTTTGCAGGAAGAACATATATTATTGGATACTGCCGAAACATTAATATGTTTGTTTTATGTGAACATATTATATGTTTGGAAGCATTTTGAGCCCAAAAATAGTATATGCTTGGAAGATTTTTCCCCAAAGAGGATTGTGCTCATTCCCTCGCATAATTTTCACTTCCACGAAATTTTTTAGTTCTTGTCACCTTTTTCTGTAATACAAATAATGTTGAAGAAATTATTCACTTTTATAAATTTTACCTTTCGCCTGCACGGAGAATCGAACCGAGGACCATACAGTTTGTACGCCACCACACTATCCAATGGGCTACGTAGCTGTTATAGTCACCAGTAGATAATTATCGTTATAAGTTACATTTATATAGCATAGTTTGCAGCGCCCACGAGCCCATGCAATCATAACATTATTTAACAGAAACATACATTTGTTTGCCACGTGGAGCAGTGGTTAGCATGTCTGCCTTGCATGCAAAGGGTCGTGGGTTCAATCCCTACTCCGACCGAACACTTTTTTTTTTTAATTTACACATTTATATTTATACTATATTAAATTTTTATAATGAAACTTCGAAATGTGGGTTATTAAAGATTTATAGTCAGTAACAGTGCTTGATATAAACGAAATTGACTGATATTTGGATAATATATTATTTTTTTATTGCAAACATAACAATTTTGTAACAAAAACTGTTGGAAGGAATTCAAAAACTCTAACAAAAGAAGAACGTGGAGTCGAGTATAAACATACATAAATAAGCTACACGGTTGAAAAAGACTGTTTTTCATATGTTTGGCTATAAACATTATATGTTTGGAACACAAATTTTTAAACACAATATTTTTGAGTGCAAGCATATAATGTTCATAAACTAGCATAACATGTTTGGGACATATATGTTAATATGTTAGAACATATTATGTTTGGGACATAAAATGTTTGTAAATATAATATGCTTGAATGCAAACATATATTAATTTAGAAATAGCCTATTAACATATATGTGTTTAGTAGCTTGGAGCGCTATTTAACAGGGAGCGATATTGAATTAAGTTGGTGGTTGTTGCTTGTTATTACAAAATTAACATTTTATTTTTCCTTGGGCAATTGATCAGCTACTTCTTTGATCCTTACAAACTGTGTGGTCCGCTGTTCGAGTCCCCGTCCGGCAAAAGGTAAAATTAAAATAAAAAAAATCATAAAATTGATTAATTTCTTCTACAATGTTTGTATTACAGAA
Source organism: Haematobia irritans (assembly GCF_050003625.1). Classification (NCBI taxonomy): domain Eukaryota; kingdom Metazoa; phylum Arthropoda; class Insecta; order Diptera; family Muscidae; genus Haematobia; species Haematobia irritans. The sequence continues at coordinate 67,372,017 of NC_134399.1, read as the reverse complement.
AAAGGTGCTAAGAACTAAAAAATCTCGTGGAAGTGAGAAAGATGTCGGGGAATATACAATTGGGCAGAAACAAAATTTTGAGCATTCAGGTCGAAAACCTATGTTGTTAACCTATATTACCTGTTTATTTTCATAATTCATTATGATTGTAAATATATAAATAAATAAATAAAATTTTGAGCACAATATTGTTTTGGAGAATTTTTTTTAAGCATATAATATTTTTGGGTGCAAACTGCTTCCAAACATATTATATGGTCACATAATAACATATTGTTTTTTGGAAGACAACATTATTGAATTTGGATGCAAAAATACAAAATGTTTGGAACTTAGACTACCCAAACATATATTGTTTAGACCAATATGCTTTCAAACATATTATAAATTGGAAGAGATCAAACATATAAATGTTTGGGCAATACCCAAAAATATATATGCTTGAAGCAAAATATGTTTGGGGGTATATGTTACAGAAGCGATTTTTTGTGAGCGTGTACACTTGCAGTTTAGTCAATGCATGGCTTTAAGCTGAGATCAAAAACAACAATAACGATTGAAGAGAAGCCAACAATAACAAACAAAACGAATGAGGATAGAGGAAGCACGCTCAAAAACAAACCCAGCCAAATACATTCAAATCGATGATTTGAGTTTGGCAAAGGAAAAGAGATATGCTGGCAAATTTGTTTAGGCAGTAGCCGACTATCAAACCCTTTTTCGGGAGGTTCAAGTGTAGTTCACTTTGGGTTGAGTGAATTACCCGAATTTATTCTGATAATTGGTTGATAGTTTTGGTGCAAGTAGAGGATGCTGATGAGGAATGTGGTAATTCCGAAACAGCTGTACATCCAACCATCTTGCAGTCTATAGGGCTTTGCCCAAATAAATTTGACAAGCATACTTTTCTTCTGTTGGTTAAGCTACACTTGTAGTTTAGTCAATGCATGGCTTTAAGCTGAGATCAAAAACAACAATATACATAAATAATTTTATAATATAAACATACATTTATTTAGGCGTGAACAGTTTTTTACTTGCATTTAACACCATCGCTCTAAAATGCCTTTTATTTTTCTTTAATAATTCATTTTAAAGAAAATAAACTTTTTAAATTGTTTTAGGTGCAAAACTCGAACTTAATGCCCGCTTTTATATTTGAAGGTGTCCGTCAACTCCTCGTGGACTACTTATTAATAAGGAGGAACTAAACTTTGTTATTATACATTTTACTGTGTAATTTTTCACTATTTCCTCCTTATTTTATTTTACTGTCCCAACTCTAGAAAGAGTATAGTGCCCTTTCGTTATTTTTATGAAGACCCCTGACTTCTTTGTGCCCATAATGCCAAAATGATAAACAAAACACATGTCCACACATAAATAAAATGCTGCTCTCAAGGCAAAAACATATGCTGTTTGTTTTTCAAATGTCTATTCTCTTGGTTCCGAATGTCTATTCTCTTTATTCAAATTAAATAATATTTAGATTTAAGCATATTAAATTTTTGGCCTGATCATAAAACAATTTTCCGAAACAACATACAAGCGGTTGCATTCACACATATGATTTTTATGAAACATTCATGCCCCAAACATAATATATTCTAACATATTAGCATAGATGTCCCAAACATTTAGTGTTAGTTTAGGAACATTACATGTTTGCACTTAAATTTATAAATTTATATCGGAACATATGAAAAACATATTTTTCTAACAGTGTACGAGTGCGCACTATAGGTTCATTATTGAAGGATGTAGCATGATTACAACAGATAGCCAGACAGACGGTACAGGCCAGATTAGACCCTGTACCACTACTGTGGTACAGGGTATAATAAGTTTGTGCATTTGTATGTAACGCCAAGAAGGAAAAGTCTGAGACCCATCGTTTAGTATACCGATCGTCTTAGAATTAAATTCTGAGTCGATTTAGCGATGTCCGTCTGTCTGTCTGTCTGTCTGTCTGTCCGTCTGTCTGTCTGTCCGTCTGTCTGTCTGTTGATGTATTTTTGTGTGCAAAGTACAGCTCGCAGTTTTAGTCCGATTGTCCTAAAATTTGGTATAGGGTCCTGTTTCGGCTCAAAGACGATCCCTATTGATTTTGGAAAAAATCGGTTCAGATTTAGATATAGCTGCCATATATATTTTTCACCGATCTGGTCATAATTGGCGTGTATATCAACCGATCTTCCTCAAATTCCGTACATCCTAATATTTTATGAGTCTCGAAAAACTTGCAAAATATCAGCCAAATCGGTTCAGATTTAGATATAGCTCCCATATATAGTTTTCGCCCGATTTACACTCATTTGCCCACAGAGGCCAATTTTTGCTCCGATTTAGTTGAAGTTTTGCATGGGGAGTAGAATTAGCATTGTAACTATGCGTGCCAAATTTGGTTGAAATCGGTTCAGATTTGGATATATCTCCCATATATAGCTTTCGCCCGATTTACACTCACTTGCCCACAGAGGCCAATTTTTTGCTCCGATTTAGTTGAAGTTTTGCATGGGGAGTAGAATTAGCATTGTAACTATGCGTGCCAAATTTGGTTCAAATCGGTTCAGATTTGGATATATCTCCCATATATAGCTTTCGCCCGATTTACACTCATATGACCACAGAGGCCAATTTTTAACTCCGTTTTAGTTGAAATTTTGCACAGGGAGTAGAATTAGCATTGTAGCTATGCGTGCCAAATTTGGTTGAAATCGATTCAGATTTAGATATAGCTCCCATATATATGTTTTTCTGATTTCGACAAAAATGGTCAAAACACCAACATTTTCCTTGTTAAATCGCCACTGCTTAGTCGAAAAGTTGTAAAAATGACTCTAATTTTCCTAAACTTCTAATACATATATATCGAGCGATAAATCATAAATAAACTTTTGCGAAGTTTCCTTAAAATTGCTTCATATTTAAATGTTTCGCGTATTTTTTTTTTTACTAAAATTGTGTTCCACCCTAGTGAATTAGCCAACTTAAATTTTGAGTCTATAGATTTTGTAAAAGTCTATCAAATTCTGTCCAAATCGAGTGATATTTAAACGTATGTATTTGGGACAAACCTTTATATATAGCACCCAACACATTTGACGGATGTGATATGGTATCGAAAATTTAGATCTACAAAGTGGTGCAGGGTATAATATAGTCGGCCCCGCCCGACTTTAGACTTTCCTTACTTGTTTTACTATATTTTCGTTCCTGTACATTTATCAATTTTGAACTCTGAGAGGATTTTCAATATTTCTCTCTTTTACTACTTTAAAGTAAAGGAACACAACTAATATTTAACTCCAAACAAATTAAATTAAAAAATATGTATATTTTTTTTAAATAAGTTAAAATCAGCGTTAGTTTAACTTCGGATTTTTTTTCTTCTGTGTGGTCTAAAATTTGTACATTGATAATAAACTTATGTTTTGGAGTCAAAAATCCATAATTTTAGTATTTTTTTGGAAACGAAAATCTTAGGGTTGGTGAAAGATATGACGTTTTTCACTCAAATTGGCAGACGGTATACACTCAAAAAAAATCGCCTCTGTAACATACACTCCCAAACATATTCTACTTCAAGCATATAAACTTGTTCAAACAAAAAATGGTTTGTTCCTATTTGGTTGGTTATTTGGATGCCACAAGAAGAAAGGAAAAATGATGCCGATGTAGATGAAAAACACATACTTATACATTGAAATAAATATTGTCTTTAGGCCAAAGATATCATGTCCTTAAAATACGAATCCGAATTTTGCTTAGCATAGAAGACGCATTTCTCTGATATAAAGTTTTTTCCTTGTCGATAAACTTTTCAATTAAGTCGTTTTGTCCTTATAATTAGATGTTTGACATAAAAATGGGTATCTTTACAAGAGAAAATTTTGTTTGGCCAAGTTCTGTGAGCCACTGTAACGGAGATTCTTTGTAACAATAGGGCACAAAAGTATCTCACAGGATGGTCATATGGGATCATGAAGAGGTAGGGCAGTCCAGCAAACCAATTACATCTGGTTTGCAAAGTCAAATCACAACCAAATTCCAACAAAGTTGTATTTTACTTTTCTAGAATGTCCATTTTAATTTTCATTTCAAATTTAAATTTGAGTAACCGCCAATTGTTCAATGTTTTTACAAAAAGAATGTTTTCACCTGGTACTTGCATTTTTAAATGTATGGATTGTGTATTATGTTCTGAGAAAGTTTTCTTGACATTATATTTTTTGTGTACTTTAGTTAAATGAACTAAAAAAGGGGGAACATTATACACAAATGAAGCAGAAAGGTTTACTAAATTCGTGTCTCCCTCAAAATAGTTCAGATTTTTTTTAAATTTTAAAATTTTACCAACATCATAAACTTCGTATGCTACTAAAGACATTTTTCCAAACTTCGAAATTTTCTTTAAGAAGTGAAAAAATACTTACGTCTAATAAATTTTCTTGAATTTGTAGAAAAATATTTACTTATTTGTGCGAAATTGGTTTAGTTAAAATTTTCTAAAATTAACCAAAATTCACTGTTTCTTTAAAGAAAAGTCAAAATCTTGGGATTATAGTAAACTTTTTGTTGAATATACACCCTCAAAAAATCGATTCTGTAACATATACCCCAAACACATTTTGCTTCAAGCATATATATTTTCAGGATTGGTCCAAACAAAATATTGTTTGTATTGTTCAAACATATTATGTTTTACCTTAGGCATACACTTATAGAAAAAAAAAATTTAATGAATTTTTCTTTGTGTATATATATTTTTAAGGTTACATCCATTTTTTTACTTTTTTACTAGGTATAATGGCAGTCTGATATTTCATGCTCACTTAGACTATTCAGTCCATTGTGATACTTGCAGCATACTCTCTAGGTCTCTCTTTCTAAACACATATATGTTTAAAGGCTACTTCTAAATTAATATATGTTTGCATCCACACTTATTATATTTACAAAAATGTTATGTCCCAAACATAATATGTTCTAACATATTAACATATATGTCCCAAACATGTTATGCTAGTTTATGAACATTATATGCTCGCACTTAAGAATAATGTTTTAAAAATTTGAGTTACAAACATATAATTTTAACACCCAAACATATAAAAAACAGTCTTTTTCTTCCGTGTAGGCTTTTTGTGGTTTATAAACAACCCAGCAAAAAGTTTCGAAGTTCTCCTAAAGGCACGACTTTAAAAACACTTCGAGAAATGTCTTCTCACTGATGTTCTTTATTTTAACTACGCATGAAGTTCTTGTAATTCAATTTTTCATTACTCACTTTTTTTAAATTGATAATTTTAACAGTTTTTGTTTCAAGTTGGTTAAAACAGAGTACACGCAAAGAAAAAAAATGTTTGGAAAACGTGTACCGAAAACGTTTTTCTTTTGTTAGAGTTTTTTTGAATTGCTTCGAACATTTTAAACTTTTATCACCAAAAAAATTCGTTTCTTACAAAATTTTTATTTTTTCAATCAAAAAAGTTATTTTTGAAACAACAACACAGTCCATTTCGTTTATATTAAACACTGTTCTTTTCTGACTTTAGGTCTTTAATAAGACACATTTTACAGTTTCAAAATTTAATATACTACAATGTAATGTTGAACATTTTTTCGGAATCTTCCGAACATATCTGGAATATATAAAAAAAAAAAAACAAAAAAAAGCTTTGGTCGATGCAGGGATCGAACCCACGACCCTTGGCATGCAAGTCGGACGTAGCAACCACTGCTCCACGGTGCCAAACTAAATGTTTGTTTCTGTTAAATAAACTTTGTTTATTCGGTTCGTGGGCGCCGCAAGCTATGCTATATAAGTATAACTTATATGGATATTTATCTATTGATGACCATAACAGGTACATAGCTCAGTGGTTAGTGTGTTGGCTTACAAAGTGCATGGTCCGCGGTTCGATTCTCCGTCCAGGCGAAAGGTAAAAAAAAAATTTAAAAATTTATAAAATCGTATAATTTCTTCGGCATTGTTGGTATTATAGGAAAAAGTGTTAAGAACTAAAAACCCTCGTGGATGTAAGAAAGATGTGAGGGAAAATGCAATTAGCAAGACCACAATGTTTTTTTTTTTTTTTTTTTTTGAGTTTGTCTTTATGAAATTGTTTTTACATCCTGGAAAAGAATAAACGTTTATCACAAAAAGTATATACTTTTCTTCCAAATACACTTCCTTACAGCGAAAAGCAAATGAGAAACGAACTTTGTTTGTCTAAAATTTCGTTTAGGAGGAAAGAATTATTTTTTTGCGTGTAAGAATTAATAAAATTATACAAATGATTCAATTTTTGTCGAAAAAAATGCTAAATCTATTTTAGAAAAATTGCGAATTTTTGAAAATATTTGAGGTTAAACTTTTCAGACAAGCGTTAGTATGCATTAAAAATCCTAAAAAATATAAAAATTATTTATTTGACAAAATATCACAAAATTTTTTAGTTCACATTCAAAACACTGAGATCGGATCACACATTCAGAAGTGATGCAAATTTAATTTTTTGCATGATGTTGAAATGGTAGACATCTCTCTTATAACATTTTTTTTGTTGGGAATATAATGAGCCAATGTCAATAAAATGTACTCCACTTGTGGAAATAAAGTTTTTTTTTCTGGGATTTTTGAATCTTGGAAGTCACACGAATATCATAATTTCAATAACCACACTGAGTAGCTATTATTTTATAAAAACCTACACTACTCTAGTTATACACCACCATGATACATAATTAAATACATGACGACGCATGATACCTTATGGGGGAGCCCATTGCATGGCAGACATTAATTTAATGTTTTTCTATTGAAAATAATTGTGATTTTCACATTTACTACATAGAAAGTTTCAACATCATTTGATGTTCCATTCTCATCTCGGTGTCATATGAATGCATCACACAGAACGGGAAGTGCAACTAAGTGGGAAGCACAAGATTTTAATTTTTTTGAATAATGATTGCTACAATTCTATGGTTGGTATTTTTCAATATCATAGTCCCATACACATTTCTTGTTTGGAAATTTAATTATTGGACAAGCCGTCGAGTGAGAGGACCCAAACCGAGACCATTGGTGGGCAATTTTCCCAGTGTATTTACACATAAACGTCATATATCCTCTGACATACAAGATATCTACGAGTGAGTTTATATTCTAGAGTTAAGTAATTTTCTTATTTTTTTATACCCTCCATCATAGGATGGGGGTATATTAACTTTGTCATTCCGTTTGTAACACATCGAAATATTGCTCTAAGACCCCATAAAGTATATATATTCTGGGTCGTGGTGAAATTCTGAGTCGATCTAAGCATGTCCGTCCGTCCGTCCGTCCGTCCGTCCGTCCGTCCGTCCGTCCGTCCGTCCGTCCGTCCGTCCGTCTGTTGAAATCACGCTAACTTCCGAACGAAACAAGCTATCGACTTGAAACTTGGCACAAGTAGTTGTTATCGATGTAGGTCGGATGGTATTGAAAATGGGCCATATCGGTCCACTTTTACGTATAGCCCCCATATAAAGGGACCCTCAGATTTGGCTTGTGGAGCCTCTAACAGAAGCATATTTCATCCGATCGGGCTGAAATTTGGTACATGGTGTTGGTATATGGTCTCTAACAACCATGCAAAAATTGGTCCATATCGGTCCATAATTATATATAGCCCCCATATAAACCGATCCCCAGATTTGGCTTGTGGAGCCTCTAATAGAAGCATATTTAATCCGATCCGGCTGAAATTTGGTACATGGTGTTAGTATATGGTCTCTAACAATCATGCAAAAATTGGTCGACATCGGTCCATAATTATATATAGCCCCCATATAAACCGATCCCCAGATTTGGCTTGCGGAGCCTCAAAGAGAAGCAAATTTCATCCGATCCGGCTGAAATTTGGTACATGATGTTGGTATATGGTCTCTAGCAACCATGCAAAAATTGGTCCACATCGGTTCATAATTATATATAGCCCCCATATAAACCGATCCCCAGATTTGGTTTGTGGAGCCTCTAAGAGAAGCATATTTCATCCGATCCGGCTGAAATTTGGTACATGATGTTGGTATATGGTATCTAACAACCATGCAAAAATTGGTCCATATCGGTCCTTAATTATATATAGCCCCCATATAAACCGATCCCCAGATTTGGTTTGTGGAGTCTCTAAGAGAAGCATATTTCATCCGATCTGGCTGAAATTTGGTACATGGTGTTGGTATATGGTCTCTAACAATCATGCAAAAATTGGTCCACATCGGTCCATAATTATATATAACCTCCATATAAACCGATCCCCAGATTTGGCTTGCGGAGCCTCAAAGAGAAGCAAATTTCATCCGATCCGGCAGAAATTTGGTACATGATGTTGGTATATGGTCTCTAACAACCATGCAAAAATTGGTCCACATCGCTTCATAATTATATATAGCCCCCATATAAACCGATCCCCAGATTTGGCTTGCGAAGTCTCCAAGAGAAGCAAATTTCATCCAAGCCGGTTGTAATTTGGAACATGGTGTTAGTATATGATCTTTAACAACCGTGCCAGAATTGGTCCATATCGGTCCATAATTATATATAGCCCCCATATAAAACGTTCTCCAGATTTGCCCTCCGGAGCCTCTTGGAGGAGCAAAATTCATCCGATCCGGTTCAAATTAGGAACGTGGTGTTAGTATATGGTCGCTAACAACCATACCAAAATTGGTCCAATCACACAAAAATTGGTCCATATCGGTTCATAATCATGGTTGCAACTAGGGCCAAAAATAATCTACCAAAATTTTATTTCTATAGAAAATTTTGTCAAAATGTTATTTCTATAGAAAATTTTGTCAAAATTTTATTTCTAGAGAAAATTTTGTTAAAATTTTATTCGGTTCATAATAAAATTTTCATCATTTTCAAAATTTTATTTCTATAGAAAATTTTGTCAAAATTTTATTTCTATAGAAAATTTTGTTCAAATTTTATTCGGTTCATAATCATAGTTGCCACTCGAGCCACAAATAATCTACCAAGATTTTATTTCTATAGAAAATTTTGTCAAAAGTTTATTTCTATAGAAAATTTTGTTAAAATTTTATTTCTGTAGAAATTTTTGTCAAAATTTTCTTTCTATAGAATATTTTGTTAAAATTTTTATTTCTATAGAAAATTTTGTGAAAATTTTATTTCTATAGAAAATTTTGTTAAAATTTTATTTCTGTAGAAAATTTTGTCAAAATTTTATGTCTACTTTGTCAAACTGAATTATATACGTATTGGATCGATCTTTTTTGATTTAATATATACCACGTATGGACTTACATACAATTTAGAAGATGGTGTTAGGAGGTTTTAAGATACCTTGCCATCGGCAAGCGTTACCGCAACTTAAGTAATTCGATTGTGGATGGCAGTGTTTAGAAGAAGTTTCTACGCAATCCATGATGGAGGGTACATAAGCTTCGGCCTGGCCGAACTTACGGCCGTATATACTTGTTAATAAATAATTTTCTTATAGGACATATAAGAATACGGATAATTATGTTGGAGTTTACAATTGTCGTACACCTCAGTTGATGGTAATTGATGCTGAACTAATGCATCGAATATTGGTTACGGATTTTAAGCATTTTCACGATAATGAGGTATCCACTATGGTAAGAGTAACTAATATCTAAATTTGTTATGTATGAGATTGTTTGAAATTGAGACTTTTGCTTTATCAAAAAATGAAATTTTTGTTTAATCGAAAAATGCACTGAAAAAAATATTTACGTGATGTTAAAGAATATGCAACCTTAATTGTAGGCTACGCAATTTACACAATATTAAGGACAAATTTCTTTAAAATAATGAAATTTTAATTAAAATAAAGTTTATAATCTTTCCTTCTAAAATGTTTGATATTAAATTTAGGACACAAATCTTGGAAATTTGCGTCCATTCCTTAAGTTCGTATGTCTTTTAAATAAGGCAAAATTTTCTCAAAGTAATGAAAAACAGTTTTGATTAAAGAAATCGCCCTTAACATTAACTCAAATATTGAATCTTTAGATTTAAGATAAAAACGCTTCAAATATAGGCTAAGAGTTATTTTGAGAATTTAGCATCTTTGATTTAAGGAGCCACCGTGGTGCAATGGTTAGCATGCCCGCCTTGAATACACAAGGTCGTGGGTTCAATTCCTGCTTCGACCGAACACCAAAAAGTTTTTCAGCGGTGGATTATCCCACCTCAGTAATGCTGGTGACATTTCTGAGGGTTTCAAAGCTTCTCTAAGTGGTTTCACTGCAATGTGGAACGCCGTTCGGACTCGGCTATAAAAAGGAGGTCCCTTGTCATTGAGCTTAGCATGGAATCGGGCAGCACTCAGTGATAAGAGAGAAGTTCACCAATGTGGTATCACAATGGACTGAATAGTCTAAGTGAGCTTGATACATCGGGCTGCCACCTAACCTAACGATTTTTTGGAATTAAGAAAATATTTTTTACTTTGTTATAATTTGAATTTTAAAGCTGGCATTTATTAGTTTTTTTAATAAAGCGCAAAAAGATAATATTATTCGATAAATGAGATCTGTATCCTAATTTTTATTTTATTGATCCCGGAATCCCCCATCGATTTTTTTCAACTTCCAATGCAGTCCTTTTGGACAAATCCACAAACATTCCTTGATTTTTAATGGGAAAAATATATTTATACGAAAATATATGCTGGGAATAAAAAATAAAAACGATTTATAGCATAAAAAATAACAATTTTTTAGAAAAATATTTGATAAAAAAAATTGCCGCTGATGAGATTTGAACAAGCGTTTCTTATTTTTTCGTTCATACTAATAAATAACATATCGAGAAGCAGTTAGAATGTTATTCCCTGGTGTCGTATTATGATCATATCTCAAACATTAGAATTGACGTTTTAACGATTTGTCTTCAATGGCGTTTGTGGCTGAGTGTGCTAAGACGTTCTGTTATGGTGCCAACAAATCCAGGTTCAACCTCCTGGTCGGAGCGAAAAAGCAAATTGTAAAAATTCGATATTAGGAAAATAACAGTGTAATAAAAAATATGGATGAAAAAAAAGTGAAATTGGTTAAATATATATATATATATATATATATATATATATATATATATATATATATATATATATATATATATATATATATATATATATATATATATATATATATATATATATATATATATATATATATATATATATATATATATATATATATATATATATATATATATATATATATATATATATATATATATATATATATATATATATATATATATATATATATATATATATATATATATATATATATATATATATATATATATATATATATATATATATATATATATATATATATATATATATATATATATATATATATATATATATATATATATATATATATATATATATATATATATATATATATATATATATATATATATATATATATATATATATATATTTATATATATATATATAATGTATATCAAATTATACCAAAATTGTTTATTTTTGGAAATAGGTACTACAAACAAACAATTGAGGTAGTATCTGCAAATAAGAGATTACACTCAAAAACAAAACTTTTTCCTTGGATCCAATGATGTTGACCTTTCCTTTTTTTATTGGTTCCGAAAAGTTAATTGTATCGATTAATTTTGTAATTAAAAATTTTAAAATTTTCAATCATTGACTAATTAACTTAATATTTCTATTTTCATTAAAATGTTAATTGTATAAATAAATTTTTTAATTGAAAAAAACTGTCAACTTCAATCATCTTTTCAATTGGAAATATTTTGGAGATATTTTTTTCTGTGCACTAAAAAACTGTTGACCTAATTGGAACACCAAATTTCATATGATCCCACTAAAATTTCAGTAAATGCCCTCTAACAGTCGTGTAAAAATTGGTTCATATCGGTCCATAATTATATGTATATATGTAGCTTCCATATAAACCGATCCCCGAATTTGAGCAAATTTCATGCAATTTTCACGCGATGAGGTTGAAGTTCAGTACGTGCTACCCGTATTTGCATTTTAATAATCAAGCAAAAATTGGTCCATATTAGTTCATACTTTTATAAAGTTCCAATATAAACCGACCCCCAAGATTGTAGTTCTGGAGCCTCATGGAGGAACGAATTTCATCAGTTCGCGTTGAATGTGGTCTTTTATAAAGCCTAATTCTTGATCTATATAAACCTATCAAGAATTAAAATGAGTCAATATGGTCTACGATACAATTTTATAACAGGTTGGCTGATAAGTCCCCGGTCTGACACATAGATGGCGTCGCTAGTATTAAATGCATATTATTTTTATATAGTACCAACCTTCAAATGATTCGTGTCAAAATTTGTGAGATAGAGCGTCTTTTGTTAAGCAACTTTTTTTTATTGTGAAAAAAAAATGGAAAAAAAGGAATTTCGTGTTTTGATAAAATACTGTTTTCTGAAGGGGAAAAATACGGTGGAAGCAAAAACTTTGCTTGATAATGAGTTTCCGGACTCTGCCCCAGGGATAATAATTGATTGGTATGCAAAATTCAAGCGTGGTGAAATGAGCAGTGGACGCCCGAAAGAGGTGGTTAACGACGAAAACATCAAAAAAATCCACAAAATGATTTTGAATGACCGTAAAATGAAGTTGATCGAGATAGCAGAGGCCTTAAAGATATCAAATGAACGTGTTGGTCATATCATTCATCAATATTTGGATATCCGGAAGCTCTGCGAAAAATGGGTGCCGCGAGAGCTCACATTTGACAAAAAACAACAACGTGTTGATGATTCTGAGCGGTGTTTGCAGTTGTTAACTCGTAATACACCCGAGTTTTTCCGTCGATATGTGACAATGGATGAAACATGGCTCCATAACTACACTCCTGAGTCCAATCGACAGTCGGCTGAGTGGACAGCGACCGGTGAACCGTCTCCGAAGCGTGGAAAGACTCAAAAGTCCGCTGGCAAAGTAATGGCCTCTGTTTTTTGGGATGAGCATGGAATAGTTTTTATCGATTATCTTGAGAAGGGAAAAACCATCAACAGTGACTATTATATGGCGTTATTGAAGCGTTTGAAGGTCGAAATCGCGGCAAAACGGCCCCATATGAAGAAGAAAAAAGTGTTGTTCCACCAAGACAACGCACCGTGCCACAAGTCATTGAGAACGATGGAAAAAATTCATGAATTCGGCTTCGAATCGCTTCCCCACCCACCGTATTCTCCAGATCTAGCCCCCAGCGACTTTTTCTTGTTCTCAGACCTCAAAAGGATGCTCGCAGGGAAAAAATTTGGCTGCAATGAAGAGGTGATCGCCGAAACTGAGGCCTATTTTGAGGCAAAACCGAAGGAGTACTACCAAATGGTATACAAAAATTGGAAGGTCGTTATAATCGTTGTATCACTCTTGAAGGGAACTATGTTGAATAATAAAAACGAATTTTGACAAAAAAAATATGTTTTTCTTTGTTAGACCGGGGACTTATCAGCCAACCTGTTATCATCAGCATTTGTTACCACAACTCTAATTGTAATCGATTATGGTCTTTAGTGGAACTTTGTGCGTAATCCACGATAGAGGGGATATAAAATTTGGCCTGGCCGAACTTTGGACCTATTTACTTGTTTTTTAATAATCTGTCCAATTTGGTGTCTTACTACAGGTAGATGAAAAATCGGATTTACTATATGCGAACAATCCATTTGCATTGACTGGAGAAGATTGGTATGATAGCCGAAATGAAATAAAGCCAAGCTTAGCTTTGTTAAGGGTAAGTAACACAATTAAATTAATTCTTTATTTATGATAAAGTGTTGCAAGAATATTTACAGATAAAATTAATGTTCCCTGTAATATCGAAAATCGGTAAAGAATTAATTCAGCACATTGAGGAAAAGCTGACGTTTGGCGATGAGAAAGGAATTGATGGCATTGATGTAAGAAATTAAAGAATACAAGGATATTGAACAGATGTGTAATTCCACACTGACAAAATATGACATATTACATCTATTGGCTTTCGTTATTTCAAAAAACAAAACAAAACAATTTTCTACTTTACAATTTCAGCTTAGCTTACGTTTTGTATGTGCCGTTGTCTCAGAAAATATTTTGAATCAGCCAGCGGAAATGTTTAGCTCAGATCCACTACCAATCGTCTCCAATGCAAAACAATTATCCGGACAATCATTTATTTATATCGCTTACACAACATTGATAGGAATATTGCCAATTTTGAAAAGATTTCGAAAAATGCGTTTCACACCTAAATCAATGGAGACATTTTTGCTGCGCCACATACAAGAGACTTTAAAGGAACGGAGAAAAAAAGGAGCAAGTAGAAGTCGTTCAGATTTCTGGAGTTATCTTATCCAACTGCAAGAGAAGAAGCGTTTAAGGGAGAAAGACATAAGAAACCATGCTGCAAATGTGATCATAGATAGCATTACGACTATACCAGATGTATTATCTCATTGTCTGCTTATGGTATGTAATAATGGCCTATTCACTTATAGCGAGAACCAATGTTCACAGTTTTGTTTTTTTTTACAGTTAGGACGTGATTCTTTTCGCCAGGCTGCTCTACGATCAGAGATATTTAATAAATTGGGAGAAAATAATGATTTTGAAATTATTTCGGATATGGAATATCTTGATGCTTGTGTTCATGGTAAGTACTGGTCCTCACTTGATATATTATTTTTCATATATTTGCAACTATTACACTGGAAAAAAAGCATGCCCGAAGATTTTGTTTTTACACTAATGATTTTTGGTATTTTATTCCAAGCCAAAGAAGCGCAGAATTGAAGTAAGGATACTTCTAAGACAAAATTCTCTTTTATATTTGAGTTTTGCTTACTTGAGTACTAGGAAACAAATTTTAATTTATTGTTTTTTATACCCTCCATCATAGGATGGGGGTATATTAACTTTGTCATTCCGTTTGTAACACATCGAAATATTGCTCTAAGACCCCATAAAGTATATATATTCTGGGTCGTGGTGAAATTCTGAGTCGATCTAAGCATGTCCGTCCGTCCGTCCGTCCGTCCGTCCGTCCGTCCGTCCGTCCGTCTGTTGAAATCACGCTAACTTCCGAACGAAACAAGCTATCGACTTGAAACTTGGCACAAGTAGTTGTTATCGATGTAGGTCGGATGGTATTGAAAATGGGCCATATCGGTCCACTTTTACGTATAGCCCCCATATAAACGGACCCTCAGATTTGGCTTGTGGAGCCTCTAACAGAAGCATATTTCATCCGATCGGGCTGAAATTTGGTACATGGTGTTGGTATATGGTCTCTAACAACCATGCAAAAATTGGTCCATATCGGTCCATAATTATATATAGCCCCCATATAAACCGATCCCCAGATTTGGCTTGTGGAGCCTCTAATAGAAGCATATTTAATCCGATCCGGCTGAAATTTGGTACATGGTGTTAGTATATGGTCTCTAACAATCATGCAAAAATTGGTCGACATCGGTCCATAATTATATATAGCCCCCATATAAACCGATCCCCAGATTTGGCTTGCGGAGCCTCAAAGAGAAGCAAATTTCATCCGATCCGGCTGAAATTTGGTACATGATGTTGGTATATGGTCTCTAGCAACCATGCAAAAATTGGTCCACATCGGTTCATAATTATATATAGCCCCCATATAAACCGATCCCCAGATTTGGTTTGTGGAGCCTCTAAGAGAAGCATATTTCATCCGATCCGGCTGAAATTTGGTACATGATGTTGGTATATGGTATCTAACAACCATGCAAAAATTGGTCCATATCGGTCCTTAATTATATATAGCCCCCATATAAACCGATCCCCAGATTTGGTTTGTGGAGTCTCTAAGAGAAGCATATTTCATCCGATCTGGCTGAAATTTGGTACATGGTGTTGGTATATGGTCTCTAACAATCATGCAAAAATTGGTCCACATCGGTCCATAATTATATATAACCTCCATATAAACCGATCCCCAGATTTGGCTTGCGGAGCCTCAAAGAGAAGCAAATTTCATCCGATCCGGCAGAAATTTGGTACATGATGTTGGTATATGGTCTCTAACAACCATGCAAAAATTGGTCCACATCGCTTCATAATTATATATAGCCCCCATATAAACCGATCCCCAGATTTGGCTTGCGAAGTCTCCAAGAGAAGCAAATTTCATCCAAGCCGGTTGTAATTTGGAACATGGTGTTAGTATATGATCTTTAACAACCGTGCCAGAATTGGTCCATATCGGTCCATAATTATATATAGCCCCCATATAAAACGTTCTCCAGATTTGCCCTCCGGAGCCTCTTGGAGGAGCAAAATTCATCCGATCCGGTTCAAATTAGGAACGTGGTGTTAGTATATGGTCGCTAACAACCATACCAAAATTGGTCCAATCACACAAAAATTGGTCCATATCGGTTCATAATCATGGTTGCAACTAGGGCCAAAAATAATCTACCAAAATTTTATTTCTATAGAAAATTTTGTCAAAATGTTATTTCTATAGAAAATTTTGTCAAAATTTTATTTCTAGAGAAAATTTTGTTAAAATTTTATTCGGTTCATAATAAAATTTTCATCATTTTCAAAATTTTATTTCTATAGAAAATTTTGTCAAAATTTTATTTCTATAGAAAATTTTGTTCAAATTTTATTCGGTTCATAATCATAGTTGCCACTCGAGCCACAAATAATCTACCAAGATTTTATTTCTATAGAAAATTTTGTCAAAAGTTTATTTCTATAGAAAATTTTGTTAAAATTTTATTTCTGTAGAAATTTTTGTCAAAATTTTCTTTCTATAGAATATTTTGTTAAAATTTTTATTTCTATAGAAAATTTTGTGAAAATTTTATTTCTATAGAAAATTTTGTTAAAATTTTATTTCTGTAGAAAATTTTGTCAAAATTTTATGTCTACTTTGTCAAACTGAATTATATACGTATTGGATCGATCTTTTTTGATTTAATATATACCACGTATGGACTTACATACAATTTAGAAGATGGTGTTAGGAGGTTTTAAGATACCTTGCCATCGGCAAGCGTTACCGCAACTTAAGTAATTCGATTGTGGATGGCAGTGTTTAGAAGAAGTTTCTACGCAATCCATGATGGAGGGTACATAAGCTTCGGCCTGGCCGAACTTACGGCCGTATATACTTGTTTTCTCCTTATTTCTTCTTGTGCACTTCAAAGTCCTTCAAAAACGTATTAACGGTAACTTCAAGTAGAAATTATGGTACTTTTTCTTGTAAAAACGTCTTTAAATTAAAATGTTGAATGATATGTCCTATTTTTTAACGCTTTTTCGCTTTGTAGTTAAGTCGAATCACATTACTATAAGGATAAAATGACTTCATTGAAAAGTTTATCGACTTTTGGAAAAAAGTCTAAAAGTTCTAAACAAGACATGAAATTTTTGGCCTTTTTGTGTGGTCCTATTTATATATTTAGACTCTCGAAATTGAACCCTCTATTTCACAAAAGCCAATTTAGCTTTTTTTTTAATCTATCGAATTATGTTTAGGGAAAGTTACCATTATTACTCTAATATTTTTTTGCGTACGTTTGTTACCCATCAATAAAAGCGTTGGCAAAAATGTAGTGAAAATGTTCTTTTTATATCCGGAAGTGGTGCAAAATTGGCTCAGAAGCGATGAATTTAACATGGGCTTGTCATAGGACGTATGTCCACCATTTCAATAGCCGTTGCACTGAATTTGCATCACTTCTTGGGATGTGATTCGAATTCAGTGGTTTGGATGTGAATTAAAAAATTTTGTAATATTTTGCCAAATAAATAATTTTTATAATTTTTTATGATTTGTAATGCTTGACTTCAAGTATTTTCAAAAATTCCCAATTTTTCTAGACTGGATTTATCTTTTTTCTATTTTTAGTTTATTTTATTTTATAATTTGTACCATTTTATTAATTCGTAATCTGTTTTTAATCTATTTAAGTGGGTATTAAGTTCGAGTTTAGCCGCTAAAATCGTCATTTTTCACAATTACTTTTCTTTAATAATCTATTTTAAGGGATACAAACTTTGTGAAAATTTGTATTGGGCTTTTCTCCATCAAGTTATAAAAAAAATGAAACAAATATGTATAATTTTATGCCTTTTTCTTACTGATTTAGTTTTCACTTTAGCGATTTTAGCGGCTAAACTCGACCTTAGTACCCACCTTTTGAGACGAAAAATATTAAAATTACTCATTAAAAATATGAAAAAGCGAGTTATAAAAAAAATGAATTAAAAGAACTTCCTATGTAGTTAAAATAAAGAACATCTGTGGGAGGACATTTTTGAAAGTGCTTTTCAAGTTGTGCCTTTGGAACAACTTCCAAATTTTTTTTTGCTGGAACAACTCCAAATTTTTTTTTACTGCTGTTTTTGGACGGGGGACATGTAACATGTTTGTTGCAACCATGTTATTTTCTCGGAAATTATGTATCTGACTTCGGCAAGCATGTATATGTTTCGCGAGAAATAATATTTTTTGCCGAACAAAATATTTCATATATATTTGCCATCGGCAACTGCTACCACAACCCAAGTAATTCGATTGATAGGTTTTCAAATTCTGGGGGGGGGGGCTTAAATTTTTCTGGGGGGTCTAAGCCCCCTCCCCAGAGGCCTTCCTACGCATATGCTCTTGATATATGTTAAAAAAAAATAATAAAAATTAAGTCAACATATGTTTATACTGGTGCTTCCCAAATGGGGGGCGCGCTCCCTCTAGTGGGGCACCACGAAGTTCCAGGTGAGGCGCAGATATAGTTTAGGTTGAACAGGTTTTGTATCAATAATATACTAACATACAAAAGAACGTACGAAACATTTCGAAATTTTAATTTATAACCACCGTGAGAAACGAGTAAAAGTTACATCCAATGCAATAATTTGTTACTGGGAGAAATTCTAAGAGGATGTAGGTTAGGTTAGGTTAGGTGGCAGCCCGATGTATCAGGCTCACTTAGACTATTCAGTCCATTGTGATACCACATTGGTGAACTTCTCTCTTATCACTGAGTGCTGCCCGATTCCATGTTAAGCTCAATGACAAGGGACCTCCTATTTATAGCCGAGTACGAACGGCGTTCCACATTGCAGTGAAACCACTTAGAGAAGCTTTGAAACCCTCAGAAATGTCACCAGCATTACTGAGGTGGATAATCCACCGTTGAAAAACTTTTTGGTGTTCGGTAGAAGCAGGAATCGAACCCACGACCTTGTGTATCCAAGGCGGGCATGCTAACCATTGCACCACGGTGGCTCTCCATCGGTTTATATGGGGGTTATATATAATTAAGGACCGATGTGGACCAATTTTTTCATGGTTGTTAGAGACCATATACTAACACCATGTACCAAATTTCAGCCGGATCGGATGAAATTTGCTTCTCTAGATGCTCCGCAAGCTAAATCGGGGGATCGGTTTATATGGGGGCTATATATAATTATTGACCGATGTGGACCAATTTTTGCATAGTTGTTAGAGACCATATACTAATAGCATGTACCAAATTTCAGCCGGATCGGATGAAATTTGCTTCTCTTAGAGGGTCCGCAAGCCAAATTTGGGGGTCCGTTTATATGGGGGCTATACGTAAAAGTGGACCGATATAGCCATTTGCAATACCACCCGACCTATATCTATTGACTACTTGTACCACCTTTCAAGTCGATAGCTTGTTTCGTTCGGAAGTTAGCGTGATTTCAACAGACGGACGGACGGACATGCTCAGATCGACTCAGAATTGCACACGACCCCGAATATATATAAAGGGTGATTTGTTAAGAGCTTGATAACTTTTTTTAAAAAAAAACGCATAAAATATGCAAAATCTCATCGGTTCTTTATTTGAAACGTTAGATTGGTCCATGACATTTACTTTTTGAAGATAATTTCATTTAAATGTTGACCGCGGCTGCGTCTTAGGTGGTCCATTCGGAAAGTCCAATTTTGGGCAACTTTTTCGAGCATTTCGGCCGGAATAGCCCGAATTTCTTCGGAAATGTTGTCTTCCAAAGCTGGAATAGTTGCTGGCTTATTTCTGTAGACTTTAGACTTGACGTAGCCCCACAAAAAATAGTCTAAAGGCGTCAAATCGCATGATCTTGGTGGCCAACTTACCGGTCCATTTCTTGAGATGAATTGTTCTCCGAAGTTTTCCCTCAAAATGGCCATAGAATCGCGAGCTGTGTGGCATGTAGCGCCATCTTGTTGAAACCACATGTCAACCAAGTTCAGTTCTTCCATTTTTGGCAACAAAAAGTTTGTTAGCATCGAACGATAGCAATCGCCATTCACCGTAACGTTGCGTCCAACAGCATCTTTGAAAAAATACGGTCCAATGATTCCACCAGCGTACAAACCACACCAAACAGTGCATTTTTCGGGATGCATGGGCAGTTCTTGAACGGCTTCTGGTTGCTCTTCACTCCAAATGCGGCAATTTTGCTTATTTACGTAGCCATTCAACCAGAAATGAGCCTCATCGCTGAACAAAATTTGTCGATAAAAAAGCGGATTTTCTGCCAACTTTTCTAGGGCCCATTCACTGAAAATTCGACGTTGTGGCAGATCGTTCGGCTATTCATGATGAAATGTCAAAGCATACTGAGCATCTTTCTCTTTGACACCATGTCTGAAATCCCACGTGATCTGTCAAATACTAATGCATGAAAATCCTAACCTCAAAAGAATCACCCTTTACTTTATGGGGTCTTAGAGCAATATTTCGATGTGTTACAAACGGAATGACAAAGTTAATGGTGGAGGGTATAACAAGGAGATTACATTAAATAATTAAATTTGCAATATTTTGTTATTTCTAAACTAAATATTTATTGAACCACTCTCGTAAATTTTCATATTTTCCCTTTGATATACTTGTTGTTGACCAGCATATATGAACATCAAATGATTGCTGTGGCCATATTGAAAAACAATGTTCCTTCGCATCACACATTATTTTTCATCAAATTATTATTTGACCAAACTCCATCTATGTGTTTTTTTTTTCAGAAACCATTCGTTTATTCCCGCCTACGACATTCATGACAAAATCGTGCACCAAACCCATTGAGATGCTGAATAAAAAAGGTCATATCCTAAAAATTGAAACGGGTACCAAAATTATATTGCCAATACATGCTACTATGAACAATTGTGAATATTTCCCTAATCCAGAGAAATTTCAACCAGAAAGATTTCTTAATGGAGGGCTGAAGAGATATAGAAACAAAGGCCTTTATTTATCATTCAGCGATGGACCGAGAAATTGTTTGGGTAATTAGTATTAGACTTTGTTATACATTTTAAGCTTTTAGACCCCAAAACTCAAATGGCCAGTGGTAGAAATATTGGTTTTAGTTTCTACAAAATCTCCTAAAGTTAATCAAAATTAGAAAAATATACCAAATCGGTATTTACTCAAATCAGTAAGGGAAGGTAATATGTAACATTTAACCACTATGATAAAAGATACACCAGAAACCCTAAACTTTATAATAAAATACAAAATTTATTATAATATTTACACATATATGTTTATTTAAACAATAATCTGTTAATTTTTCAGGAAAACATTTCGCCTTAATACAAATAAAAGTGGCGCTTGTGGAGATCGTTCGAAATTACGAAATAACCATAAATGCCCGAACGCGCAGTGACAATAAATTAAGTCCAACCAATTTATTATCAAAACTGGAAGGAGGCGTTTGGTTGAACTTTAGACGATTACCGTAATTGAAATATTGAAATCAGTATTTATAAGTAAACAATAAAGACATTAGAAATCTTACAATAAATATTAAATGTATTGTTAATTACATTTTTGTCAGCTCTTCTTTTGTAAATAAATCGTATTAGTTTAAGGTCATTTATATCTCAAGGTACTGGCACTTAAAAAATATGTACGGACGTAAAAACTACCGGACCGACTATCAGTGCTGCCGCTAGTGAAAAATTGAGTGAAGTAGATTTTGGAAAAAAGTGGAGTAGATTGAATAAAATTGAAGTAGCATACATTTTTGAAAACAAAACAATAGAATTCAATTTATTATACCCTCCACCATAGGATGGGGGTATATTAACTTTGTCATTCCGTTTGTAACACATCGAAATATTGCTCTAAGGCCCCATAAAGTATATATATTATGGGTCGTGGTAAAATTCTGTGTCGATCTGAGCATGTCCGTCCGTCTGTTGAAATCACGCTAACTTCCGAACGAAAGATGCTATCATCTTGAAACTTGGCACAAGTACTTGTTATTGATGTAGGTCGGATGGTATTGCAAATGGGCCATATCGGTCCACTTTTACGTATAGCCCCCATATAAACGAGAAGCAAATTTCATCCGATCCAGCTGAAATTTGGTACATGGTGTAAGTATATGGTCTCTAACAACTATGCAAAAATTAGTCCACATCGGTTAATAATTCAATGATTAAAACCGCTATGTTCATCGCAATTAAAGGAATAGGAAAAACAATTATGTAATATGGGGAAAAATGTTAAAATATGAAGCAGAACAAAAAGTGAAGCAGATTTTTGAAAGAAGGAGTGACGAAGTAAATTTTGTGAAAATGAAGCAAAATACTTCGATTGAAGTAGTAGCGGCAGCACTGCCGACTATTAAATATCCACCACTTGTAATAATCTCTCGTCGTGGCGATATATAGAATTTCAGATGGATTTGATAAAAGTTTCTAAATCAAGGAGATCGGCGAACCTCAAGAATACCCATAACTTGAGCAGGAGAAGAAAAATCAGTAAATTTTTCCAAAGAAACAAACAAGAACTATATCAAACTCTTACAGATATAAACCAAATTTGCCATATCTCTTTATGGACCTGTAGTATCCGCCTTGCATACATAGGGTCAAAGGCTTAATCCCAGTTTATTATCCCCTCTCAATAATGCTGGTGACATATCTGAGTGTTTCGTAGCTTCTATAAAGCGCCGTCCAGACTATAAGTCTATCCGGACGGAATGTCTGTGTTCGTAAAAAATCTTACCATGTGCCCGAACGCTACACCCTCAAAAAATATCGCTTCTTTAACATATGTTCCAAACATATTTTGCAGGGAGCACATAAATTATTAGATACTGCCGAAACATTAATATGTTTGTTTTATGTGAACATATTATATGTTTGGAAGCATTTTGAGCCCAAAAATATTATATGCTTGGAAGAATTTTTCCCAAAGACGATTGTGCTCATTGCCTAACATACTCGTAATTTTCACTTCCTCGAAATATTTTAGTTCTTGGCACCTTTTTCTGTAATACAAATAATGTTGAAGAAATTATTCACTTTTATAAATTTTTTAAATTTTACCTTTCGCCTGCACGGAGAATCGAACCGAGGACTATACAGTTTGTAAGCCAACAAACTACCCACTGGACTACGTAGCTGTTATAGTCACCAGTAGAAAATTATCGTTATAAGTTACACTTATATAGCATAGTTTGCAGCGCCCACGAGCCCATGCAAGCATAACATTATTTAACAGAAACATACATTTGTTTGCCACGTGGACTCTCCCGTCAACTCTCCCGGTTTCCATCTCAATTTCTTTCTCTATACTCTCTCTGTCGCTTTGAATAAAATATCACAACATATGTATGTTTAGTCGAAATTTGTAAATTTATAAATGTTTGCATTCTCACATATGATTTTTATGAAACATTCATGCCCCAAACATAATATATTCTAACATATTAACATAGATGTCCCAAACATTTAGTGTTAGTTTAGGAACATTCCTTGTTTGCACTTAAATATATTGTGTTTTAAAATTGTGCCCGAAACACATTTTGTTTATATCGGAACATATGAAAAACATATTTTTCTAAGAGTGTAAGAATTGTCAGAGGTAAGAAAAATATCGATAAATGTGTTATCGATTCCACTAACAAGCTGCAGTATCGATTGTGTCTTCGAAAATAAGTTACAGTGTGGCCAATATCTGGGATATGTTTGACACGAGCACTGTCGTCCGGATAAACTTATAGTCTGGTTTCACAGCAGTCAGTGATAAGAGAAAAGTTCACCACTGTGTTATCAAAACACCAAAGGAATTATCGTCGTCAATTTCTTCATTAAGTATTCTTCGTAAATACTTCATTAAAAAAAATCGTACTTTTACCGAAATTTTCTTCATGATTTTTGTGAAAAAGTTTTTAAGAATTTATGAATATTTTACGAAACATTCTGTTTTAAAATTTCTTTATAAAAAGAACGAAATATTTTCGTTGAAATTACGAAGAAGTTTCATTGAAGTTGTGACATAAAATTGTCTCTACCAATGTGCTTGAGTGTATTCCTTTTTTAAAATTGTTAATGCTTGTCTACACCCTCAAAAAAAATCGCTTCTCTATCATATGTTCCAAACATATTTTGCAGGAAGCACATATATTATTGGATACTGCCGAAATATTAATATATTTGTTTTATGTGAACATATTATATGCTTTTTGAGCCCAAAAATATTATATGTTTGGAAGAATTTTCCCCAAAGAAGATTGTGCTCATTCCCTCACATAATTTTCACTTCCACGAAATTTTTTAGTTCTTGGCACATTTTTCTGTAATACAAATAATGTTGAAGAAATTATTCAATTTTATACATTTTTTAAATTTTACCTTTCGCCTGGACGGTGAATCGAACCGAAGACCATTCAGTTTGTAAGCCAACACACTATCCACTGGGCTACGTATTAGCTGTTATAGTCACCGGTAGACAATTATCGTTATAAGTTACATTTATATAGCATAGTTTGCAGCGCCCACGAGCCCATGCAAACATAACATTATTTTACAGAAACATACATTTCTTGGCCACGTGGAGCAGTGGTTAGCGTGTCTGCCTTACATGCAAAGGGTCGTGGGTTCAATCCCTGCTCCGACCGAACCAATTTTGTGTTTTTTTTTAATTTACACATTTATATTTATACTATATTAAATTTGTATAATGAAACTTCGAAATGTGGAGATTTACAGTCAGAAACAGTGCTTGATATAAACGAAATGGAATGAGCTTTTGGAAAAATTATTATTTTTTTATTGAAAAAAAAAATAACAATTTTGTAACAAAAAACTGTTTTTGGTATAACATAAAAGTTTGAAATTTTGGAAGGAATCCAAAAGCTCTAACGAAAAAAGAACGTGGAGTCGAGTATAAACACACATAAATAATTTTATAATATACACATACATTTATTTAGGCGTGAACAGTTTTTTACTAGCATTTAACACCATTTTAAATGCATTTAAAACTTATCGTGTTTTGTACTTAATTTCATTCATTTTAAAGAAAATAAACATTTTCAATTGTTTTAGTTGCAAAACTCGAACTTAACCCTCTAATGCCCCAATTTTTTTCCAGCTGATTAAATTTTCAATGTTAACGACACAAAAGCAAGAGAATTGAGCAAGAAAAATTTATACCGTAAAATTCAGCATATGATGCAAAGCCCCTTGAATAGTTTCAAATAAATTTCCTTTTTTTTGTAAATTTTTGTTGTCTTAAGGTGTGTTTTACTAAAAACTTGGGCATTAGAGGGTTAATGCCTGCTTTTATATTTGAATGTGTACGTCAACTCCTCTTGGACTACTTATTAATAAAGAGGAACTAAACTTTGTTTTTATACATTTTACTGTTTAACTTTTCACTGTTTCCTCCTTTTTCATCTTTCGTCAACCCTGCCGATTTCCTTCTCTATTTCTTTCCCATACTCTCTCTATCTCTCTCTGTCGCTCTGTGAATAAAATATCACAACATAAATATATGTTTACTCGAAATTTGTAAATTTATATATGTTTACATTCACACATACTATTTTTATGAAACATTCATGCCCCAAACATAATATAATCTAACATATTAACATATGTGTCCCAAACATTTAATGTTAGTTTAGGAACATTACATGTTTGCACTTAAATATATTGTGCTTAAAAATTGTGCCCGAAACACATTTTGTTTATATCGGAACATATGAAAAACATATTTTTCTAACAGTGTATGCTACTTCATTTGAGTGATAGGATGTTATGAATAAAAATGAGTCAACCAAACTGAAAAATTATTCAAAAACTTAAGGTTTGAAGATAATGATGACATTTTTCAAACTTTTTACTACAACCAATTGTAGTTTGAAAAAAAAAAAAATTGTTTCTAACAAAAATATATGGGGGCTATAGCAAACCCTAGACCGATACACACCATATTCAGCACACCTGTTTGTGGTCCTAACATACCTTTAGATTTCTAATTTCAGGAAAATCGGATTGAAAATACGGTTTCTAGAAGACCAACAAGTTAAATCAGAAAATCGGTCTATATGGGGGCTCCACCAAAACATGGACGGCAGTGTTAGGCGTTATTCAATAAATTTTTATTCAAATAACAAATAATTTTTTATTCGTTATTTTTCATTTGGAATTTTTTGAAATCAAATTTCAACTGTTATCTGTTTATTTGTGTCACAAATAATTATTCGTCATTCGTTAGTTGTTATTTGTCATACAAATAATAATTTTTTTGAATCGAAAAAAAAAATTGAATTTATTGAATTCTTCTGATAAATAATCTTTTTTTTTAGGAGCGATAATTGTCTTTATAACTACACCCTCACAAAAAATCGCTTCTGTAACATATACTCCCAAACATATTTTGCTTCAAGCATATACATTTTTGGGTATTGCCCAAACATTTATATGTTTGATCTCTACCAATATATAATATGTTTGAAAGCATATTGGTCTAAACATACATGTTTGGGTAGTCTAAGTTCCAAACATTTTGTATTTTTGCATCCAAATTCAATAATGTTGTCTTCCAAAAAACAATATGTTATTATGTGACCATATAATATGTTTGGAAGCATTTTGCACCCAAAAATATTATATGCTTAAAAAAAATTCTCCCAAACAAAATTGTGCTCAAAATTTTATTTATTTATTTATATATTTACAATCATAATGAATTATGAAAATAAACAGGTAATATAGGTGCTAACAACATAGGTTTTCGACCTGAATGCTCAAAATTTTGTTTCTGCCCAATTGTATATTCCCCCACATCTTTCTCACTTCCACGAGATTTTTTAGTTCTTAGCACCTTTTTCTGTAATACAAACATTGTAGAAGAAATTATCCAATTGTATGATTTTTTTTATTTTAATTTTACCTTTTGCCGGACGGGGATTCGAACAGCGGACCACACAGTTTGTAAGGATCAAAGAAGTAGCTGATCAATTGCCCAAGGAAAAATAAAATGTTAATTTTGTAATAACAAGCAAACACCACCAACTTAATTCAATATCGCTCCCTGTTTAATAGCGCTCCAAGCTACTAAACACATATATGTTTATAGGCTATTTCTAAATTAATATATGTTTGCATCCAAGCATATTATATTTACAAACATTTTATGTCCCAAACATAATATGTTCTAACATATTAACATATATGTCCCAAACATGTTATGCTAGTTTATGAACATTATATGCTTGCACTCAAAAATATTGTGTTTAAAAATTTGTGTTCCAAACATATAATGTTTATAGCCAAACATATGAAAAACAGTCTTTTTCATCCGTGTAGGAATGGAACCGGAAGGTACAACATCCAAAAAAAGTGATTCAAGTGAATCTGGTTTTTCCTGATCCTGTAGAGCGTATATTTTCTTACGCATATTATGCGTGCACTTAAAAATATTGTGTTAAAAAATGTGAGTTCCAGACATAACATATGAAAAACAGTCTTTTTCGTCCGTGTAGCTTGTTTACCTTTTGTTCAAAGCCTACTTTAGGGCGATATTTATGTTCCTCTTGTCTTTAGTTAAGCTCATCGATTTGCGTCGATAGTGTATTAACTAAAAATTAAGTTATGGAACATACTGCTGAAAATATATAAAACTTGTTCGTTTATACATGGTTGAAAAGAGGTAACCGCTGTTTGAGCGGAAATAAATACATATTCACCCATGTTCGGATATCCTCTTCAATTCCACTCCCACTATTCACGTCAAATCCACGACGTGAAAATTTGGTGTTCTTTTTTCAACTTTTCTGCAACCAGCTGGGTTGCACCAATCACCCAAAAATTCACTAAGACGGAAATCAAAACAACCCAGCAAAAAAAAATTGGAAGTTGTTCCACAAACATTTCTTTTAAAGCCCATCCCAGAATCCCCCATCGATCTTTTTCAACTTCCGAAGCAGTCCTTTTGGACAAGTCCACAAACATTTCTTCTAAAGCGCATCGTGGGATCCCCAATGATTTTTTTCCACTCCCGATGCAGTCCATTTGGACAAGTCCACAATCATTTCTTCTAAAGCGCATCTTGGGATCCCCCAATGATTTTTGTCTACTTCCGATGCAGTCCTTGTGGACAAGTATTAGAAAGTACGCAATCAGGCTATTTTAAGTGAAAATTATGAACAATTAAATTTGACAAAAAAAAAAAATAGAAAATTAAAAAAAAAAAAATAGAAAATTAATAAATAAGTAAAATAATAATAATAATAAAAAAAAATAAATTGCATCCCCGCTAGTATTTGAACCGGTGCCGTTCGACTTTTTTGCTTCCATGGAAGTTCTTTTGAGAAGGGTTTGCAAATTACGAGGATTTTTAATTTTTTTGTAGATTTTTAAATATATTTAAATATACGAAAATATATGCCGAAAATAAAAAATAAAAACGATGCAAAACATAAAAAATATTTTTTTTTAGAAAAATATTTGATAAAAAAAATTGCCTGTGGTGAGATTTGAACCTGCGTTTCTTATTTTTTCGTTCATACTAATAAAGAACATCTCGAGAAGCAAT
Organism: Haematobia irritans; assembly: GCF_050003625.1. Taxonomy (NCBI): domain Eukaryota; kingdom Metazoa; phylum Arthropoda; class Insecta; order Diptera; family Muscidae; genus Haematobia; species Haematobia irritans. Next base: position 67,343,105 of record NC_134399.1, on the reverse strand, counting down.
TAGAATGTTATTCTTTGGTGTCGTATTACGATCATATCACAAACATTTGAATTGACCTTTCGACGCTTTATGTTCAATGGCGTTTGTGGCTGAGTGTGCTAAGGCGTTCTGTTATGGTGCCATCAAACCCAGGTTCAACCCCTGGTCGGAGCGAAAAAGTTTTTCAAATTGTAAGAAATTAGGTAATAGGAGAATAATAGTGTAATAAAAAATATAGTTGAAAAAAAAATTAAATTGGTTGAAAAAAAATTTTTTTTCGCGTTTTAAATTTCTTCATTCAAATTAACTTCCAGGGCACAACTTCTAAAGCAATGCAAAGGATCCAAAAAGGGAGTACTTCCGTCCTATGACAAGCCTATGTAAAATTCATTGGAGATGATCCAAGTTTGCACTACTTCCGGATCACAGATTGGGGATCCAAACTACTTTTTTGGAAGCTCTTTTTTTTGCTGGGAAGTGGAATAAATAGACTTATTTTAATTTACTATTTTTTTAATAAAAATGACATATTTTTAATAAAACTCGTGTATTAAATATAAAACATTTCAAATTTCTTAAGCGAGTACTTTTTTATCCGGAAATACATCCATCTATGACATAATTCAACTTTCACCAAGACTTTTGCAAGTGAATTGATTTCACGAAGTGGATGATTGTACACGCAGAGAAGGAATATGATCACCTCAAACATGTTTCAAGAGCAAAATGTTATTTTTGTATGGTGACCATGTTTATATGTTAGGTTAGGTTAGGTTATGTGGCAGCCCGATATCAGGCTCACTTAGACTATTCAGTCCATTGTGATACCACAGTGGTGGTATACTTCTCTCTTATCATTGAGTGCTGCCCGATTCCATGTTAAGCTCAATGACAAGGGACCTCCTTTCTATAGCAGAGTCCGAACGGCGTTCCACATTCTAGTGAAACCACTTAGAAAAGCTTTGAAACCCTCAGAAATGTCACCAGCATTACTGAGGTGGGATAATCCACCGCTGAAAAACTTTTTTGTGTTCGGTCGTAGCAGGAATCGAACCCACGACCTTGTGTATGCAAGGTGGGCATGCTAACCATTGCACCACGGTGGCTCTCCATGGGTTTATATGGGCGTTATATATAATTATGGACCGATGTGGACCAATTTTTTCATGGTTGTTAGAGACCATATACTAACACCATGTACCAAATTTCAGCCGGATCGGATGAAATTTGCTTCTCTTAGAGGCTACGCAAGCCAAATCGGGGAATCGGTTTATATGGGGGCTATACGCAAAAGTGGACCGATATGACCCATTTGCAATACCATCCGACCTACATCAATAACAACTACTTGTGCCAAATTTCAAGTCGATAGCTTGTTTCGTTCGGAAGTTAGCGTGATTTCAACAGACGGACGGACATGCTCAGATCGACTCAGAATTTCACCATGACCCAGAATATATATACTTTATGGGGTCTTAGAGCAATATTTCGATGTGTTACAAACGGAATGACTAAGTTAATATACCCCCATCCTATGGTGGAGGGCCGTGGAATAAAGAATAAATGCCGTGGAGTAAAGAAAATGATTTTTTTTCTGCAAAATAAAGATACTTCTTCAAGCCCTTTTGTACGCATGTAGAAGTAAAGAATTTCATACAAACTATAACGCTAACCTTTATTTATTATACTGAACAGATTTCGAAAATTCCCCACGAAAAACAGTGCAGTGAGTGTACATATGCAGTGATTTCCTAACGTCAAGAAAAAACAGAATTTTAGGATATAATAGGTAAAATATCATATATTTTGAGTTTATGAACTTGTTTAATTTAAAAAAACTGTGTAAAACTGTTATAAAGGGTGATACGGTCAAAATTTGGTCAAGGGAAAACGCGTGTAAATCGCTGAAATCGTTTATTTAAAAAATCAAATTAAATTTCTTTTTCAAGTTCAATTAGTATAAAATTCAGGAAAAATATTCAGTTAGGCTTTCGCTTTTCCAAATCCGAATTGCCGGGCCTCACGCTTGACATCTGCCATCAGATTTTGTACAACCACCTTGTCCACCTTCTTCGCCGTAGAAAGCCAGTTTGCCTTGAACTGCTGCTCGTCCTTAGCAGTTTTTTTGGTCTTCTTTAGGTTCCGCTTGACAATAGCCCAGTATTTCTCAATTGGGCGGAGCTCTGGCGTGTTGGGAGGGTTCTTGTCCTTGGGAATCACCTGCACGTTGTTGGCGGCGTACCACTCCATGGCCTTTTTACCGTAATGGCAAGATGCCAAATCCGGCCAAAACAGTACGGAACAACCGTGTTTCTTCAGGAAAGGCAGCAGACGTTTATTCAAACACTCTTTCACGTAAATTTCTTGGTTGACAGTCCCGGAAGCTATGAAAATGCTGCTTTTCAAGCCACAGGTGCAGATGGCTTGCCAAACCAGATATTTCTTTGCGAACTTTGACAGTTTTATGTGCTTGAAAATATCTGCTACCTTTCCCCTTCCTTTTGCCGTATAAAACTCCTGTCCCGGAAGCTGCTTGTAGTCGGCTTTGACGTAGGTTTCGTCGTCCATTACCACGCAGTCAAACTTCGTCAGCATCGTCGTGTATAGCCTCCGGGATCGCGCTTTGGCCGTCGTATTTTGTTTATCTTCGCGATTTGGAGTCACTACCTTCTTGTAAGTCGATAGTCCGGCTCGTTTTTTGGCTCGATGCACGGTTGTAGACGATACACCCAGCTTATTTGCGGCATCTCGGAGAGAGAGGTTAGGGTTTCGCTTGAAACTACCGGCAACTCTCTTTGTCGTCTCAGCGGCTTCCGGTTTTCGATTTCCCCCCGAATCAGACTTCCTGGCTGTCGACAAACGTTCCCCAAACACTTTAATTACATTTGTAACGGTTGATTTGGCAACTTTTAGCGATTTTGCCAGCTTTGCGTGCGAGTAGCTCGGATTTTCGCGATGCGCGAGCAAAATTTTGATACGCTGCTCTTCTTGCTTGGACGGCATTTTGACAACTGAAGAGTGAATTCCAAAATCAAAATAGGAGCAACATTCTACACACACACACCTTCAAAATGAGGGGTGTTCAGGTTTTTTAAATGCAAAATTGAAAGAAATACGTCAAGTTTATATTGACCATATTTTGACCGTATCACCCTTTAATGTGTGTGTAAAAATTTATATTTTAGTTTCTTTTTGTGTTTGCTTTTTTTATTTGGTCAATAGTTTTATGCATATATTCATAATAATTTACTGACAGTTTATTGTAAGAATTTGTATGGTAATAGTACGTTTAAAGTTTACTTTAACTTTTATGAATTTGGGGGTTAGTTTTTAATCATTTCAAAGTCTAGCCATATACCACCATCCAAACGAACCATAAACTCTTTCTTCTCAAACATAATATCCTTCCGAGTTTTTGGGTTAAGTTTAAGATGGAAATTGCGAATCAGCTCGACAATGGCTGCTTTACCCTGTGTTAAGGCAAAGCGCATTCCTTGAATCATAAATAAAAAGAAAACATTAACATGGGTTTGTGGATTTTTCTACATTTAATCTTACCCATGCATATGCGTGGACCATCACCAAAACCCAAATATAATCCCTTATCTCGATGATCTTTAATACTTTTGTTTTCTGCCAAAAATCTTTCGGGTTTAAATTCTTCAGGATCTTCATAATATCGTTCATCATGATGGAAACAATAGTGTGGAAGGAGTACCACTTCGCCCTTTTGCATTTTATACGTTTGACCATCACTGTTAACGAATTCATAGGGTCTAGTACAGAGTTTTGTGTTCATGACGAAAGGTGGAAACATTCGTACGGCTTCTGTAAAATTGGAAAAATTGTATAAATAAAATCAGTGAGTTAGATTTGCTTAAGAGGGGTATTTTCAGTAGATCTGCGCATATCTCATCTTGGACTCCAATCTCATATATCCATACACACCAAAATTTTTTTTCTGATTCAATCATGGAATGATTCAATCAAAAAAATGATAGTATCAGTTACAGTTTTAATTGGACATAAACAAAATATTTGATTAAAAATTGAATTGATTTGATTTAATTAATTAATTTTTTAATATATTCAATAAAAAATTTAATTGATGTTGATAGAAAAACTCAATTAATTTTTTAATTTAAAAATATAACAATTTTAAATTACTTTTTGAATTGACTTAGTATTTTTAGTTTGATTAACAATTGATTTGATTTGACTTTTGAAATAAATTTTTAATTAAAAATAAAATGGACATTATCATCACTTTTTTAAAAAAGTTAATTGTTTCAATTAATTTTTTAATTAAAAAATTTAAAATATTTAATCATTGACTTGTACGAGTATGTATGTATGTCTTCTTTATTTTTTCATATTAAGTTTGGTTGTACAAGTACAATATGTGTATTTACATAATATAACATAATATAATATAAAGAAGATACCATATTTTAATTCGTACGCCATGTTACACTGTAACACCGTGGTGCAATGGTTAGCATGCCCGCCTTGCATACACAAGGTCGTGGGTTCGATTCCTGCTTCGACCGAACACCAAAAAAGTTTTTCAGCGGTGGATTATCCCACCTCAGTAATGCTGGTGACATTTCTGAGGGTTTCAAAGCTTCTCTAAGTGGTTTCACTGCAATGTGAAACGCCGTTCGGACTCGGCTATAAAAAGGAGGTCCCTTGTCATTGAGCTTAACATGGAATCGGGCAGCACTCAGTGATAAGAGAGAAGTTCACCAATGTGGTACCACAACGGACTGAATAGTCTAAGTGATCCTGATACATCGGGCTGCCACCTAACCTTACCTAACCTACACTGTAACATCTGGCAATAATGTTTGCCGTCAATAAAATTAATTGATAAGAAAGTTTCTATATCGTAAACAGTAACTTATATATTTTACAAGATTTTTCCAATGATTTATATCTCGGCCATCTTTTATACCAATTACTTCATTTAAGTTTAGGTAGTTCCTTTCAAATATCGCCAACCTAGTTTCTCTAAATACAGGACATCGCACAGTGGTTCCAAATCGCTTATTTTTGAAAATAATTCTGCAACTTTTCAACGGATAAAGATATCAACATATTTTTTTCTGTGTGTGAAAGCTTTTGTAAATTTGTGGGTCCCTAGTGGATCCACGGACTAACCTGTAGGCGTTGAAAATTGGTCACCCCGTAATTTTGAACCCATTTCGATAATTTTTTCTTTGCTGGGTAGAACTTGTAAAGCAAGCTCTACGTGTGCAATTATCGTTTACTATTCGCAAGATATGGGTCCCACAATTAATTTTTTTTCTTTTGCAAAATTTTGACAAAGTGGAGTCAGTATTTTGAACCTAGAAGTACTGTTTTTGAGCGGATTCGTAATTTTTCTTCTTAACTGCATTCCCTAGAATCCTAGAAGAAAACAAGTATATACGGCCGTAAGTTCGGCCAGGCCGAAGCTTATGTACCCTCCATCATGGATTGCGTAGAAACTTCTTCTAAACACTGCCATCCACAATCGAATTACTTAAGTTGCGGTAACGCTTGCCGATGGCAAGGTATCTTAAAACCTCCTAACACCATCTTCTAAATTGTATGTAAGTCCATACGTGGTATATATTAAATCAAAAAAGATCGATCCAATACGTATATAATTCAGTTTGACAAAGTAGACATAAAATTTTGACAAAATTTTCTACAGAAATAAAATTTTAACAAAATTTTCTATAGAAATAAAATTTTCACAAAATTTTCTATAGAAATAAAAATTTTAACAAAATATTCTATAGAAAGAAAATTTTGACAAAAATTTCTACAGAAATAAAATTTTAACAAAATTTTCTATAGAAATAAACTTTTGACAAAATTTTCTATAGAAATAAAATCTTGGTAGATTATTTGTGGCTCGAGTGGCAACTATGATTATGAACCGAATAAAATTTGAACAAAATTTTCTATAGAAATAAAATTTTGACAAAATTTTCTATAGAAATAAAATTTTGAAAATGATGAAAATTTTATTATGAACCGAATAAAATTTTAACAAAATTTTCTCTAGAAATAAAATTTTGACAAAATTTTCTATAGAAATAACATTTTGACAAAATTTTCTATAGAAATAAAATTTTGGTAGATTATTTTTGGCCCTAGTTGCAACCATGATTATGAACCGATATGGACCAATTTTTGTGTGATTGGACCAATTTTGGTATGGTTGTTAGCGACCATATACTAACACCACGTTCCTAATTTGAACCGGATCGGATGAATTTTGCTCCTCCAAGAGGCTCCGGAGGGCAAATCTGGAGAACGTTTTATATGGGGGCTATATATAATTATGGACCGATATGGACCAATTCTGGCACGGTTGTTAAAGATCATATACTAACACCATGTTCCAAATTACAACCGGCTTGGATGAAATTTGCTTCTCTTGGAGACTTCGCAAGCCAAATCTGGGGATCGGTTTATATGGGGGCTATATATAATTATGAAGCGATGTGGACCAATTTTTGCATGGTTGTTAGAGACCATATACCAACATCATGTACCAAATTTCTGCCGGATCGGATGAAATTTGCTTCTCTTTGAGGCTCCGCAAGCCAAATCTGGGGATCGGTTTATATGGAGGTTATATATAATTATGGACCGATGTGGACCAATTTTTGCATGATTGTTAGAGACCATATACCAACACCATGTACCAAATTTCAGCCAGATCGGATGAAATATGCTTCTCTTAGAGACTCCACAAACCAAATCTGGGGATCGGTTTATATGGGGGCTATATATAATTAAGGACCGATATGGACCAATTTTTGCATGGTTGTTAGATACCATATACCAACATCATGTACCAAATTTCAGCCGGATCGGATGAAATATGCTTCTCTTAGAGGCTCCACAAACCAAATCTGGGGATCGGTTTATATGGGGGCTATATATAATTATGAACCGATGTGGACCAATTTTTGCATGGTTGCTAGAGACCATATACCAACATCATGTACCAAATTTCAGCCGGATCGGATGAAATTTGCTTCTCTTTGAGGCTCCGCAAGCCAAATCTGGGGATCGGTTTATATGGGGGCTATATATAATTATGGACCGATGTCGACCAATTTTTGCATGATTGTTAGAGACCATATACTAACACCATGTACCAAATTTCAGCCGGATCGGATTAAATATGCTTCTATTAGAGGCTCCACAAGCCAAATCTGGGGATCGGTTTATATGGGGGCTATATATAATTATGGACCGATATGGACCAATTTTTGCATGGTTGTTAGAGACCATATACCAACACCATGTACCAAATTTCAGCCCGATCGGATGAAATATGCTTCTGTTAGAGGCTCCACAAGCCAAATCTGAGGGTCCCTTTATATGGGGGCTATACGTAAAAGTGGACCGATATGGCCCATTTTCAATACCATCCGACCTACATCGATAACAACTACTTGTGCCAAGTTTCAAGTCGATAGCTTGTTTCGTTCGGAAGTTAGCGTGATTTCAACAGACGGACGGACGGACGGACGGACGGACGGACGGACGGACGGACGGACGGACGGACGGACGGACATGCTTAGATCGACTCAGAATTTCACCACGACCCAGAATATATATACTTTATGGGGTCTTAGAGCAATATTTCGATGTGTTACAAACGGAATGACAAAGTTAATATACCCCCATCCTATGATGGAGGGTATAAAAACGTGTACCCATGTGCTTTAAATTAAAAGTTGTAAAGTGCACAAATTAGAATTTCAAAAAAAAAATCGAATTTTGACCATTTTTTTTGGAAAAAAGCACATACATTATTTCTGTCGTAACATTTTTATACCCTGCGCCACACTGTGGAACAGGGTATTATAAGTTAGTACATATGTTTGTAACACCCAGAAGGAGACGAGATAGACACATGGTGTCTTTGGCAATAATACTCAGGGTGGTTCCCTGAGTCGATATAACCATGTCCGTCTGTCTGTGAACACATTTTTGTGATCAAAGTCTAGGTCGCAATTTAAGTCCAATCAAGGCCGTAGCCAGGATTTTAATTCGGGGGGGGTTCAACTTAAAAAAAAAATATTCATATAATCTCATGTGTAGAAAATTTTATTTATGCATAGTTATGCACACAATATTTTTATACCCACCACCATAGAATGGTGACGGGGGTATAATAAGTTTGTCATGTGTTACAAACACATCGAAATATCGATTTCCGACTATATAAAGTATATATATTATTGATCAGGGAGAAATTCTAAGACGATATAACGATGTCCGTCTGTCTTTTGTAATCACGCTACAGTATTCACTAATGAAGCAATCGTGCTGAAATTTAGCACAAACTCGTCCTTTGTCTGCAGGAAGGTCAAGTTCGAAGATGGGCTATATCGGTCCAGGTTTTGATATAGTCCCCATATAAACCGACCTCCCGATTTGGGGTCTTGGGCTTATAGAAATCGTAGTTTTGATCCAATTTGCCTGAAATTTGAAATCTAGAGGTATTTTATGACCATAAAGAGGTGTGCCAAAAATGGTGAGTATCGGTCCATGTTTTGGTATAGCCCCCATATAGACCGATCTTCCGTTTTTACTTCTTGGGCTTATAGAAACCGCAGTTTTTATTAAATTTACCTGAAATTGGAAATCTAGAGGTATTGTAGGACCAAAAATACGTGTGCCAAAAATTGTGAGTATCGGTCCATGTTTTGGTATGGTCCCCATATAAAACGACCTCCCGATTTGGGGTCTTGGGCTTATAGAAACCGTTGTTTTTATCCAATTTGTCTGAAATGGGAAATCTAGAGGTATTTTAGGACTATAAAGAGGTGTGCCAAAAATGGTGAGTATAGGTCCATGTTTTGGTATAGCCCCCATATAGACCGAACTCCCGATTTTACTTCTTGGGCTTATAGAAACCGCAGTTTTTATTCAATTTACCTGAAATTGGAAATCTAGAGGTATTGTAGGACCACAAATACTTGTGCCAAAAATTGTGAGTATCGGTCCATATTTTGGTATAGCCCCCATATAGACCGATTTCCCGATTTTACTTCTTGGGCTTATAGAAACCGCAGTTTTTATTAAATTTACCGGAAATTGGAAATCTAGAGGTATTGTAAGACCACAAATACGTGTGCCAAAAATTGTGAGTATCGGTCCATGTTTTGGTATGGTCCCCATATTAAACGACCTCCCGATTTGGGGTCTTGGGCTTATAGAAACCGTAGTTTTTATCTAATTTGTCTGAAATTGGAAATCTAGAGGTATTTTCGGGTCATAAAGAGGTGTGCCGAAAACGGTGAGTATCGGTCCATATTTTAGTATAGCCCCCTTAAGAACGATCTCCCGATTTAACTCCTTGGGTTTCTAGAAACCGTAGTTTTTATCTGATTTGCCTGAAATTGTAAATATTATGGTATTTTAGGCTCACAAAAACGTATATCGGATTAAGTTTTTATCGCTCCATTTGGTAATGCCTCCATATAAACAGACTTTACTTCTTCAGGGTATAGAAGGCGCACTGATCATGAAAATTGGTTGAAACTCAATGTAAAATTTCCAGATTTTACTTCTACAGATTTACGATTTCAAATCAAGACGTTATTTTATAATTTTCTTGCACACTTACAAGAGATGTTAATGATTCCTCTAAAACTCAAACAAAAATGGTTCTTATAAATCCAGAATCTGATATAGTCCTCATAGGTGAAATCTTTAAATTTATCTTCGGGAAGTGTCCTCAAGCCCTCCTGAAATTTCAAAGGAAACTCTAATATTTGGTTCATGGTGGTGGGTATTTAAGATTCGGCCCGGCCGAACTTACTGCTGTATATACTTGTTATAATATTAAATTGAGCCGACGGGTTTTTTGGGCAGCAAATAAATGAATGACTTCTTCAGTCGGCACATTTATTCGGCGATGAACCGACATTAATGCCAATCCTTTGAGTCTACTCTCGCTAGTCGAATTTCTAAGATACGTCTTTAATCTCTTCATTGTTGAAAATGAACGTTCGGATGAGCACGTAGTAACTGCAGGGATGGAAAATGCAGTTCTATAGTACTTTTTTCAAACCTTTTTCACCCCGGTCAGTACCATAGTACCCCCGCGAATGATTTAGTACCTTTTGTGTAGACATTTTTGAGTCGATATCAGATTTATGGTACAATAGCTTTGACAAAATATTTTAATATTTTGAGAAATTACAAATATGGCAAAACAGACCATGTGGGGAAAAAATCTATTTCGTAAAAGACATACTCAAAAACAGGATTTTATTGAACTTCAAAAATGTTTTAGTCGAAAAACGAATGCGATTCTACATTATCGATTTTTTATTTCGGTAGAAAATGTTGTCAAAATTTTATTTCTATATAGAATTTTTGCAAAATTTTATTTTTATAGAAAATTTTGTCAAAATTTTATTTCTATAGAAAAAATTTTGCAAATTTTTTTTTCTATAGAATTTTTTTGCAAAATTTTATTTCTTTAGAAAATTCTTGCAAAATTTTATTTATATAAAAAATTTTGTCAAAATTTTTGTCAAAAAATACCTTTTTTGTACTTTCCTAAAAATTGTATTTTCCATCCCTGAGTAACTGGCAAAGTGACCAAAATTTTTAAAAGAATATGCACGTTTGGATATATCTCTTTATTGCTTCCATCGCTAAATTAGGCAGGTTCTTTTCGTAGGTTTTGCGCCATTTCATTTACACATGTGTGTTTGGCTGTTTCGTTGTTGTTCTATGGCCAAACAAAGCAAGTCATGTTCACAAAAAGAACAACAAACACACATAAAAAGCAGATATACATTTTCCAAAAATGAAATTTGTGGTGCGAAAACAAAAACAATTTGTTATTTTTGACCGTCGTTTGACGGACTTTTCAACTAGTATTCTATGATTTGTGCAAGTTTTATAGGTAAGCGTTTTTCAAAATAAAACCTCCAGCTTTTCTTCAACATCTTCGAAAAGATTTTTCTATGCAGCTAAAAATATATATTTATTTATATAAAAATATTCATTCATTTCGGGGGGGGGGTTTGATCCCCCTCATCCCCCCCCCCCCTGAATACGGCCTTGAGTCCAATCGCCTTCAAATTTGGCACATGTTCCTAATTTGGGTCAGAATAGAACCCTATTGATTTTGGTTCAGATTTAGATATAGCTCCCATATATATCTTTCGCCCGATATGGACTTATATGGCCCCAGAAGCCAGATTTTTGGCCGAATTTGCTTGAAATTTTGCACTAGGAGTACAGTTAGTGGTATAGTCAAGTGTGCAAAATTTGATTGAAATCGGTTTAGATTTAGATATAGCTCCCATATATATCTTTCGCCCGATATGGACTTATATGGTCCCAGAAGCCAGATTTTTGGCCGAATTTGGTTGAAATTTTGCACTAGGAGTACAATTAGTAGTATAGTCAAGTGTGCAAAATTTGATTGAAATCGGTTCAGATTCAGATATAGCTCCCATATATATCTTTCGCCCGATATGGACTAATATTATCCTAAAAGCCAGAGTTTTAGCCCAATTTGGTTGAAATTTTGCACAGGGAATAGATTTAACATTATAACTATGCTTGCCAAATTTGGTTGAAATCGGTTCAGATTTAGATATAGCTCCCATATATATCGTTCGCCCGATTTACACTCATATGACCACAGAGGCCAATTTTTTACTCCGATTTAGTTGAAATTTTGCACAGAGAGTAGAATTAGCATTGTAGCTATGCGTGCCAAATTTGGTTGAAATCGGTTCAGATTTAGATATAGCTCCCATATATAGCTTTGGCCCGATTTACACTCATATGACCACAGAGGCCAATTTTTTGCTCCGATTTAGTTAAAATTTTGCACAGGGAGTAGAATTAGCATTGTAGCTATGCGTGCCAAATTTGGTTGAAATCGGTTCAGATTTAGATATAGCTCCCATATATATGTTTTTCTGATTTCGACAAAAATGGTCCAAATACCATCATTTTCCTTGTAAAATCGCCACTGCTTAGTCGAAAAGTTGTAAAAATGACTATAATTTTCCTAAACTTCTAATACATATATATCGAGCGATAAATCATAAATAAACTTTTGCGAAGTTTCCTTAAAATTGCTTCAGACTTAAATGTTTCCCATATTTTTTTACTAACATTGCGTTCCACCCTAGTGCATTAGCCGACTTAAATTTTGGGTCTATCAAATTCTGTCCAGATCGAGTGATATTTAAATGTATGTATTAGGGACAAACTTTTATATATATCCCCCAATACATTTGTCGGATGTGATATGGTATCGAAAATTTATATCTACAAAGTGGTGCAGGGTATAGTATAGTCGGCCCCGCCCGACTTTAGACTTTCCTTACTTGTTTTCTTATTGAATACAATCAGAATACCGCGTAGGTTAAGTGTAGGGTTTCTGTGAAACACGTGATTATCTTCTCCCTTATTCATGAGTGCTGCCCGATTCTGTGTTGAGTTTAATGACAAGGAAACTTAATTTTTATTGTTCTTTGAAAACTGAGCTTGAATCCGTGATCCGTTGCGACAAACATGTTACTTGTTCCCTGATCAAAAATAACATTTTGCTGTTGAGACATTGTGATCATATTCCTATTCTTTGAAGTTTTGGGCAAAAAACATTCCCCTCTATTATAAAGGAATTTCTTAATGATCGAAGCAACTAAACTTGAATTTATGACAATTGTTGCAATGTCTGCTTATTGTCTTTTTTTACTTTTAAATAAAAGGTTTTAGCGTCAACAGAAAATCACGTTCCTCAGTAAAGAAATCCCCCTTTTTCAATGTAGTTGCTTGTATATCGATCTTAGTTACCTGATGTTTATGGTTAATTGCAATAGACCTCCCTTGGAATATATATATTCAACTTACCATTAAAACAAGCATTCAAATAAGGCATCTCCGAAAGACTCTCAAAGGTCACAAAACCATCTTCGTTTGTGTTATTTAAAATCTCTTCCCTCAATTTTTCTTGGACATCTTGGTTGCGGGCCAACTAAAAAGTAGTTTTTGTAATCATTAAGTAAAAACAGTGTTGGATGCAAAGACGGAAATAAGGAAGTGAAAGCTTTCCTCCGCCCAGACTCTTGTTGCCATACGAAAGACATAACTGTCCGGATACATTCAAATTTTTTACACTTACACAAACTTAATTCTCTTTTATAATATACAGTGAGCGTTACAATAAAGTGTGAAGTGTTTCGCTTTGCTAAATTTTTTAGTTTGGAATTATAGGTTTAATTACGGAGGGAATTTAATATTCTTTACCTAAACCAAAAACTTAAAAAAAAATCCTTCATGTAAAAGCTGAAATAAAGGACGTTTTTAAACAAATGCTTATATACACTTCATTATAACGTTCACTGTATTTGTATATGTGTGTGTGTGTGAGCTACATCCAGCGTTACCGTTGTGCCACTTTAGTGGCAAATTTGCCACTTTTCTTGGGCGGTGCCACTTTTGCGCCACTTTTTGTTTGTGCCACTAAATGTGATACTTTTTACGATTTTGTGCCACTTTTCCAATAATTCGTGCCACTTTTTCAAAAGTTTAAATATTATGGATAGTTATCACCATAGATGTGTTATTAAGAAAATTTAATCTTGTGCACCAACAGCCTTCGCTCATTAATTCTTATTACGTGAACAGTTACGATTAAACTTATTTGGTATGAAAATGTTTAAGGTTTGTATTACGACCGAAGGAAATAATTGATGATGGATCCCATAAGGACCCAGTTAGAAAAAATTGCAATCGCCCTTTGAGACAGATTGTTCCAATTCTACTATATTCCTCAAAATGAATGCTGGAACAGTGGACAGTATTGAAGCATTACCTCATTAGAGAAAAATTGGAATAAAAGTGTCCTAAGAAATTAGAAAAAGTATATGTTAAAGATCCAAAATGCACTTTCAAATACCACAGATTTATCTTAAATTTTTAGTTTATATTATCAAAAGTATGAATACCGTTAACAAAATATTTCAAAGCGAATCCTCCTAAACGTGAGTACTATGTTCGGTTTTCGAGTTGAAAATCACTTTATTTTCGCGATTACTTTTCCTGAAATAATCAAAATTATAAATGATTGAGTTATTGAGTTAATTTATCTGCTTTATATTGAACTGTTTTAGTAAAGTAACCGCGAAAATGTCAACTCGAAAATCGAACATAGTGCTTACCTTAAATTGTTTATTACTTATATTTAACAAAAATATTCTATTACAAATATACATAAATTTTGTAAGAAAGTTTGTAAAAACGTGATTTAGCAGATATCGACTATAAAAATTCTTTGTATATTAAAAACATTAAAACAATATAGATAGGTCACAAAATGACATCACAATCCAAAAGTCGTGGACAAATTTTACCATGAATTGACATAAATGACAAAAAACTGAAGAAAAGGAGGTTCCGCATTACTTCAAAACCAATGATAATATAAATTATTTTGATATCGTAAATAAATTTAAAGATATAATTGAAAGGCCTGATTATTTTATAGACGCTTAAAAAATAATTTTAAATAGGATTTGTTCACCAATTTGTATGAATTCGCAAAATATATTTTAACTTAACCTCATAGCAGTATTTATTTCTTAAGTTTTTTTTTTTGTATAAGTTAATAAAAAGAATGTGCCACTTTTTGTGCCACTTTTCAAAAATAATTGTGCCCCTTTTTTCGACGTTTGCCACTTTTTGTGCCACTTTTTGAAAATTCCCAACGGTAACGCTGGCTACATCAAAACTTACCTCCAGCAAACAATGTGCAATTGTATGAGCAGTTGTGAAAAATCCATCTGTTAAAAATGTCATAACATTTGCACCCATAATTTTACTTGGCAATTCCTTCTTATCCTGTAATTGCAGTACAAAATTCAAAAAATCCACGCGACTGTTATCACCCTGTTTTCGTCTAAGTTCAATGGCACCTTCCATCAAATCGAAGAAATATTTTGTTATCGATTTGGAAAAGAACGTCACTTTCCAGATGTTTTTTAAACTGGGCACAAGGGCAATAGCAATCTGGTGGAGTATCAACGAAGTAGATGGTTTGAATAACTCGTGCACTTTATTCATCAAATGAGAGGGTTTATCGGAGAGACTTAATGTGTCTATGCCAAGAACACAATCACTGACGACTTGTGTGGTGTATCTGAGACAAACCTGCAATAGAAGATAGTTTTACAAATGAATAAAAATTATTGCAACGATTTATGGCAACTTTGATTTTGTAAAAAAAAATGATATTTAAAATGCTACATTTAACGTAATGTCAAAGCCAGTGTTGCCAAGTATTTTTAACCTTCCAGACCTAATCAATAATGGCTATTTGTACCAAGTTTCAAGCCGATCAGTATTCACGGTTGCCGCGTTGGTAGAATTCTATAAAAAAAATGGTAGAAATGGTACGTGTTTACTGTTTGGTAGAATTCTTGATGTTTTGGTTGATTTGGTAGATCCTCTCCAATAAGAGGTACTTCAATTTTATGTGTAAAAAAAACTTTGACAAAATGTTCTATAGAAACAAAATATTGACCAAATATTCTATATAACTAAAATTTTGAGAAAATTTTCTAAAGAAATAAAACTTTGACCAAATTTTCTATAGAAATAATATGTTGTCCACATTTTCTATAGAAATCAAATAAATATTGACCAAATAAATAAATAAAATTTTGAGAAAATTTTCTGTTGTTGGCCAAATTTTCTATAGAAATAAAATTTTGTCGAATTTTCTATAGAAATAAAATTTAGACAAATTTTTCTATAGAAATCAAACTTTGACAAAATTTTCTATAGAAATAAGTAGTAGTAGTTGCCTTATGGGACATATTGCCATATTACTGTAAACATTCTGATAGACTGAGTAAACCTTTATAAACAAAGGGACAGTATATCTTATTTGATTTGAATTCAATCCATTTCGTTTATATCAAGCACTGTTCTTTTCTGACTTTAAGTCTTTTATAAGACACACTTTACAGTTTCGTAGTAAACATTTAATATAGTAGTATGTAATGTTGAACACCTTTTCGAGATCTTCCGAACGTATGTGGAATATATGTAACAAATATATGCAAAAAACAAAAAAAATTGGTGTTCGGTCGAAGCAGGGATCGGACCCGGACCAGGACCCTTCTGGGCGTGCAAACTATGCTATAAAAATGTAACTTATAACGATAATTATCTACTGGTGACTATAACAGCTACGTAGTCCAGCGGATAGTGTGTTGGCTTACAAACTGTATGGTCTTCGGTTCGATTCTCCGTGCAGGCGAAAGGTAAAATTGTAATTGTAATGTTGAACACCTTTTCGAGATCTTCCGAACGTATGTGGAATATATGTAAAAAAATATATGCGAAAAAACAAAAAAAAATTGGTGTTCGGTCGAAGCAGGGATCGGTGTTCAACTTTAAAAAAAATATTCTAATAATCTCATGTGTAGAAAATTTTATTTATGCATGTATACAATATTTTTATACCCACCACCATAGAATGGTGACGGGGGTATAATAAGTTTGTCATTCCGTTTGTAACACATCGAAATATCGATTTCCGACTTTATAAAGTATATATATTCTTGATCGGGGAGAAATTCTAAGACGATATAACCATGTCCGTCTGTCTGTCTGTTGTAATCACGCTACAGTCTTCAATAATGAAGCAATCGTACTGACATTTTGCACAAACTCGTCTTTTGTCTGCAGGCAGGTCAAGTTCGAAGATGGGCTATATCGGTCCAGGTTTTTATATAGTCCCCATATAAACCGACCTTCCGATTTGGGGTCTTGGGCTTATAGAAATCGTAGTTTTTATCCAATTTGCCTGAAATTTGAAACCTAGAGGTATTTTATGGCCATAAAGAGGTGTGCCAAAAATGGTGATTATCGGTCCATGTTTTGGTATAGCCCCCATATAGACAGATCTCCCGATTTTACTTCTTGGGCTTATAGAAACCGCAGTTTTTATTCAATTTACCTGAAATTGGAAATCTAGAGGTATTGTAGGACCACAAATACGTGTGCCAAAAGTTGTGAGTATCGGTCCATGTTTTGGTATGGTCCCCATATAAAACGACCTCCCGAATTTGGGGTCTTGGGCTTATAGAAACCGTAGTTTTTATCCAATTTGTCTGAAATTGGAAATCTAGAGGTATTTTATGACCATAAAGAGGTGTGCCGAAAATGGTGAGTATCGGTCCATATTTTGGTATAGCCCCCATATAGACCGATTTCAAGATTTTACTTCTTGGGCTTCTAGAATCCGAAGTTTTTATCCTATTTGCCTGAAATTGGAAATCTAGAGGTATTTTCGGGTCATAAATAGGTGTGCCGAAAACGGTGAGTATCGGTCCATATTTTAGTATAGCCCCCATAAGAACGATCTCCCGATTTAACTCCTTGGGTTTCTAGAAACCGTAGTTTTTATCTGATTTGCCTGAAATTGTAAATATTCTGGTATTTTAGGCTCACAAAAACGTGTATTGGATTAAGTTTTTATCGATCCATTTGGTAATGCCTCCATATAGACCGACTTCACTTCTTGAGGGTGTAGAAGGCGCACTGATCATGAAAATTGCTTGAAACTCAATGTAAAATTTCCAGATTTTACTTCTACAGATTTAAGATTTCAAATCAAGACTTTATTTTATAATTTTCTTGCACACTTACAAGAGATGTTAATGATTCCTTTAAAACTCAAACAAAAATGGTTCTTATAAATCCAGAATCTGATATAGTCCTCATAGGTGAAATCTTTAAATTTATCTTCGGGAATATCCTCAAGTCCTCAAGCCCTCCTGAAATTTCAAAGGAAACCCTAATATTTGGTTCATGGTGGTGGGTATTTAAGATTCGGCCCGGCCGAACTTAGTGCTGTATATACTTGTTATAATATTAAATTGAGCCGACGGGCTTTTTGGGCAGCAAATAAATCAATGACTTCTTCAGTCGGCACATTTATTCGGCGATGAACCGACATTTATGCCAATCCTTTGAGTCTACTCTCGCTAGTCGAATTTCTAAGATACGTCTTTAATCTCTTCATTGTTGAAAATGAACGTTCGGATGAGCACGTAGTAACTGCAGGGATGGAAAATGCAGTACTATAGTACTTTTTTCAAACCTTTTTCACCCCGGTCAGTACCGTAGTACCCCCGCGAATGATTTAGTACCTTTTGTGTAGACATTTTTGAGTCGATATCAGATTTATGGTACAATAGCTTTGACAAAATATTTTAATATTTTGAGAAAGTCTTTATCAACCTTATTTGCTAATAGTCTTTTACAAATATGGCAAAACAGACATGTTCATGTGGGAAGAAAATCTAGATTTTGTAAAAGACATAGTCAAAAACAGGATTTTATTGAACTTCAAGAAAGTTTTAGTCGAAAAAAGAATGCGATTCTATATTATCGAAATAGTAGAAATAGTTGTCAACATTTTATTTCTATATAGAATTTTTGCAAAATTTTATTTTTATAAATTTTGTCAAAATTTTATTTCAATTGAAAATTTTGTAAAAATTTTATTTCTATAGGAAATTTTTGCAAAATTTTATTTCTATAGAAAATTTTGTCACAATTTTATTTTCTTTAAAATTCAGTCTCTTGACAATAATCTTCCAGTGAAATTTTTGTTGAAATTTAGTATGATCCCCCTCATCCCCCTCCCTGAATACGGCCTTGCAGCTACGTAGTCCAACGGATAGTGTGTTGGCTTACAAACTGTATGGTCTTCGGTTCGATTCTCCGTGCAGGCGAAAGGTAAAATTGTAATTGTAATGTTGAACACCTTTTCGAGATCTTCCGAACGTATGTGGAATATATGTAAAAAAAAATATATGCAAAAAACCAAAAAAATTGGTGTTCGGTCGAAGCAGGGATCGAACCCGGACCAGGACCCTTGTACCAACCGTTGATCCACGTCCCCAACAAATGTATGTTTCTGTTAAATAATGTTATGTTTGCATGGGCTCGTGGGCGCTGAAAACTATGCTATATAAATGTAACTTATAACGATAATTATCTACTGGTGACTATAACAGCTACGTAGACCAGTGGATAGTGTGTTGGCTTACAAACTGTTGGTCCTCGGTTCGATTCTCCGTGCAGGCGAAAGGTAAAATTTAAAAAATTTATAAAAGTGAATAATTTCTTCAACAATATTTGTTATGTTCACATAAAACAAACATATTAATGTTTCGGCAGTATCCAACAATATATGTGCTTCCTGCAAAATATGTTTGGAACATATGTTAAAGAAGTGATTTTTTTTGAGGGTGTAGAATAAGGCATGACATTTTACTAATACTTTTTTCTTCGCTGGGTATAAGAATTTACTACTGAACAAGAAAATTTTATTCGCTGATAAGAAAGCATTCGTAGAAATAAACAAAACCCGAACTAAAACCAAGTTTTCTCAAATTTAGTAAAATTCCTTATAAAATTATAACACTGACGTCCTTTATTATACATACGTATAACACTTGGCATACAAAAATATTTTAGTTCATTCGTATTAAGAAGTATTAAATCCTTTCAAAATTTAAGGAAACACACTTGTTAGAATATAGGAAATTTTGCTATATTTCTTTTATCTACCTGTAATCGATACCTGTCATCGATGTAATGGAAATGTTTGCGCGTGGGTTGTTTTTGTTAGTTGGAATCGCGTTGTTATGGTATACGGAGAGATTGTTAAAAAATAATATAGTAAAATAATATAATAAATAACAAATAAAATATTTGTTATTTTAAAATTAGTGAGAAAATGTTTCGTTATTTTCAAAATGATTGAACATAAATAACAAACAATAAGTCTATCAATGTTCGTGATGGTGTATAAAGAAAGAAAACAGCAACAGAATAACAACCCCTTCATTCGTCTTCATTTTGGAATCTTCAATTATCAGGTACGATTCATACAGTGACGTTAACCTTTTGTGAAAAGATTGGTTTATGATTTTTTATACACTGAAAAAACAGTGAACCCACCAGGAAGAAAACTTTCGGTTAATTTTAGAAAATTTTGAATATTTGTAGAAAATTTTAACTAAACAGTATTACAAACGTTGGCATCACGCCGATGTCATAAAAATAAGTAAATATTTTTCGACAAATACAAGATAATTTATTAGACATAACTAAGTTTTTTCACTTGTTAAAGAAAATTTTGTAGTTTGAAGAAAAAATTTGGAGTTCAAAATTGCAAGAATGTCTTTAGTGACATACGAAGTTCACGATGGATGCATTTTTGGTAAAATTTACAAATTTAAAGAAATTCTGAACTATTTTGTGGAAGACACGAATTTAGTTAATCTTTATGCTTCATTTGAGTGTATTTTTTTTCCTCGGGTTTAGTTAATTTAACTAACGTACATAAAAAAGTATTAGAGTAAAGAAAACTCTCTCCAAACATAATATTTCTATGAACTAAAATAAAGTTAAATTGGCTTTAGTGAAATAGATAGTTCACTTTTTTGAGTGTATTTTTAGATATTGAAAAGGAGGACAAAATCGTTACGCAGCATCTTATTGAATGTGCAAGGAACAAGAAGAAGAAAAGCATTACGTTTTACAGTTCATGACATTACATGGACATTGGAAATAGTGGAATAATAAACTAATATTTCAAGGCCAGTCGATTCTGTTGATTTTTAATAAATATATTTAATATATTAATAAAACATGTATTTTATTGAAGGAAAAACTGCCTATATAAATAAATAAAACTGTATTTAAAAATGAAGGTAAGCAGTTCTAATTTTGAAGTAAAAGGTTTACCACACATATGTAAGATTTGTCCAAATGAATGAAAAAAGTTCAATAAAATCAAGATAGACATATGGTATCTTTGAAAATATTGTTCTGGTTCGGCCACTGGGTCGATCTAGCCATGTCCGTCTGTCTGTGAACACATTTTTGTAATCAAAGTCTAGGTCGCAATTTAACTCCAATCTACTTCAAATTTGGAGTGGTAGTTGGAGTTACAGTTGATAACATTACGTGGAAATTGGAAATAGTGGAATTATAAACCTACACTCAAAAAAGTGAACCCTATGTTTCACTAAAACTGATTTAATTCTCTTTTAGTTCATGGAATTATTACGTTTTAAGAAAGTTTCCATGCCATTAACAATTTTTTGCGTACGTAGGTTAACTTAACTAAAGCAGAAGAAAAAATTATACACAATTGAAGTATAAAGATGAACTAAATTCGTGTCTCCCACAAAATAGTTCAGAATTCCTTAATATTTGTAAATTTTACCAATAATGCGTCCATCATGAACTTCGTATGGCACTAAAGACATTTTTGCAATTTTGAACTCCAATTTTTTCCTTCAAACTACGAAATTTTCTTTAATAAGTGAAAAATAATAATTTTGTCCGATAAATCTTCTCAAATTTTTTACTTGTTTTTGCGAAATCGGAGCGACATCTGCGTTTATAATACTGTTTAGTTAAAATTTTCTACAATTAATCAAATTTTTCAACAATTAACTAAAATTTTCTTTCACTGTTTTTTCGGTGTATATTTCAAAGCCAGTCGATGATGTTGATTCTTAATAAATATATTTAATATATTAATAAAACATGTCTTTTATTGAAAAAAAAAATGCCTATATAATAAATAAAATTGTGTTAAAAAGCGAAGGTAAGCAGTTCTAATTTTGAAGTAAAAGGTTAACCGGAATAT
The DNA here is from genome assembly GCF_050003625.1 of Haematobia irritans. Taxonomy (NCBI): domain Eukaryota; kingdom Metazoa; phylum Arthropoda; class Insecta; order Diptera; family Muscidae; genus Haematobia; species Haematobia irritans. Next base: position 67,321,387 of record NC_134399.1, on the reverse strand, counting down.
GTAAGATTTGTCCAAATGAATGAAAAAAGTTCAATAAATTCATTCCATATATGAATTCAATTCAGTTAAATTTTTTCATTCTGTAGTATAGTGGTACATAAATATAGGAAAATGGTAACTTATATATGGAATGCATTCTACCTAATTTATACGAAAATCACATCGTTCAAACAAATAAAAATGTCTTTGGCGCTATACGAAGTTCAACTTTCTTCACAATGGGTTCATTTTAACTTAAAGAAGGGGTGATTTTTTTCTGGGTGCATGAACTGAATTTTCTATAGTAATAAAATTTTGACAATTTTTTTTCAGAAATAAAATTTTGACAAAATTTTCTGTAGAAATACAATTTTGAGAAAATTTTCGGAAAATTAATAAAAAAAAATCATACTTACTTGGAACATTTCCAAACCATCCTTGGGTGGTGGTTCCAGCTTTCTTTTGATGTATTCCGATAAACGTTTACATATGTCCAATGTAACAGGATAGGCACTTTTAATCTATAATACAAATTATAGAAATAATGTAATTTCTTCGTATAATATAGCAAATGAAATCTCACTCGATTTGGTGTCATGCCCGGTATTATCTCAGTACGTCGTTCTTTCCACACTTCGCCCTTTAGAAAGAAGGGATTATTGGCGGATATCAAATCGGATTTCTCATCAACCTTTTGGTGAAATACAAAGGTTTTGAATAATTAATATCACCCAATAGTAATCCAGACAACACTTACATATTCTCCAAACTCATTGTCGTGAAAACTGTTGAAATCGTTGACATAAATTTTGTGAACCAATTCGGGATCAATGATCATAAGTTGTGGTGCGCGACCAGAGTATACTCCCACATATTTTGTGGAATCTCGATATTTTCTTTAATGAGAAAACTGCGCATTAACACAAAATTTTTAATAAATTAAAATGTTCACCATAGAGATTTCTCTCGATTGGCCAACAATACAGAAAATAAGACTGACGAAGCGACTCGACAGAGTAATTCTCCAGCTCCAGAAGAATTCTAAATCAATTAGCACACCCAGAAAAAAAGTGCCTTCGAAACTAAAGGAAAAAATTTTCATCAATATAGTTTATCCATTTTATTTCCATTAAGGTAAATTTTTGTGAAAAATAATAAAATTTACTCGTTTCAGTAAAAAAATCCTAAACTGTAAGCAGTTAGGAATAGTTCATTAACTAGAATAAGGCATGGAATTTTACTTATACTATTTTCTTCGCTGGGTATAAGAATTTACTACTGAAAAAGAAAATTTTATTCACCGATAACAAAGCATTCGTAAAAATAAACAAAAACCGAACTAAAACCAAGTTTCCTCAAAATTAGTAAAATTTCTTATAAAATGATAATAGCGACTTCCTTTATAATAGAAAGTTTTTCATACATACGAACAACACTTGGCATAGAAAAATATTTTAGTTCATTCGTACTAAGAAGTATGCAATCCTTTCAAAACTTAAGGAAACACACTTGTTAGAATATAGGAAATTTTCCTAAATTTCTATTGTCTACCTGTAATCGATACCTGTCATCATAATCGATGTATTTGCGCGTGGGTGTAATCGATATATTTGCGCGTCGGTTGTTTTTTTAGTTGGAATCGCGTTGTTTTGGTATACGGAGAGATTGTTAAAAAATAATATGGTAAAATAATATAATAAATAACAAATAAAATATATAAAATATTTGTTATTTTAAATTAGTGAGAAAAATTGTCGTTTTTTTAAATAAATCTATCAATGTTCGTGATAGTGTATAAAGAAAGAAAACACCAGCAGAATAACAACCCTTTCATTTGTCTTCATTTTGGAATCTTCAATTATCAGGTAATATTCAGTGACGCTAACCTTTTGCAACAAAAATGTTTTATGATTTTTTATATTTGTAGGTATTGAAATTGTAAAAGGAGGACAAAATCGTTAGGCAGCAACTTATTAATAGTGAAAAGTACAAGAAGAAGAAAAAGTGCGTTTTACAGTTGATAATATCACACGGAAATTGGAAATAGTGGAATAATAAACTAACATTTCAAAGAGATTCGATGCTGTTGATTCTTAATAAATATATTCAATATATTAATAAAACATGTCTTTTATTGAAGATAAAATTGCTTATAGAAATAAATAAAATTGTATTTAAAAACGAAGGTAAGCAGTTCTAATTATGAAGTAAAAGTTTTACCACAAATGTGTAAGATTTGTCGAAATTAATGAAAAAATTTCAATAAAATCATTCCATATATGAATTCAAATTAGTTAAATTTTTTCATTCTGTAGTATAGTGGTATATAAATATAGGGAAATGTTAACTAATAAAGGGTGATTCTTTTGAGGTTAGGATTTTCATGCATTAGTATTTGACAGATCACGTGGGATTTCAGACATGGTGTCAAAGAGAAAGATGCTCAGTATGCTTTGACATTTCATCATGAATAGACTTACTAACGAGCCACAACGTCGAATTTTCAGTGAATGGGCCCTAGAAAAGTTGGCAGAAAATCCGCTTTTTTATCGACAAATTTTGTTCAGCGATGAGGCTCATTTCTGGTTGAATGGCTACGTAAATAAGCAAAATTGCCGCATTTGGAGTGAAGAGCAACCAGAAGCCGTTCAAGAACTGCCCATGCGTCCCGAAAAATGCACTGTTTGGTGTGGTTTGTACGCTGGTGGAATCATTGGACCGTATTTTTTCAAAGATGCTGTTGGACGCAACGTTACGGTGAATGGCGATCGCTATCGTTCGATGCTAACAAACTTTTTGTTGCCAAAAATGGAAGAACTGAACTTGGTTGACATGTGGTTTCAACAAGATGGCGCTACATGCCACACAGCTCGCGATTCTATGGCCATTTTGAGGGAAAACTTCGGAGAACAATTCATCTCAAGAAATGGACCGGTAAGTTGGCCACCAAGATCATGCGATTTGACGCCTTTAGACTATTTTTTGTGGGGCTACGTCAAGTCTAAAGTCTACAGAAATAAGCCAGCAACTATTCCAGCTTTGGAAGACAACATTTCCGAAGAAATTCGGGCTATTCCGGCCGAAATGCTCGAAAAAGTTGCCCAAAATTGGACTTTCCGAATGGACCACCTAAGACGCAGCCGCGGTCAACATTTAAATGAAATTATCTTCAAAAAGTAAATGTCATGGACCAATCTAACGTTTCAAATAAAGAACCGATGAGATTTTGCAAATTTTATGCGTTTTTTTTTTTTTTAAGTTATCAAGCTCTTAACAAATCACCCTTTATATGGAATGCATTATTCCTAATTTCTACGAAAATCACATCGTTCAAACAAATAAAAATGTCTTTGGCGCTATACGAAGTTCAACTTTCTTCACAATGAGTTCATTTTAACTTAAAGAAGGGGTCACTTTTTTCTGGGTGCATATCGACTTTTAATAAATTCTTACCTGTAAATATCATCGAAATCATAAATAAAATGCCGACTTTGTGTAAACATTGCGGGGAACGTTCCAACACCCGGATATGATTTAGCCTCAGGTACACCCTTCTTCTTCCAACCACCATAGGCACTCACTAAATATACATAGAATAGTCCCAGAAACCCTAATATAAGGGTTCCAGTAAGTAGCCATGTATCCATTGTATTTATTCTATACTTAATTACAATGTGACAAAATTTAATCTTTTTTGTGTCTAAAGCAATTGAATGGCGAAAACACACTAAGTGGACGAAATGAAAACTAGCCCAGTGAATCTCATGAAGTTTAACTAAACACTGAAATTGCTGGGCGGTGTTTGAGTACTACCCTGACCTTTAGAGTCTACCATATATCTAATCATGGAGAGTTTTATAAGCTTACTCTCTCTCTCTTTCTCTCTTTCTCTCTCTATCTCTCTCTGAATTATATGTATAGAGAAGAACTTTCTTCTTTACGAATAATAAATAAATGTATTTCAATTTTCATTAACAAGAGCGAGTTATGCCATACACTGAAAAAACAGTGAACCCTCCAGGAAGAAATCTTTTGATTAATTTTAGAAGATTTTTAATATTTTTAGAAATGTTTATCGAAACAGTATTACAAACGCTGTCATCACGCAGATATCACAAAAATAAGTAAATATTTTTCAACAAATTCAAGAAAATTTATTAGACATAAATATTTTTTTATACACTCCACCATAGGATGGGGGGTATATTAACTTTGTCATTCCGTTTGTAACACATCGAAATATTGCTCTAAGACCCCATAAAGTATATATATTCTGGGTCGTGGTGAAATTCTGAGTCGATCTGAGCATGTTCGTCCGTCTGTTGAAATCACGCTAACTTCCGAACGAAACAAGCTATCGACTTGAAACTTGGCACAAGTAGTTGTTATTGATGTAGGTCGGATGGTATTGCAAATGGGCCATATCGGTCCACTTTTACGTATAGCCCCCATATAAACGGACCCCCAAATTTGGCTTGCGAGGCCTCTAAGAGAAGCAAATTTCATCCGATCCGGCTGAAATTTGGTACTTGGTGTTAGTATATGGTCTCTAACAACCCTGCCAAAATTGGTCCACATTGGTCAATAATTATATATAGCCCCCATATAAACCGATCCCCCGATTTGGTTTGCGAGGCCTATAGAGAAGCAAATTTCATCCGATCCGGCTGAAATTTGGTACATGGTGTTAGTATATGGTCTCTAACAACCATGCAAAAATTGGTCCACATCGGTCTATAATTATATATAGCTCCCATATAAACCGATCCCCCGATTTGGCTTGCGAGGCCTCTAAGAGAAGCAAATTTCATCCGATCCGGCTGAAATTTGGTACATGGTGTTAGTATATGGTCTCTAACAACCATGCAAAAATTGGTCCACATCGGTCCATAATTATATATAGCCCCCATATAAACCGATCACCAGATTTGACCTCCGGAGCCTCTTGGAAGACCAAAATTCATCTGATTCAGTTGAAATTTGGTACGTGGTGTTAATACATGGCCTCAAACTCCCATGCAAAAATTGGTCGAAATCGGTCCATAATTATATATAGCCCCCATATAAACCAATCCCCAGATTTGACCTCCGGAGCCCCTTGGAAGAGCAAAATTCATCCGATTCGGTTGAAATTTGGTACGTGATGTTAGTATATGGTATCCAACAACCATGCAGGAATTGGTTCATATCAGTCCATAATTATATATAGCACCCATATAAACCGATCTCCAGATTTGACCTCCGGTGCCTTTTGGAGAAGCAAAATTCATCCGATCTGGTTGAAATTTTGTATGTGGTGGTAGTATATGGTATTTAACAACCATGCCAAAAGTGGTCCATATCAGTCCATAATCACATATAGCACCTATATAAACCGATCCCGAGATTTGGTTTTGGAGCCTCTTGTAGGAGCAAATTTCATCTGAGTCAGTTGAAATTTGGTACATTGTGCTAGTATATGGCCGTTAACAACCATGTCTAACTAGGTTCATATCGGTCTATAGTTATATATAGCCCTCAGATAAATCTATCCCCAATCACACGAAAATTGGTCCATATCAAGTTCATAATAGCCCCCATATAAGCGACCCCCATATTTCAATTCTGGCTCCCTACGTACCGTGAAAGTCCATATCGATTCGTAATTATTTGTAGACTTATCTACACATACTTTTCTTTGTCTAATATATACCACGTATGGACTAACTCACAATTTAGAAAACGATTTAAGATACCACAACCCAAGTAATTCGATTGTGGATGACAGTCTTTCGTAGAAGTTTCTACGCAATCCATGGTGGAGGGTACATAAGATTCGGCCTGGCCGAACTTACGGCCGTTTATACTTGTTTTTTTTTCACTTGTAAAGGAAACTTTCTCCAAACATAATAATTCTATGAACTAATATAAAGTTAAATTGGCTTTAGTGAAATGGAGAGTGCACTTTTTTTGAGTGTAATCGAATAACTCATAATTGTTCTTGATTGTCGAATTTAATTGACGAATTTTTGTTTTAATTTCAAACTTTGTTTTGAAATTGGCAAACAGGGAGACATGGGACGTTTGGAAGAATTTTGGAATTGTTTTCTAAAACCGGTAAAAAAAAAATTATTAGAAAACATATATATACGGCCGTATGTTCGGCTAGGCCCAATCTCATCATGTATACCGTACAAAGTTCTATTTTAAAGATCTAATTAAAAAATTATAAAAAAAACCAAATTTAAATTTTACAGTTTTATGTAATTAATGAAAAAACAAGTTCCCTACATTACTATAAAATTTGTTAACACAACCAACGTATTTGCTAGAATGACTTTCATTTGGGTTTGGTGATACTTTAGGAAAACAAATCAAATAATCACAACAGGAATGGAATAAATTGAAATGGTTGCTTACTTCAATATATAAATAACGACCAATATTTGATCGGGTGTATCAACTTTTGGTCACACAGATATTATCTTGGTTATAGAAACCATTAAACAAGAGAAGTAACTAACAATTATTCCCAACTATCTATTTGTTGTCGTACTCGAATTCCAACCAATCATTTCTCTGGATGTACAATTAATTTTTCAATCAAATTAAAATTCAATTAAGGAAATTATTGAAAATTTCTATATATAACTACACACAAAAAAATAAAATATGAATTTGTACATTTTTATAAATTTATGAACTTTTTCATAAAAAATGTGTACACGTACATAATATATTATTTTGGAAAATACTTGTTATGAAATTATGAATTTTTTAATAATATATAGGGACAGCTTCATAAAATATATGAAACTTTACTTAATACATCAAAAAATACTGATTTTCTCTTAGCGTGAGAGAGCCACAACATAGAGTTACTCTCATATGCATATAATACCAGACGAAAAAAAAAAGAAACATAACGTTTTGAAGCAACACGTGTGTTAGATGTGTTTGAGTTTTCCAATATAGTTTGAGTCGCCGTCGCGATTCGAAAATTATTTATTGCTTTAAAAAAATTTAAGAAAAAACAATATTAACTTGAAGCGTTGGTGCTCATGTTTATAAATAATACAAAATATTATAAAATTATGTTCTTTGCTGGTTGGACTTTAATGCGGGTTTTAATAAATGGGTTCATACATTTTGACCAATTATACAAGCATTAAGAATCAGGAGGAAGCATTAAGAATCAGCAGGAAAAAATCTAAAAGAAAAGTTATGTGTAATGCATGACGTTTTTAGTATATATTATGTAAAAGTACATATTTTTCAATAACAAAAATGTGTGTACTTCATTTATAATATTAAAAATTCAATTCTTATTATGTATATATTCGTAGTCAATGAAAACCTGTATTTTTTATTGATGTAAAAGTGGAAGTGGTAGAATATAAAACAAGCGGTATGTTCAAGTTGTAAGAAAGAATAAGAATTTAATAGTAAAATAATTTTCAGTATATAAATCAATGCCTACTATATACTATTTATTATATTTCAGTACAAGTACAAATATTACAGGTTCATTTCAACACCGCCCCTGAACATGTAATATCATTGCTTTTTGTTATTATATATATTGAGAATAAAACAGTGAATGAAATTACTGTAAGCCAAACTCCTTCGTAAACTTGATTAACTTGTCATAAATAACGCCTTTTGTAAGCATGTCAGCAACCATTTCATTAGTGGATATATATTGCAATTTTATAGTATCATCATTTAAATGTTCACGAATAAATTTGACTTTTATGTCAATGTGTTTGGTTCTGGACGAGTATGCATTATTATAAGCAACATGTATAGCACTTTTGTTATCGCAGTTCAAAATTAAGGTCTTTGGGGGATTGACTTCAAGCTCTTTTTCTAAGCGTTTTAACCAAATAGCTTCTTGAATTGCAGCCACCATGGACATAAATTCGGCCTCGGTTGAGGACAAAGCGACAGTTTTTTGCCTTTTAGTTGCCCATGAAATTGCGCCAGCTTGGTGTATAAAAATGTACCCAGTAGTTGAACGTCTTTCATCAACTTCACTGGCCCAATCCGCATCGCAATAACCGGATAGTTCTTGTCCACTATTTTTGTACACAATTCCCTTGTCCATGGTTCCTTTTAGATAACGCATCACTCGTTTACACGCTTCCCAGTGACCCTTCCCTGGATTGTCACAATATCTACTTAAAACGTTAACAATGTAGCAAATATCAGGTCGAGTAACATTTGCAGCAAAAAGCAAACAACCAATTGCTTCCATGTATGGTACTGTTGACATTTGCTCTTCGTCCTCGCCTGTTTTGGGACAAAAATCTTTTGAAATTTTTTGATTACAATCAACTGGAGTCTTCGTTGGATTACAATCGAGCATTTGAAATCGGTTGAGAACATTCTGAATATATTGGGATTGATCAATCTTTATTGAATTTTTTGATCGAGTTATTCGAATTCCCAAAATTGAAGAAGCTTCACCCATATCTTTCATTTCAAAATTCTTCATTAGTGATAACTTAATGCGATTAATATTATTAAGTTCATTTGATAAGATTAACACATCATCTACGTAAATCGAAACATATGTAATTTCCCCATTCTGAGTTCTATAGTAAATACACTGGTCAGTATCACATCGGGTAAGACCCATTTTCAACAATACGCAGTTCAATGTATCGTTCCAAACTCGACTAGATTGTTTCAGCCCATATATAGATTTCTTGAGTTTACAAACTCTGCCAGTTCCATCATCCATTCCTTCGGGTTGTTGCATATAAATTTCTTCTTTGAGATTTCCATTTAAGAATGCTGTAACCGCGTCCATTTGATGTATATGCAGATTATGTTTGGCTGCTAAAGAAATTAGATATCTTATGGACTCGTATCTAACTACTGGTGCAAAAGTTTCGTTGTAGTCTATACCTTTTTCTTGACTGTAACCTTTTGCTACCAGTCTTGCTTTTCGACGCACCACCTCACCATTCGTACCAATTTTTGTCTTATATACCCATTTGGCAGGAATTGGTTTCTTATTTGGTGGTAAATCAGTAAGGATCCATGTTTTGTTACTCATCAGAGAATCATACTCTTGTTTCATAGCTTTCTTCCATTCGTTACCATAGGAATAAGAAATAGCTTCATTAAAATTTTGCGGATCATTTGACTCGAACTCTAAAGCACTGAAGTTGTACGAAGTTTTAGGCCTGTTAGCTATTCTCTCAGAACGTCGTAGTTGCCTATTTTCATTAACAGATTCAGGAGTTGGTCTTGGTGGAATTTCTTCACCATGTCCTACTACATTTTCTACCATTATGCTGTCATAAAAATCTTCGTCACTACTTGCTAAATCGTTCTCGGTATTCGACGGTGCATCCAGAATGTCACTGTCTAAATCCCGGTTCGTTGGCAATTCTCCATCAGTATTTCCCTCCGAATTGGCATTATTCGAATTCAAATTATTACTCCATTCAGGAAAATAACAAATCTTTTTATTACGAGGGGTTGCTTCAACAAACTCATTCTCAAAAAATTCCACATCTCTACTTGTAATAATTTCTTTAGTGGCTGGGTAAAATAGACGGTAAGCTTTCGACTGTAAACTGTAACCAACTAATATGCACTGGATGGACTTCTTTGACAATTTAGTTCGTTTCTGCTTCAGTACATGAACCATAGCTTTGCAGCCGAATACTCTCAAATGCTTTAACGTAGGTTTTTTATTTGACCAAATTTCCTCAGGAGTTTTCTCATTTCCTCTGCATGGAACACGGTTTATTAGATAGGCAGCAGTTACGGCTGATTCTGCCCAAAATTTTTCACTTAGGCCACTATCGAATAACATGCAACGCATTCTGTCAACCACAGTCCGATTCATCCTTTCTGCTACTCCGTTCTGTTCTGGAGTATATGGACAGGTTTTCTGATGGATTATCCCATGATCTCTTAGGAAAGTCGGTTGTTGACGTATTCTGTTCCATTATCCGTACGCAATATCTGTATTTTTGAAGACCATTGATTTTCGACAAAAGTTTTAAATTCACAAAATTTTTCGAAAACCTCTGATTTACGCTTCATGGGATAGACGAACACTTTTCGTGAAAAGTCGTCAACAAATGTTAATAAATAACAATTTCCTGAAAAAGACTTTTCTTTAAAAGGACCCATTAAATCAGAATGTATTACTTGAAGAAGTTTTGTAGCTCTTTCACCAACATCTTTAAATGGCTTTCGAGTTTGCTTTCCTTCAAAGCAAATTTCGCATTGATCATTTAAATTTATTTCGCAATTTAAGCCAAAACAAGCTAATTTCACTTTCCGAAGATTGTCATTGCATATGTGACCTAGCCGACGATGCCATAAATTTGAATTTTCCTTTACAATGAGAGATTTTCCTTCAGGAAAAACAATGTCACATTTCAAACGGTACAACCCATTAGACAAACAAGCTTTTCCAATTAAATCTCCTTGTTTGTTAAAAATTTTGCATGTTTTCTTTTCGAATACAACCTTATTGCCATTCTGGGTTAATTGGCAAATCGAAAGTAAATTTGCACAAAGGTTTGGAACATATTCGACATTTTTAACCACTGCATTCCGTGTGCTTTTTTCAAGTTTCAGAGACAATTGGACATCTCCCAAGGACGAAACTCCCATTTTGTCATTGTTAGCTACAATTATTTCTTTATTGTAAACTTGAGTCTTGTTATAAAGGACATCCCGATTATTAGTCATATGCGACGTCGCTCCCGAGTCTACGTACCAATCATTTGATTTTTCTGTACTCGACATAAGAGCAGCGTATAAAACTTCACCACTGTTTTTCGTGGGTTTTTCGAATTATTGCAATTCTTTTTTGGGCAATTTTTACTAAAGTGACCAATTTCGTTGCACGAGTGACATCTAAATTTCCCGTTTTTGAACTTCTTTTTTGAAACCAAAGCACTATCTTTCTTACCATTATCGAATTTTGCATCTTGTAATAACAAATTCTTCACAGAATCGACTGTTAGTTTTGCTTTTGAATTTTCCACTGCCATTACCAATGATTGAGATTCTTCAGGCAGACCGGCCAACATTAATGACGCCGTTACCTCTTCGTCAATATTTAGGCCTGCATTATTTACCTTAATTGAAGTAAGAACCATCGCGTTGACATATTCTTCCATCGACGAAAAATCAGAAAGTTTAAGTTGCACCAATTGCTTCAGTAACTCAACTTTCCTGGTCAATCCTGTGTCTTCATAAGCACGTACCAGTGAATCCCAAGCCTCTTTAGCTGTTGTTGCTGTTGCAATGTGACCGAAATTGCTGGGTTCTATCATGAGTGTTATCTCAGCCAAAGCAAGTTCATTCGCTTCATTGTCCCCGGCATCTTTGACTCCGTTTTGTACAACTTTCCAACATTTTTTTATTACCAAGCAGGACTTCGCATGTCTTCGCCACACATCGAAATTTTCTCGTCCACGCAATCTTTCAAATGGAAAATTAATGCTTGAAGCCATCTCGTTTTATTGAAACTATTTGATTTACGGTATGAATTGTTTTCATATAATTTATGAAAACCGTGTTTGGAAAATTTTTGTGAACACTATTAATAAAATAAATGTATTATTTTTTTGTGTGTATAGACCAATATGGAACAATTGTGACATGGTTGTTTGCGGCCATATACTAGCGCAATGTACCAAATTTCAACCGAATCGGATGAATTTTTCTACTCCACGATGATCCGGAGATCAAATCTGGAGATCGGTTTAACAGGTTGGCTGATAAGAAAAACACATTTTTTTTTGTCAAAATTCGTTTTTATTATTCAACATAGTTCCCTTTAAGAGAGATACAACGATTATAACGACCTTCCAATTTTTTGATAACATTTTGGTAGTACTCCTTCGGTTTTGCCTCAAAATAGGCCTCAGTTTCGGCGATCACCTCTTCATTGCAGCCAAATATTTTCCCTGCGAGCATCCTTTTGAGGTCTGAGAACAAGAAAAAGTCGCTGGGGCCAGATCTGGAGAATACGGTGGGTGGTGAAGCAATTCGAAGCCAAATTCATGAATTTTTGCCATCGTTCTCAATGACTTGTGACACGGTGCGTTGTCTTGGTGGAACAACACTTTTTTCTTCTTCATATGGGGTCGTTTTGCCGCGATTTCGACCTTCAAACGCTCCAATAACGCCATATAATAGTCACTGTTGCTGGTTTTTCCCTTCTCAAGGTAATCGATAAAAATTATTCTATGCGCATGCCAAAAAACAGAGGCCATTACTTTGCCAGCGGACTTTTGAGTCTTTCTACGCTTCGGAGACGGTTCACCGGTCGCTGTCCACTCAGCCGAATAAAGTCGGGCGGGGCCGACTTTATTATACCCTTCACCATTATGTAGACCAAAATTTGTGTTACCATATCTGATTTAACATATATCTGAAAAGATTTGGAGACAATTTTTTGTACTTCTACAAAATCGCTAGAATTAAAAATTAAATCGGCTAATACCCTGGGATGTAACACAATGTTAGTAAAAAACAAGTAAGTAAAGTCTAAAGTCGGGCGGGGCCGACTTTATTATACCCTTCACCATTATGTAGACCAAAATTTGTGTTACCATATCTGATTTAACATATATCTGAAAAGATTTGGAGACAATTTTTTGTACTTCTACAAAATCGCTAGAATTAAAAATTAAATCGGTTAATACCCTGGGATGAAACACAATGTTAGTAAAAACAAGTATATACAGCACTAAGTTCGGCCGGGCCGAATCTTAAATACCCACCACCATGAACCAAATATTAGGGTTTCCTTTGAAATTTCAGGAGGGCTTGAGGACTTGAGGACACTTCCCGTAGATAAATTTAAAGATTTCACCTATGAGGACCATATCAAATTCTGGATTTATAAGAACCATTTTTGTTTGAGTTTTAGAGGAATCATTAACGTCTTGATTTGAAATCTTAAATCTGTAGAAGTAAAATCTGGAAATTTTACATTGAGTTTGAAGCAATTTTCATGATCAGTGCGCCTTCTACTCCCTCAAGAAGTGAAGTGGGTCTATATGGAGACATTGCCAAATGGACCGATAAAAACTTAATCCGATACACGTTTTTGTGAGCTTAAAATACCAGAATATTTACAATTTCAGGCAAATCAGATAAAAACTATGGTTTCTAGAAACCCAAGGAGTTAAATCGGGAGATCGTTCTTATGGGGGCTATACTAAAATATGGACCGATACCCACCGTTTTCGGCACACCTCTTTATGACCCGAAAATAGATTTCCAATTTCAGGCAAATAGGATAAAAACTTCGGATTCTAGAAGCCCAAGAAGTAAAATCGGGAAATCAGTCTATATGGGGGCTATACCAAAATATGGACCGATACTCACAATTTTTGGCACACGTTCCAATTTCAGACAAATTTCCAATTTCAGACAAATTGGATACAAACTACGGTTTCTATAAGCCCAAGGCCTCAAATCGGGAGATCGGTCTATATGGGGGCTATACCAAAACATGGACCGATACTCACCATTTTTGGCACACCTCTTTATGGTCATCAAATACCTCTAGATTTTAAATTTCAGGCAAATTGGATAAAAACTTCGATTTCTATAAGCACAAAACCCCAAATCGGGAGGTCGGTTTATATGGAGACTATATCAAAACCTCGACCGATATAGCCCATCTTCGAACTTAACCTGCCTGCAGACAAAAGACGAGTTTGTGCAAAATTTCAGCACGATTGCTTCATTATTGAAGACTTAGCGTGATTACAACAGACAGACAGACAGACAGACGGACAGACATCTTTATATCGTCTTAGAATTTCTCCCTGATCAAGAATATATATACTTTATATAGTCGGAAATCGATATTTCGATGTGTCACAAACGGAATGACAAACTTATTATACACCCGTCTCCATTCTATGGTGGTGGGTATAAAAATATGGGAAATATAAAGCTAGAGCAATTTTGATGCAATTGTACAAAATAGCATTTATGATTTATCGGGTGATACATATGTATGCGAGATATAGGACAATTAGAGTAATATTTACAATTTTTGCTACTCAGCAGTGGCGATTTTACAAGGATATTGGTTAAATCTCGCCAAGATATGTTGTCAATTGTGGGTTGTGATATATTATTTAAGCAATTCGGGCGATTTTCCACAAGTCGGAGGTTTATTGAAAATTCGACCATTCTGTGGAATGTTTGGCATTACAGTGTGTAGGATAAGACTACGATATGGGGAAATCATCACAGAATTTTGTGTAAAATATGGCTATTTTGGCCATATTAGATCAAGATGGCACACTTAAATAGCATATTAAATGTATTCTACGTGGAAACTATCGAAGCAATTGGAGGAAACTTCCATTGAAAATGGGTCTAATATATGAAACATTCTACCATATTTCCCCTACTCTTGCGTACATATATATGGGAGCTATATCTAAATATGAACCGATTTTGACCAAATTTAACATGCATAGTTAGAATAATAATCCTGCTATCTCAGCAAAAAAACATAAATGGGAGAATAATTTTGGCCATATGGGTGGTCATATGGGTGTAAATCGGCCGAAAGATATATATGGGAGGTGTTCAACGAAAATTAGCACGCTTAACGATACTACTCATACGTACTCCTTGTGTAAAATTTGAAGCAAATCATGGCATACCTCTTGCTTTTGAGGTCATATGAGTCTAAACCGGGCGAAAGATATATATGGGAGCTATATCTAAATCTGAACTGATTTTAATCAAATTTAGCACACTGAATTATTCTCTTAAACGTACTCCTTGTGCAAAATTTTAAGCAAATCAGGGCAAAACTCTGGCTTTTGAGGCCATATTAGTCGAAATCGGACGAAAGGTATATATGGGAGCTATATCTAAATCTGAGCCGATTTCAACCAAATTTAGCACAATTAAGAATACTATTAAACGTACTCCTTGTGCAAAATTTGAAGCGAATCAGGGCAAAACTCTGGCTTTTGAGGCAATATAAGTTCAAATCGGACGAAAGATATATATGGGAGCTATATCTAAATCGGAACCGATTTGGCTGATATTTTGCACATCTTACGAAAGCCCCAAATATTTGGCTTGCCGAAATTTTGAGAAAATACGTTGATAAATACATCAATTATGACCAGATCGGTGATAAATATACATGGCAGCTATATCTAAATCTGAACCGATTTTTTCCAAAATCAATAGCGATTGTCTTTGAGCCAATGTAAAACTCTGCGCCAAATTTGAGGACGATCGGACTTAAACTGCACACAAAATTACATATACAGACAGACGGACGGACAGACAGACAGACAGACGGACATCGCTACATCGACTCAGAATTTAATTCTAAGACGATCGGTATACTAAACGATGGGTCCCAGACTTTTCCTTCTTGGCGTTACATACAAATGCACAAACTTATTATACCCTGTACCATAGTAGTGGTGTTACGGGAATTGGCCCGAGCGCCCAGCTTCCACAGGATTTTGAACAAAAAATACCAACGCAACAATTCAGTTTCCAGGTTGAATATTTTATTTGTTAAAATTCCTATTAATTTTAAATATATATTAATGAAATGTATTCTAAATTAACATAATAAACCCGTATACTTTTTGGTGTGAAAACTAAGCGCAGCTCCTTACAAATTTTCCAATGTGTTATCTCCAAACTTTAATTTATAAATGATACATAAGAGATAATATACCGTCTTGCGCGCAAAAAAAAAGCTAGGGAAATTTATCATACATTCACATTGAATTGATATAAATTGTTTAAACATCAATAATCGATTTAAACAAAACATTAGGGTGGATAGTGGCGATAACAATGGTCACGAAAATAATGTACATGGTCTTTATGACCATGTAATGCTTCTAGACATGTCTATACGTAATCTATAAAAATACCTTTTTCCCTGCAAAAAAGTTAATAAATTGAATGGTCAGGTATATGATTGTCCCGACCATGTATCACTACACTACAAATTCTATCATTTAAATAATAGAACATGTTTGCGGTATTTGAGAACCATTTAAATGCTTATTGCCAGCATATATTTTTCTCCGCTCGAAAATTATTTTTACAAAGACAAAATATACGGTTTTCGCGACAATTACATGCTCTATATAAGCATTAAATGGATGCGGCAACCTTGTCCAAACATGTTTTTTCTGTGCGTGCATTAACAAGCCAAGTTTTTGCTTCCACCGTATTTTTCCCTTCAGAAAACAGTATTTTATCAAAACACGAAATTCCATTTTTCCATTTTTTTTCACAATAACAAAAGTTGCTTCACAAAAGACGCTCTATCTCACAAACTAATTGACTTACAGACGTCACATTTTGAAGGTTGGTACTATATAAAAATCATTTGAAGGTTGGTACTATATAAAAATAATATGCATTTAATACTAGCGACGCCATATATGTGTCAGACCGGGGACTTATCAGCCAACCTGTTAGAGTTTAAATAGTGGGGGTAAAAATCTACAGATTTTAGATTTCAAATCAAGGTGTTATTTCATCATTTCATAATGATTCCTCAAAACTCAAACAAAAATGGTTCTTATAAATCCAGAATCTGATATAGTCTTTATAGGTAAAATCTATAAATGTATCTTCGGGAAGTGTACTAGTTGAACTGCTCTGGGTCACATGTTTTTGACCTTCTCGTAAGGATTTTGATGTTGATTCCAAGCGAAAGATTCGGTTTCATTAAAATAAAAACATTTTTCAAACTATCTACACCCTCACAAAAAATCGCTTCTGTAACATATACTCCCAAACATATTTTGCTTCAAGCAGACACATTTTTGGGTATAGCCCAAACATTTATATGTTTGATCTCTTCCAATATATAATATGTTTGAAAGCATATTGGTCTAAACAATATATGTTTGGGTAGTCTAAGTTCCAAACATTTTGTATTTTTGCATCCAAATTCAATAATGTTGTCTTCCAAAAAACAATATGTTATTATGTGAACATATAATATGTTTGGAAGCATTTTGCACCCAAAAATATTATATGCTTAAAAAATTCTCCCAAACAATATTGTGCTCAAAATTTTATTTATTTATTTATATATTTACAATCATAATGAATTATGAAAATAAACAGGTAATATAGGTGCTAACAACATA
The DNA here is from genome assembly GCF_050003625.1 of Haematobia irritans. NCBI lineage: Eukaryota > Metazoa > Arthropoda > Insecta > Diptera > Muscidae > Haematobia > Haematobia irritans. The sequence continues at coordinate 67,304,267 of NC_134399.1, read as the reverse complement.
GGTTTTCGACCTGAATGCTCAACATTTTGTTTCTGCCTAATTGTATATTCCCCCACATCTTTCTCACTTCCACGAGATTTTTTAGTTCTTAGCACCTTTTTCTGTAATACAAACATTGTAGAAGAAATTATTCAATTTTATGATTTTTTTTATTTTAATTTTACCTTTTGCCGGACGGGGATTCGAACAGCGGACCACACAGTTTGTAAGGATCAAAGAAGTAGCTGATCAATTGCCCAAGGAAAAATAAAATGTTAATTTTGTAATAACAAGCAACAACCACCAACTTAATTCAATATCGCTCCAAGCTACTAAACACATATATGTTTATAGGCTATTTCTAAATTAATATATGTTTGCATCCAAGCATATTATATTTACAAACATTTTATGTCCCAAACATAATATGTTCTAACATATTAACATATATGTCCCAAACATGTTATGCTAGTTTATGAACATTATATGCTTGCACTCAAAAATATTGTGTTTAAAAATTTGTGTTCCAAACATATAATGTTTATAGCCAAACATATAAAAACAGTCTTTTTCATCCGTGTAGCGTTAAATCAAAGTTTCGTAAAGTTAAAATTAGGATACAGATCATATATGTATTTACAAAGCTACAAACAAATTCTCCTAAACAACACTCAAAAATAGTTTACTTGGAAGATTTTGTCTTTCCTTTAAGAATTTTGGTATTAATTCCGAGCCAAAGAAGCGGCTTCTTTAAAATAAAAACATTTTTAGCAACCTATCTGGATTTAAATCTAGGATCAATAAAATTAAAATTAGGATAAAGATTTCATTTATCAAAATTTCATTCTCTTTTCGCGGTATTCGAGGGCGGTTCGGAAACTTCTTAGCCTATCAATGAAAGAGAATAGTTAGTTTTTCAAAAATATTTTTATTTTTCAATATAATCTCCTGAAACTTCAATACACTTAGTCCAACGCTTTTCTAGCAATTCTATCCCTTGATTAAAATAGTTTTCCTCAAGGTCTTCAAAATAGTGGTTTACACTGTAATTGCATCTTCATTTGAGGTAAAACGCTTGCCAGCAAGGAATTTTTTAGATTTGGGAACAAGTAAAAGTCACTGGGAGCTAAATCAGGAGAATAAGGTGGTTGGTCAAGCAACTCGCACTTTAATTCGTTGTTTTTAACCATTGTTAAAACACTCTTGTGCGCTGGTGCGTTGTCTTGATGAAAAATTATTTTTTTTGTGTTGTAAGCCAGGACGTTTTTCTCGAATTTGTACATTTAATTGATCCAAAAGGTTGCAATAGTACTCTGAATTTATTGTTTTACCCTTTTGCAGATAGTCAATCAATAAAATACCTTTGAAGTCGCAAAAAAACCGTTGCCATAACCTTACCAGCCGATTGAATTATTTTTGCTTACAAGTTCATTTTCCTCCAGGTTTGATTTTCCAAAATTTAACATTCGGATTTCTCTTAAAATTGGACATGAGTTGATGAAATGTTGTAAATTTTCCACTTCGCCCGAATTGCAGAGAGAGCACTCCATACTCCCCGGGCTATTGTATTTGTTTGCATTTAATGGAAGTATATCTGCTCTTGTTCTCATTAGAAGTGATATTTTATCTATATTTCCTATATCTTTCAGGTAGTCCACTCCAGCATCAGGATTAAGGAATCTGTAGTATCTACCACCGTTTGAGTATGTTTATTCTCTCATCTGAGCGTAACTTAGACATTTAAGTTGATGGTCCATCAGATTCATTGTCGTTCTCCATTCATGTTCACTCCGTTCAAATCTTCATTCATGATAATATTGACCTTTCGAGCCAGGGATTCCATAGCTGTTACCCAAAAAATCTGTTTGACCCATTGTTTGGATTGTTCTTTTATCTCTGGAGTATAGTGGTGGATCCATGTCTCATCAACAGTTATGAACCGACGCTTAAAATACATTTTATTTCGCTTAAAACGATCCAAACAAGCTTGAGAAATGTTCATTCTTATGCGTTTTTGATCGACTGTTAACAAATGCTGCTCCCATCTTGCAGAAAGCTTTTTCATCTGTAGTTCTTCATGCAAAATTAAATGGACTCGATCATTTTAGATGCCTTAAAAGTGCTTCAAAAATTTTTTCCTTTAAATTTAGGACACAAATTTTGGAAATGTGCGTCCCTCCATTTAAGTCGCATGTCTTTGATCTAAGGAAATTTCTTTTTAAATAAAGAAACGCACTTTTGATTTAAAAAAATCGTCTTTAAATTATCTGCAATATTGAATATTTAGATTTACACCCATGTTCCGATATCCACTTCAATTCCACTTCCACTATTCACGTCAAATCCACGAACGTGAAAATTTGGTGTTCTTAATTCCACGCTCTTTTTTGAACTTTCGAACTTTTTTGACAATCGCTATTGATTTTGGAAAAAATCGGTTCAGATTTAGATATAGCTGCTATATATATTTATCCCCGATCTGGTCATAATTGGCGTGTTTATCAACCGATGTTCTTCAAAATCAGTACATCCGAATATTTTATGAGTCTCGAAAAACTTGCAAAATATCAGCTAAATCGATTCAGATTTATATATAGCTCCCATATATATCTTTCGTCCGATTTGTACTCATATGACAATTTTTAAGTCCGATTTAGTTGAAATTTTGCACAGGGAGTAGAATCAGCATTCTAGCTATGCGTGCCAAATTTTATTGAAATCGCTTCAGATTTAGATATAGCTCCCATATATATCTTTCGCCCGATTTACACTCATATGACCATAGAGGCCAATTTTTAACTCCGATTTAGTTGAAATTTTGCACAGGGAGTAGAATTAGCATTGTAGCTATGCGTGCCAAATTGGGTTGAAATCGGTTCAGATGTAGATATATCTCCCACATATAGCTTTCGCCCGATTTACACTCATATGACTACAGAGGCCAACTTTTTGCTCCTATTTAGTTGAAATTTTGCACAGGGAGTAGAATTAGCATTGTAGCTATGCGTGCCAAATTTAGTTGAAATCGGTTCAGATTTAGATATATCTCCCATATATATCTTTCGCCCGATTTACACTCATATGACCATAGAGGCCAATTTTTAACTCCGATTTAGTTGAAATTTTGCACAGGGAGTAGAATTAGCATTGTAGCTATGCGTGCCAAATTGGGTTGAAATCGGTTCAGATTTAGATATATCTCCCACATATAGCTTTCGCCCGATTTACACTCATATGACCACAGAGGCCAATCTTTTACTCCGATTTAATTGAAATTTTGCACAGGGAGTAGAATTAGCATTGTAGCTATGCGTGCCAAATTTGGTTGATATCGGTTCAGATTTAGATATAGCTCCCATATATATGTTTTTCTGATTTCGACAAAAATGGTCAAAATACCAATATTTTCCTTGTAAAATCGCCACTGCTTAGTCGAAAAGTTGTAAAAATGACTCTAATTTTCCTAAACTTCTAATACATATATATCGAGCGATAAATCATAAATTAACTTTTGCGAAGTTTCCTTAAAATTGCTTCAGATTTAAATGTTTCCCATATTTTTTTACTAACATTGCGTTCCACCCTAGTGCATTAGCCGACTTAAATTTTTGGGTCTATCAAATTCTGTCCAGATCGAGTGATATTTAAATGTATGTATTAGGGACAAACTTTTATATATATCCCCCAATACATTTGACGGATGTGATATGGTATCGAAAATTTATATCTACAAAGTGGTGCAGGGTATAATATAGTCGGCCCCGCCCGACTTTAGACTTTCCTTACTTGTTTTAAACTAGCATTTGTTTGTACGTGAATAGCTTTATTAATACGAGGGCAGTTCGGAAACTTCTTAGCCTAGCACAAACAGCGCTGTATAAACAGAAAAAAGTTAAGCGTTTTGGAAACTTCCATTTCTGTTATGAACACATGCTAAATTTTGTTTCGATCTGGCAACTGCTTCATATAGAAACAGGTGTTCAACAAAGACGCATCCGCATTTTTTTACAATGGAAAAATTAGAAATGCGTGCTGTCATTAAATATTTACATAAAAAAAGGTTTATCGGGACAAGAAATGCATAATGATATGGTGAATGTGTCTGCAATAGTAAAAAATTGGGTTGCTGAATTTAAACGTGGTCGTACAAGCATTGAAGATGAACCACGTAGTGGACGTCCAAAAACAGCAACAACAACAGAAATTGTAGCCAAAGTGCATGATATGGTATTAAATGATCGACGAATAAAAGTGGGTGAAATTGCTAATATCATGTGCATCTCAAATGATCGAGTCCATTTAATTTTGCATGAAGAACTACAGATGAAAAAGCTTTCTGCAAGATGGGAGCAGCATTTGTTAACGGTCGATCAAAAACGCATAAGAAAAAGTGAACTTTATTATACCCTCCATCATAGGATGGGGGTATATTAACTTTGTCATTCCGTTTGTAACACATCGAAATATTGCTCTAAGACCCCATAAAGTATATATATTCTGGGTCGTGGTGAAATTCTGAGTCGATCTAAGCATGTCCGTCCGTCCGTCCGTCCGTCCGTCCGTCCGTCCGTCCGTCCGTCCGTCTGTTGAAATCACGCTAACTTCCGAACGAAACAAGCTATCGACTTGAAACTTGGCACAAGTAGTTGTTATCGATGTAGGTCGGATGGTATTGAAAATGGGCCATATCGGTCCACTTTTACGTATAGCCCCCATATAAAGGGACCCTCAGATTTGGCTTGTGGAGCCTCTAACAGAAGCATATTTCATCCGATCGGGCTGAAATTTGGTACATGGTGTTGGTATATGGTCTCTAACAACCATGCAAAAATTGGTCCATATCGGTCCATAATTATATATAGCCCCCATATAAACCGATCCCCAGATTTGGCTTGTGGAGCCTCTAATAGAAGCATATTTAATCCGATCCGGCTGAAATTTGGTACATGGTGTTAGTATATGGTCTCTAACAATCATGCAAAAATTGGTCGACATCGGTCCATAATTATATATAGCCCCCATATAAACCGATCCCCAGATTTGGCTTGCGGAGCCTCAAAGAGAAGCAAATTTCATCCGATCCGGCTGAAATTTGGTACATGATGTTGGTATATGGTCTCTAGCAACCATGCAAAAATTGGTCCACATCGGTTCATAATTATATATAGCCCCCATATAAACCGATCCCCAGATTTGGTTTGTGGAGCCTCTAAGAGAAGCATATTTCATCCGATCCGGCTGAAATTTGGTACATGATGTTGGTATATGGTATCTAACAACCATGCAAAAATTGGTCCATATCGGTCCTTAATTATATATAGCCCCCATATAAACCGATCCCCAGATTTGGTTTGTGGAGTCTCTAAGAGAAGCATATTTCATCCGATCTGGCTGAAATTTGGTACATGGTGTTGGTATATGGTCTCTAACAATCATGCAAAAATTGGTCCACATCGGTCCATAATTATATATAACCTCCATATAAACCGATCCCCAGATTTGGCTTGCGGAGCCTCAAAGAGAAGCAAATTTCATCCGATCCGGCAGAAATTTGGTACATGATGTTGGTATATGGTCTCTAACAACCATGCAAAAATTGGTCCACATCGCTTCATAATTATATATAGCCCCCATATAAACCGATCCCCAGATTTGGCTTGCGAAGTCTCCAAGAGAAGCAAATTTCATCCAAGCCGGTTGTAATTTGGAACATGGTGTTAGTATATGATCTTTAACAACCGTGCCAGAATTGGTCCATATCGGTCCATAATTATATATAGCCCCCATATAAAACGTTCTCCAGATTTGCCCTCCGGAGCCTCTTGGAGGAGCAAAATTCATCCGATCCGGTTCAAATTAGGAACGTGGTGTTAGTATATGGTCGCTAACAACCATACCAAAATTGGTCCAATCACACAAAAATTGGTCCATATCGGTTCATAATCATGGTTGCAACTAGGGCCAAAAATAATCTACCAAAATTTTATTTCTATAGAAAATTTTGTCAAAATGTTATTTCTATAGAAAATTTTGTCAAAATTTTATTTCTAGAGAAAATTTTGTTAAAATTTTATTCGGTTCATAATAAAATTTTCATCATTTTCAAAATTTTATTTCTATAGAAAATTTTGTCAAAATTTTATTTCTATAGAAAATTTTGTCAAAATTTTATTTCTATAGAAAATTTTGTTCAAATTTTATTCGGTTCATAATCATAGTTGCCACTCGAGCCACAAATAATCTACCAAGATTTTATTTCTATAGAAAATTTTGTCAAAAGTTTATTTCTATAGAAAATTTTGTTAAAATTTTATTTCTGTAGAAATTTTTGTCAAAATTTTCTTTCTATAGAATATTTTGTTAAAATTTTTATTTCTATAGAAAATTTTGTGAAAATTTTATTTCTATAGAAAATTTTGTTAAAATTTTATTTCTGTAGAAAATTTTGTCAAAATTTTATGTCTACTTTGTCAAACTGAATTATATACGTATTGGATCGATCTTTTTTGATTTAATATATACCACGTATGGACTTACATACAATTTAGAAGATGGTGTTAGGAGGTTTTAAGATACCTTGCCATCGGCAAGCGTTACCGCAACTTAAGTAATTCGATTGTGGATGGCAGTGTTTAGAAGAAGTTTCTACGCAATCCATGATGGAGGGTACATAAGCTTCGGCCTGGCCGAACTTACGGCCGTATATACTTGTTTTAATTAAAATGTCATTATTTTAAATAAAATTATCCTTAATATTTTGTAAAGTGCGCATCCTAAAATTTAGGTTGCGTAATCTCGTAAATACCACGTAAATATTTTTTTTTCAGTGAAGAAATGCCTCGTTAATTTAAACAAAAGATGGAAAATCCTCCTCCGGATAATTCATTAAATCCAAAGTGAATAACCCTTGATCCTCCCGAATAAAGGTTTAGTCGACTATTTGTGCAAATTTATTAAGGCAAATTCGACTATCAAAAAAACTTTTTTTTCGGGAAGTTCAAGCGTAATTCTGCTTGGGTTTAGTGATTTATCTTAAAATTATTCAGATAATTGGATAGTTTCGCTGCAAGTATAGTGTGCTGAAGAGGAATGTGATAGTTCCGAAAGGGTCGTCCATCTTGCACACATGGGTTTAGGCTGAAATCAAATCTTTAATCCAAAAATTCCACATCTTAATTTAATTTAAGAATTATTTCTTTAAATCAAAATTTACCTTATTACAACGACATACAGCTTCAACATAGCAATGAACCTTTCTTTAAATAAAAATTCTTTATATCGAAGAAATATGTTTTTATATTGTTCAAAATGCGCATCACCTAAAATTTAAGTTGTATAATCTTTGGTATTAGGTGAATATTTTTTTCACTGTATGCCTGTCAGCATATAGAGACCCATATTATGTGTCTGTGTTAAAATACGTACATGCAATACCCACACAAAATTTCGTATTCCAAAGACATCTCATAAAATCAATATACAATAGAAAATGCTTATCAAGAAACTTACCAATTATTACCAATTAATAACTTAATTGTGAGTTAGTCCATACGTGGTAGAGAGCCAGAATTGAAATATGGGGGTCGCTTACATAGGGGCTATATACAATTAAATATGAACTTGATATGGGCCAATTTTTGTGTGATTGGGGATCGATTTATCTGAGGGCTATATATTACTATAGACCGATATGGACCTAGTTAGACATGGTTGTTAACGGCCACATACTGGCACAATGTACAAAATTTCAACTGACTCGGATGAAATTTGCTCCTCCAAGAGGCTCCAAAACCAAATCTCGGGATCGGTTTATATGGGGGCTATATATGATCATGGACTGATATGGACCACTTTTGGCATGGTTGTTAAATATCATATACTACTATCACGTACTAAATTTCAACCAGATGGGATGAAGTTTGCTTCTCCAAAAGGCACCGGAGGTCAAATCTGGGGATCGGTTTATATGGGGGCTACATATAATTATGGACTGCTATGAACCAATTCCTGCATGGTTGTTGGATATCATATACTAACATCACGTACCAAATTTCAACCGAATGGGATCCATTTTGCTCTTCCAAGGGGCTCCGGAGGTCAAATCTGGGGATCGGTTTATATGGGGGCTATATATAATTATGGACCTATTTCGACCAATTTTTGCATGGGTATTTAAGGCCATATATTAACACCACGTACCAAATTTCAACTGAATCAGATGAATTTTGGTCTTCCAACAGGCTCCGGAGGTCAAACCTGGTGATCGGTTTATATCGGTTTATATAGAGACGTAGGGCGAGAGACGCTAAATATTACAAAAAACCTACATATAGGGAATTTCCCCTACTTCTAACAACACTGGTTGTAGTTGATATTGCACCTACGGAGTTAGTATGCCACTAATATTGAGCCCATTATTAAAAAAGAGAAAATCGCTCAATTAGTGTGGGTTATAAATCCAAATTTGTAAAAATCGAGCAATATTCTTATTTAAGAGCTACAAGTACGTATAAATACGATCGGCTAGTACATCAAAATTTTAAATTTGAGTAACAGTGGTTAATCAATAAGCGTATTATGGCTAAATTTGGGAAAATCAAGCGATGCATATATATGCGAGCTATATGTCAATCTGAACCAATTTGCAAAATATTTTGCGAGTTTGATTAATACCACAAAAGGTTAACTTGTGCAAAATTTGAGTAAGATCAGTTTAGGCCTCTATGATCAAACATAAAGTAATTAGGGGCAAATTTTTCAAAATCGGGCGATACATATATGGGAGCTATATCTACATCTGAACCGATTTCGATGAAAATTGGCACATACCGTTAGTACTAGTTAGTTAGGACTGGCTCTAGCCAACTTTGAGTAAGATCGGATAACAAAATATGGGTTCTATGGCCAAATTTGGGAAAATCGGCCTATACATATATATGGGAGCTATATCTCAATCTTAACCGATTTCGATAAAATTTTGCACATACCGTTAGTGCTATAGAAGATTACATTTGGCCAACTTTGAGTACTATCGGTTGATATATAAGGGTTTTATAGCCAAATTTAGAAAAATTTGGCGATATATATATATATATATATATATATATATATATATATATATATATATATATATATATATATATATATATATATATATATATATATATATATATATATATATATATATATATATATATATATATATATATATATATATATATATATATATATATATATATATATATATATATATATATATAAAGCTATATAGCTAAATCTGAGCCGATTTCGATGATTTTTTACACATATAATTAGTGTTATAGAAGATTACATTTAGCTAACTTTGAGCAAGATCGGATGATATATAAGAGTTTTATGGTCAAATTTAGATATACATATATATGGGAGCTATAGCTAAATCTGAACCGATTTCGATGATTTTTTGCACATATAGTTAGTGCTATAGAAGATTACATTTAGCCATTTGAGTAAGATCGGTTGATAAATAAGGGTTTTATGACCTAATTTGGCAAAATCGGGCGATACATATATATGGGAGCTATTTCTAAATCTGAACCGATTTCGATAAAATTTTGCAGACTTAAAGGGTGATGCAGAAGATTATTTTGTGCTAAATTTTACGACGATCGGTTGGTAAAAAAGTGCAACGTGACCCCATTTGTCGAAATCGGGCGATACATATATATGGGAGCTATATCTAAATTTGATCCGATTTCTTCAAAAGCGTTCGTCCTTGTGCCCAAAAAACTCTCTGTACCAAATTTCATCAAAATCGGTTAATCATTGCGACCGGAACCCTGTAAACAACAAATACATGGACAGACGGACGGACACCAAGCGCTAGATCAACTCAGGAGGTGATTCTGAGTCGATCGGTATGTATTTTATGGGGTCTAAAATCAATATTTCTGGTAGGCACATTTTTTGGCAGGTCAAACTTATTATACCCTGACCACTATGTGGTTTAGGGTATAATTACTGTGTTTGGTTGTTTGAATATTTCTTCCAAAAGAACACGAAGGGTGTTAGCAAACGACATTTGAGAAGAACGGGTCCTGTATTCCAGAAAAATGTCTTGTTATATTTTGAAGAAAAAGTTTCTTATTAAATTGTTATATGAATAAATTTTTATACCCTTCACCACTACTGTGGTACAGGGTATAATAAGTTTGTGCATTTGTATGTAACGCCAAGAAATAGTGGTCATAGACCCATCTTTTAGTATACCGATCGGCTTAGAATTAAATTCTGAGTCGATTTAGCGATGTCCGTCTGTCTGTCTGTCTGTCTGTCCGTCCGTCTGTCTGTATATGTAATTTTGTGCACAAAGTACATCTCGCAATTTAAGTCCGATCGTCCTCAAATTTGGCAGAGGGCCGTTTCTTGGGACAGAGACAATCGCTATTGGTTTTGGAAAAAATCGGTTCAGATTTAGATATAGCTGCCATATATATTTATCCCCGATGTGGTCATAGTTAGCGTGTTTATCAACCGATTTTCTTTAAATACCGTACATCCAAATATTTTATGAATCTCGCAAATCTTGCAAAATATCAGCAAAATCGGTTCAGATTTAGATATAGCTCCCATATATATCTTTCGCCCGATATGGACTTATATGGCCCCGAAGCCAGATTTTTTGCCGAATTTGGTTGAAATTTTGCATTAGGAGTACAATTAGTAGTATAGTCAAGTGTGCAAAATTTGATTGAAATCGGTTCAGATTTAGATATAGCTCCCATATATATGTTTTTCTGATTTCGACAAAAATGGTCAAAATACCAACATTTTCCTTGTTAAATCGCCACTGCTTCGTCGAAAAGTTGTAAAAATGACTCTAATTTTCCTAAACTTCTAATACATATATATCGAGCGATAAATCATAAATAAACTTTTGCGAATTTTCCTTAAAATTGCTTCAGATTTAAGTGTTTCCCATATTTTTTTACTAAAATTGTGTTCCACCCTAGTGCATTAGCCAACTTAAATTTTGAGTCTATAGGTTTTGTAAAAGTCTATCAAATTCTTTCCAAATCGAGTGATATTTAAATGTATGTATTTGGGACAAACCTTTATATATAGGATGTGATATGGTATCGAAAATTTAGATCTACAAAGTGGTGCAGGGTATAATATAGTCGGCCCCGCCAGACTTTAGACTTTCCTTACTTGTTGTTTTATGAAAATATAAATTTTTGAACCATCTTTTATTGTTAGAAGATAAAAAATATTGATTTTAGGGACAACTTTTAATTAACTAACTTTTCGTTGATTGAAAACTAACTAACTTTAAATTAATGTATTGGTAACTAACTTAAAGCTAATTGGGAATAGTGCAGAGTTGAATAAATGACTACTTCCTATGACATCGCCATGTTAAAATAGTTAGTTGAGTCCATATAAATTCAATCCAAATGTCACCCACTACTACTTGAGAAATAGCTAACTTTCATTTAGTTTGAAGTACGACTGGGTATGAAGACTATATCAGATTTTGGATTTATAAGAACCATTTTTGTTTGAGTTTTAGAGAAATCATTATCATCTTTTGTAAGTGTGATGATGAAATGACCTCTAAGGTTAAAGTTGCAGCCCGATTAAGTTTCAGGCTCACTTAGACTATTCAGTCAATTGTGCTACCACATTTAACTAAAAGTACCTATTACATATGGACACTTCTAGTTTTAACCACTGAACCTTCTCGATTATTTTATTCTGTTGAACCAACCAGATTGTTCCAAAAACATTAGCAGACTGCTTAAGTTAACGTTTTCCAAGTCCGCCAGTAATCTAAAGCTATATGCCCCTAAAATTTGCTTATGCCTTATGTTACACAAAATGCAGGACACTCACACAAGAGGTATTTAATTGATTCCTTTTTCTCCGCATCATGACATACCTATCAGGCAGCGACCCGTTATAGCAGATATCAGGAGTGATATCTGACGTCTTGTGAACACTAGCATATCCAGTGTGCGGTTTAATTTAAAATGGGGCCATATTTGCTTGGTGTCGATACAACCCTAGCAATTCTCCCATCAAACATTGGCCATCATAACAGCCTTCTCAGGCAGTAAGAGCTTGCAGGTGGCCAGAGGCATTCCAAGAGATTCTAGTTTCACTGGAATATGTAAGGTAGTTCCTAGCCTTGCTAACTCATCTGCTTCGCAGTTCCCCGGTATGTTCCTATGTTAAGATGGGGTATGGCAGTATATCGGTCTGTTATTAAATATAAATTATTTTGATTTGATTTCTTGAATGTCCTTGAGACGAATTTATAATTAAATCCGCTTAAATTTCACCCAGTCTCGTCGTCCATATGGGTCCATAATTAAATATAGCTCCCAAGATTTAATTTTTTGAGTGGTCTGGAAATCCATTTCTTCTCCGTTACCCTTTTAAATTAGGTAGTTGTCCATATCGGTTTTAAATTCATGTTCAGTATAAAATTCTTTAGCGCCTTGGGAATTCATTTCTTATGCGATATATTTAAATCTATCTCTAGAAACCACACAAAAGTTGGGATATCGGCCCCTTTTAAGCCCATTCACCACGGAATTGATAGAGGAAAACCTGGAACCATGGTACTGTTCAGTCTATCGAAACCATTTTGTCTACCTGGTATGTGTACACTTTTGGAACTGTCCCAGTCTAACATCGGCCCGGGAGTATAGTTACACTAACTACGTGGTAGAATTATGTGCCAACGACAGCAGAATTAGCTCATCAGACCACATGACCCACCGACTTCTCTCGCTCAACAATGTTCCCCGCCGCAGAAACGAATATTGTTGTACCAGTGCAACACTTTGGCATTTAATTGCCACGGGATCCGAGGTAGGATCAGTGAGATTGTAGATTTTATGGGTTCCTCGGCGATCCAAGAGACCAAGCTAAATGCCACCTGTAGCCTACGCCATTGATATGGTTACAATGTGCTACACACAATAAAATATTTTTTGGCTTCAATCACGAAGTTAATTGACCCAATTAATTTTTAATCGAAATGTCTTCAATCAAAGAAATGAATTAAAAAATTTATTGATCCAATTAAAAAAATAATTCATACTATTAATTTTTTGTGATTGATTTTTGTTTCAATTAAAAATTTGTTAAAACCATTAAAGTTTTAATTTAATTTTTTGAAAACTCAATTAAGATTTTAATTGTAAAAAATTTCGTGAAATTTTCTTCTGTGTACGAAAGGATCGCACAAGGAATGCGGGTGGAGGCCTGGCTTTCATGCAGTATAGACCTATCTCGCCTGTACCACACTAGTAATCCCAACATGGAATGTATGGGGGTAGCAGTCTAGTCTGGGCTGCCGAGCAAAGTGTTGGTAGCTGTGCTCCAGGTTATAGTCCAAACATTGATTGGCTGTGCTGTGGGCATAAGCAATTGGTGCTAGGAGACTTTAATGTCCACCATGGACTTTAGCATTCTCTAATGACGCAGCTTTTGCCGAGCTGGTAGATGACTCCACATTTTGCACAGTGAACGAAGAGGTCGAACTGCCCTAGCGTGGCCCAACTTCCCAGCAGATGCTGCGGGACTCGCAGACGAGCGTGATTAACACCGTCATGCTAACCCGTCTGAGATTAGTAAGATATCATTTCAACTATATAATCGACGAGCTCAAGCTGAACACATGCCAATGTAGCCTAGGCACAGGAACCCTACTACAACGGCTTTGTCGACAGTTTGTCAAGCATACCGAGAATGATAGAGCGAAATGGAGAGTTATTCGTCGCATTCGTGGTCTCCGAGCCAACGATACACCACAATTTACCAATGTCATCAAAACGATCCAAGGCGCTAGGTCCGGACGGAAAATCGAACCAATTGGTCCTTGGAATCACTCATTACACCATGTGTCTGGAAACTGGGTATTTGATTCCACTACTAAAGCCAGCAAACACTCCGGTAAGGGTAAATCGTACAGACCTTCGTATATGCTCTCGCCTGTAGCCAAGAACTTGAGATACTACACCTCTCTAGTATTGTGGAGAATATTCCAGCTGCCAACTATCAATATGGATTCGGTAAAGTACAAAGCACAACGACGGCTTTGTATGCCATTTCAGCATACATTACTAGAGGACTCAATCAACCCACGCCGTGTCATAAGACGTTCCAAGTGGTTCGAGACCTATCGACGGTATACGGTACGGTCTACCATGTCAGACCCTGGGAGGACATCGAAAATACGATCTTACCAGCAGGAAACAAGCGTTGGTTTCCAAATTATCTGTGCGGGGACCATTCGTATGCGAAATTCAGGAATAAGAAGTCAAGACCCCCGTCGAGTGAAACAGGCAGTTCCCTAAGGTGGCTAAACCTAGAGGACATGCATGGATACCTGCAAACCCTCATGATCCTGAGTCTATATTAAACAGAGTGAAGGAATGTACCCCAGATCATCCAACCGCCGATTGGAAGATTGGTTGGAAGCGATCAGCCAAAGAAGTCTGAAAATGACAAGCTTCAATTAGGTCAGTAATGAACATATCTCCTTGCGAAGTCGAATGAGACATTAAAAATGCCGGTATTGATGAACATCGTATGCGGGAAGTTTCTAATGCCTAAAAGCTCAACACAGCTAAACCGAGGGTTATTGCAAGAGTCGCCGAGATCTGTGAGGGGGAAATTTTTGATGAATCAATCCAAATGTCTGATGTGACAGTGGTTGAAAATTTGCATAGTTCTATGATTCCTCCAGATAAATCTTCACCATTGTAAGGCTGCTTGTACTGCCTTATATGGTCCCATTTGGAATCCTTTGGCTGATCACTTTTGTATACCTTCATATGGGTATCATGAAAGCCATAACATACACGTCCTTGGGTCTGGGCTAGATGTGGCAGCGACTCAATGTTCAATATAAACACCGCATGTCGTCTTGGTCCATCCACCTCATCCAAACGACCAACCCATTGTATTGACTCAGGATCAGAAGGATTGCATGTGCATGCATGTGCTCTAGGTTTAGCCGGTATGTCTTCTTTCGCGACTAACTCCAAAGCGGCTCCTTCCCAAACTTCGCCAATTAGCATCAAAGCAGCTTTAAAGCAATTCATAGACCTCTCGTCCTTGAGACCACCCAGCATCTTGCCGTCGAGGACTTGGTCCGTGAAACTTTTTTGCACCTCTGAGTAGACACCAGACATCGCGATCTCAATTTCTCCCCATTTTTGCTTTGGAACCATGCCGTCCAATGCTCCTTTATAGATGATAGCCATCACAAGGCTGTCTTTTGCAACTGAGGCAAACGATCTGTGATCCCGTTTGGAGGATGGCAGCTCATGCGGTGATCGTTAATAAAACCACGTCCGTTCTGTTCGACGGTGAAAGCCTTAATCACGCTGCGCCTAATAACCATTAGCGTAGCTAGACAACTTTCCTAGGGGGGGCTATAGCCCCCCTAGCTAAAATTTATAGACTGAACTTATAGTTTCAATTAATGTTTTATTTCATAAAATTGAATAAAAAATTAGACATCAAAATAACTCGACAAACAATTTATAATAAAGCAACTAAAAGTAGTTCCACACTTTTCCCAGCAAAAAAATTGTGAGTTGTTCTAAAGGAACAACTTTAAAAGTACTTCCAAAAATGTTCTCAATTATTTTAACTACACAGGAAGTTTTTTTACTTAATTTTTTTTCATATTTTAATGTGTAATTTTTTGTTTTCTTTTTTTTTTTTAATAGTTTAAAAAAAGAGTAAGAATAAATAAATTGGTACAAATTATTCAAATTTTGCCACAAAACTGCTAAATCCATTATAGAAAAATCGATAATTTTGGAAATTATTCCAGGAAAAACGTTTCATTGTTTTTAAAAATCATAAAAACAATATAAAAATTATTTATTTGGGAAAAAATTTTTTAATTCACGTTCAAAACACTGAATTCGGATCTCACCTCAAGAAGTGATGCAAATTCATTGCAACGGCTGTTGAAACGGTGGACATTTGTCCTATGACAAGCTCATATTACATTCATTGCTTCTCCGCCAATTTTGCACCACTTCTAAACCCAAAAAGAACATTTTCACTACTTTTTTGGCAACGCTTTTTCGCAGCATTATTAAGATATTAATTTATGAAAGAATAGTTTTAATATCAATTACTATTTTTATACCCTCCACCATAGGATGGGGGTATATTAACTTTGTCATTCCGTTTGTAACACATCGAAATATTGCTCTAAGACACCATAAAGTATATATATTCTGGGTCGTGGTGAAATTCTGAGTCGATCTAACCATGTCCGTCCGTCCGTCCGTCTGTCCGTCCGTCCGTCTGTCCGGCTGTCCGTCCGTCTCTGGAAATCACGCTAACTTCCGAACGAAACAAGATATCGACTTGAAACTTGGCACAAGTAGTTGTTATTGATGTAGGTCGGATGGTATTGAAAATGGGCCATATCGGACCACGTTTACGTATAGCCCCCATATAAACCGATCCCCAATTTTGGCTTGGGGAGCCTCCCGGAGCAGCAAAATTCATCCGATCCGGTTGAAATTTGGTACGTGGTCTTAGTATACGGTCTCTAACAACCATGCAAAAATTGGTCCATATCGGTCCATACTTATATATAGCCCCCATATAAACCGATCCCCAGATTTGACCTCCGGAGACTTTTGGAGGGGCAAAATTCATCCGATCCGGTTGAAATTTGGTACCTGATGTTAGTATACGGCCTCTAACAACCATGCAAAAATTGGTCCATATCGGTCCATAATTATATATAGCTCCCATATAAACCGATCCCCAGATTTGACCACCGGAGCCTCTTGGAGGAGCAAAATTTATCCGATCCGGTTGATATTTAGTACGTGGTCTTAGTATACGGTTTTTAACAACCATGCAAAAATTGGTCCATATCGGTCCATAATTATATATAGCCCCCGATATAAACCGATCCCCAGATTTGACCTCCGGAGCCTCTTGGAGGGGCAGAATTCATCCGATCCGGTTGAAATTTGGTACCTGATGTTAGTTTACGGCCTCTAATAACCATGCAAAAATTGGTCCATATCGGTCCATAATTATATATAGCCCCCATATAAACCGATCCCCAGATTTGACCTCCGGAGCCTCTTGGAAGAGCAAAATTCATCCGATCCAGTTGAAATTTGGTACATGGTGTTAGTATGTGGTCTCTAACAACCATGCAAAAATTGGTCCATATCGGTCCATAATTATATATAGTTCCCATATAAACCGTCCCCAGATTTGACGTCCGGAACCTCTTGGAGGAGCAAAAGTCATCCGATACGGTTGAAATTTGGTACATTTTGTCAATATATGGCATCTAACAGCCATGTAAAAATTGGTCCATATCGGTCTTTAGTTATATATAGCCGATGACTTATTACACAAAAATTGGTCCATATCGCCAAAAATAATCTACCAAAACTTTATTTCCATAGAAAATTTTGTCAAATTTTATTACTATAGAAAGTTTTGTTAAAATTTCATTTCTATAGAAAGTTTTGTCAAAAGTTTATTTCTATAGAAATGTTTGTCAAAATTTTATTTCTATAGAAAATTTTGTAAAAAATTTATTTCTGTAGAAAATTTTTCAACATTTTATTTCTATAGAAAATTTTGTCAAGTTTTTATTTCTATAGAAAATTTTGTCAAATTTTTATTTCTATAGAAAATTTTGTCAAAATTTTATTTCTATAGAAAATTTTGTCAAGGTTTCATTTCTATAGAAAATTTTGTCAAAATTTTATTTCTATAGAAAATTTTGTCAAACTAGATTATATACGTATTTAATCGGCCTTTTTTTGTTTAATATATACCCCGTATGGGCTAACTTACAATTTAGAAGACAGTGCTAAAAAGTTATACGATACCTTGCCATCGGCAAGTGTTATCGCAACCCAAGTAATTCGATTGTGGATGACAGCCTTTAGTAGAAGTTCCTACGCAATCCATGGTGGAGGGTACATAAGATTCGGACTGGCCGAACTTACGGCCGTATATACTTGTTTTAATTAAATTGACTAAACTAAATCAATCATAAATTCAACCACAGCTTTATTTCATAATTATCAGACTTCAAACATTGCCATCGGCAACTGCTACCACAACCCAAGTAATTCGATTGTTCATGAAAGTCTTTAGCGGAAATTTGTGCGATTGTATATACTTGTTTAATTTTTATAAAAATTAAAAAAAACTATTGACATTTATTGAAAAATGGAAAATCATAAATAGAGTTTCAAATTCTGGGGGGGGCTAAAATTTTTCTGGGGGGGTCTAAGCCCCCTCCCCAGAGGCCTTCCTACGCTTATGCTAATAACAGGGCATACCAGGTAGAAACCACACCCAGATATCATAAATTCAGGTACAAGCCATTTGGTTTAATATATTGTAGTCTATACGGAATAAATTGGCACATATGTAAAGATCATAGATACTAAAACGAAATTATTCTGCAAAATTCGTAGTTTTCTTAACAGTGGATATTATTCTAGTGAGAGGCCACTTAGAAAAATGTGTGTTTAAAGAGGTTTTGCGAACGGATATAATCTAAATAAATATTAGGTCACATTACATCTAAAAGATAGATTTTATATTGATTCGAAATCCAGGAATATTCCACCCTCTAGTCGAGCCAGAAAATATGTTGGATCGAATGTATAATCTCTTCGGGTTTTTGGATTGGGTTTTACAATAAACTTGGTAAGAATTTCCACCAAAGCAGTCTTAATTTGAACAAATCCAAATGTGACACCTGAAACAAAAGAAATTCAAACTTTATATATGATACATTTTACCAAGGATGAGGAATATCTCTGCTAACCTAAACATATTCTGGGTCCATCACCATAACACCAATAGACACCTTTATTGAAATACTGTTTAAGGCCACCATTTTCCTCCAAATAACGATCCGGTTGAAATTTAGAAGCATCAGCATAAAATTCCTCATCCATCATAATGGGATATTTTGGTATAATGATTGTCATGCCACGAGGAACTTTAAATTTCTTTCCATTCTTGTTAAGTATTTCAATGGGTTCGGAGCAAATTTTCTGAGAATAGAAATCCACAGGGAATATACGCAAAGATTCTGAAAATAGAACGGACATAGAGAACATATTCTTTCACCATAGAAACCTCGAGGGATATCTTACCATGTATACAAGCATTTAAATAGGATAGCTCATGAATCAAAGCAAAATCTCGACTGTTGCCCAATTTCTCGATAATTTCCTCTCTAAGCTTTTGTTGAATTGCTGGATACCGTGCCATCTTGAATGAAATGATAGAATAAATAAGTGAATTTAAAGTAAATTAACAGAAGAGATAAGACTTTTCAATAACCTACTCCACATCTAAAAAAGTTGAAGTCAAACGCTTTAAAGTGGTCTAAAAGTACAAGAAACCCAACGTTGTTGTCTTCAATATCTCTTCTCATCGATTCAGAAACCCTAACTAAGTCAGTGATGCTACGGTGGGTAGAAAAACTGGTATTGTCCAACAGGCAACAGTAACTCCCGGTGAAAATTCTGGCATTTGCAATTCTCAAAAACTGTACACATGTAGCAAAGTATTGAAATGGGACGAAATTTCACATTAGGTTTGGGAACTCAAGCTAAGTGCCCCGACGGTGGACTCTCCAGAGCCAAGATGGATTAAATTTGGTGGACGAGCTGTTACACTATGGGCAACAATCATTGACGTCACCTGGACTGCAAGAATGCCTACAGACAGGTCCAATGCAATATAGACCAAATGTCGGCGAAAAGTGAGATGGCGAACCAACAAGAAACCAACATAGAAGATCTTCCGCGTAGGGTGGCAATTCCTTCCAGGGAAGAGCCGGCGGTCACATTTGCGACAAGATTATAGCTCGCTCCGGACATCCATCGGAAATGCAGTCTCTCCTATAAGGCAAGCTCAATCCCCTCATCGTGATTATCACTCACCCTCCCAAGGAATTTTCTCCGGTGCGAATGATAGCGGATCTTACACGCCAGTTGCTTGCACCAAATTGTTTCTGGGCCAGGATTCCAGATCCAAGATGGATTTTTGACAACGTCGGGACGGCCAGGATAGCTACAGAAAGCTTCGATGCCAGATGTCGAACAAAAACCAGGACGATGGCTGGGGAAGGTGTCACGAGGTCGATGTATATCGCAGAACACACATTTGAAAAAAGAAGACCGAACAGGTTGGAAATCAAATTGGAAATGAGGAGAAAGTAGTACACACAAAAGCCTTTTATAAGGAGCAATGTCATCAAATGATAAACCAGGTTATATTGGAGCCATCCACGGTAAGTCGGCACAACACACAGAAATCGGAAACAGAAGCCGATGCTACCATTTATATCTCTTCGAACGATGATATCTCAGTCACGCCATCACACCGTACCCTTCCGCATAATCCCCTGGCAGCTCCGGTAACGACATCCATGGGCGTGGCCACGAATGACAACGGAGCTTACAACCCAGTTCTTTGCTAAGATTCCTGATCCAAGACGGATTATTGACATCTCCGGACAGCCAGAATACCTGCAGCAAGCTTCAGTGTAGTCAATGTCAGATGTCGAAAAAACCAGCACGATGAACCATCAAGTGCGCAGTTCCTGCAACACCGATGTATGAAGAAACAATGCAAGTTTGACCACAAAACGTGTTCATTCTTCCATCGAGATACGGAGGGTAATAATTATCCTCCCTTCCCAAGGAACAGCAGAAGGTCGAATTTGAGGCAAGATTAGACCTGGTGCCAGACATTCTCCTACACGCAAAGAAAAAAAACGTTTGGAAAACGTGTACCGAAAACGTTTTTCTTTTGTTAGAGTTTTTTGAATTGCTTCGAAAATTTTAAACTTTTATCACCAAAAAAATTCGTTTGTTACAAAGTTATTATTTTTTCAATAAACAAAGTTATTTTTGAAACAACAACAGAGTCCATTTCGTTTATATCAAACACTGTTCTTTTCTGACTTTTGGTCTTTAATAAAACACATTTTACAGTTCAAAATTTAATATAGTACAATGTAATGTTGAACATTTTTTTCGGAATCTTCCGAACATATGTAGAATGTATGTAAAAAAAAAAAAAAAAAAAAAAAAAAACTTTGGTCGAAGCAGGGATCGAACCCACGACCCTTTGCATGAGAGTCAGACGTAGCAACCACTGCTCCACGGTGCCAAACTAAATGTTTGTTTCTGTTAAATAAACTTTGTTTATTCGGTTCGTGGGCGCCGCAAGCTATGCTATATAAATATAACTTATATGGATATTTATCTATTGATGACCATAACAGGTACATAGCTCAGTGGTTAGTGTGTTGGCTTACAAAGTGCATGGTCCGCGGTTCGATTCTCCGTCCAGGCGAAAGGTAAAAAAATTTTAAAAATTTATAAAATCGTATAATTTCTTCTACATTGTTTGTATTACAGAAAAAGGTGCTAAGAACTAAAAATCTTCGTGGAAGTGAAAAAGATGTGAGGGAAAATGCAATTAGCCAGAAAAAAAAAAAATTTTTTTGAGTTAGTCTTTATGAAATTGTTTTTACATCCTGGAAAAGAATAAACGTTTATCACAAAAAGTATATACTTTTCTTCCAAATACACTTCCTTACAGCGAAAAGCAAATGAGAAACGAACTTTGTTTGTCTAAAATTTCGTTTGGGAGGAAAGAATTATTTTTTTGCGTGTATGAGACGCCGTGGGAAGCCAGGCAGTCGCAAAGCCTTGCAGTGTGAAGTTTCGCTTTTTTTGCATTACATATCAGCCATCTGAAGCTATAAGGCTGATATTCGAGAACGTTTGTGGGATGTGGTAAAGAAATGCATTTGGTCACATTAAATGAAATCGTAATACTAATGAATAGAACAGGGTTATTTTTATCAAAATCAAACTAATGTTCTAAAAAAAGCACTCTTAATAGTCACTAAAATTAATTTAGTTTCAATTAATTTAGTTTCGAATCCATCTAATAAAAATGTCATAGAATGGGCACATATTTCCATATTAGTAAGACTGTTCTTTTGTTGCAATTGCAGCATGTAATTCAGAAAGTCCTTCCGTTCGTCAGCTTCCTTGCCCAGGGATTTCCTCATTTTTATGGCCGTTTCCATTAGACCAACAAAATATGTTTCATATTCTTTAGTAATAAAACGCATCTTCTTCAATTTACCAATTGCTGGAAGCAATCCTACAAGGATATTATAAACCGGAGAATATTGGAATATTTTATCTCTCATAGTTAGCAAAGGTGCATTAGTATCACGAAAGCTATCACATTGTATGCCCATAACACAATCGGCTATAACATCAGCCATGAATCGTGAAGTCATCTGTAAATATAAGAATTTTAAATTACTTTCTTTTTTATATATCCTGATAGAATTCTTACATCTTTAGCATCTATGCCATCTTTACCGGGATTCTGCACTTGTCCATCGATGTAGTCGGTCATACGTTTACATATTTCCAATGTTATCGGGAACATGGCCTTAATCTGAAACAAACTTATTTAGTTTGAAGTGAATACAATATTAGGTAGACATACTCTATTTAAAGTTAATCCGGGAACTATCTCAGACCTACGCTGTTTCCATTTATCACCAGAAGTTGTAAAGGGATTATTGCCAAACAGAAAGTCCGTTTTTTCATCGACCTATAAAATTAGTTTGATTAGTTAAAAGATTTTACTGTTCATATCTTCTTGTAATCTAAAGGGTGAAACGGTCAAAATTTGGTCAAGGGAAAACGCGTGTAAATCGGTGAAATCGTTTATTTAAAAAATCAGATTAAATTTCTTTTTCAAGTTCAATTAGTATAAAATTCAGGAAAAATATTCAGTTAGGCTTTCGCTTTTCCAAATCCGAATTGCCGGGCCTCACGCTTGACACCTGCCATCAGATTTTGTACAGCCACCTTGTCCACCTTCTTCGCCGCAGAAAGCCAGTTTGCCTTGAACTGCTGCTCGTCCTTAGCAGTTTTTTGGTCTTCTTTAGGTTCCGCTTGACAATAGCCCAGTATTTCTCAATTGGATGGAGCTCTGGTGTGTTGGGAGGGTTCTTGTCCTTGGGAACCACCTGCATGTTGTTGGCGGCGTACCACTCCATGGCCTTTTTACCGTAATGGCAAGATGCCAAATCCGGCCAAAACAGTACGGAACAACCGTGTTTCTTCAGCAAAGGCAGAAGACGTTTATTCAAACACTCTTTCACGTAAATGTCTTGGTTGACAGTCCCGGAAGCTATGAAAATGCTGCTTTTCAAGCCACAGGTACAGATGGATTGCCAAACCAGATATTTCTTTGCGAACTTTGACAGTTTTATGTGCTTGAAAATATCTGCTACCTTTCCCCTTCCTTTTGCCGTATAAAACTCCTGTCCCGGAAGCTGCTTGTAGTCGGCTTTGACGTATGTTTCGTCGTCCATTACCACGCAGTCAAACTTCGTCAGCATCGTCGTGTACAGCCTCCGGGATCGCGCTTTGGCCGTCGTATTTTGTTTATCATTGCGATTTGGAGTCACTACCTTCTTGTAAGTCGATAGTCCGGCTCGTTTTTCGGCTCGATGCACGGTTGTAGACGATACACCCAGCTTATTTGCGGCATCTCGGAGAGAGAGGTTAAGGTTTCGCTTGGAACTACCGGCAACTCTCTTTGTCGTCTCAGCGGCTTCCGGTTTTCGATTTACCCCCGATCCAGACTTCCTGGCTGTCGACAAACGTTCTCCAAACACTTTAATTACATTTGTGTTTACATTTTGCCAGCTTTGCGTGCGAGTAGCTCGGATTTTCGCGATGTGCGAGCAAAATTTTGATACGCTGCTCTTCTTGCTTGGACGGCATTTTGACAACTGAAGAGTGAATTCCAAAATCAAAATGGGAGCACCATTCTACACACACACCTTCAAAATGTTTTTGGGTGTTCAGGTTTTTTAAATGCAAAATTGAAAGAAATACGTCAAGTTTATATTGACCAAATTTTGACCGTATCACCCTTTACGACTATTACTTTCCATGTGTATTTCGCGTCTCTTTAGCATGCCGAATATACAATAAAATATGGAAAACTATTTATATGGTTTGGTAGGATAATGCCATATACAGGGTGGCTTATATGAATGGCAACCAACTTCAGGTTGCTATTTATTTATGTACAGCTCGTCTGACAGCTGACATATTTATTCCATTTACAGTTCATTTTTTTGTTTACAAACCTACCAAAGCATTTTGATCTAAATTACGAAATAACGTTATTCGAATAGCCAAGATAGAAAGCCAAGAGTTGCTTTGCCTTCAACAAAGTGGTCAGTTACCGAATTTGGTTTTCTCCGATGAGAACCCATTCCACAATGAGCAGTTAGTGAACAAACAAAATGATCATGTTTACTTGTCAAAGAGTTCAGCTGGAAATTTACACATTCGTTTGGCCTCTAGTACCACCGATGATAATGGTGTGGGCTCCTATAATGGCCGATGATCGCTGACCGCGGGATCAAAATAATTGCTGAATATTATCGGGAAAATGATCAAAACAGACAGTATTGAAACTCTGGACAGACAAACATTTCGGCCGCAGACCATGTACATTCCAGTAGGACGCACAACCACTACATTAATCACGCATCAACTAAGAAGGCTTGAAAACTCTTCTTTCAGTGTAACTAATACGAAAAAATCTAAACGGATTCTAAAATTTGATTTTATTTCAGACATTTTTTTGCTTTTGAACAAAAAATTAAACTAAAACCTATAGCGCTTTGCTTGTTGCATTAAACATCAGTCACCCTGTATATAATGTTATCCAGTAAAGCTAATTTACCACCATATGTTTCATATATCTTTTAGAATTAACAATTACCAAAACTGAACTGGCATTTTCATTGAAGTGTTTAAAATCTTGTATATAAATCCGTTTTGCCAATTCTGGATTGAGTATCAATATTTGTGGCGTTCGGTTTTTGAAAATCCCCACAAAGTTGTCCGATTCCTTATAAGCACTAAAATAAAAGAGAAATTAGCAAAAAAAAACTTGTTTTAACTTGGTTGTTTGAAACCATATTATATCTGGATCAGGCGAGGAGAAGTGTGACATTAAAGGTCAGGGATTTTGAACTTTTGTCGATATATCAAAAGGTAATGCCCATATATAAAATATTTTTAAAACACAAGTGTTTCATTCAAAGCATATTTTCAAAAAAAAAAAATGAACCAGCGTTCTTTATTTTTCATTCATAGTAATAAAGAACATCTCAGGTAGTTGTTATAATGTCATGTCGTGGTGTCATATTAGGTTAATATCACAAGCATCCCAGCAAAAAATTTTGAAGCTCTTCTAAAGGCACAACTTTAAAAGCACTTCCAAAAATGTTCTGCCAATGATTTTCTTTATTTTAACTGCACCGGAAGTTCATTTTTATAACTCGCTTTTTTAATTTTTTAAATGTGAAATTTAATTTTTTTAAATAGGTTAACAACAGATTAAGAATTAATAAAATGATAAAAATTATGCCGAAAAAAAATTTTAAATCCATTCTAAACAACAAGGGTGTGAAGTTAAAGTTGTTTTCTAAAGTTGTTTTTAGCCAAGACACAAACCACCAGAAAATTATTAACTTTTATCTTTCCAACGAAAATTCGCAAAAAAATCAAACAAGTTTCGTCTTGATTTGTTGCTGATTGACTAAATGCAATCAAATATGAACAAATTTTGTTAATTATTTTATATTTAGGCCTTTAAAATAGAGGGAGTTAAAACCCAATTATATGCCTAAACTGTTCAAGCCTCTTTTTGGCTATTTCTGATAGACGACAACGAACCGAAGGGGGTACACGTTGGTAACCCCAACTGTGGAACATACCCACATGAAAAGCCCATTGGCGTATGTTAGGTCATCTGTGAGAGAAGAAATCAGGGTGAACCCCCCTGCTCCTCTCACAGATGAGCTACGCCCATGGGGATTTCATTGGGGGATGCTCCAAGGGTGCAGCTACCTACGTATACCCACTTTAGTTCATTTTCGTGGGGTGTAAATAGGTGAAAATCAGTGTTGAATTTGTAACAAATATTACTTTTACCCCCATTAAGTTTTCTCCTCTCACAGATGAGGTACTTCCATGGGGATTTCACTGGGGGATGCTCCAAGAGTGCAGCCAACTATGTATACCCACTTTAGTTCGTTGTTGTGGGGTTTAAGTAGGTGAAAATCGGTGTTGAAAATAGTTAATATTCTAAGAAATAGTAATTTTACCCCCTTTGATTTTAACCGTTCACAGATGAGCTACGCCTATGGGGATTTCATTGGGAGATGCTCCAAGGGTGCAGCTACCTACGTATACCCACTTTAGTTCGTTGTCGTGGGGTCTAAATAGGTGAAAATCAGTGTTGAAAATAGTTGATATTCTAACAAATGGTACTTTTACCCCTATTGAGTTTTCTCCGTTCACAGATAAGCTACGTTCATAGGGATTTCATTGGGGGATGCTCCAAGGGTGTAGCTACCTACGTATACCCACTTTAGTTCGTTGTCGTGGGTTGTAAATAGGCGAAAATCCATATCGAAATTTTTGATAAAATTACTTAGCCCCCCTTTTTAAATTTTAATAAGCTACGTTTATGGAAATAGAACGGTAGCTTTCTTCTCAATCTGGGCTTTCTACTTATTTCAAAATTTAAAAGAAATTGTATCCATAATGCGTTCAAAAACGGACATAAAAGTTGATTTGAACCTCCCCGGATTTCTTCTCTCACAGATGACCTACGCCCATGGGCTTTTCACGTGGGTATGCTCCACAGTTGGGGTTACCAACGTGTACCCCCTTTGGTTCGTTGTCGTCTATCAGAAATAACCAAAAGGAGGCTTGAACAGTTTAGGCATATAATTGGGTTTTAACTCCCTCTATTTTAAAGGCCTAAATATAAAATAATTAACAAAATTTGTTCATATTTGATCGCATTTAGTCAATCAGCAACAAATCAAGACGAAATTTGTTAGATTTTTTGCGAATTTTCGTTGAAAAGATAAAAGTTAAAAATTTTCTGGTGGTTTGTGTCTTGGCTAAAAAACAACTTTAGAAAACAACTTTAACTTCACACCCTTCTAAAAAAACTTGCAAGTTTTTGCAAATATTTGATGTCAAAAGTTCCAGACAAGCGTTAGAATGCATTAAAAATCTTAAAAAAATTAAAATTTATTTATATGTCAAAATATCACATATTTTCTTAATTCACATCCAAAACACTGAATTCGCATCACACCTTAAGAAGTGATGCAAACTCAGTGCAACGGCTACTGAAATGGTGGACATCCGTCCTATGACAAGCCCATGTTAAATTCATGGCTTCTGCGCCAATTTTGTACCACTTCCGGAACCAAAAAGAACATTTTCACTACCTTTTTGGAGACGTTTTTTTTTGCTGGGATTTAAATAGACGTTTTCATGCATCGTGTTCAGTGGCGTTTGTGGCTCAGAGTGCTAAGGCATTTCAGGGCACAACTTCTAAAACAATGCAAATGATCCAAAAATGAAGTACTTCCGTCCTATGACAAGCCCATGTAAAATTCATTGGAGATGATCCAAGTTTTCACTACTTCCTACTTCCAAATTAGGGATAAAAACTACTTTTTTGGAAGCTCTTGTTTTGCTGTGAAGTGTCACATTCAGTGCGTTATATTCTTGTTATTATTCGGATAATTTTCGTAAAATACTTTCAATAGTTTTATGTGTACCAAGCAGAGCTACCAATTTTGTCGATTTATCGGCATTTTGATGATTTTTGACTCAAAAAATAGCAATTTGACGATATTTATTCCGTTCGAAAATCTGGGAAAATCGAGCGATTTCGAAATCTGAACCGATTTCGATTAAATTTTGCTCTCTTTAAGAGTGCTTTATAACCTTGTATTAAATTTGAAGAAGACCGGTTATTATATAGGCTCAATATATATATATATATATATATATATATATATATATATATATATATATATATATATATATATATATATATATATATATATATATATATATATATATATATATATATATATATATATATATATATATATATATATATATATATATATATATATATATATATATATATATATATATATATATATATATATATATATATATATATATATATATATATATATATAGGCTATTTGTTGAAAATGGGCGATACATATATATGGGGGCTATATCTAAATTTGATTCGATTTTTCCAAATTCAATAGCCTCCGTCCTTGTGCCAAAAAAGCACTGAACCAAGCTTCATCAAAATAATACACTGAAAAAAATATTTTCGTCAGGCCAAAGATTTCATGTCCTTAAAATACGAATGCAAAATTTGCTTAGCTTAGAAGACGCATTTCTCTAATATAAAGTTTTTTTTCCTTGTCCAAAAGTCGATAAACTTTTCAATGAAGTCGTATTGTCCTTATAATTAAGTGATTTCACTTATAGATGGGTATCATAACATATTGGGAGCCACCGTGGTGCAATGGTTAGCATGCCCGCCTTGCATACACAAGGTCGTGGGTTCGATTCCTGCTACGACCGAACACCAAAAAAGTTTTTCGGCGGTGGATTATCCCACCTCAGTAATGCTGGTGACATTTCTGAGGGTTTCAAAGCTTCTCTAAGTGGTTTCACTGGAATGTGGAACGCCGTTCGGACTCGGCTATAAAAAGGAGGTCCCTTGTCATTGAGCTTAACATGGAATCGGGCAGCACTCAGTGATAAGAGAGAAGTTCACCACTGTGGTATCACAATGGACTGAATAGTCTAAGTGAGCCTGATACATCGGGCTGCCACATAACCTAACCTAACCTAACCTATCATAACATGAAAGAAAAAAAAATTGGGCTAAGGTCAACTTGACTTTAATAATTCATAAAAATTCTTTAAAATTAATGAAATTGTCTTTAAATTTGTTGTATTTTTGCATCTTGACTACAAAGCAAAAAATCGTTTAAAAATAGGACATGTTTTTCATCACTTTATTTTAAAGAGGGTTTTTACATGAAACATAGCATAATTTCTACTGAAAGTCGAGTCTGAGTTTGGAAAATAAAGTTGTCGTTAAATCCTTTTTAAAGGACTTTGATAGCATATGAAGAAAAAAGCTGAAAAACGAAGAATTAAAATTTGCTTCCTAGAAGGAAGTACACAAAACCGAAATTTAAAAGAGAATTGTGTCTTAAAAGTGTCCTTACTTGTATTCTCCGCTTCTTTGGCTCGGAATCAATACCAAAATTGTTTAAGCAAAGGCAAAATCTTTGGAACCGGGGATGCTTTTTTCTCAGTGCAGTTGCGACCGGAATCCTGCAAACAATACATAGGCAGACCCTCCGATGAACGGACGAATACGAATAGATCGACTCATGGGGTAATTCTGAGTCGATCAGTATGTTTTATGGAGTCTAAAATCAATATTTCCGGTAACCACATTTTTTTAAAGATCGGAGTTATAATATCTTAACTACTATGTGCGTAAGGACATAAAATTCGGATGCATTTATTGTTTTTAATGTTTAGAAGCTGGAATTTAGAATATGCAAATAATTAATAGATGTCGTTCGCGTACTTTTTGGCTACGACTTACTCAGAATGCGTAATACATACAAACATGTACTAATTATAATAGAATTGTGTGTTTTTATATGAAATTAATTCCTTTGCTTTGTTTTTAACAAAAACATATGTTTTTTAATATTATTTAAATTCCCGATTTTTTTTAAGATTTTAAATGCAAGTGCCGATTTTTTCGGGAAAAAGTGAGGATTTTTCCTTAAATTTTATTTGCAGCCCTGGTTCCAAGTGATCTAAAATCTATAATTCTTTGCATATAATATCTCTATTGTATATAGACAAAACTGTTAAGTTTATTGTAATAAAAAGTTTAAATTGTCCCAATAGGCAATAGAGATTTTTTGGAGAATTTCATACTGAATTTCATTACTGAGTTAATAAAAACCCATGAAATCAATTTTTGTCCGGCAGTTTAATTTTGGGCGTTAATGGGTTAATAATGGAAAGATATGCACCAATTTATGCACGGCTATTAGAAAGCATATATTGACATAACGTAGCAAATTTCAATCGGATCGGATAAAATTGCTGCTCCAAGATTTGGGGATCGGTTTATATGGGTGCTATATATAATTACGGACCGATATGTACCAATTTTTGCATGGTTGTTATAGGACCTCTAATAACATCATGTACCAAATTTAAATTTTCTCTTCCAATAGTCTCTGGAAGTCTATGTTGGAGCTATACTCGGTTTATATGGGGCCAAAAGGTGGTCCGACATGGCCCATTTGCCATACCATCCAATCTAAATGAATAACAGCTAATTATGCATACACTGAAAAAATATTTATCTGATTTTAAAGATTACACAATACAAATTTTAAGATGTGCAATTTACAAAATATTAAAGACAAATTTCATTAAAATAATGCAATTTTAATTAAAATAAAGTTTATAATCTTTGCTTCAAAATTTAAATAATGAAATATTAATTAAAAAAAGTTCATAATCTTTGATTCAAAATTTTTTTTTCATTAAATTTAGGACACAAATTTTGTAAATTTGAGTCCCTCCGTCGAAGTCGCATGTCTTTGAACTAAGGCTAATTTTCCTTAAAGTAAAGAAACACATTTTTGATTTAAAGAAATTGTCCTTAAATTAACTGAAGTATTGAAACTTTAGATTTAAGATAAAAACGCTTCAAATATAGGCTAAGACTTATTTTGAGGATTTAGCGTCTTTAGTTTAAAGTTTTTTTAGAATTAAGAAAACATTTTTTACTTTGAAATATCCGTTATAATTTGTATTTTTAAACTGGCATTTGTTTGTACGTGAATAGCTTTATTTAAAAGAGATCTGTATTCTAATTTTAATGTCTTTAGTTTGAAGAAGCCGCATTTTTAGCTCGGAATCAATACCAAAATCCTTAAGGGAAGGTCAAAATCTTTGAATCCAAGTAAACTTTTTTTGAGTGTGGAGTTATAAACATAATGACAAAATTATGCCATCATATTATGGAAGGTATAAAAATAGATAGAAAGCGATGAATTAAATTAAAATTAATTACATCGAATTAAATAAAATAATACTAATCTATTAATTTTGTTAAAAATCTATATATATAAAATTCAATCTATGTTTGTTTATTTGTTTGTTTGTTTGTATGTTCCGAGTTGGCTCCGAAACGGCTGAACCGATTTACTTGAAACTTTCAGAGATCGTAGGGGGCGTTCATGTGGTGAAAATAGGGTACCTCATTTTTTGACACCTGGTCGCGGAGGGGGACATCCCCTTCGTCGGACTTTTTGAAAATTGGACCAAAGTTGATCGATTTGCTTGAAATTTTCATTGAAGATTGGGGT
Organism: Haematobia irritans; assembly: GCF_050003625.1. Classification (NCBI taxonomy): domain Eukaryota; kingdom Metazoa; phylum Arthropoda; class Insecta; order Diptera; family Muscidae; genus Haematobia; species Haematobia irritans. Next base: position 67,272,871 of record NC_134399.1, on the reverse strand, counting down.
TGGCATCTAGACAAAGATCCGCTACTTTTTATTTCGATATTTGGTGGCGGAGGGGGGGCCTCCCCTTTGTTCGACTTTTTTTAAGTACACTGAAAAAACTAAAATTCTCTAAATTATCTGAGATTTACAGAGAACATGTGGTGAGGTTATGGAATTAATATGGGGTACCAGATGATTTCATATGTGGATGGGGAGGGGGACCTCCCCCTTGCCCTACTTTTTGAAATTTGGAAAAATATTATGCGATTTGCTTGAAATTTTCATTGAATGTTGGGGTTGGCATCTAGACAAAAATCCGCTACATTATTTTTCGATATTTGGTCGGGGAGGGGGACCACCCCTTTGCCCGAATTTTTTAGTTTGAAAGTACAAACAAAACTAAACTCCCCCGACTGAAATTTTACGGAAAAAATGGGTTATGAAATTTATATCAGGTTCTCGATTTTTTAATAAAAATAAAAGGGCATAGGGAGACATCCGCTTCTCTTAAGTACATACAGAGAAACAATTAAACTTTTACCGAGTTACCGATTTACAGTGGACGGGGGGGGGGGAGGTTACGATATTAATAGTTGATACCTGATTTTGTGATATTTGGACGGAAGAGAGGCCGCCCTTTTAGGCTTATAATTTGCTTGACATTTTCTGGGACGTTTACAAAAGATACGCTACATCACTTTTCGATATTTAGTCGGGGAGGAGGTCCTCCTCTAAAACTGCAAAAAAACAACAATTCTTATGTTTTCTTGAAATTTACATAGGCAGTGGGGGAAGGATATGAACGAAGAGGCAACCTTCCTTGCTCCACACTTGAAGGAAAGTTTCAAGAATTTTCAGGGAAGGTTAGGGGTGCTATTCACTACGGTGTTTGTCGATATTGTATCGGGGAAAGTGACGTCCCTTTAAAACAATAGAGCAAAATTTAAACATCGCCGATCTACTTGAAATTTACAGGGAACGTGGGAGGAGGTGATTAAATTTATACATGATTTTTAAATTAGTATATGATTTTTCGATATGTGGTTGGGGAAGGGGAAAATTTAAATAAACTTTGTCTATTTACTTCGATAGAATTTATAGGGACCATTGAGTAGTTGCGAAATTAATATAGGGTACGTGATAGTCCGATATCAGGTCGGAGTGGAGCGAAGGTGGGGGGAGGGTTCCCTTTTGTCCGTTTTTTTTTCTTAAATTGAAAGTAGAGGGTTGTCCGTAAATGGGAAGTACATAATTTTATGATTTTTGCACAGGCTTCTGCCATACTTCTTTTTAGTAAAGATCTTAAATGTACATGAAATTGGCAGCCAACGTAGAGGGTGCACCATTTTCCAACATTTTAGCAAATGTTAATGTGGTAAAATTTTTTACTATTTTTGCTTTTTCCGATTTATTGGATGGGAAATAGTAATTCTTTGTATGTTATTATAATTAATTTTCAGATATGTTGAGGAGAAGGATACCTTTCCTTGACAAACCACACTTAAAATGCACAAGAAATATAGATGAAGGTACACCCTCTCCCGCCGTATTTGTACCTATAAACGAAAAATCAAGTAGTCCGATTTGTTTAAAAGAATTCACATCTTTTCGAATTTGTTTTCAGCACGAAGGATATAGTTGACTAAGTTAACGCAAAATATTCCTCCAAATATGCTTCGGAAGGCGCAGCGAAGCGGGCCGGATTACGCTAGTAATATAAATAAAATTAAACTAATTAAGTAACATATTTTCTCATTTTTATACCCTCCATCATAGGATGGGGGTATATTAACTTTGTCATTCCGTTTGTAACACATCGAAATATTGCTCTAAGACCCCATAAAGCATATATATACTGGGTCGTGGTGAAATTCTGAGTCGATCTAAGCATGTCCGTCCGTCCGTCTGTTGAAATCACGCTAACTTCCGAACGAAACAAGCTATCGGCTTGAAACTTGGCACAAGTAGTTGTTGTCGATGTAGATCGGATGGTATTGAAAATGGGCCATATCGGTCCACTTTTACGTATAGCCCCCATATAAAAGGACCCTCAGATTTGGCTTGTGGAGCCTCTAACAGAAGCATATTTCATCCGATCCGTCTGAAATTTGGTATATGGTGTCGGTATATAGTATCTAACAACCATGCAAATATTGGTCTACATCGGTCCATAATTATATATAGACCCCATATAAACCGATCTCCAGATTTGGCTTGCGAAGCCTCAAAGAGGAGCAAATTGCATCCGATCCGGCTGAAATTTGGTACATGGTATTGGTATATGGTCTCTAACAACCATGCAAAAATTGGTCTACATCGGTCCATAATTATATATGGCGCCCATATAAACCGATCCCCAGATTTGGGTTGCGGAGCCTCAAAGAGAAGCAAATTTCATCCGATCCGCCTGAAATTTGGTACATGATATTGGTATATGGTCTCTAACAACCATGCAAAAATTGGTCCACATCGGTCCACATAATCTACCAAAATTTTATTTCTATAGAAAATTTTGTCAAAATGTTATTTCTATAGAAAATTTTGTCAAAATTTTATTTCTAGAGAAAATTTTGTTAAAATTTTATTCGGTTCATAATAAAATTTTCATTATTGTCAAAATTTTATTTCTATAGAAAACTTTGTCAAAATTGTATTTCTATAGAAAATTTTGTTCAAATTTTATTCGGTTCATAATCATGGTTGCCACTCGAGCCAAAAATAATCTACCAAGATTTTACTTCTATAGAAAATTTTGTCAAAAGTTTATTTCTATAGAAAATTTTGTTAAAATTTTATTTCTGTAGAAATTTTTGTCAAAATTTTTATTTCTATAGAAAATTTTGTGAAAATTTTATTTCTATAGAAAATTTTGTTAAAATTTTATTTCTGTAGAAAATTTTGTCAAAATTTTATGTCTACTTTGTCAAACTGAATTATATACGTATTGGATCGATCTTTTTTGATTTAATATAACCACGTATGGACTTACATACAATTTAGAAGATGGTGTAGAAGGTTTTAAGATACCTTGCCATCGGCAAGCGTTACCGCAACTTAAGTAATTCAATTGTGGATGGCAGTGTTTAGATGAAGTTTCTACGCAATCCATGATGGAGGGTACATAAGCTTCGGCCTGGCCGAACTTACGGCCGTATATACTTGTTTTATAATTTAATTCTTTAAGGGCGGTATGCACCTCAAAAATTTATTTAAGTCTACAACAAAAAAACAGGGCTGTGTACACAAATTTTAAAGCAGCTAATCGCTTTTAAAAATTGTTAATATATGTTCCAAATATTCCTCAAATAAATTGTTTATTATTTACAGACCTTTTAAAATTTTTACGCACACAATGATTTTAATAAATTAAATGTTTGCTGCCAAAATATGCTTTTGACAACCCTGTTATTTTCATTAGAGGTGCGTACCAGCTTACGAAATTGAACGCTACCGAAAATTTCGTTAGCATAAATAGCAATGTATTTCTTATGGGAATGAAATTTTTCGCTAGAGGTGCATACTGGCCTTTAATTGTAAATAGGATCGATTGACAATTAGAGACAATTAAATTCTTTAATTCTAAATATGATCGATTGACAATTAGAGAACTTTCGATACCGGCATAGTTAATCGTTCTGCCTTATTAACGCGTGCTCCCTTCTTCGTTATTTAATACGATTAATTATTTGCTAAATAAATTTCACAATAACAATATCTATTAACCCTCTCTCGCTCTTTGATTTGTTTTCGTTCAATCATCAACAATTCGCCCATCCAACCACTGTGACACATATACCTCTCCAATATCGTGTTGGCTGATTACGATCAATTTAAAATATCTATGGGTAAGTAAACAATCGAGTACAACAACTACAACAAAGATACATACTCATAGATATCCCATATGTCGTAGACGACATGACGCTTTTTGGTTACAGCACTGGGTAGATTTCCAAAATATATATCAGGTTTTGGACCATTTACATCGAAGTACCACCAATAGTTGAAATTCCATCGTAGAAATAAATAAATTAATCCAAATACGGCACCACTAACCCACAGACTTATTATAAGCCACATTTCCGTTGTATTTTTTGATATTCACCAATACGCACTGTTCTTTTTTCTTTCTTAGTTTGTTTGTTTATTTATTCATTGTGTTTTTTTGTTTTTTTTTCGTTCAATTAATTTATTTTGTATTTGCTCCGATCATGTGTTTACTCTTTGATGGTCGATCGAGTATTAAAGTGAATTGTTCTCGTTTCAATGGCCGCTGTAGTTAAAACAGTGATGGCAAAGACTCTCATACACATAATAGGGTCGTTTAATTCTAGCAACAATGTACATTTTAGAATAAAGTTGAATGCCGATTACCTAAAATAATTTAAATTCTTTTACCCGAACCGATATGAGCAAATGTTTGAAATGGTGTATGTATGTGCAACCCTTTTTAGTGTTAAACAAGTGTTTGATATGCTGATAATTTAATGCGGGCATTCTCATGGTATAAGTTTCGTACTAGTTTTGACATTATCTAAATTATCTAGATCATGATTGATTTAGTTACAGCAGTTATTCAATATAACGATCATACCCACATGGAAACCCAATTTCAGTTAAAGGTTAGGGAAAGCAGTTAAAAATCAAAAAAACAGTATTTAAATGAAGTCAATTATTTTAATTAACCCTTTGACTGCCGATGCCCACTTTGGAGGACAAAGACAGTTATATCTCTCAATTTTATTGTCATAATTTTGTGGATTGATTATAGAAATATTATAAATATTTTTACTTTTGGAAATATTATAAATATTTTACTTTGGACCCTCATTTATAACAGCAAAGGGATTTTGGATGAACGAGATTTTGTCTTGTATAGCGTTTTATTAAGTTTTGTTTTGTTTGTTTGTTTGTTTTTAACACATTTGTCTTTTTGGCCATCGGTAGCACTTTGAGGACTTGTAACATAACAAAAATGTATATGTCTGAATTTCATTTCTGTCTTTGATTTTGTTTTATATCTGTTGTTAACTTTCAGTTCTTCTTACTTGTGTAAAACAGGTGAACATATAATTATACCCTGCGCCACACTGTGGAACAGGGTATTATAGATTAGTGCATATGTTTGTAACACCCAGAAGGAGACGAGATAGACACATGGTGTCTTTGGCAATAATGCTCAGGGTATGTCCCTGAGTCGATATAACAATGTCCGTCTGTCCGTCCGTCTGTCTGTCCGTCCGTCCGTCCCTCCGTCCGTCTGTCTGTGAACACATTTTTGTGATCAAAGTCTAGGTCGCAATTTAAGTCCAATCGCCTTCAAATTTGGCACATGTTCCTAATTTGGGTCAGTATGATTTTGGAAGAAATCGGTTCAGATTTATATATAGCTCCCATATATATCTTTCGCCCGTTATGCACTAATATGGACCCAGCAGCCAGAGTTTTACACCTATTTGCTTGAAATTTTATGCAAACATAACACTTAGTCGTATAGTCAAGTGTGCAAAATTTGATTGAAATCGGTTCAGATTTAGATATAGCCCCCATATATATCTTTCGCCCGATATGGACTTATATGGCCCCAGAAGCCAGATTTTTGGCCGAATTTGGGTGAAATTTTGCACTAGGAGTACAATTAGTAGTATAGTCAAGTGTGTAAAATTTGATTGAAATTGGTTCAGATTTAGATATAGCTCCCATATATATGTTTTTCTGATTTCGACACACTGAAAAAACAGTGAACCCACCAGGAAGAAAACTTTCGGTTAATTTTAGAAAATTTTGAATATTTGTAGAAAATTTTAACTAAACAGTATTACAAACGTTGGCATCACGCCGAAGTCATAAAAAGAAGTAAATATTTTTCGACAAATTCAAGAAAATTTATTAGACATAACTAAGTTTTTTCACTTGTTAAAGAAAATTTTGTAGTTTGAAGGAAAAACTTGGAGTTCAAAATTGCAAGAATGTCTACACCCTCAAAAAAAATCGCTTCTCTAACATATGTTCTAAACACATTTTGCAGGAAGCACATATATTATTGGATATTGCCGAAACATTAATATGTTTGCTTTATGCGAACATATTATATGTTTGCTTTATGTGAACATATTATATGTTTGGAAGCATTTTGAGCCCAAAAATATTATAGCTGGGAAGAATTTTCCCCAAAGAAGATTGTGCTCATTCCCTAACATAATTTTCACTTCCACGAAATTTTTCGTTCTTGGCACCTTTTTCGGTAATACAAATAATGTTGAAGAACTTATTCAATTTTATAATTTTTTTTAAATTTTACCTTTCGTCTGGACGGAGAATCGAACCGAGGAACATACTATCCACTGGGCTACGTAGCTGTTATAGTCACCAATAGACAATTATCGTTATAAGTTACATTTATAAAGCATAGTTTGCAGCGCCCACGAGCCCATGCAAACATAACATTATTTAACAGAAACATACATTTGTTGGCCACGTGGAGCAGTGGTTAGCATGTCTGCCTTGCATGTAAAGGGTCGTGGGTTCAATCCCTACTCCGACCGAACCAATTTTTTTTTTATTTTAGACATTTATACTATATTAAATTTTTATAATGAAACTTCGAAATGTGGGTTAATCAAGATTTACAGTCAGAAACAGTGCTTGATATAAACGAAATGGCTTTTGGATAAAATATTATTTTTTTTATTGCAAAAATAACAATTTTATAACAAAAAAACTGTTTTTGGTATACAAGTTTGAAATTTTGGAAGAAAATCAAAAACTATAACAAAAGGAGAGTGTAAACATACATAAATAATTTTATAATGTACACATAAATTTATTTAGGCGTTAACCGTTTTTTACTAGCATTTAACGCCATTTTAAATGCCTTTAAAACTGATCGTACTTAATTTCATTTTTAAGGCCGTTAAAAAATGTGTGTCCATAATGCCAAAATGATAAACAAAACACTTGTCCACACGTACATAAAATTCTCCTCTCAAGGCGAAAACACATGCTGTTTTTTTCAAATGTCTATTCTCTTGGTTCCGAATGTCTATTCTCTTTACTCCGAATACTCATTCTAATATTCAAATAAAATAATATTTCGATTTAAGCATATCAAATTTTTGGCCCTATCATAAAGCAGTTTTCCGAAACAACATACAACCGTTTCACAGAAATTGTAAACATATATATGTTTACTCGAAATTTGTAAATTTATATATGTTTACATTCACACATATTATTTTTATGAAACATTCATGTCCCAAACATAATATATTTTAACATATTAACATATGTGTCTCAAATATTTAGTGTTAGTTTAGGAACATTACATGTTGGCACTTAAATATATTGTGTTTAAAAATTGTGCCCGAAACTCATTTTGTTTATATCGGAACATATGAAAAACATATTTTTCTAACAGTGTAGTGACATACGAAGTTCATGATGGACGATTTTTTGGTAAAATTTACAAATTTTAAGAAATTCTGAACTATTTTGTGGAAGACACGAATTTAGTTAATCTTTATGTTTCATTTGAGATTATTTTTTTCCTCGGTTTTAGCTAATTTAACTAACGTACACAAAAAATTATTAGGGTAAAGGAAACTTTCTCCAAACATAATAATTTCATGAACTAAAATAAAGTTAAATTGGCTTTAGTGAAATAGAGAGTTCACTTTTTTTTTGAGTGCAAAAATGGTCAAAATACCAACATTTTCCTTGTTAAATCGCCACTGCTTAGTCGAAAAGTTGTAAAAATGACTCTAATTTTCCTAAACTTCTAATACATATATATCGAGCGATAAATCATAAATAAACTTTTGCGAAGTTTCCTTAAAATTTAAATGTTTACCATATTTTTTTACTAACATTGTGTTCCACCCTAGTGCATTAGCCGACATAAATTTTGAGTCTATAGATTTTGTAGAAGTCTATCAAATTCTGTCCAGATCGAGTGATATTTAAATGTATGTATTTGGGACAAACCTTTATATATAGTACCCAACACATTTGACGGATGTGATATGGTATCGAAAATTTAGATCTACAAAGTGGTGCAGGGTATAATATAGTCGGCCCTCCCGACTTTAGACTTTCCCTACTCGTTTTTTTTTACTTTTTGTCCATCTTGGTGGCATTATTGAGGACTTGTTAGAGTTTTTTTTTGAATTTCTTAGAAAATTTCAAAGTTTTATCACCACACAAATTTTTCTGTTACAAAGTTTTTCAATACAAAAAATAATCTTTGTTCCAAAATCACAGTCCATTTCGTTCTTATCAATCTTTTCTGACTTTAAGTCTTAATTTAATATAGTACGCGAACATTTTTGGAATAAATGTAAAAATACATTATTTTCGTTTCAAAAATTTGTATTTTTAAGAAAGTGACCAACTAAGTTTCTGTCAAATAAAGTTCATTTACATCGGCTCGTGTTGAGCCCAAAACTATTGTCTATAAATATAACATCTTAAATGTTTGCTTTGCTTGTGCGTCATTCTATAGAAGGCATATGAAGATGATGTGGCTCTGACAGTCAGGGAAAAGTCTCAGCTGTGTTTCGAAGCTTATATTTTCAAAATAAACTTTTTGTCGCAAATGCAGTTTTCGCTATAACGTCATATATAAGTTCAAAAATGAAAATGTCATTCACACTTATCTCAACTCATAGTACAAAAAGGCCTGGTGCCACGCGATCGCTATTACAGACCCACGACATCGTTACTAACTAACAATAGCATCATGGAAAATACAAACAATTGGAACAAATTATCAGACAGTAGATTCAACACCCTGTTCAAGTTCATGTGTAAAAAGAATATACGGATATTTTTTGAGAAAAATGATATACTTCGTCATCTTAATAATATTTGCTACTGTAGCTTTGTCTTTATATTTATTTTTGATATGGAATTTTGATTATTGGCAAAGGAGAAATGTACGAGGACCTAAACCGTGTCTTTTCTTTGGATCATTTCCCAATCTCTTTTTGGGTAATCAACACTTTGGTGATGACATGAAAGATATTTACATGTTAAGTGATATTCGATCAAAATTGAATATTGATTGGTATTTCATATAGAAAATTTGATCGTTCTAGGCGTTATAAAAATACAGATAATTTTGTGGGAACCTATTTGATGCGCACGCCAACTTTAATGGTAATTGATCCACATATCGTGCATAAGATTTTTGTGACTGCCTTCAATCATTTCAACGATAATGATGTTGGAAAATTGGTGAGTAAATTTCATGATGACAGTGTGAATAGTATCTTTATTTGGATTCCATATGGTCATGCTATAATAGTATTAATTTCAATAATTAATAAATATTAAAATAGAAATATGTTGCAGATATTGATTGAGAAATGCAAGCAGAGTTTAACAGAAATATCACATTGTAAAACAAGTAAGGAAAGTCTAAAGTCGGGCGGGGCCGACTATATTATACCCTGCACCACTTTATAGATCTATATTTTCGATACCATATCACATCTGTCAAATGTGTTGGGTGCTATATATAAAGGTTAGTCCCAAATACATACATTTAAATATCACTCGATTTGGACAGAATTTGATAAACTTTTACAAAATCTATAAACTCAAAATTTAAGTCGGCTAATGGACTAGGGTGGAACACAATGTTAGTAAAAAAATATGGGAAACATTTAAATCTGAAGCAATCTTAAGGAAACTTCGCAAAAGTTTATTTATGATTTATCGCTCGATATGTATGTATTAGAAGTTTAAGAAAATTAGAGTCATTTTTTCAACTATTCGACTAAGCAGTGGCGATTTTACAAGGAAAATGTTGGTATTTTGACCATTTTTGTCGAAATCAGAAAAACATATATATATGGGAGCTATATCTAAATCTGAACCGATTTCAACCAAATTTGGCACGCTTTGCTACAATGCTATTTCTACTCTCTGTGCAAAATTTCAACTAAATCGGAGCAAAAAATTGGCCTCTGTGGTCGTATGAGTGTAAATCGGGCGAAAGCTATATATGGGAGCTATATCTAAATCTGAACCGATTTCAACCAAATTTGGCACGCATAACTACAATGCTAATCCTACTCCCTGTGCAAAATTTCAATTAAATCGTAGCAAAAAATTGGCCTCTGTGGCCATATGAGTGTAAATCGGGCGAAAGCTATATATGGGAGCTATATCTAAATCTGAACCGATTTGGCTGATATTTTGCAAGTTTTTCGAGACTGTTAAAATATTCGAATGTACGGAATTTGAGGAAGATCGGTTGATATACACGCCAATTATGACCAGATCGGTGAAAAATATATATGGCAGCTATATCTAAATCTGAACCGATTTTTTCAAAAATCAATAGGGATCGTCTCTGAAACAGAACCCTATACCAAATTTTAGGACAATCGGACTAAAACTGCGAGCTGTACTTTGCACACAAAAATACATCAACAGACAGACAGACGGACAGACAGACAGACAGACGGACAGACAGACAGACGGACATCGCTAAATCGACTCAGAATTTAATTCTAAGACGATCGGTATACTAAACCATGGGTCTCAGACTTTTCCTTCTTGGCGTTACATACAAATGTACCACAGTAGTGGTGAAGGGTATAAAAAGTAAACACTACACTGAAAAAACAGTGAATCCACTAAGAAGAAAACTCCGAAATATTGCTCTAAGACCCCATAAAGTATATATATTCTGGGTCGTGGTGAAATTCTGAGTCGTCCCTCAGTTGAAATCACGCAAACTTCCGAACGAAACAAGTTTTCGACTTGAAACTTGGCATAAGTAGTTGCTATTTATGTAGGTCGGATGGTATTGCAAATGGGCCATATCGGACCACTTTTACGTATAGCCCCCATATAACCCGACCCCCAGATTTGGTTTGCAGAGCCTCTTGGAGAAGCAAAATTCATCCGATCCAGTTGAAATTTGGTATGTGGTGTTAGTATATGGTCTATAACAACCATGCAAAAATCCATATCCATATCGGTCCATAATTATATATAGCCCCCATATAAACCGATCCCCAGATTTGACCTCCGGAGCCTCTTAGAGGAGCAAAATTTATCCGATGTAGTTGAAATTTGTACGTAGTGTTAGTATATGGTCTCTGACAACCAAGCAAAAATTGGTCCATATAGGTCCATTATTATATATAACCCCCTTATAAACCGATCGCCAGATTTGAACTCCGGAGCCTCTTGGAAGAGCAAATTTAATCCGATCCGGTTGAAAGTTAGAACGTGGTGTTACTATATGGTATCTAACAACCATGCAAAAATTGGTCCATATCGGTCCATAATTATATATATAGCCCCCATATACATCGATCCCCAGATTTGACCTCCGGAACCTCTTGGAGGAACAAAATTCATCCGATTCGTTTGAAATTTGGTACATTTCGCTAGTATATGGCCGCTAACAGCCATGCAAAAATTGGTCCATATCAGTCTATAGTTATATATAGCCAATGACCAATCACACAAAAATTGGTTCATATCACCAAAAATAATCTACCAAAATTTTATTTCTATACAAAATTGTGTCAAAATTTTATTTCTATAGAAAATTTTGTCAAAATTTTATTTCTATAGAAAATTTTTTCAAAATTTTATTTCTATAGAAAATTTTATCAAAATTTTATTTCTATAGATAATTTTGTCAAAATTTTATTTCTATAGAAAATTTTGTCAAATTTTTATTTTTATAGAAAATTATGTCAACATTTTATTTCTATAGAAAATTTTGTCGAACTGAATTATATACGTCCTTAATCGGCCTTTTTATACCCTCCATCATAGGATGGGGGTATATTAACTTTGTTATTCCGTTTGTAACACATCGAAATATTGCTCTAAGACCCCATAAAGTATATATATTCTGGGTCGTGGTGAAATTCTGAGTCGATCTAAGCATGTCGGATGGTATTGAAAATGGGCCATATCGGTCCACTTTTACGTATAACCCCCATATAAAGGGACCCTCAGATTTGGCTTGTGGAGCCTCTAACAGAAGCATATTTCATCCTATCCGGCTGAAATTTGGTATGTGGTGTTGGTATATGGTCTCTAACAACCATGCAAAAATTGGTCCATATCGGTCCTTAATTATATATAGCCCCCATATAAACCGATCCCCAGATTTGGCTTGTGGAGCCTCTAAGAGAAGCATATTTCATCCGATCCGGCTGAAATTTGGTACATGGTGTTGGTATATGGTCTCTAACAATCATGCAAAAATTGGTCCACATCGGTTCATAATTATATATAGCCCCCATATAAACCGATCTCCAGATTTGGCTTGCGGAGCCTAAAAGGGAAGCAAATTTCATCCGATCCGGCTGAAATTTGGTACATGATGTTGGTATATGGTCTCTAACAACCATGCAAAAATTGGTCCATATCGGTCCTTAATTATATATAGCCCCCATATAAACCGATCCCCAGATTTGGCTTGTGGAGCCTCTAAGAGAAGCATATTTCATCCGATCCGGCTGAAATTTGGTACATGGTGTTGGTATATGGTCTCTAACAATCATGCAAAAATTGGTCCACATCGGTTCATAATTATATATAGCCCCCATATAAACCGATCCCCAGATTTGGGTTGTGGAGCCTCTAAGAGAAGCATATTTCATCCGATCCGGCTGAAATTTGGGACATGGTGTTGGTATATGGTCTCTAACAACCGTGCAAAAATTGGTCCACATCGGTCCTTAATTATATATGGCGCCCATATAAACCGATCCCCAGATTTGGGTTGCGGAGCCTCAAAGAGAAGCAAATTTCATCCGATCCGCCTGAAGTTTGGTACATAATATTGGTATATGGACTCTAACAACCATGCAAAAATTGGTCCACATCGGTTCATAATTATATATAGCCCCCATATAAACCGATCCCCAGATTTGGCTTGCGAAGTCTCCAAGAGAAGCAAATTTCATTCAATCCGGTTGTAATTTGGAACATGGTGTTACTATATGTCGGTCCATAATTATATATAGCCCCCATATAAAACATTCTCCAGATTTGACCTCCGGAGCCTCTTGGAGGAGCACAATTCATCCAATACGGTTCAAATTAGGCACGTGGTGTTAGTATATGGTCGCTAACAACCATACCAAAATTGGTCCAATCACACAAAAATTGGTCCATATCGGTTCATTTCTATAGAAAATTTTGTTAAAATTTTATTTCTGTAGAAAATTTTGTCAAAATTTTATGTCCACTTTGTCAAACTGAATTATATACGTATTGGATCGATCTTTTTTGATTTAATATATACCACGTATGGACTTACATACAATTTAGAAGATGGTGTTAGGAGGTTTTAAGATACCTTTCCATCGGCAAGCGTTACCGCAACTTAAGTAATTCGATTGTGGATGGCAGTGTTTAGATGAAGTTTCTACGCAATCCATGATGGAGGGTACATAAGCTTCGGCCTGGCCGAACTTACGGCCGTATATACTTGTTTTTTGTTTACTATATCCCCCGTATGGACTAACTCACAATTTAGAAGACGGTGTTAAGGATTTTTTAAGATACTTTGCCATCGGCAAGAGTTACCGCAACCCAAGTAATTCGATTGTGGTAGAAGTTTCTACGCAATCCATGGTGGAGGGTACATAAGATTCGGCCTGGCCGAACTTACGGCCGTATATACTTGTTTTCACTTGATACAGAAAATTTTGTAGTTTAAAGAAAAAATTTGGAGTTAAAAATTGCAAGAATGTCTTTAGTGACATACGAAGTTCATGATGGACGCATTTGTAGTAAAATTTACAAATTTAAAGAAATAATGAACTATTTTGTAAAAAATATGAATTTAGTAAATCTTTATGCGTAATTTGCGTATAATTTTTTCTCGTTTTTTCGTTAATTTAACTATCGTACACAAAAAATTATTAGAGTAAAGGAATCTTTCTCCAAACATAATAATTCCATGAACTAAAATAAAGTTAAATTGGCTTTAGTGAAATAGAGAGTTCACTTTTTTTAGTGTATATGGCAGTAAAGCCAATTTAATTCTATTTTAGTTCATGGAATTATGTATTATGTTTTGACAAAGATTCCTTGACCTTAATCATTTATTTGTGTACGTTAGTTAAGTGAACCCAAAATGTCGGTAAATTTTATACATACACGGTTGAAAAAGACTGTTTTTCATATGTTTGGCTATAAACATTATATGTTTGGAACACAAATTTTTAAACACAATATTTTTGAGTGCAAGCATATAATGTTCATAAACTAGCATAACATGTTTGGGACATATATGTTAATATGTTAGAACATATTATGTTTGGGACATAAAATGTTTGTAAATATAATATGCTTGGATGCAAACATATATTAATTTAGAAATAGCCTATAAACATATATGTGTTTAGTAGCTTGGAGCGCTATTTAACAGGGAGCGATATTGAATTAAGTTGGTGGTTGTTGCTTGTTATTACAAAATTAACATTTTATTTTTCCTTGGGCAATTGATCAGCTACTTCTTTGATCCTTACAAACTGTGTGGTCCGCTGTTCGAATCCCCGTCCGGCAAAAGGTAAAATTAAAATAAAAAATCATAAAATTGAATAATTTCTTCTACAATGTTTGTATTACAGAAAAAGGTGCTTGAGCATTCAGGTCGAAAACCTATGTTGTTAGCACCTATATTACCTGTTTATTTTCATAATTCATTATGATTATAAATATATAAATAAATAAATAAAATTTTGAGCACAATATTGTTTGGGAGAATTTTTTTTAAGCATATAATATTTTTGGGTGCAAAATGCTTCCAAACATATTATATGTTCACATAATAACATATTGTTTTTTGGAAGACAACATTATTGAATTTGGATGCAAAAATACAAAATGTTTGGAAATTGACTACCCAAACATATATTGTTTAGACCAATATGCTTTCAAACATATTATATATTGGAAGAGATCAAACATATAAATGTTTGGGCAATAGCCAAAAATGTATATGCTTGAAGCAAAATATGTTTGGGAGTATATGTTACAGAAGCGATTTTTTGTGAGCGTGTATGAAGTATAGAGATTTAGTATATTCGAGTCTTTTTCTTAAATTAACCAAAAATTTCTTATCTGTTGGGCTCACTGTTTTTGGAGTGTAAATAATTTACTAACAGCAGATAAAACAGATAAATCGTTTACACTGAAAAAAATATTGACCTAATACGGAAGATTATGCAACCTTAATTTTAAGTCTCGAAATTATTGCGAAAAATTAAAATAATGGTATTTTTAAATAATCTTTTTTTTTTTAATTTTATGCAGATTGATGGCAAAAAAGATCCATTGATTGCTAAAAATCCCTTCGTATTAGCGAATGAAGAATGGAGTGAACAACGGTCCCTTATTTCCCCAGCTTTAACAAGCTCTCGGATTAAGCAATCGTATTATGTTATGCCTAAAATATGTCACGAAATGAGTTCATATCTAATGGATCAAGGACTCAAATGCATAAATGGAAAAGATGTGAGTATTTTTATATGATGGTTATCCAAACTAAGTGCTATTCCGAAGCTTTTTGAGAAATTGGTTACTGATAGATTCATTCACTCTTTGAAGTCAATATTTTCGGTATCTCAACACGGTTTTATTACAGGAATGTCGGCGGCGACAAATCTTCTGGAATTTACGTCATATAATACATGGTTCATTCTTTAGGCGTAATAAGATTGATGTTATCTATACCGACTTTAGCAAGGCCTTTGATACGTTTAGTCATCGCCTTTTGCTTGACTTACCTGTACTAGGATTTCCTTAAGTTTTGCTATACTGGATTACGTCTTACTTGTCTGACATGGTTCAATGAAGAGAATGAAGCCGCCGAGTCGCGCCACTGATTTTCGCTGCTGCCGCCGAACCTTTTTTGGCAGTCGCCGCCGAATATGTCGACTCAAATATAGCCGCCAATTAATCAACCCACTTTATTAAAAATAGATAAATGTATTAATAATTATTGTATTTTCTGCCAAAATTTTTAGCTTTCGGTCCACAATGATTCAATATTAGGTTTCTGTAATAATTTCTCAAAAATCTTGCTCAAAAGATATGAATGACGTAAATTTGATTGCACGAGTAAGATTGGCTGTACAACTAATCACATAACCATTCCGATGACTTCAATATTTTATAATGGATAAATGTCCGCCGCCGAATAGACAAATTTCTATCGGCTTAGCCATCAAGCCCGCCGGAGCCAAAATTTTAGTATCAGCCGCCGCCGGTAAAAATGGGTCGGCTTCATTCTCTGTGCCTGATGTTTAAGGGCCAACCGTCTTGTAAGATTTCGGTTACATCTGATGTCCCCCAGGATATATTCAATTGACTCTAAAATGGTGTTTTAGAATGAAATTGCTTGAATTTGGAGAAAAGCTCACATCCTGGTGTATCGGCCTATAATTTTACGAATAGCTTCACGCTCAAATAGCCATACCATCATAAGAACATGTATATAAGGCCGTAAGTTCGGCCAGGCCGAATCATAAGACTGTCAATCTAAAGACTGTCATCCACAATCGAATTACTTGGGTTGTGGTAATACTTGCCGATGGCAAGGTATCTCAAAACTTCTTATCATTGTGTTATAAATTGTAAGTTAGCCCATACAAAAAAAGGCGTATATAATTCAGTTTTTGACCGGAATAACAGGTTGGCTGATAAGTCCCCGGTCTAACAAAGAAAAACACATTTTTTTTGTCAAAATTCGTTTTTATTATTCAACATAGTTCCCTTCAAGAGCGATACAACGATTATAATGACCTTCCAATTTTTGATACCATTTTGCTAGTACTCCTTCGGTTTTCCTTAAAATAGGCCTCCGTTTCGGCGATCACCTCTTCATTGCAGCCAAATTTTTTCCCTGCGAGCATCCTGTTGACGCCTGAGAACAAGAAAAAGTCGCTGGGGGCCAGATATGGAGAATACGGTGGGTGGGGAAGCAATTCGAAGCCCAATTCATGAATTTTTGCCATCGTTCTCAATGACTTGTGGCACGGTGCGTTGTCTTGGTGGAACAACACTTTTGTATACCCTCCACCATAGGATGGGGGGTATATTAACTTTGTCATTCCGTTTGTAACACATCCAAATATTGCTCTAAGACCCCATAAAGTATATACACTCTGGGTCGTGGTGAAATTCTGAGTCGTTCTGAGCATGTCCGTCCGTCCGCCCGTCTGTTGAAATCACGCTAACTTCGGAACGAAACAAGCTATCGACTTGAAACTTGGCACAAGTAGTTGTTATTGATGTAGGTCGGATGGTATTGCAAATGGGCCATATCGGTCCACTTTTACGTATAGCCCCCATGTAAACGGACCCCCAAATTTGGCTTGCGAGGTCTCTAAGAGAAGCAAATTTCATCCAATCCGGCTGAAATTTGATACACGGTGTTAGTATATTGTCTCTAACAACCACGCAAAAATTGGTCCACATCGGTCCATAATTATATATAGCCCCCATATAAAACGATCCCACGATTTGGCTTGCGAGACCTCTAAGAGAAGCAAATTTCATCCGATCCGGCTGAAATTTGGTACATGGTGTTAGTATATGGTCTCTAACAACCATGCAAAAATTGGTCCTCATCGGTCCATAATTATATATAGCCCCCATATAAACCGATCCCCCGATTTGGCTTGCGAGGCCTCTAAGAGAAGCAAATTTCATCCGATCCGGCTGAAATTTGGTACATGGTGTTAGTATATGGTCTCTAACAACCGTGCAAAAATTGGTCCACATCGGTCCATAATTATATATAGCCCCGCATATAAACCGATCCCCCGATTTGGCTTGCGAGGCCTCTAAGAGAAGCACATTTCATCCGATCCGGCTGAAATTTGGTATATGGTGTAAGTATATGGTCTCTAATGACCATGCAAAAATTGGTCCACATCGGTGCATAATTATATATAGCTCCATATAAACCGATCGCCAGATTTGACCTCCGGAGTCCCTTGGAAGAGCAAAATTCACCCGATTCGGTTGAAATTTGGTACGTGGTGTTAATATATGGCCTCAAACACCCATGCAAAAATTGGTCGAAATCGGTCAATAATTATATATAGGCCCCATATAAACCGATCCCCAGATTTGACCTCCGGAGTCCCTTGGAAGAGCAAAATTCATCCGATTCGGTTGAAATTTGGTACGTGATGTTAGTATATGGTATCCACTAACTATGCAGGAATTGGTTCATATCAGTCCATAATTATATATAGCCCCATATAAACCGATCCCCAGATTTGACCTCCGGTGCCTTTTGGAGAAGCAAAATTCATCCGATCTGGTTGAAATATGGTACGTGGTGGTAGTATATGATATTTAACAACCATGCCATAAGTGGTCCGTATCAGTCCATAATCATATATAGCCCCAATATAAATCGATCCCGAGATTTGGTTTTGGATCCTCTTGGAGAAGCAAATTTCATCCGAATCAGTTGAAATTTGATACATTGTGCTAGTATATGGCCGTTAACAACAACCGTTAACAACCAACCAACAACCTTACTAGGTCCATATCGGTCTATAGTTATATATAGCCCTCAGATAAATCGATTCCCAATCACACAAAAATTCGTCCATATCAAGTTCTTAATTGTATATAGCCCCCATATAAGCGACCCCCATATTTCAATTCTGGCTCTCTACGTACCGTGAGAAAGTCCATATCGATTCGTAAATATTTGTAGACGTACCTATTCATACATTTTTTGTCTAATATATGCCACGTATGGACTAACTCACAATTTAGAAAACGATGTTAAGAAGTTTTAAGATGCCACAACCCAAGTAATTCGATTGTGGATGACAGTCTTTCGTAGAAGTTTCTACGCAATCCATGATGGAGGGTACATAAGATTCGGCCTGGCCGAACTTACGGCCGTTTATACTTGTTTCTTCTTCATATGGGGCCGTTTTGCCGCGATTTCAACCTTCAAACGCTCCAATAACGCCATATAATAGTCGCTGTTGATGGTATTTCCCTTCTCAAGATAATCGATAAAAATTATTCCATGCACATCCCAAAAAACAGAGGTCATTTCTTTGCCAGCGGACTTTTGAGTCTTTCCACGCTGCGGAGACGGTTCACCAGTCACTGTCCACTCAGCCGACTGTCGATTGGACTCAGGAGTGTAGTGATCGAGCCATGTTTCATCCATTGTCACATATCGACGGAAAAACTCGGGTGTATTACGAGTTAACAGCTGCAAACACCGCTCAGAATCATCAACACGTTGTTGTTTTTGGTCAAATGTGAGCTCGCGCGGCACCCATTTTGCACAGAGCTACCGCATATCCAAATATTGATGAATGATATGACCAACACGTTCCTTTGATATCTTTAAGGCCTCTGCTTAGGCTGTCCATTACATCTCTTTTAAAGAGAACATGTTCTCTTTCTGTGTTCGTATCTGTTTGTTCACTCTCTTTTGTTTGGTGCCGTATTTTTATGTCCAACAGTGCTCTTTATGTACTCTATTTCAAAAAAATCCTAGATTGATGGAATTTTATTTATTTAGTAGGAATTCGCCACTAATTGTTTACTGGGTTAAATCTGTTGACAAATTAAAGGCCGGAACACAATTGCGATCATTAGAAACTATTATTATTTTAATTTTAACATCAATAAAATTATTAATTATTTAATAAAGAATTTTTTTATTGTAAACTCTTTTTTAGTTAAAATGATCTCTTTTTTTAAGGCGAAAGTTCTCTTTTGAAAATTATCCATATGGAAACACTAACTCTGCTATCTCGATCAACTTCATTTTACGGTCATTCAAAATCATTTTTTGGATTTTTTTGATGTTTTCATCGGTAACCACCTCTTTCGGCCGTCCACTGCTTTCACCGTTCTCCGTGCTCATATCACCACGCTTGAATTTTGCATACCAATCCATTATTGTTGATTTCCCTAGGACAGAGTCCGAAAACTCATTATCAAGCCAAGTTTTTGCTTCCACCATATTTTTGCCCTTCAGAAAACAGTATTTTATCAAAACACGAAATTCCTTTTTTCCATTTTTTTTAACAATAACAAAAGTTGCTTCACAAAAGACGCTCCATCTCACAAACTAATTGACTCACAGACATCAAATTTTGACACGAATCATTTAAAGGTTGGTACTATATAAAAATAATATGCATTTAATACTAGCGACACCATCTATGTGTCAGACCGGGGACTTGTCAGCCATATAGGGGAGTCTATAAATAATTACGAACCGATATGAACTTTTGCGTGGTAGCGAGCCAGAATTGAAATATTGCATGGTTGTTAGCGGCCATATACTAAATATTGCATGGCTGGTAGCGGCCATACCACATTTCAACAGAATCGGATGACATATGCTCCTTCAATATATCATATACTAACATCACGTACCGAATTTCAACCGGATCGGATTTGTTTTTCCAAGGGGGCCGGTTCATATGGGGCTACACGTAAAAGTGGTCCATTTTCAATACCATCCGACCTACATCAATAACAACTAACTACTTGTGCCAAGTTTCAGGTCGATTGCTTGTTTCGTTCGGACGTTAGCGTGATTTCAACAAGCGGACGGGCGGACAGACGGCCATTGCTAGATCGACTCAAAATTTCACCACAACCCAGAATATATAGTTATATACTTTATGGGATCTTAAAGCAATATTTCGATGTGGTACAAACCATCTTATGGTGGAGGGTAAAAAAAATGACGAGGCTTTTTTGCCCACAGTGAAATAAGACATGTGAAAGAAATTGCAATTGATCTGGAAAACTTTATAACCTTTTTTCAGCTTGCCCTACGATTTACAGCAGAGAGCCTTTGTGATTGTGTTTTAGGCATAGAATCGAAAAGCTTTACCTCGAATCCATTACCAATTTCGGAAAATGTTAACAAATTCGCTAGTGAAAATATTGCTTTCAGTATTTTTGCTGTCATCAGTGGTCTAATGCCCGCACTTTTGCAATACTATAAAGCTAAATTCTTTCCCAAGGATTGTGAAACATTTTTCATAAATCTTATGAACAAGGCCTATAAATTACGCTACTCAGAGAAATTAGAGAGAAATGATATCATGGATCATTTAGTAAATATACGGGAGAGTCATAAACTAACGGAAACGGAAATGTATTCACACACAATGACATTTCTAATAGATGGCCTTGATACAACAGCCACTGTGATATCACATTGTTTATTAATGGTGAGTTTTGGTATTCTTTTTGTTGTAAACTTAAGCCATGCTTAGAATCTCATTCTTACAGCTAGCTTTAGAGCCAAAAACACAAGATTTGTTATTTGAAGAAATATCTTCAAGTTGTGATGAAAATGGCGAAATATCATTTGAAACATTGAATGAAATGCCATATTTGAATGCTTGTATCCATGGTAATATAACTTTAGCTAATATAAAAAAATATATATTACATAGTAATATTTCTATTGTCACCTTACAGAGTCACTTCGCATTTATCCACCCGGTTTATGGTCTACCAAATGCTGTACAAAATCATACCAATTTCCCAAAAAAGATGGTTGTCTTCTCACAGTACATAAAGGTGAATCGATAATTATTCCCGTTTTTGCCTTACACCATGATCCTCAGTATTATCCAGAACCAGACAAATTTAAACCTGAAAGATTTCTACCCGAAAATGGTGGTGTAAAACGTTACAAAGACTTCGGCGTCTTCCTGGGATTTGGGGATGGTCCTCGAACATGTTTAGGTAAGTATTTATTTTTTGTTTAAACACAACCATGGCGACTGTTGGAAGGTGAACAATTGTGTACGTGTATATTTTATGAAGAGCTTAGACATGTTGCCAATTGCGAAAAACAAATGCCTTTGACAAATGCTTATATTCAAGACGCTTTAAACCTTTTGTCAAAGGGTTAGCTTTAAATGTAATTTGGGAAAATCGAGTTCTCAACAAAAACCACACTGTTAGAAAAATATGTTTTTCATATGTTCCGATATAAACAAAATGTGTTTCGGGCACGATTTTAAACCACAATATATTTAAGTGCGAACATGTAATGTTCCTGAACTAACACTAAATGTTTGGGACATCTATGTTAATATGTTAGAATATATTATGTTTGGGGCATGAATGTTTCATAAAAATCATATGTGTGAATACAAACATATATAAATTTACAAATTTCGACTAAACATACATATGTTGTGATATTTTATTCAAAGCGACAGAGAGAGTATAGAGAGAAATAGAGATGGAAACCGGGAGAGTTGACGAAAGATATCAATATAACACAGCGAAAGAGAACAATTTCTGTGAAACCGCTTGTATGTTGTTTCGGAAAACTGTTTTATGATAAGGCCAAAAATTTGATATGTTTAAGTCTAAATATTATTTAATTTGAATAAAGAGAATATACATTCTGAACCAAGAGAATAGACATTTTAAAAACAAACAGCTTATGTTTTCGCCTTGAGAGCAGCATTTTATGTATGTGTGGACATGTGTTTTGTTTATCATTTTGGCATTACTTTTTTCTTGGTTCGTTAAAAGAAATCAGGGGTCTTCATAAAAATAACGAAAGGGCACTATACTCTTTTTAGAGTTGGGACGGTAAAATGAAATAAGGAGGAAATAGTGAAAAATTACACAGTAAAATGTAAAAAAACAAAGTTTAGTTTCTCTTTATTAAAAAGTAGTCCACGAGGAGTTGACGGACACCATCAAATATAAAAGCGGGCATTAAGTTCGACTTTTACAGCTAAAACAATTTAAAAAGTTTATTTTCTTTAAAATGAATTATTAAAGAAAAATAAAAGGAATTTTAGAGCGATGGTGTTAAATGCTAGTAAAAAACTGTTCACTCCTAAATAAATTTATGTTTATATTATAAAATTATGTATGTATGTTTATACTCGACTCCACGTTCTTCTTTTGTTAGTTTTTGAATTCCTTCCAAATTTTAAAGTTTTGTACAAAAACAGTTTTTTATTACAAGATTGTTATTTTTGCAATAAAAAATAATATTTTATCCAAAAATCATTCAATTTCGTTTATATCAAGCACTGTTACTGACTATAAATCTTTAATAACGCACATTTCGATGTTTCATTTAAAAAAATTAATATAGTATAAATATAAATGTGTAAATTAAAAAAAAAAAACAAAAACAAGTATATACGGCCGTAAGTTCGGCCAGGCCGAAGCTTATGTACCCTCCATCATGGATTGCGTAGAAACTTCTTCTAAACACTGCCATCCACAATCGAATTACTTAAGTTGCGGTAACGCTTGCCGATGGCAAGGTATCTTAAAACCTCCTAACACCATCTTCTAAATTGTATGTAAGTCCATACGTGGTATATATTAAATCAAAAAAGATCGATCCAATACGTATATAATTCAGTTTGACAAAGTAGACATAAAATTTTGACAAAATTTTCTACAGAAATAAAATTTTAACAAAATTTTCTATAGAAATAAAATTTTCACAAAATTTTCTATAGAAATAAAAATTTTAACAAAATATTCTATAGAAAGAAAATTTTGACAAAAATTTCTACAGAAATAAAATTTTAACAAAATTTTCTATAGAAATAAACTTTTGACAAAATTTTCTATAGAAATAAAATCTTGGTAGATTATTTGTGGCTCGAGTGGCAACTATGATTATGAACCGAATAAAATTTGAACAAAATTTTCTATAGAAATAAAATTTTGACAAAATTTTCTATAGAAATAAAATTTTGAAAATGATGAAAATTTTATTATGAACCGAATAAAATTTTAACAAAATTTTCTCTAGAAATAAAATTTTGACAAAATTTTCTATAGAAATAACATTTTGACAAAATTTTCTATAGAAATAAAATTTTGGTAGATTATTTTTGGCCCTAGTTGCAACCATGATTATGAACCGATATGGACCAATTTTTGTGTGATTGGACCAATTTTGGTATGGTTGTTAGCGACCATATACTAACACCACGTTCCTAATTTGAACCGGATCGGATGAATTTTGCTCCTCCAAGAGGCTCCGGAGGGCAAATCTGGAGAACGTTTTATATGGGGGCTATATATAATTATGGACCGATATGGACCAATTCTGGCACGGTTGTTAAAGATCATATACTAACACCATGTTCCAAATTACAACCGGCTTGGATGAAATTTGCTTCTCTTGGAGACTTCGCAAGCCAAATCTGGGGATCGGTTTATATGGGGGCTATATATAATTATGAAGCGATGTGGACCAATTTTTGCATGGTTGTTAGAGACCATATACCAACATCATGTACCAAATTTCTGCCGGATCGGATGAAATTTGCTTCTCTTTGAGGCTCCGCAAGCCAAATCTGGGGATCGGTTTATATGGAGGTTATATATAATTATGGACCGATGTGGACCAATTTTTGCATGATTGTTAGAGACCATATACCAACACCATGTACCAAATTTCAGCCAGATCGGATGAAATATGCTTCTCTTAGAGACTCCACAAACCAAATCTGGGGATCGGTTTATATGGGGGCTATATATAATTAAGGACCGATATGGACCAATTTTTGCATGGTTGTTAGATACCATATACCAACATCATGTACCAAATTTCAGCCGGATCGGATGAAATATGCTTCTCTTAGAGGCTCCACAAACCAAATCTGGGGATCGGTTTATATGGGGGCTATATATAATTATGAACCGATGTGGACCAATTTTTGCATGGTTGCTAGAGACCATATACCAACATCATGTACCAAATTTCAGCCGGATCGGATGAAATTTGCTTCTCTTTGAGGCTCCGCAAGCCAAATCTGGGGATCGGTTTATATGGGGGCTATATATAATTATGGACCGATGTCGACCAATTTTTGCATGATTGTTAGAGACCATATACTAACACCATGTACCAAATTTCAGCCGGATCGGATTAAATATGCTTCTATTAGAGGCTCCACAAGCCAAATCTGGGGATCGGTTTATATGGGGGCTATATATAATTATGGACCGATATGGACCAATTTTTGCATGGTTGTTAGAGACCATATACCAACACCATGTACCAAATTTCAGCCCGATCGGATGAAATATGCTTCTGTTAGAGGCTCCACAAGCCAAATCTGAGGGTCCCTTTATATGGGGGCTATACGTAAAAGTGGACCGATATGGCCCATTTTCAATACCATCCGACCTACATCGATAACAACTACTTGTGCCAAGTTTCAAGTCGATAGCTTGTTTCGTTCGGAAGTTAGCGTGATTTCAACAGACGGACGGACGGACGGACGGACGGACGGACGGACATGCTTAGATCGACTCAGAATTTCACCACGACCCAGAATATATATACTTTATGGGGTCTTAGAGCAATATTTCGATGTGTTACAAACGGAATGACAAAGTTAATATACCCCCATCCTATGATGGAGGGTATAAAAAATGTTCGGTCGGAGCAGGGATTGAACCCACGACCCTTTGCATGCAAGGCAGACATGCTAACCACTGCTCCACGTGGCAAACAAATGTATGTTTCTGTTAAATAATGTTATGTTTGCATGGGCTCGTGGGCGCTGCAAACTATGCTATATAAATGTAACTTAAAACGGTAATTATCTACTGGTGACTATAACAGCTACGTAGCCCAGTGGATAGTGTGTTGGCTTACAAACTGTATGGTCCTCGGTTCGATTCTCCGTGCAGGCGAAAGGTAAAATTTAAAAAATTTATAAAAGTGAATAATTTCTTCAACATTATTTGTATTACAGAGAAAGGTGCCAATAACTAAAAAATTTCGTGGAAGTGAAAATTACGAGTATGTTAGGGAATGAGCACAATCGTGTTTGGGAAAAATTCTTCCAAGCATATAATATTTTTGGTTTAAAATGCTTCCAAACATATAATATGTTCACATAAAACAAACATATTAATGTTTCGGCAGTATGCAATAATATATGTGCTTCCTGCAAAATATGTTTGGAACATATGTTAAAGAAGCGATTTTTTTTGAGGGTGCAGACATTACCCTCAAAAGTAGAACCATTAGCAACAGGTTCTCAAGTGTAATCCTCGAATTGGAATGTATCGCTTCTCAATTCAATTTAGGACATAGTGCAAATCAATGTAAATTTGAAAATCTTCCAACAAAAACTTTCATTTGAGCTTTTTTGGACAAAGAAGATTAAGGTTAATCAAGTCCCTTGAGTCAATGAAAAAAATCGAAGGCTTGTATAGAAATCTATACAAAGTTCACGCAGAGAAGGAATATGATTACCCCAAGCATGTTTCAAGTGCAAAATGTTATTTTTGGACGGTAACCATGGAACAGGGAAGAAAATAGGAACATTTGACTTCAATAATCGTTTACCGCAAAAAACGTTTCTCGACATGGTTGTGTTTGCAAACTTGTAAGCATATAACAGATTGGCTGATAAGTCCACGATCTGACGCATAGATGGCGTCGCTAGTATTAAATGCATATTATTTTTATATAGTACCAACCTTCAAATGATTCGTGACAAAATTTGACGTCTGTAAGTCAATTAGTTTGTGAGATAGAGCGTCTTTTATGAAGCAACTTTTGTTATTGTGAAAAAAATGGAAAAAAGGAATTTCGTGTTTTGATAAAAAACTGTTTTCTGAAGGGAGAAAATACGGTGGAAGCAAAAACTTGGCTTGATAATGAGTTTCCGGACTCTGCCCCAGGGAAATCAACAATAATTGATTGGTATGCAAAATTCAAGTGTGGTGAAATAAGCACGGAGGACGGTGAACGCAGTGGACGCAATGGTTACCGACGAAAACAACAAAAAAATCCACAAAATGATTTTGAATGACCGTAAAATGAAGTTGATCGCAATAGCAGAGGCCTTAAAGATATTAAAGGAACATGTTGGTCATATCATTCATCAATATTTGGATATGCGGAAGCTCTATGCAAAATGGATGCCGCGCAAGCTCACATTTGACCAAAAACAACAACGTGTTGATGATTCTGAGCGGTGTTTGCAGCTGTTAACTCGTAATACATCCGAGTTTTTCCGTCGATATCTGACAATGGATGAAATATGGCTCCATCACTACACTCCTGAGTCCAATCGGCTGAGTGGACAGCGACCGGTGAACCGTCTCCGAAGCGTGGAAAGACTCAAAAGTCCGCTGGCAAAGTAATGGCCTCTGTTTTTTGGGATGCGCATGGAATAATTTTTATCGATTATCTTGAGAAGGGAAAAACCATCAACAGTGACTATTATATGGCGTTATTGTAGCGTTTGAAGGTCGAAATCGCGGCAAAACGGCCCCATATGAAGAAGAAAAAAGTGTTGTTCCACCAAGACAACGCACCGTACCACAAGTCATTGAGAACGATGGCAAAAATTCATGAATTGGGCTTCGAATTGCTTCCCCACCAACCGCCCAGCAAAAACTAGGTAACCACATCTCATTACAATTGACATTACCAGGAGTAAAGCTGTCATTACACGTTGCATTACATTGCGGCGAGTTATAATGACTAACTTGTAATGACAAAAAAAATACTTCTCGGTAATTTTCGATTTGTTATTCTAAAAATTTTTGGCAGTTGTAGTTAATATAATTATTCACATAATCGAGCACTTACATAAAAAATTAAAAAGAATATGTAATGTAACGGTAATTCTGATGATTTTTTCGTTAAGAATTTTTTATCACAAATATCTCATAATAACTGTGTTTAATGACATTATCATATTATGTTTTAAATAAATGCTTTCTTATACCTCATTGACATTACACTTCAAAATGCGCTTAAACTAAATTTCAAATGCCATTTGCCTTATAAAAAAGAGACTTAAAATCCACTTTTAGTAGATTTCGAACCTTATGTGAATTGACTATTGGATATATTATAACGTAATTCACGAATCCAACTCCCTTAAACAACCTACATTTATTTCTATTTTAAGTGTGACATTAATTTGAGTGTAATCTTATTTAGATGATTTATTAGATTTTTTGTTTATTTATACAATATTCTATTTCTATTCAAGTA
The DNA here is from genome assembly GCF_050003625.1 of Haematobia irritans. NCBI lineage: Eukaryota > Metazoa > Arthropoda > Insecta > Diptera > Muscidae > Haematobia > Haematobia irritans. Next base: position 67,244,856 of record NC_134399.1, on the reverse strand, counting down.
GTTCTCCTATTACAGCACCACTCGCCATATTTTGATCCATTGTAATCGGCGATAGAAATCAATATTTTCGAGATTTGGTTGCCTGAGACAATAAGTGGCTATTTTGCAAGCTTTGGTGTATCTACGAATAAGTCATTACATATTAGGTGATTATATGCTTTAAATGCACTACTTATTTTATGGCCGAAAGTATGCCTGGGGAGAAGTACTCTCCTCCTAGGACATGCGTATGTAAATGTAATCCGAAGCGATGCCAATTAATAAGTGGTTATTAATTTTTAAATAGGCTTACCTACAAGATTACCGGGTAATGAGAGTTTTTGCTGGGCGTATTCTCCCCCAGCGACTTTTTCTCGTTCTCAGACCTTAAAAGGATGCTCGCAGGGAAAAAATTTGGCTGCAATGAAGAGGTGATCGCCGAAACTGAGGCCTATTTTGAGGCAAAAGCGAAGGAGTACTACCAAAATGGTATCAAAAAATTGGAAGGTCGTTATAATTGTTTATCGCTCTTGAAGGGAACTATGTTGAATAATAAAAACGAATTTTGACAAAAAAAATGTGCTTTTCTTTGTTAGACCGGGGACCTATCAGTCAACCTGTTAAATAGTTCCTTGATAAATGTGACAATTTAATTTTTTTATTTTTAGGAGTACGATTCGCTTTAATTCAATGCAAATCAGCTATATCGCATCTAGTTAAGAAATTCCATATCAAATTAAATGAAAGAACCATGAGAGAATTTAAATTGGACCCAAAAAGTTTTTTAGCCTTGCATAATGGTGGAGTTTGGTTGAATTTTGAAAAACGAATTTAATATGGAATATTGGATTTGGATGGAGTTGGATGTTGGGTGATAAAGGGAAAAAATAAAATATTTTTTTCGACAAATCACATTATGTTTTGGAAGGAACTGGTCCAAATCTCTAAATACAGCAAAAACTGTAAAAGCTATGAAAATGCTCTTTTGGGTTCCGGAAATGGGAAAAATGGATCAAAAGCAATGAATATTACATGGAATTCTCATAGAACGGGTAACATTCTCTTAAGCATGCACTTCATTGATTCGCATTTGTTCTTCCGATGTGATGCTACACAGAAAAAATCGGTAATTAAACAAACGCTAAATTTATTTTTTTTAATTAATTACATTTACAATAAAATTATAAATATAATTATAAGCATTGACTGCTAGGGTCTTAAGCATAATTTAACTTATTTGTATTGCAAAAAAATTATTCGTTTGTAGTTAAATTTTATTATTTTTCTAGAAAATTTCCACATCCTAATAAAATTATACACTTTTTAAGTATGTTTCGCATATTTTATGAACTAATCGTGAGTATAAACTTCAATGACCGTACACATATGGAAGCTCAATGTGAACTAAAGCAAAAGAAAATGTTCGTACGATTCCCAAAAATAGTAATAATGAACTTTTGTATGGTTAGAAAGGTCATGATTTGGTGCCAATGATTTTTTTTTACTTTTAGATCATTATTTCTTCTATGAGAGGGTGTAATATCGTTAACTGCAGTTAAAAAGTACTACAGGGCATTAAATTTTCTTGGTTTTAATAACGCTTTTTGGGAATCTAAAAATGTGGACAACAATTCAGTTCAATTTTCGCACGAGTTAGTTGTAACGATCCTCTCGATAAATCTGTCTCCTCCGGAAATGGATACCTTCTGGCTCTCGGCCTTGCTCAGTTTTGGGAGTGTTCGTTTTCCTTCAGGGATAGATTACGGATCCGTATACAGAAATTAAGAAGATAAGGTAGCTCTTAAAGGTGTGTGTGTATTTGACATGCCTTTCCAAAAACTTTGTAGTATATACCGAAAAATGATAGTGACGTTAACTGAGACGAGCCGGCTTAGGTGTTTAACTGCGGCTCATATTTCTTTACCCGCCCTACCTGGTGACATAACAATATCAGCCCACGAATTAAAAATCCTTTATCTAACCATCATTACCTTTCGCACTATCGAAATGAAAGTTAGCAATTCATTTTAAAGTCGAATCAGTTTAATATGTATATTTAACAAACGGATGGAAAATTATGCAAGTGGATAAGGTTTTAGTAAGCAATGAAATGGTAAGTACAAAAATCTATCGAATTATGACCAAATATTCTAGGATAATAAAGTTAGTGTAAATTTAAAGGTAAATGGTTGTTGTAGTAGTTCACGAGTAATAATGTAGTAAAGAAGTAATAATGAATACATAGAAATAATGAACATAAATATGGTCGGACTTACCCAAGATATCCCTCGCTGTCACCAGGCCTGTTGATGGAGGATCTTGAAGCCGTTTAAATGGTAGAAAATGTTATATGAAATGATAAATATGTGTAATAATATGGACAAATAACTTAAATACTTATATAGTGTAAAAATCTGTATCAGTAGTAGTAATTTCCAGCATCCTATGACGGGTTTAAAATTTTGCTCCTTTTCCTCTCGAGGTTTTCAACAATTTCTTTCTTCTTTGTAGTTCAATTAAGAAGGCGATATTGAAATGAAGCTCGACGTAGACTAAATAGTTGATTTAGATTTTGGTTTCAATAAAACTTGACCCGTGCCCATTCAGCATTTTATCCACGAACGTATTTCCAAAATGTCTCTCATTCAGTTCTAGAGATTGGCGGCCGGGCGTGCTTCGCTTTTAAATTAAATTTAGGCGATGATTGATATTATTGGTAATTTAAAATTCTTGGTGTCGGTTATTCAAATTTCCCTCCTTTTCTAAAGGCACATGGCTATTCAAATCTCCCCTTTTTTCGTTTTCTTAGTTAAATTATTATAAAATTATTTCTTTTGTTTTTTTTTGCAGGCTTCCTATTTCTCTAACAAAATTTTTCTAATATCTTCAAACTCTCTGTTTCTATAGTTTCTAACATGACTCTTTTTTTTAAGCTACTTTTCTCTATTCAATTTCAAAATTTTCTCCAGTGTCTTTTCTTGCCCGAAAAGAATACGTACTTACATAGTTTATTTTTACCTATAAAACAGTACACTTTCTTTATGTATACTTTATTTTGAAAATAATTCATACATAACTTTGGATACAAAAAACTTTTTTACAATAACAGAAATTATAAATGAAAACAAGTATATACGGCCGTAAGTTCGGCCAGGCCGAAGCTTATGTACCCTCCATCATGGATTGCGTAGAAACTTCTTCTAAACACTGCCATCCACAATCGAATTACTTAAGTTGCGGTAACGCTTGCCGATGGCAAGGTATCTTAAAACCTCCTAACACCATCTTCTAAATTGTATGTAAGTCCATACGTGGTATATATTAAATCAAAAAAGATCGATCCAATACGTATATAATTCAGTTTGACAAAGTAGACATAAAATTTTGACAAAATTTTCTACAGAAATAAAATTTTAACAAAATTTTCTATAGAAATAAAATTTTCACAAAATTTTCTATAGAAATAAAAATTTTAACAAAATATTCTATAGAAAGAAAATTTTGACAAAAATTTCTACAGAAATAAAATTTTAACAAAATTTTCTATAGAAATAAACTTTTGACAAAATTTTCTATAGAAATAAAATCTTGGTAGATTATTTGTGGCTCGAGTGGCAACTATGATTATGAACCGAATAAAATTTGAACAAAATTTTCTATAGAAATAAAATTTTGACAAAATTTTCTATAGAAATAAAATTTTGAAAATGATGAAAATTTTATTATGAACCGAATAAAATTTTAACAAAATTTTCTCTAGAAATAAAATTTTGACAAAATTTTCTATAGAAATAACATTTTGACAAAATTTTCTATAGAAATAAAATTTTGGTAGATTATTTTTGGCCCTAGTTGCAACCATGATTATGAACCGATATGGACCAATTTTTGTGTGATTGGACCAATTTTGGTATGGTTGTTAGCGACCATATACTAACACCACGTTCCTAATTTGAACCGGATCGGATGAATTTTGCTCCTCCAAGAGGCTCCGGAGGGCAAATCTGGAGAACGTTTTATATGGGGGCTATATATAATTATGGACCGATATGGACCAATTCTGGCACGGTTGTTAAAGATCATATACTAACACCATGTTCCAAATTACAACCGGCTTGGATGAAATTTGCTTCTCTTGGAGACTTCGCAAGCCAAATCTGGGGATCGGTTTATATGGGGGCTATATATAATTATGAAGCGATGTGGACCAATTTTTGCATGGTTGTTAGAGACCATATACCAACATCATGTACCAAATTTCTGCCGGATCGGATGAAATTTGCTTCTCTTTGAGGCTCCGCAAGCCAAATCTGGGGATCGGTTTATATGGAGGTTATATATAATTATGGACCGATGTGGACCAATTTTTGCATGATTGTTAGAGACCATATACCAACACCATGTACCAAATTTCAGCCAGATCGGATGAAATATGCTTCTCTTAGAGACTCCACAAACCAAATCTGGGGATCGGTTTATATGGGGGCTATATATAATTAAGGACCGATATGGACCAATTTTTGCATGGTTGTTAGATACCATATACCAACATCATGTACCAAATTTCAGCCGGATCGGATGAAATATGCTTCTCTTAGAGGCTCCACAAACCAAATCTGGGGATCGGTTTATATGGGGGCTATATATAATTATGAACCGATGTGGACCAATTTTTGCATGGTTGCTAGAGACCATAACCAACATCATGTACCAAATTTCAGCCGGATCGGATGAAATTTGCTTCTCTTTGAGGCTCCGCAAGCCAAATCTGGGGATCGGTTTATATGGGGGCTATATATAATTATGGACCGATGTCGACCAATTTTTGCATGATTGTTAGAGACCATATACTAACACCATGTACCAAATTTCAGCCGGATCGGATTAAATATGCTTCTATTAGAGGCTCCACAAGCCAAATCTGGGGATCGGTTTATATGGGGGCTATATATAATTATGGACCGATATGGACCAATTTTTGCATGGTTGTTAGAGACCATATACCAACACCATGTACCAAATTTCAGCCCGATCGGATGAAATATGCTTCTGTTAGAGGCTCCACAAGCCAAATCTGAGGGTCCCTTTATATGGGGGCTATACGTAAAAGTGGACCGATATGGCCCATTTTCAATACCATCCGACCTACATCGATAACAACTACTTGTGCCAAGTTTCAAGTCGATAGCTTGTTTCGTTCGGAAGTTAGCGTGATTTCAACAGACGGACGGACGGACGGACGGACGGACGGACGGACGGACGGACGGACGGACGGACATGCTTAGATCGACTCAGAATTTCACCACGACCCAGAATATATATACTTTATGGGGTCTTAGAGCAATATTTCGATGTGTTACAAACGGAATGACAAAGTTAATATACCCCCATCCTATGATGGAGGGTATAACAAATATATTCCATTCCATATCTTAGAGATGGTATCAATTGAGTTAAATTATTTGTTAAATGGTTAGGTTATGTTGTAGTGGATAACAACAATTCTTGGATCGAATTGATGTCCACTTGGACCACTATAGGTCCATTGTGATTCTTTGGGGTAATTTCCTCAACTTCTTCTTCAAGTAGTGTATTCTTTCCACTATTTCGTTCTTTAATAGTTTTTTTTTTTTTTTTGATCGAATTGTTTTGCTTTATATCGAATTGACTAACGTTGAATCATAGTGGATTGGTGTATAACATGCATAAAATATGAAAATGTTATATTTCGATTAAAAATCTTCCATTTGAATTTAACCGTTTCTATTCCTAGCATAGTACATAGCCAAGATTGTTTTATCTTTTGTTCAAAGCCTACTTTAGGGCGAGACTTTGAAATTATATTTCTCTTGTCTTTCGTTAAGCTCGTCGTACAATAGTGTATTAACTACAAAATAAGTTATGGAACATAATGCTGAAAATATGTGAAACTTGTTCGTTTATACATGGTTTACACTGAAAAAAAAATATAGTCGTGAGGCCAAAGGACTTTAATTACACATGAAAAAAAAACAGAAAACATGAGTAAATTAAAATTTGCTACCCAGAATCAAGTACACAAAACATAAATCTTAAAGACAATTCTGTATTAACAGTGTTCTTACTTCAATTCTCCGCTTCTTTGGCTCGGAATCAATACCAAAAGCATTAGTGTAAAAATAAAATCTTTGGATCCGGGCATGTTTTTTTTTAATGTAAAAAAGGTAGCCGCTGTTTAAGCGGAAATAAATACATATTTATTAAGTTCTGCTTTATTTTTCGGAAATAACGTAAGTGTATATTCCGCTTTATTAATACGCAAAAAGTTGGAAATCGTCCTGAAATACAGCTTACACTGGTAGAAAAAGCATCATAATAAAGGGTGATTTGTTAAGAGCTTGATAACTTTTTTTAAAAAAAAACGCATAAAATTTGCAAAATCTCATCGGTTCTTTATTTGAAACGTTAGATTGGTCCATGACATTTACTTTTTGAAGATAATTTCATTTAAATGTTGACCGCGGCTGCGTCTTAGGTGGTCCATTCGGAAAGTCCAATTTTGGGCAACTTTTTCGAGCATTTCGGCCGGAATAGCCCGAATTTCTTCGGAAATGTTGTCTTCCAAAGCTGGAATAGTTGCTGGCTTATTTCTGTAGACTTTAGACTTGACGTAGCCCCACAAAAAATAGTCTAAAGGCGTCAAATCGCATGATCTTGGTGGCCAACTTACCGGTCCATTTCTTGAGATGAATTGTTCTCCGAAGTTTTCCCTCAAAATGGCCATAGAATCGCGAGCTGTGTGGCATGTAGCGCCATCTTGTTGAAACCACAACAAAAAGTTTGTTAGCATCGAACGATAGCGATCGCCATTCACCGTAACGTTGCGTCCAACAGCATCTTTGAAAAAATACGGTCCAATGATTCCACCAGCGTACAAACCACACCAAACAGTGCATTTTTCGGGATGCATGGGCAGTTCTTGAACGGCTTCTGGTTGCTCTTCACTCCAAATGCGGCAATTTTGCTTATTTACGTAGCCATTCAACCAGAAATGAGCCTCATCGCTGGACAAAATTTGTCGATAAAAAAGCGGATTTTCTGCCACTGATTTTGGTAATAAAATTCAATGATTTGCAAGCGTTGCTCGTTAGTAAGTCTATTAATGATGAAATGTCAAAGCATACTGAGCATCTTTCTCTTTGACACCATGTCTGAAATCCCACGTGATCTGTCAAATACTAATGCATGAAAATCCTAACCTCAAAAGAATCACCCTTTATTAACGAATATTGTCAACGAAACAATCTCACAAATTTAATTAATGATTTCGTTATAATAAAGATATTTCTACATTAGGTATAAAGGGTGATACGGTCAAAATTTGGTCAATATAAACTTGACGTATTTCTTTCAATTTTGCATTTAAAAAACCTGAACACCACTCATTTTGAAGGTGTGTGTAGAATGTTGCTCCTATTTTGATTTTGGAATTCACTCTTCAGTTGTCAAAATGCCGTCCAAGCAAGAAGAGCAGCGTATCAAAATTTTACTCGCGCATCGCGAAAATCCGAGCTACTCGCACGAAAAAGCTGGCAAAATCGCTAAAAGTTGCCAAATCAACCGTTACAAATGTAATTAAAGTGTTTGGGGAACGTTTGTCGACAGCCAGGAAGTCTGGATCGGGGGGAAATCGAAAACCGGAAGCCGCTGAGACGACAAAGAGAGTTGCCGGTAGTTTCAAGCGAAACCCTAACCTCTCTCTCCGAGATGCCGCAAATAAGCTGGGTGTATCGTCTACAACCGTGCATCGAGCCAAAAAACGAGCCGGACTATTGACTTACAAGAAGGTAGTGACTCCAAATCGCGATGATAAACAAAATACGACGGCCAAAGCGCGATCCCGGAGGCTGTACACGACGATGCTGACGAAGTTTGACTACGTGGTAATGGACGACGAAACCTACGTCAAAGCCGACTACAAGCAGCTTCCGGGACAGGAGTTTTATACGGCAAAAGGAAGGGGAAAGGTAGCAGATATTTTCAAGCACATAAAACTGTCAAAGTTCGCAAAGAAATATCTGGTTTGGCAAGCCATCTGTACCTGTGGCTTGAAAAGCAGCATTTTCATAGCTTCCGGGACTGTCAACCAAGAAATTTACGTGAAATAGTGTTTGAATAAACGTCTGCTGCCTTTCCTGAAGAACACGGCTGTTCCGTACTGTTTTGGCCGGATTTGGCATCTTGCCATTACGGTAAAAAGGCCATGGAGTGGTACGCCGCCAACAACGTGCAGGTGGTTCCCAAGGACAAGAACCCTCCCAACGCGCCAGAGCTCCGCCCAATTGAGAAATATTTGTATTCTATAATAAAGGAAGTCAGAATTATCATTTTATAAGAAATTTTACTAAATTTTAGGAAAATAGATTTTAGTTCGGTTTTTGTTTATTTTTACGAATGCTTTGTTATCAGTGAATAAAATTTTCTTTTCAGTAGTAAATTCTTATACCCAGCTAAGAAAACAGTATTAGTAAAATTCCATGCCTTATTCTAGTTAATGAACTATTCCTAACTGCTTTCAGTTTAGGATTTTTTTACTGAAACAAGTAAATTTTATTATTTCACACAAAAATTTAACTTGATGGAAATAAATTGACTAAACTAAATTGATGAACATTTTTATACCCACCACCATAGAATGGTGACGGGGGTATAATAAGTTTGTCATTCCGTTTGTAACACATCGAAATATCGATTTCCGACTATATAAAGTATATGTATTCTTGATCAGGGAGAAATTCTAAGACGATATAACGATGTCCGTCTGTCTGTCTGTTGTAATCACGCTACAGTCTTCAATAATGAAGCAATCGTGCTGAAATTTTGCACAAACTCGTCTTTTGTCTGCAGCCAGGTCAAGTTCGAAGATGGGCTATATCGGTCCAGGTTTTGATATAGCCCCCATATAAACCGACCTCCCGATTTGGGGTCTTGGGCTTATAAAAACCGTAGTTTTTATCCAATTTGCCTGAAATTTGAAATCTAGAGGTATTTTATGACCATAACGAGGTGTGCCAAAAATGGTGAGTATCGGTCCATGTTGTGGTATAGCCCCCATATAGACCCATCTCCCGATTTTACTTCTTGGGCTTATAGAAACCTCAGTTTTTCTTCAATTTACCTGAAATTGGAAATCTAGATGTATTGTAGGACCACAAATACGTGTGCCAAAAATTGTGAGTATCGGTCTATGTTTTGGTATGGTCCCCATATAAAACGACCTCCCGATTTGGGGTCTTGGGCTTATAGAAACCGTAGTTTTTATCCAATTTGTCTGAAATTGGAAATCTAGAGGTATTTTAGGACCATAAAGAGGTGTGCCGAAAATGGTGAGTATCGGTCCATATTTTGGTATAGCCCCCATATAGACCGATTTCCCGATTTTACTTCTTGGGCTTCTAGAATCCGAAGTTTTTATCCTATTTGCCCGAAATTGGAAATCTAGAGGTATTTTCGGGCCATAAAGAGGTGTGCCGAAAACGGTGAGTATCGGTCCATATTTTAGTATAGCCCCCATAAGAACGATCTCCCGATTTAACTCCTTGGGTTTCTAGAAACCGTAGTTTTTATCTGATTTGCCTGAAATTGTAAATATTCTGGTATTTTAGGCTCACAAAAACGTGTATCGTATTAAGTTTTTATTGGTCCATTTGGTAATGCCTCCATATAGACCGACTTTACTTCTTGAGGGTGTAGAAGGCGCACTGATCGTGAAAATTGCTTGAAACTCAATGTAAAATTTCCAGATTTTACTTCTACAGATTTAAGATTTCAAATCTAGACGTTATTTTATAATTTTCTTGCACACTTACAAGAGATGTTAATGATTCCTCTAAAACTCAAACAAAAATGGTTCTTATAAATCCAGAATCTGATATAGTTCTCATAGGTGAAATCTTTAAATTTATCTTCGGGAAGTGTCCTCAAGCCCTCCTGAAATTTCAAAGGAAACCCTAATATTTGCTTCATGGTGGTGGGTATTTAAGATTCGGCCCGGCCGAACTTAGTGCCGTATATACTTGTTTCCCTTAGTTTCGAAGGCACTTTTTTCTGGATGGACAATTTAACTAATGAATTTAGGCTTGAAGTTTTCTTTAACAGTTTCGTATATGGGGGTAAGTCTTTAATAAGACACATTTTGAAGTTTCATAGTAAAAATTTAATATAGCTGTATATAATGTGGAACATTTTTTCTGAATCTTCGAACATTCTTAGAATATATGTAAAGAAAAACTTTTTGGTGTTCGGTCGAAGCAGGAAATGAACCCACGACCCCCTGTATGCAAGGCAGGCATGCTAACCATTGCCAACTACAGTTAAGTCTGATCGAATAATATCTTCTATATTGTTTGTATTACAGAAAAAGGCGCTAAGAACTAAAAAACCTCATATAAGTGAGAAAGATTTGAGGGAAGATGCAATTAGCCAGAGAAAATTTTTTTGAGTTGGTCTTTATGAACAAATCTTTATCACAAATAGTATATAAATGGGAAACGATATCTGTTTGTCTAAAATTTCGTTTGGGAGAAAAGTTTTTTTTTTGCGTGTATGTCAAATGTTATGATCTTTATGAAAAAATTGTTCGTTGGCAAAAAAGCACACAATTTGAGAAACCTAAAAACAAACGTAATTTTTAAAAATTCTATTTTAACAAATTAATTGTTTATTTAGGATATATTTATTAGGTAAAATTTCATATATTTTGAGTTTATGAATTTATTAATTTAAAAATTAATTTATTAATTTAAAAACATGTTTTTACGAAAACAATATAATATGCAAAAGTCCATAAATTAATAAAACTGTTAAACTATGTGTAAAAATTTATATTTTAGTTTTTTTTTGTGTTTGCTTTTTAGTTTTTAATCATTTCAAAGTCTAGCCATATACCGCCATCCAAACGAACCAGAAACTCTTGCTTCTCAAACATATTATCTTTCCGAGTTTTGGGATTAACTTTAAGATGGAAATTGCGTATCAGTTCGACAATAGCTGCTTTACCCTGTGTTAAGGCAAATCGCATTCCTTGAATCATAAAAAAGAAAACATTAAAATAGGTTTTGGATTTTTCTATATATAATCTTACCCATGCATATGCGTGGACCATCACCAAAACCCAAATATAAACCCTTATCTCGATGATCTTTAATACTTTTATTTTCTGCCAAAAATCTTTCGGGTTTAAATTCTTCAGGATCTTCATAATATCGTTCATCGTGATGGAAACAATAGGGTGGAAGGGCTACAACTTCACCCTTTTGCATTTTATAGGTTTGACCATCACTGTTAACGAATTCATAGGGTTTGGTACAGAGTTTTGTGTTCATGACCAGAGGTGGGAATATTCGTAGGGCTTCTGTAAAATTGGAAGAATTATATAAATAAAATCAGTGAGTCAGAATTGCTTAATAGGTATAGGGGTATTTTCAGTAGATCTGCGCATATGCAATCTTGGAATCCAATCTTCTACATCCATAGCAAGTAAATTTAAGACTGATACCATAGATTTGCAGGTTTTTTTCTATTCTTTAATTTGTTTTTCATCAAAATACTTTCCGCACAAGCTGAAATGTTATTACATGCTACAAATTCAAATAATTTTGAATAAATTACTTCTTCTAAAGTTGTACCTCTTTTGTGCCAAAACAGTGTTGCCTGGTTGGGGTCCGCCCCCCCCCAAATTTATTGGTTCTTTATTGGAGGATTTTTAGCGGGTAAACAAATATCTAAAAAATATAGTGGAGCAATCCTCAACCAAATTCGGAACAATTTTGGCATGAATTATGAGAAAAAAAGATGCAGGAAGTCAAGCCAAGTTCCTAAATACAAGCACGTATGCAATAGCATTATTTTCGTTATATTTTTCAAACGCTTCTATTGAAAGGGCATGTTTAATATTTGACATAATTAATACCAAATTAAGGGAGCCACTGTGGTGCAATGGTTAGCATGCCCGCCTTGCTTACCCAAGGTCGTGGGTTCGATTCCTGCTATGACCGAACACCAAAAAGTTTTTTAGCGATGGATTATCCCACCTCAGTAATGCAGGTGACATTTCTAAGGGGTTCAAAGCTTCTCTAAGTGGTTTCACTGGAATGTGGAACGCCGTTCGGACTCAGCTATAAAAAGGAGGTCCCTTGTCATTGAGCTTAACATGGAATCGGGCAGCACTCAGTGATAAGAGAGAAGTTCACCACTGTGGTATCACAATGGACTGAATAGTCTAAGTGAGCCTGATACATCGGGCCGCCAGATAACCTAACCTAACCTTAAACCAAATTAAAATATCGTATTTTACCTTAGCTGCTGAAAGCATTTTAAGAGTTAAATTTTCATTAAATTATTGGTCTTATAATTTCTCGCCTACAATTTTGGCGAATAACTTTAATTTTTGTTTATTTTTTTAATTCTATTATTAATATTTTATAACCCGTTTTTACAAATTAATTTGATTTAAAAGATTTATACGTTTAATTATTTTGTTTTGCATGCTTTCCTCAAGGACGAAATTTTATAAAAACGAAATTCCCTTTTGTTATAAAATATTTTCTTAAAGATATTAAAATAAACCCGAATTTGTGGCAAGTTTTGTAATGATTTAATCTAAAGATTTTTGTTTACTTCAAAAGAAGAAATTTAGTCTATCTAAAATTTCGTTCCTCAGAAAAGAAACTTTTTTCAGTATATATATATTTGTGCTCAATTTAATTTTTAAAGTGTATCACTACAGGATTTTTTTTCACAAAATTGCGACAACTTTTTGTACTATTTAAATTCTTAAATTTTTTGGGGGTTTTTGAAAACAGTCTATACCAATTTAGGGTTTTTTCTTAAAATTTGGGGGGAAGAATCAAAAATCACCTAGCAAAACAGTACTAAAATGCTCCTTTTTAGGTTGAAAGATATGTAGATATGTATTGTACACATAGAAAATTTTTTTCTGATTCATTCACAAAATTAATTGATCCAATTAATTTTTTAATTGAAATATCTTTAGTTACGAAAATGATAGAATCGATCACAGTTTTAATTGGACATTTAAAAAAAAAACATTTGATTAAAAAATTAATTGATTTTACTAGCAAATTTCAATTAATTTTTATACCCTCCACCATAGGATGGGGGGTATATTAACTTTGTCATTCCGTTTGTAACACATCGAAATATTGATCTAAGACCCCATAAAGTATATATATTCTGGGTCATGGTGAAATTCTGAGTCGATCTGAGCATGTCCGTCCGTCTGTTGAAATCACGCTAACTTCCGAACGAAACAAGCTATCGACTTGAAACTTGGCACAAGTAGTTGTTATTGATGTAGGTCGGATGGTATTGCAAATGGGCCATATCGGTACACTTTTACGTATAGCCCCCATATAAACGGACCCCCAAATTTGGCTTGCGAATCCTCTAAGAGAAGCAAATTTCATCCGATCCGGCTGAAATTTGGCACATGGTGTTGGTCTATGGTCTCTAACAACCATGCAAAAATTGGTTCACATCGGTCCATAATTATATATAGCCCCCATATAAACCGATCCCCCGATTTGGCTTTGAGAAGCAAATTTCATCCGATCCGGCTGGAATTTGGTACGTGATGTTAGTATATGGTATCCAACAACCATGCAGGAATTGGTTCCTATCAGTCCATTATTATACATAGCTCCCAGATTTGACCTACGGTGCCTTTTAGAGAAGCAAAATTCATCCGATCTGGTTGAAATTTGGTACGTGGTGGTAGTATATGATATTTAACAACCATGCCAAAAGTGGCCCATATCAGTCCATAATCATTTATAGCCCCCATATAAACCGATCCCGAGATTTGGTTTTGGAGCCTCTTGGAGGAGTAAATTTCATCCGAGTGAGTTGAAATTTGTGGATGACAATCTTTCGTAGATGTTTCTACGCAATCCATGGTGGAGGGTACATAAGATTCGGCCTGGCCGAACTTACAGCCGTATATACTTGTTTTAATTGATACAATTAGATTTTTAATTAATGTTGATTACAAAGTTCAATTACATTTTTAATTAAAAACGTAACTATTTTTAAATCACTATTAAATCTATATTTAAATCACTTTCTATATCACATATTAGTTTTATTAAAAAATTGATTGTTTCAAATAAATTATTAATGACAAATTAAAAAAAAAACATATTTTTTCCGAGTTTGATTAAAAAGTTAATTGTATCAATTAATTTTTTAATTGAACATTTAAAAATTTCATTAACTTAATGTTTCTATTTTTTCTTTTGTGATATTTTCTCTGTGTAGAGAAAAAAAGTTGATAACAGAAGATCAGCTGACAGTGATTGCAAATGTTTACACACTGAAAAAATATTGTCGTTAGGCCAAAGATTTCATGTCCTTAAAATATGTATGCGAATTTTATTTAGTATAGAAGGCGAATTTCTCTGTTATAAAGTTTTCTTCCTGGTCCAAAAGTCGATAAGCCTTTCAATAAAATCGTGTTGTCCTTATAGTTCAAAGATTCGACTTAAAATGTGTATCTTTACATGAAAGAAATTTTTATTGAACTACGGTCAACTTGGCTTTAATAATTCTGAAAAGTTCTTAAAAATTAATGAAATTGTCTTTAAATTGGTTGACTTTTTCTAGCGTTTAAAAATTTGATATATTTTTCAATACTTTGTTTTAAAAATGTCTTTTACTTGAAACATAGTATATCTACTTGAAGTCAAGACTTTGATAGCACATGTAGAAAAAATATGAAAAACGAATATTTTAAATTTTGTTTCCTAGAATTAAGTACGCAAAACCCAAATCATTAGTGTAAATGCTAAAATCGTTAGTGTAAAGACAAAATCTTTCAAACTCTTTTTCAGTGCAGAATATCAACGACTGAACAAACCAGATACCGCGTAGGTTAGGTACAGGGTTTCTGTCCATTTTGGTACCACACGTGATTAACTTCTCCCTTATTCTCCCGATTCTACGTTGAGTTTCGTTTTTATTGTTCTTTGGAAACTGGGGTTTGAACCCGTGATCCTTTGTTGCCGACATCAGATACATAATTTCCGAGAAAATAACATGGTTGCGACAAACATGTTACTTGTTTCCTGTCCAAAAATAGCATTATGCTGTTGAAACATGCACGCAGAGAAGGAATATGATCACCTCAAACATGTTTCAAGAGCAAAATGTTATTTTTGTATGGTGACCATGTAACTAAAATGTTATTTTCTCGTCATATATAACCTGCTTGCCGAAATCAGATACACGATTTCCGAGAAAATAACATGGTTGCGAAAACCATGTTACATGGTCACCACCCAAAAATAACATTTTGCTCTTGAAACAAGTTTGAGGTGATCATATTCCTTCTCTGGATGTGTTTTTGGTGATCATATTTAATAACAATATTATAATAATCTAACCATGTTATTCCAGTACTATAATTCATAAGATTCAATCTTGTTGTACTGGAAATAACATTGAATAAATGGAATAAATAAATATTCCTTTTCTTTGAAAATTTGGGCAAAAAAACATTACCCTCTATTATAAAAGAATTTCGAAAGAAATAAACTTGCATTTATGACAAGTGTTGCAATGGTCGCTGATCAATTTTTTATTTCGTTTTAAATAAAATGTTTTAGCGTTAACAGAAAACTGCGTTTGTCTAAACTTTCGTTCATCAGAAAAGGAAACCCTTCTTTCAATGTAGTTACTTGTATGTCGGTCGTAGTTACCTGGAATATATACAACTTACCATTAAAACAAGCATCCAAATAAGGCATCTCCGAAAGACTCTCAAAGGTCACAAAACCATCTTCGTTTGTATTATTTAAAATCTCTTCTCTCAATTTTTCCTGAGCTTCTTGGTTGCGGGCCAACTAAAAAGTAGATAATGTAATCATTAGGGAAAAACAGTGTTGGAAATAAAGAAGTGAAAGCTTTCCCCCGTCAAGACTCTTGTTGCCCAGAAAAGAGACAACAAACAGGATAGCCAAAAAGCGACTCAGAATCTATGATAATCAAGCCACACGAAAGACATAACTCAACGGATGCGTTAAAACTGTTTACACTTACACAAACTTAATTCTTTTTTATAATATACAGTGGGCTTCACAATAAAGTGTGAAGTATTTACTTTAGTTTGGAATTATAGGTTTAGTTAGGGATGGATTTTAATACTCTTTGTGTAAACCACAAACTTAATAAAATCCTTAATGTAAAGGCTGAAATAAAGGACGTTTTGAAACAAATGCTTATATACACTTCAATATGACGCTCACTGTATATATATATATGTGTGTGTGTGTGTGTGTGTGTGTGTGTGTGTGTGTGTGTGTGTGTGTGAGAGAGAGCTACATCAAAACTTACCTCCAGCAAACAATGTGCAACTGTATGAGCAGTTGTGAAAAATCCATCTATTAAAAATGTCATAACATTTGCACCCATAATATTACTTGGTAATTTCTTCTTATCCTGTAATTGCAGTAAAAAATTCAAAAAA
Source organism: Haematobia irritans (assembly GCF_050003625.1). Classification (NCBI taxonomy): domain Eukaryota; kingdom Metazoa; phylum Arthropoda; class Insecta; order Diptera; family Muscidae; genus Haematobia; species Haematobia irritans. The sequence goes on along the minus strand of NC_134399.1, from coordinate 67,228,355 downwards.
TCCACACGACGGTTATCACCCTGTTTTCGTCTAAGTTCAATGGCACCTTCCATTAAATCGAAGAAATATTTTGTTATCGATTTGGAAAAGAACGACACTTTCCAGATGTTTTTTAAACTGGGCACAAGGGCAATAGCAATCTGGTGGAGTATCAACGAAGTAGATGGTTTGAATAACTCGTGCACTTTATTCATCAAATGAGAGGGTTTGTCGGAGAGACTTAATGCGTCTATGCCTAGAATACAATCACTAACGACTTGTGTGGTGTATCTGAGACAAACCTGCAAAAGAAGATAGTTTTATATATGTCTAATAATTATTGCAGCGATTTATGGCAACTTTGATTTTGTAAAAAAAATATTTAAAATGGTATCTTTGACGTAATGTCAAAGCAAGTATTGTATTTTTAACCTCCCGCCTAAATATTAAAAATAAAAAACATTCCGCCCCAATCAATATCTATTTGTGCCAAGTTTCTGGCCAATCAGTATTCGCGGTTGCCACAGTTGGTAGATTAGGTATAGTGGCAGCCCGATATTTCAGGCTCACTTAGACTAACATTTTATTTTTCCTTGGGCAATTGATCAGCTACTTCTTTGATCCTTACAAACTGTGTGGTCCGCTGTTCGAATCCCCGTTCGGCAAAAGGTAAAATTAAAATAAAAAAATCATAAAATTGAATAATTCCTTCTACAATGTTTGTATTACAGAAAAAGGTGCTACACCCTCAAAAAAATCGCTTCTTTAACATATGTTCCAAACATATTTTGCAGGAAGCACATATATTATTGCATACTGCCGAAACATTAATATGTTTGTTTTATGTGAACATATTATATGTTTGGAAGCATTTTGAGCCAAAAATATTATATGCTTGGAAGAATTTTTCCCAAACACGATTGTGCTCATTCCCTAACATACTCGTAATTTTCACTTCCACGAAATTTTTTATTTATTGGCACCTTTCTCTGTAATACAAATAATGTTGAAGAAATTATTCACTTTTATAAATTTTTTAAATTTTACCTTTCGCCTGCACGGAGAATCGAACCGAGGACCATACTGTTTGTAAGCCAACACACTATCCACTGGGCTACGTAGCTGTTATAGTCACCAGTAGATAATTATCGTTTTAAGTTACATTTATATAGCAAGTTTGCAGCGCCCACGAGCCCATGCAAACATAACATTATTTAACAGAAACATACATTTGTTTGCCACGTGGAGCAGTGGTTAGCATGTCTGCCTTGCATGCAAAGGGTCGTGGGTTCAATCCCTGCTCCGACCGAACATTTTTTTTGTTTTTTTTTTTAATTTACACATTTATATTTATACTATATTAATTTTTTTAAATGAAACATCGAAATGTGTGTTATTAAAGATTTATAGTCAGTAACAGTGCTTGATATAAACGAAATTGAATGATTTTTGGATAAAATATTATTTTTTATTGCAAAAATGACAATCTTGTAATAAAAAACTGTTTTTGTACAAAACTTTAAAATTTGGAAGGAATTCAAAAACTAACAAAAGAAGAACGTGGAGTCGAGTATAAACATACATACATAATTTTATAATATAAACATAAATTTATTTAGGAGTGAACAGTTTTTTACTAGCATTTAACACCATCGCTCTAAAATTCCTTTTATTTTTCTTTAATAATTCATTTTAAAGAAAATAAACTTTTTAAATTGTTTTAGCTGTAAAAGTCGAACTTAATGCCCGCTTTTATATTTGATGGTGTCCGTCAACTCCTCGTGGACTACTTTTTAATAAAGAGAAACTAAACTTTGTTTTTTTACATTTTACTGTGTAATTTTTCACTATTTCCTCCTTATTTCATTTTACCGTCCCAACTCTAAAAAGAGTATAGTGCCCTTTCGTTATTTTTATGAAGACCCCTGATTTCTTTTAACGAACCAAGAAAAAAGTAATGCCAAAATGATAAACAAAACACATGTCCACACATACATAAAATGCTGCTCTCAAGGCGAAAACATAAGCTGTTTGTTTTTCAAATGTCTATTCTCTTGGTTCAGAATGTATATTCTCTTTATTCAAATTAAATAATATTTAGACTTAAACATATCAAATTTTTGGCCTTATCATAAAACAGTTTTCCGAAACAACATACAAGCGGTTTCACAGAAATTGTTCTATTTTGTCTCTTTTGCTGTGTTATATTGATATCTTTCGTCAACTCTCCCGGTTTCCATCTCTATTTCTCTCTATACTCTCTCTGTCGCTTTGAATAAAATATCACAACATATGTATGTTTAGTTGAAATTTGTAAATTTATATATGTTTGTATTCACACATATGATTTTTATGAAATATTCATGCCCCAAACATAATATATTCTAACATATTAACATAGATGTCCCAAACATTTAGTGTTAGTTTAGGAAAATTACATGTTCGCACTTAAATATATTGTGGTTTAAAATCGTGCCCGAAACACATTTTGTTTATATCGGAACATATGAAAAACATATTTTTCTAACAGTGTAAGAACTAAAACTCTCGTGGAAGTGAGAAAGATGTGGGGGAATATACAATTGGGCAGAAACAAAATTTTGAGCATTCAGGTCGAAAACCTATGCTGTTAGCACCTATATTACCTGTTTATTTTCATAATTCGTTATGATTGTAAATATATAAATAAATAAATAATTTTGAGCACAATATTGTTTGGGAGAATTTTTTTTAAGCATATAATATTTTTGGGTGCAAAATGCTTCCAAACATATTATATGTTCACATAATAACATATTGTTTTTTGGAAGACAACATTATTGAATTTGGATGCAAAAATACAAAATGTTTGGAAATTGACTACACAAACATATATTGTTTAGACCAATATGCTTTCAAACATATTATATAGTGGAAGAGATCAAACATATAAATGTTTGGGCAATAGCCAAAAATGTATATGCTTGAAGCAAAATATGTTTGGGAGTATATGTTACAGAAGCGATTTTTTGTGAGCGTGTAGGTTAGGTGTAGTGGCAGCCCGACATTTCAGGCTAACTTAGACTATTCAGTCCATTGTGATACCACAGTAGTGAACTTCTCTCTTATCACTGAGTTCTACCCGATTCTATGGTAGAATTCTATCAAAAATGGTAAAAATGGTAGGTGTTTACTGTTTGGTAGATTGGTAGAGTTCTTGATGTTTTAGTCGATTTAGCAAAACATTCCTTTCCAGTTAAGAGTTACTTCAATTTTCTATATACATAAACAAATGTTGACCAAACTTGCTATAAAAATAAAAAATTGACAAAATTTTGAGAAAATTTTTAAAGAAATAAAACTTTGGCCAAATTTTCTATAGAAATCAAATATTGACCACATATTCTATAGAAATAAAATATTGATCAAATATTCTATATAAGTAAAATTTTGAGAAATTTTTCTGTTGTTGACCAAATTTTTTACAGCAATAAAATTTGGACCACATTTTCTATAGAAACAAAATATTGACCAAATATTCTATATAACAAAAATTTTGAGAAAATGTTCTATAGGAATAAAATTTTTATAAAATTTTCTAGATAGAAATATAATTTTGACAAAATTTTCTATAGAAATACAATGTTGACAAATTTTTCTATAGAAATATAATTTTGACAAAATTTTCTATAGAAATACAATGTTGACAAATTTTTCTATAGAAATATAATTTTGACAAAATGTTCAATAGAAATAAAATGTTGAAAAAATTTTCTATAGAAATAAAATTTTGACAACATTTTCTATAGAAATAAAATTTGGACAAAATTTTCTATAGAAATAAAATGTTGACAAAATTTTCGATGAAATAAAATTTTGACCAAATATTCTATATAACAAAAATTTTGAGAAAATTTTCTCTAGGAATAAAATCTTGACAAACTTTTCTATAGAAATAACATTTTGACAAAATTTTCGATAGAAATACAATTTTGACAAAATTTTCTATAGAAATAAAATGTTGGCAAAATATTCTATAGGAATAAAAGGTTGACAAAATTTTCGATAGAAATAAAATTTTGACCAAATATTCTATATAACAAAAATTTTGAGAAAATTTTCTCTAGGAATAAAATTTTGACAACATTTTCTATAGAAATAAAATTTGGACAAAATTTTCTATAGGGATACAATGTTGACAAAATAGTCTATAGGAGTAAAATGTTGACAAAATTTTCTATAGAAACAAAATGTTGACAAAATTTTCGATATAATAAAATCTTGACAAAATTTTCTAAAGAAATAAAATTTTGCAACAATTTTCTATAGAAAAAACATATTTTTGATATTAATTACAAAAATTTGAAATTTAAATTTGATAAAAACAAAATTCAAAATTTTCTGTAAATTTTGTCGATTTTAATAAACTTTATTTCAAATTTTTGTAGATTTTTTATGGCATGAGTGGTAACCGCCAGTATTTTCCTGGCCAAAGTGGAACGCTTAAATAAAAAAAATTAAAAAAAATTAATGAATGGGTTCTGCTATAAAAAAGCCGTAATAATTTATAATTAACAAGTAAGGAAAGTCTAAAGTCGGGTGGGGCCGACTATATTATACCCTGCACCACTTTGTAGATCTAAATTTTCGATACCATATCACATCCGTCAAATGTGTTGGGTGCTATAAATATATAAAGGTTTGTCCCAAATACATACATTTAAATATCACTCGATTTGGACAGAATTTGATAGACTTTTACAAAATCTATAGACTCAAAATTTAAGTTGGCTAATGCACTAGGGTGGAACACAATTTTAGTAAAAGCTATATCTAAATCTGAACCGATTTGGCTGATATTTGGCAAGTTTTTCGAGACTCATAAAATATTCGGATGTACGGAATTTGAGGAAGATCGGTTGATATACACGCCAATTATGACCAGATCGGTGAAAAATATACCAGATCGGTGAACTCAATAGGGATCGTCTTTGAGCCGAAACAGGACTCTATACCAAATTTTAGGACAATCGGACTAAAACTGCGAGCTGTACTTTGCACACAAAAATACATCAACAGACAGACAGACGGACGTCGCTAAATCGACTCAGAATTTAATTCTAAGACGATCGGTATACTAAACGATGGGTCTCAGATTTTTCCTTCTTGGCGTTACATACAAATGCACAAACTTATTATACCCTGTACCACAGTAGTGGTGAAGGGTATAAAAATGCTAAAATTTCAAGATTTTAAACATAGAAGCAGGAGATGAACTTATTTGGACGGTCTACACTAATAGAAAAAGTTTCGTTGTATTAACGAAATGTGTTGTTAAAAGTCAGCCAATGAAACAAAGTCGTTAATACAACGAAATTTTTCGTTATTGTAACGAATTTTCTATTAATCAACGTAACGTTTCGTACTATTAACGAATACTTTCATTGTATTAATGAAAATGTTTCGTTATATCAATGAAAATTTTTCGTTGGCTGACTTTTAATGAAATTTTCTTTGTGTGTAATTCCTACGTTTAATTAATATGCCTACGTTTACAAAATATTTTTCGTTGGCTGACTTTTAATGAAATTTTCTTTGTGTGGAATTCCTACGTTTAATTAATATGCCTACGTTTACAAAATATTGACCTAATATGAAAGATTTTGAAAGACACGCAATTTATCCAACATTAAGGACAAATTTCTTTAAAATAATGAAGGCGTAAAATCTTTTTTTTCTAAAATTTTTCATTAAATTTAGAACACGAATTTCGGGAATTAAAGACGGAATTTAAAGTCGTATGTCTTGGAACTAATGAATATTTTCCTTAAATAAAAACATTTTTGATTTAAAGAAATAAGATTTAAATTAACTGATATACTGAATCTTTGAATTGAAGATAAAAAGTCTTCTATTATAGGCTAAATAAGATAAAATAGATTTAATGATTTTGCATCTATGGTTTAAAGTTCTTTTGGAATAAAGAAGACATTTTTACTTTGAAGTATCTGTTATAATTTGTGCGCATAAAAAAATTCTGATTCAATTACGAAATTAATTGATCTTGTTATTTTTTTTTTAATTGAAATGTCTTCAAACACGAAAATGATAGTATCAATCTCAGTTTTATTAAATACTTGATTAAAAATTAATTAATTTAATTAGCAAATTTCAATTAATTTTTTCATTGATTCAATTAAAAATTTAATTGGTGTGGATTGCAAAACTCAGTTAATTTTTTAATTAAAAACGTAACAATTTTCAATTACTTTTTTAACTGACTAAGTGTTTTTCGTTTGATTAACCAATTGCTTGTTTGAAATAATTTTTAATTAAAACTTAAAAAATTGTCCATCATTTTTAGACCCTCCACCATAACACATCGAAATATTGCTCTAAGACCCCATATAGTATATATATTCTGGGTCGTGGTGAAATTCTGTATCGATCTAAGCATGTCCGTCCGTCCGTCTGTTGAAATCACGCTAACTTCCGAACGAAACAATCTATCGACTTGAAACTTGACACAAGTATTTGTTATTGATGTAGGTCAGATGGTATTGCAAAAGGGTCATATCGGACCACTTTTACGTATAGCCCCCATATAAACGGGCAACCAGATTTGGTTTGCGGAGCCTCTTGGAGGAGCAAATTTCATCCGATCCTGCTGAAATTTGGTATATGGTGTTAATATATGGTCTCTAACAACCGTCCAAGAATTGGTCCACATAGGTCCATAATTATATATAGCCCCCATATAAACAGATCCCCAGATTTGGATTGCGGAGCCTCAAAGAGAAGCAAATTTCATCCGATCGGGCTGAAATTTGGTACGTGGTGTTAGTATATGGTCTCTAACAACCATGCCAGAATTGGTCCATATCGGTCCATAAATATATATAGCCCCCCTATAAACCGATTCCCAGATTTGGCTTGCGGAGCCTCGTGGAAGAGCAAAATTCATCCGATTCGGTTGGAACTTGGTACGTGATGTTAGTATATCGTCTCTAACAACCATGCAGAAATTGATCCATATCGGTCCATAATTATATGTAGCCTCCATATAAACCGATCCCCAGATTTGACCTCCGAATCCTCTTAGAAAACCAAAATTCATCTGATTCAGTTGAAATTTGGTACGTGGTGTTAATATATAGCGTCATACACCCATGCAAAAATTAGTCGAAATCGGTCCATAATTATATAGCCGCCATATAAACCGATCCCCAGATTTGACCTCCAAAGCCCCTTGGAATAGCAAAATTCATCCGATTAGGTTGAAATTTGGTATGTGATATTAGTATATGGTCTCTAACAACCATGCAGAAATTGGACCATACTGGTCCATAATTATATTTAGCCCCCCCCCATAAACCGATCCCCAGATTTGACCTCCGGTGCCTTTTGGAGAAGCAAAATTCATCCAATCTGATTGAAATTTAGTACGTGGTTTTAGTATATGGTCTCCAACAACCATGCAGGAATTGGTTCATATCAGTCCATAATTATGGTGGTGGATGACTCCTACTTAGAAGTTTCTACGCAATCCATGGTGGAGGGTACATAAGATTCGGCCTGGGCGAACTTACGGCCGTATATACTTGTTAAAATTGACTTTTGATTTTTTTTTAAATCGAGTCAAATAAATTATTCATGTAAGGCAAATAAAAAAAGTCTACATATAATTGAAAGAGATATGGAGGTTTAGATTTTTTCTGAAAAACATCGACTTTTTGATCCTCATTACAATCGCTAGTTCATCAAGCATCCAAAATGAATAAAAATGTCATACTTACGTCAAACATTTCCAATCCATCCTTGGGTGGTGGTTCCAGCTTTCTTTTGATGTATTCCGATAAACGTTTACATATGTCCAATGTAACAGGATATGCACTCTTAATCTAGAATAAAAATTATAAAAATAATTTAACTTCTTCATATAATGTAGAAAACGAAATCTTACTCGATTTGGTGTCATGCCCGGTATCATCTCAGTACGTCGTTCTTTCCACACTTCACCCTTTAGAAAGAAGGGATTATTAGCGGATATCAAATCGGATTTCTCATCAATCTTTTGGTGAAATACAAAGTTTTTGAATAATTAATATCACCCAATAATAATCCATGTAACTCTTACATATTCTCCAAACTCATTGTCGTGAAAACTGTTGAAATCGTTGACATAAATTTTGTGAACCAATTCGGGATCAATGATCATAAGTTGTGGAGCGCGTCCAGTGTAAACTCCCACATATTTTGTGGAATCTCGATATTTTCTTTAATGAGAAAACTAGGCATTAACACAAGATTTTTAATAAATTAAAATATTTCCCATAGAGAAATTTCAAGCGGTGACATCGACTGGCTCAACAATAGTTTACAAAAAAAAAAAAGATAAAACTGGCAAAGAGACTCGACAGTGTAATTTAAAGTGAATAAGCATGTCCAATTGTTTTCCTTTTTTGTAGACTTTTAACAATTTCTTACCTGTAAATATCATCGAAATCATAAATAAAATGCCGACTTTGTGTAAAAACGGAGGGGAACGTTCCAATACCCGGATATGATTTAGCCTCCGGTACACCTTTCTTCTTCCAACCACCATAGGCACTCACTAAAAATACATAGAATAGTCCCAAAAACCCTAATATGAGTGTTCCAGTAAGTAGCCATGTATCCATGGTATATATTTAAATTATAATGTGAACAAATTTTAATCTTTCTTTGTTTCTAAAGCAATTGAATGTTGAAATCACACTAATTGGGCGGAATAAAAACTAGCCCAGTGAATCTCATGAAGTTTAACTAAACACTGAAATTTTTAGACAGTGTTTGAGTACTACCCTGACCTTTAAAGTGTACCATCTATCTTATCATGGAGAGCTTTAAAAATTCTCTCAGCTCTCTCCCGATTGAGAACATCGTATGGTTGAAAAGAATTAAAAAGTTCTCTCTGAATTATATATAGAGCATTCCACATAAAAATGTGAATGTTACTTTACCGATTGATACCCTGAAAAAATTTGAAACATTTTGGAAGATCTTTCTTCATAGAAAAAAAATCCGTAGTTAAATTTTACTTTTTTGCAAAAAACACTTGTTTGTTTGTAGTTAATTTTATTATTTTTTTTTTAATTTTCCACAGTTTTTATAAAATCTTATTTTTTTTAAGTATGTCTCAAATATTTTATAAACTTCAATGACCATACACATAAGTTAAATATGAACTAAAGCAAACAAAATGTTCATACGATTCCCAAAAATAGTAAGAATGAACTACTGTATGGTTAAAATGGTCATGGTTTGGAGCCAATGATTTTCTTCTTCATTTTTAGTTCATTTTAGTTCAATATTCGTACGACAAAGTTCATTCTTGCTACAAAACAAGTTCATATTGAACATATAACAGGTTGGCTGATAAGTCCCCGGTTTGACACATAGATGGCGTCGCTAGTATTAAATGCATATTATTTTATATAGTACCAACCTTCAAATGATTCCTATCAAAATTTGACATCTGTAAGTCAATTAGTTTGTGAGATAGAGCGTCTTTTGTTATTGTGAAAAAAATGGAAAAAAGGAATTTCGTGTTTTGTAAAATACTGTTTTCTGAAGGGAAAAAATACGGTGGAAGCAAAAACTTGGCTTGATAATGAGTTTCCAGACTCTACCCTAGGGAAATTAACAATAATTGATTGGTATGCAAAATTCAAGCGTGGTGAAATGAGCACGGAGGACGGTGAACGCAGTGTACGCCCAAAAGAGGTGGTTACCGACGAAAACATAACAAAATCCACAAAATGATTTTGAATTACCGTAAAATGAAGTTGATCGAGATAGCAGAGGCCTTTAAGATATCAAAGGAACGTGTTGGTCATATCATTCATCAATATTTGGATATGCGGAAGCTCTGTGCAAAATGAGTGCCGCGCGAGCTCACATTTGACCAAAAACAACAACGTGTTGATGATTCTGAGCGGTGTTTGCAGCTGTTAACTCGTAATACATCCTAGTTTTTCCGTCGATATGTGACAATGAATGAAACATGGCTCCATCACTACACTCCTGAGTCCAATCAAAAGTCGGCTGAGTGGACAGCGACCGGTGAACCGTCTCCGAAGCGTGGAAAGACTCAAAAGTCCGCTGGCAAAGTAATGGCCTCTGTTTTTTGGGATGCGCATGGAATAATTTTTATCGATTATCTTGAGAAAGGAAAAACCATCAACAGTGACTATTATATGGCGTTATTGGAGCGTTTGAAGGTCGAAATCGCGGCAAAACGGCCCCATATGAAGAAGAAACAAGTATATAAGGCCTTAAGTTCGGCCAGACCATGGATTGCGTAGAAACTTCTACTGAAGACTGTCATCCACAATCGAATTACTTGGGTTGCGGTAACACTTGCCAATGGCAAGGTATCTTAAAACTTCCTAACACCGTCTTCAAAATTACAAGGTAGTCCATACGTAGTATATATTAAACTAAAAAAGGCCGATTAAATACGTATATAATTAAGTTTAAAGTTTCTATAGAAATAAAACTTTGATAAAATAAAATTTTGACAATATTTTCAAAGAAGTAAAATTTGGAAAAAAATTTCTATAGAAATAAAATTTTGACAAAATTTTCTATAGAAATAAAATTTTGACAAAATTTTCTATAGAAATAAAATTTTTACATAATTTTCTATAGAAATAAAATTTTTACAATTTTCTATAGCAATAACATTTTGACAATGTTTTCCATAAAAATAAAATTTTGGTATATTATTTTTGGCTCGAGTGGTAACCATGAATATGAACCGATATGGACCAATTTTTGTGTGATTGGGGATCGGCTATATAACTATAGACCGATATGGACCAATTTTGGCATGGATATTAGCGGCCTTATACTAACACCACGTTGCAAATTTCAACCGGATCGGATGAATTTTGCTCCTCCAAGAGGTTCCGGAGATCAAATCTGGGGAACGGTTTATATGGGGGCTATATATAATTATGGACCAATATGGACCAATGCTTGCGTGTTTGTAAGAGACGACATACTAACACCATGTTCCAAATTTCAACCGGATCGGATGAATTTTGCTCCTCCAAGAGGCTCCGGAGGACAAATCGGGGGATCGGTTTATATGGGGGCTATATATAATTATGGACCGCTGTGGACCAATTTTTGCATGGTTGTTAGAGACCATATACTAACACCATGTACCAAATTTCAGCCGGATCGGATGAAATTTGCTTCTCTTAGAGGCCTCGCAAGCCAAATCGGGGGATCGGTTTATATGGGGGCTATATATAATTATTGACCGATGTGGACCAATTTTTGCATGGTTGTTAGAGACCATATACTAACACCGTGTACCAAATTTCAGCCGGATCGGATGAAATTTGCTTCTCTTAGAGGCTCCGCAAGCCAAATCGGGGGATCGATTTATATGGGGGCTATATATAATTATGGAACGATGTGGACCAATTTTTGCATAGTTGTTAGAGACCATATACTAACACCGTGTACCAAATTTCAGCCGGATCGGATGAAATTTGGTTCTCTTAGAGGCTCCGCAAGCCAAATCGGGGGATCGGTTTATATGGGGGCTATATATAATTATAGACCGATGTGGACCAATTTTTGCATGGTTGTTAGAGACCATATACTAACACCATGTACAAAATTTCAGCCGGATCGGATGAAATTTGGTTCTCTTAGAGGCTCCGCAAGCCAAATCGGGGGATCGGTTTATATGGGGGCTATATATAATTATAGACCGATGTGGACCAATTTTTGCATGGTTCTTAGAGACCATATACTAACACCATGTACCAAATTTCAGCCGGATCGGATGAAATTTGGTTCTCTTAGAGGCTCCGCAAGCCAAATCGGGGGATCGGTTTATATGGGGGCTATATATAATTATAGACCGATGTGGACCAATTTTTGCATGGTTGTTAGAGACCATATACTAACACCATGTACCAAATTTCAGCCGGATCGGATGAAATTTGGTTCTCTTAGAGGCTCCGCAAGCCAAATCGGGGGATCGGTTTATATGGGGGCTATATGTAATTATGAACTGATATGGACCAATTTTTGCATGGTTGTTAGAGACCATATACTAACACCATGAACCAAATTTCAGTCGGATCGGATGAAATTTGCTTCTCTTAGAGGCCTCGCAAGCCAAATCGGGGGATCGGTTTATATGGGGGCTATATATAATTATTGACCGATGTGGACCAATTTTTGCATGGTTGTTAGAGACCATATAATAAATTGGTCTAAAATATGAAACAGTCTACCCTATTTCTCCAACTCTGGTGTACGTATATATGGGAGCTATATCTAACTCTGAACCGATTTTTTCCAATAGCGATAGTCTTTTTTTCCAAAAAACGACCCTATGAGGACGATCGGTCTTAAACTGCGACCTGTACTTTGCGCACAAAAATACATGAACAGGCAGACGGACATCGCTCAATCGACACAGAAAGTAATTCTAAGACGATCTCAATCTATAGAAAACTTTGTCAAAATTTAACTTTTATAGAAAATTTTGTCAAAATTTCATTTCTATAAAATATATTGTCAAAATTTCATTTCTATAAAATATATTGTCAAAATTTAATTTCTATAGAAAATATTGTCAAAATTTTATTTCCATAGAAAATTTTGTCAAAATTTAATTTCTATAGAAAACTTTGTCAAAATTTTATTTCTATAGAAAATTTTGTCAAAATTTTACTTCCAAACTTTAAAACTTTATCAAAATGTTACTTCTATAGAAAACTTTGTCCAAATTTTATTTCTACAGAAATTTTTTGTCAAAGTTTTATTTCCATAGAAAATTTTGTCAACATTTTATTTCTATAGAAAATTTAAAATTTTATTTTGTGTTTGTTGTTTTGATCTCAGCTTAAAAACCATTGCGTTGACTAAACTACAAGAGTAGCTTAAGAAAAAGAATGTTTGTCAAATTTATTTAGGCAAAACCCTATAGACTGGAAGATGGTTGGATGGACGCAATTACCACATTCCTCATCAGCAGCAAAACTATCAACCAATTATCAGAATAAATTCGGCTAGTTCACTAAACCCAAAATTAACCACACTTGAACCTTCCGAAAAAAGGTTTAAGATAGTCGGCTGTTGCCGAAATAAATCTTTGTACAAACATCTCTCTTTTCCTTTGCCAATTTCAAATCATCGATTTCGGCAACAGCCGACTATCTTAAACCTTTTTTCAGAAGGTTCAAGTGTGGTTCAACGCAATGGTTTTTAAGCTGAGATCAAAACAACAAATATGATTGAAGTACAAACCAAAACAAAAAACAAAACGAATTTTATTGCTATAGAAAATTTTGTCAAATTTTAATTTCCATAGAAAATTTTGTAAAAATTTTATTTCAATAGAAATTTTTATCAAAATTTTATTTCAATAGAAAATTTTATGAAAATTTTATTTCTGTTGAAAATTTTGTCAAAATTTTATTTCTATAGAAATTTTAATTAAAAATATGAGGTCCGGTGGGATAATTCACCGCTTAAAAATTTTTTGGTGTTTGGTCGAAACCGGGTTTGAATCTGTATGTGCAAGGCGGGCATGCTAACCATTGCACCACGGACTGGGTAGCAGTGAGATTAATTTAATTGAAGTCCAAAAGCTCGTCATAAACTATGAGCTAATTTTTTCTGAGTAAGTGATGGAGACACCTTTCTTTAATTAAAATTTCTTTATATTAAAGAAATATGCCTTTTATGGTGTGCAAAGCGCATGCTCTAAAATTTAAGTTCTATAATCTTTGATAGTAGTTCAATTTTTTTCTGTGTATACCTGTTAGCATGTAGAGACCTATATAATGTGATTGTGTTAAATAGGTATATGCAATACCCAAATAAAATTTCGTATTCCAAACGCATCTCATAAAATCAATAAAAAATTCAAAATGCTTATCAAGAAATTTAACAATTAAAACTTAATAACAACGACTCCCGTACATTATACAAAAATAATACACTATACTCGTAGATATGAAGCCAGATAAAACCATGATAAGTATACAAATAAAAAAAAAAAAACTTTAAATACCCTGTTATGTGAAAATGAAAACAAGAGTAAAATAATAAGAAACATTATATAAGGCGATGTTAAATATTTTACTGCTAGTGCATTTAATTAATTAAAAACATTTACACACTGAACCCACCAGGAAGACAAATTTTTGTTAATTTTAGAAAATGTAGATTATTTTTAGAAAATTTTTACTAAACAGTATTACAAAAGCTGATGTCACTCCGCTATAACAAAAATATGTAAAGATTTTTCAACAAATTCAAGAAAATTTATTAAACATAATTAATTTTTTCACTTGTTAAAGAAAATGTTGTAGTTTGAAGGAAAAAATTGGAGTTCAAAATTGCAAGAATGGCTTTAGTGTCATATGAAGTCCAAGATGGTCGCATTTGTAGTAAAAATTTACAAATTTAAAGAAATAATGAACTATTTTGTGAGAAGTACGAATTTAGTAAATCATTTGTGTATGATTTTTCCCATTTTTTTTTTTTAATTTATTTCACTAACTTACGCAAAACAAGTAAGGAAAGTCTAAAGTCGGACGGGGCCGACTATATTATACCCTGCACCACTTGGTAGATCTAAATTTTCGATACCATATCACATCCGTCAAATGTGTTGGGGGCTACATATAAAGGTTTGTCCCAAATACATACATTTAAATATCACTCGATCTGGACAGACTTTGATAGACTTCTACAAAATCTATAGACTTCTACAAAATCTATATAGTAAAAAAATATATGAAACATTTAAATCTGAAGCAATTTTAAGGAAGATTCGCAAAAGTTTATTTATGATTTATCGCTCGATATATATGTATTAGAAGTTTAGGAAAATTAGAGTCATTTTTACAACTTTTCGACTAAGCAGTGGCGATTTAACAAGGAAAATGTTGGTATTTTGACCATTTTTGTCGAAATCAGAAAAACATATATATGGGAGCTGTATCTAAATCTGAACCGATTTCAATCAAATTTGACACGCATAGCTACAATGCTAATTCTACTCCCTGTGTCAAATTTCAACTAAATCGGAGTTAAAAATTGGTCTCTGTGGTCATATGAGTGTAAATCGGGCGAAAGCTATATATGGGAGCTTTATATAAATCTGAACCGATTTCAATCAAATTTGGCACACTTAACTGCACTACTAATTGTACTCTTAGTGCAAAATTTCAAACAAATTGGGCCAAAACTCTGGCTTCTAGGACCATATTAGTGCATATCGGGCGAAAGATATATATGGGAGCTATATCTAAATCTGAACCGATTTCAATAAAATTTGGCACACTTAACTGCACTACTAATTGTACTCCTAGCGCAAAATTTCAAACAAATTGGGCCAAAACTCTGGCTTCTAGGACCATATTAGTCCATATCGGGCGAAAGATATATATAGGAGCTATATCTAAATCTGAATCGATTTCAACTAAATTTGGCACGCATAGCTACAATGCTAAATCTACTCCCTGTGCAAAATTTAAACCAAATTGGGCCAAAACTCTGGCTTGTAGGACCATATTAGTCCATATCGGGCGAAAGATATATATGGGAGCTATATCTAAATCTGAACCGATTTCAATCAAATTTTGCATACTTGACTATACTACTAATTGTACTCCTAGTGCAAAATTTCAACCAAATTCGGCCAAAAATCTGGCTTCTGGGGCCATATAAGTCCATATCGGATGAAAGATATATATGGGAGCTATATCTAAATCTGAACCGATTTCAATCAAACTTTGCACACTTGAAGTTTCCTTAAAATTGCTTCAGATTTAAATCTTTTCCCATATTATTTTACTAACATTGTGTTCCACCCTAGTGTATTAACCGACTTAATTTTTGAGTCTATACATTTTGCAGAAGTCTATCAAATTCTGTCCAGATCGAGTGATATTTAAATATATGTATTTGGGACAAACCTTTATATAGCCCCCAACACATTTGACGGATGTGATATGGTATCGAAAATTTAGATCTACAAAGTGGTGCAGGGTATAATATAGTCGGCCCCGTCCGACTTTAGACTTTCCTTACTTGTGTTTTTACTAACATTGTGTTCCACCCTAGTGCATTACCCGGCTTAAATTTTGAGTCTATAGATTTTGTAGATGTCTATCAAATTCTGTCCAGATCGAATGTATGTATTTGGGACAAACCTTTATATATAGCCCCCAACACATTTGACGGATGTGATATGGTATCGAAAATTTAGATCTACAAAGTGGTGCAGGGTATAATATAGTCGGCCCCGCCCGACTTTAGACTTTCCTTACTTGTTTTAACTAATTGTGATACCACAGTGGTGAACTTCTCTCTTATCACTGAGTGCTGCCCGATTCTATGTTAAGCTCACGTTGACACGGGTGGCTCCCCGTGTTGAACTTCAACTCGATTAACCAACACTTCATTATTGGGAGTTTTTCGTTTATTTCTGAAAAGTTGACTGAACGGTGGTAAAGGCGATTAGCTAAACTGAGTTAAAATTCTATTACAAATTACAAACCACATTTATCTTTTGTGCATAACATAAAATTGTTGATTCTTAATTTCAACCTTGGACAAAAGATAATCCGAATTAATTTCGCACATTCGTTTTCCGCTATTGTCGCTGTAAATCATCAGAAAATGGGCCTACAGGTGAATGTGTCTCTCCACAATACAAGGTTATTTCTTCTCATATTGAAAAGTTCCCATTCAATATCATCAATAAACATAGAGACCCTCTTCTCATTATCAAAACCAGTGCAACAAATCGATTATTGTTTTAGGTGATTTTATTGCACTACACAGCCCTTTTGTCATATCGACTTGTCTTTCAATTTTCTTGGTTAAAATCTTAACATTGACCTTTATCCATTCAATAAATCTATGCGAACCATATTTATTCAAATCAATTTGATTTAAAGTTTCCAATACGAATGAATTTCAAAAACTCAACACAAAATGGGTCGTTATACTCAACGCTATAGCGATGATGCATCGATAGCGTCGTCTTGTCTTGGAAATGTTGCTTGGATATTGTTAATGTTTTCCAACCGCCCCCCCACCCCATCTCATTTGTTTATACTGTCAATGCTGCAGATGTTATTGTTAAATTAATAAATTTTATTGTGATATTTAGTGTTTTAGTGTCTTACAATCCCAATTTATTAATGGTGATGATGATGATCATGGTAGTTGAAGTGCCGGTGAAGAAGATGATTTGTGGTCAAATTTGGATGCCAATCATTAATGACTATATGCAGGGACTCCGTGGTGATGTTATTTTGGTATGTAGCAAAATAATTGAGTTGTTTAATATAGTAATTTTTTTATATTGTGTTTATGATTATCTTAGAGATGATATATTATTTTCACCGCACATGGTTAATGAACGTGTATTGGAATATATCACCGAATATCAACTTAATTTTTCGATTTTCATTGAATACTACACGCAAAGAAAAAAAAAGTTTGGAAAACGTGTACCGAAAACGTTTTTCTTTTGTTAGAGTTTTTTGAATTGCTTCGAAAATTTTAAACTTTTATCACCAAAAAAATTCGTTTGTTACAAAATTTTTATTTTTTCAATAAAAAAAGTTATTTTTGAAACAACAATACAGTCCATTTCGTTTATATCAAACACTGTTCTTTTCTGACTTTAGGTCTTTAATAAGACACATTTTACAGTTCAAAATTTAATATACTACAATGTAATGTTGAACATTTGTTCGGAATATTCCGAACATATCTGGAATATATGTAAAGAAAAAAAAAAAAAAAAACTTTGGTCGAAGCAGGGATCGAACCCACGACCCTTGGCATGCAAGTCGGACGTAGCAACCACTGCACCACGGTGCCAAACTAAATGTTTGTGTCTCTTAAATAAACTTTGTTTATTCGGTTCGTGGGCGCCGCAAGCTATGCTATATAAATATAACTTATATGGATATTTATCTATTAATGACCATAACAGGTACATAGGTCAGTGGTTAGTGTGTTGGTTTACAAAGTGCATGGTCCGCGGTTCGATTCTCCGTCCAGGCGAAAGGTAAAAAAAATTTAAAAATTTATAAAATCGTATAATTTCTTCTACATTGTTGGTATTACAGGAAAAGGCGTTAAGAACTAAAAAAACATCATGGATGTGAGAAAGATGTGAGGGAAAATGCAATTAGAAGGAAATGCAATTTTTTTTGAGTTTGTCCTTATGAAATTGTTTTTACATCCTGGAAAAGAATAAACGTTTATCACAAAAAGTATATACTTTTCTCCCAAATACACATCCTTACAGCGAAAAGCAAATGAGAAACGAACTTTGTTTGTCTAAAATTTCGTTTGGGTGGAAAGAATTATTTTTTTGCGTGTACGTCATGGGAACATATGTCATTTTGCAAATGTTTCGATACAAAACATAATTATTTTTAGGTTACTTACATGGCTGAACAAGAAGGTTAAATCATGGGCCCATATGATTATAATTTTTTTATTTCGACAAAATTTTAAGATGTCAAAATCATATGTTTATGGTGATTGCAGCTCTCCAAATGACACTGCATAGCAAATGCATCTCAAACAAACTCGCGCATTCATAGCTGGAGAATTGTTCAAAGATGACTTGAATATCTTGATAACATATTCCAGACCCAAAATACCACGCACATCAGTTTTCAAACTGCATCATAAACTGTTTTTGTTAGTAGATGGCGAAGATCCATTTGACTGACTTCCATTCTTAACTTTGGTGGCTATTATAGTCTTATTTGTCTCATATCGGCGTTCATCGGGTGAATTATCCACTTCACAATCACTCATAGGTGACGCAATTAAATTTGAACCTTTATTTTTCTCTGGATTTTAATTATATTTTCAGGACAATTGAAAGAATAAATAATTGCCACTTTTACCAATGCCATACGATTCTTTTATCAGCTGATTTTGACTTCTTAAAATTGTAAACAACACATTGAAATTTGTTGTTTTTGTTATCGTGATTCAACCTCCTTATTCAGCCATGGGTTACTTATTTAATTTTCTTTATACCGATTACATGATATTATTGTCGAAACAACACCAAAATGTTTTCAATTAATTGAAGCTGGAAATATACTAAAATAAACAAGTATAAACGGCCTTAAGTTCGGCCAGGCCGAATCTTATGTACACTCCACCACACCCTCAAAAAAAATCGCCTCTCTAACATATGTTCCAAACATATTTTGCAGGAAGCACATATATTATTGGATACTGCCGAAACATTAATATGTTTGTTTTATGTGAACATATTCTATTTTTGGAAGCATTTTGAGCCAAAAATATTATATGCTTGGAAGAATTTTCCCCAAAGAAGATTGTACTCATTCCCTAACATAATTTTCACTTCCACGAAATTTTTTAGTTCTTGGCACCTTTTTCTGTAATACAAATAATGTTGAAGAAATTATTCAATTTTATAATTTTTTTAAATTTTACCTTTCGCCTGGACGGAGAATCGAACCGAGGACCATACAGTTTGTAAGCCAACACACTACCACTGAGCTACGTAGCTGTTATAGTCACCAGAAGACAATTATCGTTATAAGTTACATTTATATAGCATAGTTTGCAGCGCCCACGAGCCCATGCAAACATAACATTATTTAACAGAAACATACATGTGTTGGCAACGTGGAGCGGTGGTTAGCATGTCTGCCGTACATGCAAAGGGTCGTGGGTTCAATCCCTGCTCCGACCAAACACCAATTGTATTTTTTTTCAGAAACAGTGCTTGATATAAACGAAATGGACTGAGCTTTTGGATAAAATATTATTTTTTTATTGCAAAAATAACAATTTTGTAATAAAAAACTGGTTTTGGTATAAAAGTTTGATATTTTGGAAGGAATTCAAAAACTCTAACAAAGGAAGAACGTGGGGTCGAGTATAAACATACATAAATAATTTTATAATATACACAAATTATATAATATTTAGAATTAAATTAAATAATATTTAGACTTCAGCGTATAAAATTTTTGGCCTTATCATAAAGCAGTTTCCGAAACAACATATAAGCGGTTTCACAGAAATTGCTCTCTTTCGATTCTCTCGCTGTGTTAATTTGATATATTTCGTCAACCCTCCCGGTTTTTATCTCTATTTCTTTCTCTATACTCTCTCTCTCTCTCTTTCGCTCTCTGAATAAAATATCACAACATATATATGTTTAATCGAAATTTGTAAATTTATATATGTTTACATTCACACATATAATTTTTATGAAACATGCATGCCCCAAACATAATATATTCTAACATATTAACATATGTGTTCCAAACATTTAGTGTTAGTTTGAGAACATTACATGTTTGCACTTAAATATATTGTGTTTAAAAATTGTGCCCGAAACACATTTTGTTTATATCGAAACATATGAAAAACATATTTTTCTAACAGTGCATGGATTGAATAGAAACTTCTACTAAAGACGGTCATACACAATTAAATTACTTGGGTTGCGGCCGATGGCAAGGCATCTTGAAACTTCTTAACATCATCTTCTAAATTGTAAGTTATTCCATGCGGGACATATAGTAGATAAAACAAGTATATACGGCCGTAAGTTCGGCCAGGCCGAATCTTATGTACACTCCACCATGGATTGCGTCGAAACTTCTACGAAAGACTGTCATCCACAATCGAATTTTACTTGGGTTGAGGTATCTCAAAACTTCTTAACATCGTTTTCTAAATTGTGAGTTATTCCATACGTGGTATATATTAGACAATACGTAGAGAGCCAGAATTGAAATATGGGGGTCGCTTATATAGGGACTATTGTTTTCAAAAAATGTCACCCCATAACTATCACCATTAGCAACGTCTGTTGTTATTAAATTTGAAAAAAATATATCAAATATTTGATAAAGCGAGTTTGATATTTTTATTTCATATAAAAATCAAATGTCTTCTCATTTTTCGAGGAAGATAAAAGAGTAAGAGAAGCTGTGATAAGGTAAGTTTGTTGTTGTTTTGTTGCTATTTTTATATATTGAATATTTTCTCTTTTTTAGGAGGATGAAGTTGTGGTAGTCCAGGAAAAGATTAAAAGGAGACAGTGAAGCAACGTAAAGATTTGTGACCAGGCCATATCCGAAGTTGCGATAGAAGGAAGTATTATCCAATATCAAAAAGAATAAAAATTTGGAGGTCATTTGCATTGTGAACCGGATACATTCCCGTGCAATTATTCATAGTATGGTATTTGGAGCTTCGCACAAACCATTCAATATAGCGTTGGTTTAAATTATTGGGTACGAGATGCAAATTTTGGTAAGTATATGTATTATTTGCAAATATATCATTAAATAAACTGATAATTCGTCTGTATATTTTATATTTTTCAGAGTTTTCATTCCGAGTAGCCAAATGAAGGAATTGCGAGACTCATTTAAAGAACTGTTTGCAGAGAGCAATGTAAATTGGGAAATTTAAATGCCAGAGCCCTTGGTGGCTATGTATATATATATATATATATATATATATATATATATATATATATATATATATATATATATATATATATATATATTATTTTTGTTGTTTTTTTTTTAATTCTTAAACTTTTATACCTAGACATATATAATGTACATTAGATAGGGTCACGGCCTAAAGGGAAAAAAAGTTGATGCGGTCACCCCCAGTTTTGTAGCATATTCGAAGACAATTTCAGAACACCAACACTTTTTTTTCCGTGCACCCTACGACCCCCCGAAATACAATTTATTGTGCAGTGTCGTCATTTGAAGTCCGATCGAAAAGAAACGCATATCGTTGTTCGTGGTTGATCACGGGCTATATTTCCTGCATTGGTCATTTTTGACTCCGACGTCAAATTTGATTTTTAATTTTTTTATTTCGCTTCGTATACCCTTATGGCGCCCATTTCTGATAACCATTATAAAGATCTTAACAAAATATGAAACTTTTGTTTTTGAAGTATTTACTTATATTCATAAACAAAAAAGTTACAGAGATTTTTAAAAGTCAATAGGTCACGAAAATATGGACAGACACCGTAGGGTATACGAAGCGAAATAAAAAAATTAAAAATCAAATTTGACGTCGGAGTCAAAAATGACCAATGCAGGAAATATAGCCCCTGATCAACCACGAACAACGATATGCGTTTCTTTTCGATCGGACTTCAAATGACGACACAGCACAATAAATTGTATTTCGGGGCGTCGTAGGGTGCACGAAAAAAAAAGTTTTCGTGTTCTGAAATTGTCTTCGAATATGCTACAAAACTGGGGGGTGACCGCATCAACTTTTTTTCGTGACCCTATCTAATGTACATATGTTTGATCCAACTTATAATATTAAATACTCTTTTCATTATAAAACCATAAAATAAATCTTTTTTATTAATTACTGTAATTTCACTAATTTTGGAAATTTGTAGATAAAATTATATATAATTAGATATATTAACATCTAATTATATCAAATTAGATATAGTTAGATGTGGGTAATATCTGATCAGATCTAATTCCTTTAGAATTAGATCTGATCAGATATTACCATTTTTCGGATCTGTCCAGATCTGCCTACATATACTACCATATCTAATCAGATATGGCAGAAGATCTAATAATATCTGGCTAGATCCACCAATTTTTACAAGGGTATCCAAATTATCTTAGAACTCATTTTGATAACTAAAATTGCCACATTTATTTAATATTTCCAGATAATGTAGGAGAAGATTCTCTGTTCCATTGGCATACTTTTTTGAGTTGTCCGAAATTTTTGAAATTTCAGGGATTGTAGAATGAAGTTCCAATTCATCATTTGGCGATAGTTACCCAATTTTTAGAAGTGTACCTCATATTTTTATACCCTGCGCCACACTGTGGAACAGGGTATTATAAGTTAGTGCATATGTTTGTAACACCCGAAGGAGACGAGATAGACACATGGTGTCTTTGGCATTAATGCTCAGGGTGGGTCCCTGAGTCGATATAACCATGTCCGTCTGTCCGTCCGTCCGTCCGTCTGTCTGTGAACACATTTTTGTGATCAAAGTCTAGGTCGCAATTTAAGTCCAATCGTCTTCAAATTTGGCACATGCTCCTAATTTGGGTCAGAATAGAACCCTATTGATTTTGGAAGAAATCGGTTCAGATTTAGATATAGCTTCCATATATATCTTTCGCCCGATATGCACTAATATGGACCCAGCAGCCAGAGTTTTATACCGATTTGCTTGAAATTTTGTACAAACATAACACTTAGTCGTATCGTCAAGTGTGCAAAATTTGATTGAAATCGGTTCAGATTTAGATATAGCTCCCATATATAACTTTCGCCCGATATGTACTAATATGGTCCTAAAAGCCAGAGTTTTGGCCCCATTTGGTTGAAATTTTGCACAGTGAGTAGATTTAGCATTGTAGCTATGCGTACCAAATTTGGTTGAAATCGATTGAGATTTAGATATAGCTCCCATATATATCTTTCGCCCGATATGCACTCATATGGACCCAGAAGCCAGAGTTTTATCCCGATTAGCTTGAAATTTTGCACAAGGAGTACAATTGGTAGTATAGTCATGTGCCAAATTTGACTGAAATCGGTTCAGATTTATATATAGCTTCCGTATATATTTTTCGCCCGATATGGACTTTTAGGGCCCCAGAAGCCAGAGTTTTGGCCCAATTTGGTTGAAATTTTTCACTAGGAGTACAATTAGTAATATAGTCATGTGTGCCAAATTTGAAATCGGTTCAGATTTAGATATAGCTCCCATATATATGCTTTTCTGATTTCGACAAAAATGGTCAAAATACCAACATTTTCCTTGTTAAATCGCCACTGCTTAGTCGAAAAGTTGTAAAAATGACTCTAATTTTCCTAAACTTCTAATACATATATATCGAGCTATAAATCATAAATAAACTTTTGCGAAGTTTCCTTAAAATTGCTTCAGATTTAAATGTTTCCCATATTTTTTTACTAAAATTGTGTTCCACCCTAGTGCATTAGCCAACTTAAATTTTGAGTCTATAGATTTTGTAAAAGTCTATCAAATTCTGTCCAAATCGAGTCATATTTAAATGTTTGTATTTGGGACAAACCTTTATATATAGCACCCAATACATTTGGCTGATGTGATATGGTATCGACAATTTAGATCTACAAAGTGGTGCAGGGTATAATATAGTCGGCTCCGCCCGACTTTAGACTTTCCTTACTTGTTATAAATGGTTAACTGGGAAGGGGCCTCCGCTTTACACAACTTTTTTGAGTATATAAAAAATATAAATTTCTCCTTCATGCCAGAATTGTTTATATTTGTTCTACTTTATAAGATGTAGATAAATATTTTAAAACCCTATCCCCAACCCAAGTAAATGTATCTCCTAATAACGATCCCAAACGTGAAATATGCCCTAAATTTAGGGGAAACCCCAACCTGGCAACACTGAAATTGAGTTTCATTTTCTGGACGGAGAGTAGGATCACCATTAAAAAATACCTTGAAATTTAGGAGGCTAGTTTTTATGTGATAATATAGACAACGTCCCACGACAATTGTCCCCTTTTGAGAGGTACACGCTTTTCAAAACATCCAAATTTGAAAGGTTTCTCTGTACTTGAAGTCTTCCAAAAACAAACATACTTGTTAACATTCATCGCTTTAAAATCAATTTTTTATACGTATTTAACTAAGATAACATATAGAATATTACGTAGAAATCGTATATCGGCGCAACCTATGTATATTTATAGAAAAAATTATTCATTGAATAACTTGATTAAGGTCTCCGGCATCAAGGCGCACATTTTAAAATTTTATGTGAAATATGAGAATTTCATTAAAACGAAGTTTCAATGGGAAACTCGTCTAATCAATTAGGAACGCACCCTATATCGTAGTATTTACTGCCAAAAGTAGATAGCAGTTTCTCAGGCTCTTGACCTTCGGTGACCTTGATACAACATTAAATCATACACGTTGACCCCCCCAATGCAAATTGCTTCAAATTGACCCACAAACATTAACTAGACCTATCACTATGATAGAGCAAAAAAAAATCACATTTCCCACAATCCAAAAATATTAACAAAAAAAAAAAAAAAAAAACAACGGAATAATTAAATATTTTTACATAAATGTATAAACATGGATATGGAATTAATTTATTAGTGGTAGCAAAATAATAAAAAAAAACAAAAACGAAACAAAAATAAATTTTCATAAATGTATTTTAAATTGGCTAAAATGAGTATATGTGAGTGTGTGTGTGTTTTAGATACAAAACAACACCAAAGAAATAATCTCTAAAAATAAACAACAAAAATTGGTTAACAATAAAAATTTAACAAAACAATGGCAACAAATGTAGTGAATTGAAAAATGACTTTTTTGTATGGGGCAAGACACAACATAACTCCTAATTAACAGCTTAAGCGAAATTAGTCGCCATCTCCCTCGAAATTTGGCCGCATAGCGAGAAATTTCCAATAAAGCTAACAACTTGGGATAATCTGCAGTAATTTAAGGCGAAATCGGCATGCATGCGCCAAAAACCCCTTGCGTTATTATGTTAATATATGGTGACCGGAAAGGTGAAAAAGGTGAGTAGTAACCGTATGTGGTGGTGAGTAGGTCAAATGGTCAGCTCAATTAGAGATTGGAGAGTGATATGGCTAATTGGAAAGCGATTAAAACTAATCAGTACGATAAGATGTTGCAAAAAACGCAACATCACGGTGTAGAGATGATCCCAAACGGAAATGCCGTTCGTTACTCTGCTACACATCAATCAATCAATTTCCTATTGTCCGACCCCTGCGACTTTTTCTTTGTGAGACATTTTTTGGATTGCGCTTACGGCGAGGTGGTAAATAGCGGTTATTAGTGCTGGACTGGCCTCCGCTACCTGCAATCACTGCAGCCACTTCAGTTGTGGGAACATCCTGTTGGTCATTGAAGATCTTGACCGTTTGGACATTTTGTTCATGGCCACTGACCACTTTGACCACACGATGATCTCCCTTAGGTTCCTCATTACTGGGACCCAAGATTTTAATGGTCTTCACTCCGGCATGATCCAAAGATTCCAGAACCTTGAGGGTCTTCACTTGGGTGGGGTTGACAATTTGCACGGTGCGTATTTTAGCCGAAGCTGGCGCAGAAGTTTGCACCTTTGTACCGGTTGCTTGCGCTGAGGATGATGAGGAGCTACTACTGCTGCTGCTGCTGGTGTAGCCAGTGGTGCTTGAAGTTGAGATTCCAGCGCTGGCCACATTGATCCTTGGGACTGTTGCAATGCTTTGTCGTATATCTTTGGGCATGAAGGTTTGCAATGCTTGACGTGCTTGTTGATTGAGTGCTGACGTTGCATAGCTTTGTTGGCTGTATGAATGGAAGGCTTGGGTACTGATTGCATTCTGGGCATAAGACATTGCGGGGGCATAGTGCTGGGGTCTGCTAGCTGGCTCTTTGTACATTGGGGCAATGGCTGGAATGTGTGGGCTGGGTGGAGGTCCGTATACAGGAAATGGTTTGCGAGCACTGCCATAGCGTTCAAAAGGTTGGACGCTGGTCATGTAGCTACTCAATGGATGCATATGGGTTGCGCCTACTGGTGGCAAATAACCGGGAGCCCTATATGAGCTCGATTGTGTGAATGTCGATATACCTAAGGTAGCTGGAGAAACACTTATTACGGATGATCCTGATGAAGGGGGCAAGTAACCAGGACCATGGAAACTTTGATGTGCCGCTGCAATGGCACCTGTAGATACACCAGTGTTAGCGAGGTTACTGATATGTGTTAAGAATCCATTGCTCTTCAAAGATGCACCACCTGATGGAGGTAAATAGCCTGGACCCTTGAAAGCTTCTTGTACACCACCACCTTGTTGTCCTTGACCAGAGAAAGAAATTGTTGCCTGTTGCGAATGAGTGTGGCCAGCACTTTGACCAGAGCTTTGTTGAATGTTGTGGGCAACACTTTGTCCAGAGATTTGATGAAGGTGAGTCACAACTCCTTGTCCTGATGCTTGTTGAACGCCTTGAGTAGATTCTGGATTTTTCTGGAAATCATAGCCAGGAGGCAAATAACCTGGAGCACTATAACTCTTACCAGAACTACTGGTGGTTTGCTGACTAACTTGACCGGATGTAATGCCATGACTAGGAGGCAAATATCCAGGAGCCTGGAAAGCACCACCAGAACTGCTACCATGACTTGAACTTACGGTGGTTTGCTGACCAACTTGACCGGAAGTAATGCCATGACTAGGAGGCAAATATCCAGGAGCCTGGAAAGCACCACCACTAACGCTAACATGGTTTGATTGACTTACAGAACCACCGGTGGTTTGTTGGCTAACTTGACCGGATGTAATGCCATGACTAGGAGGCAAATATCCAGGGGCCTGGAAAGCACCACCAGTACTGCTAACATGATTTGAATGACTTTCAATTCCATTAGAGAGTTCTTGGCCACGTCCATTATGGCCAGATGGCGGTAAATAACCTGGTGCTTGATACGAAGAACCAGGACCCTGAGGACCATTTTCATGTGTACTGGATCCATAAACCACGTTGGAGGAAGTTTGACCACCACCAACATGAATTTGGGAACTCACCGAGACCTCTTGGTGATGCTCAGTAGTTGGTGATTGCTCTGGTAACGTGTGAAGCTCAGCTATGGCTTCTTCAGCATTGTAAGGTTTTTCGAAGTCATAACCTGGAGGCAAAGAACCTGGAGCTTCATTGACTTCAATTTGAGCTGCCTGTTGATGATGTTGGTTTTGACTGACTTGGTGGTGCTGGTGGACTTGTTGCTGTTGGTGATGTTTTCCGTGATTTTCCTGAGGTGGCAAGTAATCAGGTCCTTTGAAGGCATTACTGTTCGATCTTGGCAATGTCTGAGTAGTTTCCTGAGATTGGGGTGGTAAATAGCCTGGAGCCTTAAATGAACTACTTGTCTCAAAGGATCCCTGCTGGCTAGTAGAACCTTGTTGAGGTGGTAGATAGTCAGGACCTTTGAAGGGATTATTTGAACCTGAATTGCCATTCGATTGTGACACCTGAGATGCAGCTCCATTATGTTGAGGTGGCAAGTAGTCGGGTCCTCTAAATGAGCTTGGGTTCGAGCTACCTCCATTATGTGATACATGAGATGAGCCAGCGGTTTGTTGAGGTGGTAAATAATCAGGTCCGCGGAAGGAATTGCTTCCACCACTTGACTGTTGTTGACCACTCGCACCTCCTTGGGGAGGCAAATAATCAGGACCCTTAAAATTGTTGCTACTCTGACCTCCATTGCTTCCACCTACAGGAGGCAAATAATCCGGACCCTTGAAACTGCTGCTGCTAGTACCACCATTACTTCCACCTACAGGAGGTAGGTAGGGATTTCCTTTGAAAGGATTAGATTGGGGATTTGAGCCTTGTTGTGGTGGCAAATAGCCTGGAGCATGGTATCCAGATGATTCGATACTACGACCCTCACCATTGGGTGGCAAATAGTCAGGACCTTTGAAGGAATTTCCAGATGCTTGATGTCTGAAATGACTTTGACTTTGAGCACCACTCAAGCTGCTTTCCACTGGAGCCACAAAATCAATACTTGCAGATGAGTCAATGGATTCCGATATACTTGACGAACCTGAAGGATAGGTGTGGACTACTTCGACAAATTCTGTTGGTTTAGGTGTAGGTTTTTTGGAAAAATCATGGCGATAATTAGAGGGGAATGGTATGGGAATATTTTCTTGAGTGCTTTGAGTACTGGACTGGCTAATCTCATTCACTATGGTCGACTGATGCTGTTCGATGCCATTATCTTCGGTGGCAACTTTCAAGAGGGTTGCATCTAAATTGGGATCATCCAAAGGGAAACCAGGAGGTGGGTTAATATGTTCAATGTGGATCTCTTCGGTACGAGTTGAGACACTATTGGCTCCCACTGAATCACCAGCAGGAATATCGAAATGATTGTGCACTTCGAACACCTGGTATTGGGAATTGCCATATCGAGATTCTTCAAATTTTTGTTCATCGTTCTGACTTGACTCGGCAGGAGGTATATATTGCTTCTGTTGTCTCAGCTTCAATGAAATATCTGCTACAGTTGTGGGCACTACAACGACTCCCACAATGAGCAATCCAACAAAATAGCTTAAAAGCTGGGAGCGCCGGACATTTCAAGGTGAATAAAAATGTTCGCAACAGCAGATGAAAAGAAAAGAAGAAAAAATTGTTTCGTTTCGTTATCCATACTGCAGTTCTGAAGGTGATGATTAAGGCTGAGCGGTAATCCACAGTTGCTCTTGATGCCTTTGCCGCCAACTTACCTTCATTTTGATGTTGGCTGTGTTTAACTATCGAGGTTCCAACATGCAATGTTACTCTAAACTGACCTATCCACACAATTTATACCAATCACATATTTCCATAAGAAACTTCCATCGAAAAGTCACTGTTTCATTCATAAAACTGACCCCATCCCCTCGTCACACACACACATACACACACTAGTTTGGATGTAAGAAGAGATGAGCTACGCAAGCTAAGATTTTCTATGCAATCGATGTTTGTTGTGATCCAGTTATTCGTATTAGTTCGACCATTTTCGTTGTCGAGCTGGGTGTTCGACGCTCTTCAAAATAATCTACGCACAGTGGAAGATATTGTTTACCATTGAATTTTATTTTGGAAAAATATGCACTTGTTAAAAAAACATTGTCAAAATTGTATTTCTATAGAAAATTTTGTTTCTAAAGAAAATTTTGTCACAATTTTATTTCTATAAAAAATTTTTGTCAAAATTTTATTTCTATAGAAAATTTTGTCAACATCTTATTTCTATACAAAATTTTGTCAAAATTTTATTTCTATAGAAAATTTTGTCAAAATTTTATTTCTATAGAAAATTTTGTCAACTTCTTATTTCTATACAAAATTTTGTCAAAATTTTATTTCAATAGAAAATTTTGTCAAAATTTTATTTCTATAGAAAATTTTGTCAAAATTTTATTTCTATAGAAAATTTTGACAAAATTTTATTTCTATAGAAAATTTTGACAAAATTTTATTTCTATAGAAAATTTTGACAAAATTTTATTTCTATAGACAAATTTGACAAAATTTTATTTCTATAGGCAATTTTGTCAAAATTATATTTTTATAGAGATTTTTTTAAAAATTTTATTTCTATACAGAATTTTGTTAAAATTTTATTTCTGTAGACAATTTTATCAAAATTATATTTCTATAGAAAATTTTGTCAACATCTTATTTCTATACAAAATTTTGTCAAAATTTTATTTCTATAGAAAATTTTGTCAAAATTTTATTTCTATAGAAAATTTTGTCAAAATTTTATTTCTATAGAAATTTTGTCAACAATTTATTTCTATAGAAAATTTTGTCAAAACTTTATTTCTATAGAAAATTTTGTCAAAACTTTATTTCTATAGAAATAACATTTTGTCAAAACTTTATTTCTATAGAAATAACATTTTGTCAAAATTTTATTTCCTTAGAAAATTTTGTCAAAATTTTATTTCTATAGAAAATTTTGTCGAATTTTCCAATTTTCCTTAAAGGGAACACATTTTTCAAATTATGATTCTTCAGATTTAAGATAAAAATATAGACTAAAACTTATTTTGAGGGTATAGCATATTTGGTTTAAAGTTTTTTTTTTTTTTTTGAATTAAGAATACATTTTTTATTTTGAAGTATCCGTTATAATTTGGATTTTGAAACTGGCATTTGTTTGTACGTGAATATCTTCAGTAATATACCGCGAAAAGAGAATGAAGATTCGATAAATGAAATCTGTATCCTAATTTTAATTTTATTTAACCTAGTTTTAAAGCCAAATAGATTGCTAAAAAATGTCTTTATATTAAAGAAGCGCATCTTTGGTTCGGAGTCAATACCAATATCCTTAAGCGAAGGTCAAAATCTTTGGATCCAAGTAAACTTTTTTTGAGTGTACTTACTAGATAATTTCACTATGCTTTCTTTATTTAAATGCTATGTACATTGTAAATATTGTTATACCCTCCACCATAGGATGGAGGTATATTAACTTTGTCATTCCGTTTGTAACACATCGAAATATTGCTCTACGACCCCATAAAGTATATATATTCTGGGTCGTGGTGAAATTCTGAGTCGATCTGAACATGTCCGTCCGTCCGTCCGTCTGTTGAAATCACGCTAACTTCCGAAAGAAAGAAGCTATAGACTTGAAACTTGGCACAAGTAGTTGTTATTGATGTAGGTCGGATGGTATTGCAAATGGGCCATATCGGTCCACTTTTACGTATAGCCCCCATATAAACGGACCCCCAAATTTGGCTTGCGATTGCTCTAAGAGAAGCAAATTTCATCCGATCCGTACGGTAATTGGTGTTAGTATATGGTCTCTAACAACCATGCAAAAATTGATTCACATCGAACCATAATTATATATAGCCCCCATATAAACCGATCCCCCGATTTGGCTTGCGGAGCCTCTAAGAGAAGCAAATTTCATCCGATCAGGCTGAACTTTGGTATATGGTGTAAGTATATGGTCTCTAATGACCATGCAAAAATTGGTCGAAATCTGTCAATAATTATATATAGGCCCCATATAAACCGATCCCCAGATTTTACCTCCGGAGCCCCTTGGAAGAGCAAAATTCATCCGATTCGGTTCATATTTGGTACGTGATGTTAGTATATGGTAGGAATTGGTTCATATCAGTCCATAATTATTTATAGCTCCCATATAAACCGATCCCCAGATTTGACCTCCGGTGCCTTTTGGAGAAGCACAATTCATCCGATCTGGTTAAAAATTTGGTACGTGGTGGTAGTATATGATATTTAACAACCATGTCCATATCAGTCCATACTCATATATAGACCCCATATAAACCGATCCCGAGATTTGGTTTTATAGCCACTTAGAGGAGCAAATTTCATCCGAGTCAGTTGAAATTTGGTACATTGTGCTAGTATATGGCCGTTAACAACCATGCCTAACTAGGTCCATATCGGTCTATAGTTATATATAGCGCTCAGATAAATCGATCCCCAATCACACAATAATTGGTCCATATCAAGTTCATAATTGTATATAGCCCCCATATAAGCGACCCTCATATTTCAATTCTGTCTCTACGTACCGTGCAAAAGTCCATATCGATTCGTAATTATTTGTAGACTTACCTACACATACCTTTTTTGTCTAATATATACCACGTATGGACTAACTCACAATTTAGAAAACGATGTTAAGAAGTTTTAAGATACCACAACCCAAGTAAGTCGATTGTGGATGGCAGTCTTTCGTAGAAGTTTCTAGGCAATCCATGGTGGACGGTACATAAGATTCGGCCTGGCCGAACTTACTTAAATAATAAAAAAATATTATTTTTATTAAATTTTCTTCAATTTTACAAAAATTGTTAACTTATTTGTATCGTGTTGCAATTTGTAAAACATTTCAGCTAAAATTTTCTAAAATTAACCTACAGTTTCTTCCATGGTGGGTTCACTTTTTTCTGGGTGTATCCACCCCCCCGAAATTCATAGGTATATTTTTAACCTCCAAAGTGGTGCAATGATTACCAGCCCGCCTTGCCTTGCGCCTTCCTGTTTCGACCAAACACCAAACAGTTGTTCTGTTTTTTTTTTCTCTACACAAAAAAAAAACTCTGAACCAAGACAAAATTCTCTTTTAATTTTGCCCAGCAAAAACTCTCATTACCCGGTAATCTTGTAGGTAAGCCTATTTAAAAATTAATAACCACTTATTAATTGGCATCGCTTCGGATTACATTTACATACGCATGTCCTAGGAGGGAAGTACTTCTTCCCAGGCATACTATCGGCCATAAAATAAGTAGTGCATTTAAAGCATATAATCACCTAATATGTAATGACTTATTCGTAGATACACCAAAACTTGCAAAATAGCCACTTATTGTCTCAGGCAACCAAATCTCGAAAATATTGATTTCTATCGCCGATTACAATGGATCAAAATATGGCGAGTGGTGCTGTAATAGGAGAACTACTTGAATAGAAACGAATATTGTATAAATAAACAAAAATTCTAATAAATAATCTAAATAAGATTACACTCAAATTAATTTCACACTTAAAATAGAAATAAATGTAGGTTGTTTAAGGTAGTTGGATTCGTGAATTACGATACAATATATCCAATAGCCAATTCACATAAGGTTCGAAATCTACTAAAAGTGGATTTTAAGTCTCTTTTTTATAAGGCAAATGACATTTGAAATTTAGTTTAAACGCATTTTGGAAGTGTAATGTGAATGAGGTATAAGAAAGCATTTATTTAAAGCATAATATGATAATGTCATTAAACACAATTATTATGAAATATTTGTGATAAAAAATTCCTAACGGAAAAATCTTCAGAATTACCGTTACATTACATATTCTTTTTGATTTTTTATGTAAGTGCTCGATTATGTGAATAATTATATTAACTACAACTGCCTAAAAATTTGAGAATAACAATTCGAAAATTACCGAGAAGTATTTATTTTTGTCATTACAAGTTAGTCATTATAACTCGCCGCAATGTAATGCAACGTGTAATGACAGCTTTACTCCTGGTAATGTCAATTGTAATGAGATGTGGTTACCTAGTTTTTGCTGGGTGAGTTTTACGAATATTGTCCCTGCGGACGTTTTTTCTCCGCTGTCTTCATATCTATACAGGATTTATTTGTTTAATTGAAATTTTTTCAATGTAAACAAAAATGTAATTGACGCAATTAAACAACCATTGCGTCAATCACATTTTTAATAGAATTCGTTTTGAACTTCAACAAATTCCATAATTACAAAAAAAAAAGAACTGTATTTTCAACAACGCCATTATATAGGTCGCTGCTTGAGAGTGTAACCACCTGCACCTTAGACCAGCTACAGTGCAAAATGGGTTACACTTTTGGTATTTCGATAGGTAACGCCCCGTCAATCGAACGTGCACATTTTGGGTAGGTTGCACTGTAAAATATGCAACATATTTTTACAAATCGAAATCACTATAAAATTATCATAAGAGGGCAACTCCAAAATATAGGCAAAATATATTCAACAACGGGTGTCCATTTCTTAGAGGTTTCACTGTATATACAGTGAAATTTTAAAGGCTTTGAAGCACATCTTGTATCGAACGCGTCACAAAATTTTTTTTTCGTGTATTGGTGTACTGTCCCCAGTATTTTTCCAAACCAGAATTTTCAATGAATATTTTTTTTTTTGTACCTACCAACTCCAATACAGCCTTTATAATTTAGCTAAAATTCTTCCACCGTGCTCATTTCATAAATATTTCAGCAATTGACTCGAAAAGTCATCCATCTTCCAGTTCCGATCAAATTTGACGATGCCGTTGTTTTGACTCGTCGCATGGTTGCAATTTAGACGGTTGCCAGTAGTGCTATTTTTGGATAGTGAAAGGGATATTTGGTCTTTTTTCTTCTTAGGTTGCTGTTAGTCTAACAATTATGTTGCCATGATCCGATAAAGTTGTTTCATGACCCCCGCCTATCCAGCTAGTCGTTGAATTTATAAATAATTTATTAAAAAACCAAAAAAAAAAAAAAACAAAACACAAAAAATCAAAAATCATATTTTCTACGCATGTGCAGAGTGCCTTCTTCTTTATATTTTCAACAATCTTTGATTAATGTTACTTTTATTGTTATGAAATGTTACGGGTAGCGAGATATCAAAATAAACCATTGTAGTATACAGAAGCATTTAAACAATTACTAAAAAAAAGCTACGATTTTAGTGTTTATTGAAATGTCCAAGTATTTTTTTTAGAGGGGACTTGGATTTTTTCATCATATTTGCAATATCTTCACCTTAGTCATAGGGCAGGCATGGGGCCTGGTATAAACCTACCGTAGAGAGATACACCCAAAAACCTCAAAGCAAATTTAGGTTAAACTACAACTGATTGAGATAAATGTTGTTTTTGTGCCCGGTAAGGAAAATATTTATGATTTCAATACCAAAATGTTTAAATTAGCATTCGAATCTTGGATGGGAATCTATTAATCTAAGTCATCGTCTTTATTTATTTGGCAATCCACACAGATGTTCCTTTATCTGTGAGCTAAACATTTTTGGATACATTTAGATAGCACGAACATTTTCAAATCACCATGAACAATTTCAAATACAAATTTCAAAATAAATTATGTGTTAACACATTTACCTGTTATCAAAATATGCAAAATAAAATTTTGCAAAATTTTTCGCTGTTCTTTTCACATTTTTCTTTTTCAGAGTATTCGTTTGATTTTTGTATTTTTTTTATAGAAAAAAAGAAGTACTAAATTTAATTTATTATGTTTTGATTTTAAAAAGATATCTATAACACTTTGTTGTTTTTTTATAAGCATTGCATAACTTCTACAGCCCAACCTCAACGATGGCTATTGATTTATAATGTTTTAGTCAGAAACAAAATTGATATGAGTATTTTTTAAGCCAAGTTTATTGGTTTACAGGTGTAGAGTGTTTAAAAGGGGAATAGAGAACTAAATTTAAAAAATATTTTTTTTTTATTTTTAAAATTAATTAGCACATATTTTTTCAATGATATAATTTACTTTTGATTACATTTAAATTTATTAATAAAATTAAGCTAATTAATGAAACAAAAAACTAAAAAATATATAAAATTATGTTAAGAAACTTAAACAAATTTTAACTAAATTGTGTGAAAATAAGCTAGAATTAAATTAAATCAAATAACATTAGGTTAGGTGGCAGCCCGATGTATCAGGCTCACTTAGACTATTCACTCCATTGTGATACCACATTGGTGAACTTCTCTCTTATCACTGAGTGCTGCCCGATTCCATGTTAAGCTCAATGACAAGGGACCTCCTTTTTATAGCCGAGTCCGAACGGCGTTCCAAATTGCAGTGAAACCCCTTAGAGAAGCTTTGAAACGCTCAGAAATGTCACCAGCATTACTGATGTGGGATAATCCACCGCTGAAAAACTTTTTGGTGTTTGGTCGAAGCAGGAATCGAACCCACGACCTTGTGTATGCAAGGCGGGCATGTTAACCATTGCACCACGGTGGCTCCCTAAATAACATTAGGTTATATTGAATTTTATTGTATTAAGTTAGGTTCAAGTGTATCTATCAAACCAATTTAAATTTTATTTAATTAAACACAGAATTTATCCAATTAATTGTTTTAATTGAAAAATCGATTTTTAATTTGGATTACAACCCTAGTATTCGACAATTAAAAAATCGATTGGAGTTAAAAACGTAATCAATTAACAAAAAACTAACGGATATAATTAATTTTTAATCATTTTAAATTAAACAAGTATATACGGCCGTAAGTTCGGCCAAACCGAATCTTATGTATCCTCCACCATAGGTTAGGTTAGGTTAGGTTCTGTTATGTGGCAGCCCGATGTATCAGGCTCACTTAGACTATTCAGTCCATTGTGATACCACAGTGGTGAACTTCTCTCTTCCACCATCCTCCACCATGGATTGCGTAGAAACTTCTACGAAAGACTGTCATCCACAATCGAATTACTTGGGTTGTGGTATCTTAAAACTTCTTAACATCGTTTTCTGAATTGTGAGTTAGTCCATACGTGGTATATATTAGACAAAAAGGTATGTATAGGTAAGTCTACAAATAATTACGAATCGATATGGTCTTTTTGCATGATACGTAGAGAACCAGAATTGAAATATGGGGGTCGCTTATGCGGGGGCTATAAACAATTATGAACCTAATATGGACCAATTTTTGTGTGATTGGGGATCGATTTATCTGAGGGCTATATATAACTATAGACCGATATGGACCTAGTTAGGCATGGTTGTTAACGGCCATATACTAGCACAATGTACCAAATTTCAACTGACTCGGATGAAATTTGCTCCTCCAAGTGGCTCCAAAACCAAATCTCGGGATCGGTTTATATGGGGGCTATATATGATTATGGACTGATATGGACCACTTTTGGCATGGTTGTTAAATATCATATAAAGGGTGATTTGTTAAGAGCTTGATAACTTTTTTTTTTAAAAAAACGCATAAAATTTGCAAAATCTCATCGGTTCTTTATTTGAAACGTTAGATTGGTCCATGACATTTACTTTTTGAAGATAATTTCATTTAAATGTTGACCGCGGCTGCGTCTTAGGTGGTCCATTCGGAAAGTCCTATTTTGGGCAACTTTTTCGAGCATTTCGGCCGGAATAGCCCGAATTTCTTCGGAAATGTTGTCTTCCAAAGCTGGAATAGTTGCTGGCTTATTTCTGTAGACTTTAGACTTGACGTAGCCCCACAAAAAATAGTCTAAAGGCGTCAAATCGCATGATCTTGGTGGCCAACTTACCGGTCCATTTCTTGAGATGAATTGTTCTCCGAAGTTTTCCCTCAAAATGGCCATAGAATCGCGAGCTGTGTGGCATGTAGCGCCATCTTGTTGAAACCACATGTCAACCAAGTTCAGTTCTTCCATTTTTGGCAACAAAAAGTTTGTTAGCATCGAACGATAGCGATCGCCATTCACCGTAACGTTGCGTCCAACAGCATCTTTGAAAAAATACGGTCCAATGATTCCACCAGCGTACAAACCACACCAAACAGTGCATTTTTCGGGATGCATGGGCAGTTCTTGAACGGCTTCTGGTTGCTCTTCACTCCAAATGCGGCAATTTTGCTTATTTACGTAGCCATTCAACCAGAAATGAGCCTCATCGCTGAACAAAATTTGTCGATAAAAAAGCGGATTTTCTGCCAACTTTTCTAGGGCCCATTCACTGAAAATTCGACGTTGTGGCAGATCGTTCGGCTTCAGTTCTTGCACGAGCTGTATTTTATACGGTTTTACACCAAGATCTTTGCGTAAAATCTTCCATGTGGTCGAATAACACAAACCCAATTGCTGCGAACGGCGACGAATCGACATTTCACGGTCTTCAGCAACACTCTCAGAAACAGACGCAATATTCTCTTCTGTACGCACTGTACGCATTCGTGTGGTTGGTTTAATGTCCAATAAAGTAAACTGAGTGCGAAACTTGGTCACAATCGCATTAATTGTTTGCTCACTTGGTCGATTATGTAGACCATAAATCGGACGTAAAGCGCGAAACACATTTCGAACCGAACACTGATTTTGGTAATAAAATTCAATGATTTGCAAGCGTTGCTCGTTAGTAAGTCTATTCATGATGAAATGTCAAAGCATACTGAGCATCTTTCTCTTTGACACCATGTCTGAAATCCCACGTGATCTGTCAAATACTAATGCATGAAAATCCTAACCTCAAAAGAATCACCCTTTATAATTACAACCGGAAAATTCATAAAAAACGCAAATCGTAAGAAAATTACAGGAACATTTGATCTAAAAGTAATATAATAATTAATAAATACTTAATTGATTGCCACATTTAATTTTGACGCAAAATTCAATGAAAGAAAGATTGGAGTTAAAAACGCAATCAATTAAAAAAAACTAATGGATATAATTAATTTTTAATCAGTTTAAA
Source organism: Haematobia irritans (assembly GCF_050003625.1). Lineage (NCBI taxonomy): Eukaryota > Metazoa > Arthropoda > Insecta > Diptera > Muscidae > Haematobia > Haematobia irritans. The sequence goes on along the minus strand of NC_134399.1, from coordinate 67,189,734 downwards.
TTAAACAAGTATATACGGCTATAAATTCGGCCAGGCCGAATCTACGAAAGACTGTCATCCAAAATCGAATTACATCGGTTGTGGTATCTTTTTCTAAATTGTGAGTTAGTCCATACGTGGTATATATTAGACAAAAAAAGGTATGTATAGGTAAGTCTACAAATATTTACGAATCAATATGGACTTTTGCACGGTACGTAGAGAGCCAGAATTGAAATATGGGGGTCGCTTATATGTGGGCTATATACAATTATGAACTTGATATGCACCAATTTTTGTGTGATTGGGGATCGATTTATCTGAGGGCTATATAACTATAGACCGATATGGATCTAGTTAGGCATGGTTGTTAACGACCATATACTAGCACAATGTACCAAATTTCAACTGACTCGGATGAAATTTGCTAATCTAAGTGGCTACAAAACCAAATCTCGGGATCGGTTTATATGGGGTCTATATATGAGAATGGATTGATATGGACCACTTTTGACATGATTGTTAAATATCATATACTACCACCACGTACCAAATTTCAACCATATCGGATGAATTTTGCTTCTCCAAAAGGCACTGGAGGTCAAATCTGGGGATCGATTTATATGGGGGCTATATATAATTATGGACTGATATGATCCAATTCCTGCATGGTTATTGGATACCATATACTAACATCACGTACCAAATTTCAACCGAATCGGATGAATTTTGCTCTTCCAAGGGGCTCCGGAGGACAAATCTGGGGATCGGTTTATATGGGCTATATATAATTATGGACCGATTTCGACCTATTTGTGCATGGGTGTTTGAGGCCATATATTAACACCACGTACCACATTTCAACTGAATCAGATGAATTTTGGCCTTCCAAGAGGCTCCGGACTCCGGAGGTCAAATCTGGTGATCAGTTTGTATGGGGGCTATATATAATTATGGGCCGATGTGGAGCAATTTTTGCATGGTTGTTAGAGATCATATGCTGACACCATGTACCGCATTTCAACCGGATCGGATAAAATTTGCTTCTCTTAGAGGCTCCGCAAGCCAAATCGGGGGATCGGTTTATATAGGGGCTATATATAATTATTAACCGATGTGGACCAATTTTTGCATTGTTGTTAGATACCATATACCAACACCATGTAACAGGTTGGCTGATAAGTCCCCGGTCTATCAAAGAAAACACTTTTTTTTCAAAATTCGTTTTTATTATTCAACATAGTTCCCTTCAAGATATGATACAACGATTATAACGACCTTCCAATTTTTTGATACCATTTTGGTAGTACTCCTTCGGTTTTGCCTCAAAATAGGCCTCAGTTTCGGTGATCACATCTTCATTGCAGCCAAATTTTTTCCCTGCGAGCATCCTTTTGAGGTCTGAGAACAAGAAAACGTCGCTGGGGGCCAGATCTGGAGAATAGGATGGGTGGGGAAGCAATTCGAAGCCCAATTAATGAATTTTTGCCATCGTTCTCAATGACTTGTGGCACGGTGCGTTGTCTTGGTGGAACAACAATTTTTTCTTCTTCATATGGGGCCGTTTTGCCGCGATTTCGACCTTCAAACGCTCCATTAACGCCATATAATAGTCACTGTTGATGGTTTTCCCCTTCTCAAAATAATCGATAAAAATTATTCCATGCGCATCCCAAAAAAACAGAGGCCATTACTTTGCCAGCGGACTTTTGAGTCTTTCAACGCTTCGGAGACGGTTCACCGGTCGCTGTCCACTCAGCCGACTGTCGATTGGACTGAGGAGTGTAGTGATGGAGCCATGTTTCATCCATTGTCACATATCGACGGAAAAACTCGGGTGTATTACAAGTTAACAGCTGCAAACACCGCTCAGAATCATCAACACGTTTCCCTTCAGAAAACAGTATTTTATCAAAACACGAAATTCCTTTTTTCCATTTTTTTTCACAATAACAAAAGTTGCTTCACAAAAGACGCTCTATCTCACAAACTAATTGACTTACAGACGTCAAATTTTGACACGAATCATTTGAAGGTTGCTAGTGTGTAGTTAAGTCTACAAATAATTACGAATTGATATGGACTTTTTGCACGGTACATAGAGAGCCAGAATTGAAATATGGGGATCGCTTATATGGGGGCTATATACAATTATGAACTTGATATGGACCAATTTTCGTGTGATTGGAAATCGCTTTATCTGAGGGATATATATAACTGTAGACCGATATGGTATGGTTGTTAACGACCATATACTAGCACAATGTACCAAATTTCAACTGACTCGGATAAAATTTGCTCCTCCAAGAGGCTCCAAAACCAAATCTCGGGATCGGTTTATATGGGGCAATATATGATTATGGACTGATATGGACCACTTTTGGCATGGTTGTTAAATATCATATACGATCGCCACGTACCAAATTTCAAGCAGATCGGATGAATTTTGCTTCTCCTAAAGGCACCGGAGGTCAAATCTGGGGATCGGTTTATATGGGAGCTATATATAATTATGGGCTGATAGGAACCAATTCCTGCATGGTTGTTGGATAGCATATACAAACATCACGTACCAAATTTCAACCGAATGGGAAGAATTTTGCTCTTCCAAGGGGCTCTGGAGGTCAAATCTGGGGATCGGTTTATATGGGGGCTATATATAATTATGGACCGATGTGGACCAATTTTTGCGTGGTTGTTAGAAACCATATACTAACACTATGTACCAAATTTCAGCCGGATTGGATGAAATTTGCTTCTCTTAGAGGCCTGGCAAGCCAAATCGGGGGATCGGTTTATATGGGGGCTATATATAATTATGAACCGATATGGACCAATTTTTGCATGGTTGTTAGAGACCGTATACTGACACCATGTACCAAATTTCAGCCGGATCGGATGAAATTTGCTTCTCTTAGAGGCCTCACAAGCCAAATCGGGGGATCGGTTTATATGGGGGCTATATATAATTATGGACCGATTTGGACCCATTTTTGCATGGTTGTTAGAGACCATATACTAACACCATGTACCAAATTTCAGCCGGATCGGATGAAATTTGCTTCTCTTAGAGGCCTCGCAAACCAAATTTGGGGGTCCGTTTATATGGGGGCTATACGTAAAAGTGGACCGATATGGCCCATTTGCAATACCATCCGACCTACATCAATAACAACTACTTGTGCCAAGTTTCAAGTCGATAGCTTGTTTCGTTCGGAAGTTAGCGTGATTTCAACAGACGGACGGACGGACGGACGGACATGCTCAGATCGACTCGGAATTTCACCACGACCCAGAATATATGGGGTCTTAGAGCAATATTTCGATGTGTTACAAACGTAATGACAAAGTTAATGTACCCCCCATCCTATGGTGGAGGGTATAAAAATAATTTCGATTGTTCGAAATATTTCAAATAAATTGATATGGGCATTAAAATGGATCGATCCAGTCCATCTGCTTGTCTAACATTCTAGGAAACATAAAAAGGTAGCCGTAATTGGAAGTTGATTTTCATTTACAATCATGCTGTACATTGATCGAATGAATAACACAATGGAAACTAGTTTGCGTAAAAACTTGCTTAGTTACAACAAGTATATACAGCAGTAAGTTCGGCCGGGCCGAATCTTAAATACCCACCACCATGAACCAAATATTAGGGTTTCCTTTGAAATTTCAGGAGGGCTTGAGGACTTGAGGACACTTCCCGGAGATAAATTTAAAGATTTCATCCATGAGGACTATATCAGATTCTGGATTTATAAGAACCATTTTTGTTTGAGTTTTAGAGGAATCATTAACATCTCTTGTAAGTGTGCAAGAAAATTATAAAATAACGTCTTGATTTGAAATCTTAAATCTGTAGAAGTAAAATCTGGAAATTTTACATTGAGTTTCAAGCAATTTTCATCATCAGTGCGCCTTCTACACCCTCAAGAAGTGAAGTCGGTCTATATGGAGGCATTACCAAATGGACCTATAAAAACCTAATCCGATACACGTTTTTGTGAGCCTAAAATACCAGAATATTTACAATTTCAGGCAAATCAGATAAAAACTACGGTTTCTAGAAACCCAAGGAGTTAAATCGGGAGATCGTTCTTATGGGGGCTATACTAAAATATTGACCGATACTCACCGTTTTCGGCACACCTCTTTATGAGCCGAAAATACCTCTAGATTTCCAATTTCAGGCAAATAGGATAAAAACTTCGGATTCTAGAAGCCCAAGAAGTAAAATCGGGAAATCGGTCTATATGGGGGCTATACCAAAATATGGACCGATCCTCACCATTTTCGGCACACTTCTTTATGGTCCTAAAATACCTCTAGATTTCCAATTTCAGACAAATTGGATAAAAAATAAGGTTTCTAGAAGCCCAAGACCCCAAATCGGGAGGTCGTTTTATATGGGGAACCTACCAAAACATGGACCGATACTCACAATTTTTGGCACACGTATTTGTGGTCCTACAATACCTCTAGATTTCCAATTTCCGGTAAATTGAATAAAAACTGCGATTTCTATAAGCCAAAGAAGTAAAATCGGGAGATCGGTTTATATGGGGGCTATACCAAAATATGGACCGATGCTCACAATTTTTGGCACACGTATTTGTGGTCCTACAATACCTCTAGATTTCCAATTTCAGGTAAATTGAATAAAAACTGCGGTTTCTATAAGCCCAAGAAGTAAAATCGGGAGATCGGTTTATATGGGGGCTATACCAAAATATGGACCGATACTCACAATTTTTGGCACACGTATTTGTGGTCCCACAACACCTCTATATTTCCAATTTCAGGTAAATTGAATAAAAACTGCGGTTTCTATAAGCCCAAGAAGTAAAATCGGGAGATCGGTCTATATGGGGGCTATGCCAAAACGTGGACCGATACTCACCATTTTTGGCACACCTCTTTACGGTCACAAAATACCTCCAGATTTCAAATTTCAGGCAAATTGGATAAAAACTACGGTTTCTATAAGCCCAAGACCCCAAATCGGGAGGTCGGTTTATATGGGCACTATATCAAAACCTGGACCGATACAGCCCATCTTCGAACTTGACCTGCCTGCAGACAAAAGACGAGTTTGTGCAAAATTTCAGCACGATTGCTTCATTATTGAAGACTGTAGCGTGATTACAACAGACAGACAGACAGACAGACAGACAGACAGACAGACAGACAGACAGACGGACAGACGGACATCGTTATATCGTCTTAGAATTTCTCCCTGATCAAGAATATATATACTTTATATAGTCGGAAATCGATATTTCGATGCGTTACAAACGGAATGACAAACTTATTATACCCCCGTCACCATTCTATGGTGGTGGGTATAAAAATGTGAAGTGTTTTAAAAAATTTTGTTTAGCCAGAGTCGGAGTCGAGCAAAATTTTTACGACTCCGACTCCAACAAAATCTTCAGATTCCGACTCCAAGACTCCGATTCCGGATCCACAGCCCTGCCCTTCACCACTATGTAGACAAACATTTGTGTTACCATCTCAACTACTTCAAATTTGCTGGGAGCTATATAAAGGAGACAATTTTTTGTACTTTTACAAAAACTCTAGAATTAAAATTTAAATCGGCTAATGTATTCTCTCTGGAAACTATCCAGTCAATTGGAGGGAAATCCCATTAAAAATGGGTCTATGTTAAAATATGAAACAGTCTACCATATTTCCTCAACTCTGGTGTACGTATATATGGGAGCTATACACGCAAAGAAAAAAAACGTTTGGAAAACGTGTACCGAAAACGTTTTTCTTTTGTTAGAGTTTTTTGAATTGCTTCGAAAAATTTATCTTTTTATCACCAAAAAAATTCGTTTGTTACAAAATTTTTATTTTTTCAATAAAAAAAGTTATTTTTGAAACAACATCACAGTCCATTTCGTTTATATCAAACACTGTTCTTTTCTGAATTTAGGTCTTTAATAAGACACATTTTACAGTTCAAAATTTAATATACTACAATGTAATATTGAACATTTTTTCGAAATCTTCCGAACATATCAGGAATATAGGTAAAAAAAACTTTGGTCGAAGCAGGGATCGAACCCACGACCCTTGGCATGCAAGTCGGACGTAGCAACCACTGCTCCACGGTGCCAAACTAAATGTTTGTTTCTGTTAAATAAACTTTGTTTATTCGGTTCGTGGGCGCCGCAAGCTATGCTATATAATTATAACTTATATGGATATTTATCTATTGATGATCATAACAGATACATAGCTCAGTGGTTAGTGTGTTGGCTTACAAAGTGCATGGTCCGCGGTTCGATTCTCCGTCCAGGCGAAAGGTAAAAAAAAAATTAAAATTTATAAAATCGTATAATTTCTTCTACATTGTTGATATTACAGGAAAAGGTGTTAAGAACTAAAAACCCTCGTGGATGTGAGGGAAAATGCAATTAGCAAGAAAACAATGTTTTTTTTTGAGTTTGTCTTTATGAAATTGTTTTTACATCCTGGAAAAGAATAAACGTTTATAACAAAAAGTATATACTTTTCTTCCAAATACACTTCCTTACAGCGAAAAGCAAATGAGAAACGAACTTTGTTTATCTAAAATTTCGTTTGGAAGGAAAGAATTATTTTTGTGCGTGTATATTTGGGAGTTATATCTAAATTTAAACCGATTTCAACCAAATTTGGCGCACTTACCGATATTATTAAACGTACTTCTTGTGCAAAATTTGAAGCAATTCAGTGCAAAACTCTGGCTTTTGAGGCCATATAAGTAAAAATATGACGAAAGATATATCTGGGAGCTATATCTAAATCTGAACCGATTTCAATCAAATTTACCAAGCATTGGAAGAATGTCAATTCTACTCTCTGTGCAAAATTTCACGAAAATCGGTAGTAAACTTTGGCTTCTGTTGCCATATGAGTCTAAATCGGACGAAAGATATATATGGGAGCTATAACTAAATCGGAACCGATTTCAATAAAATTTGGCACGCATAGCTAGAATGCTAATTCTACTCCCTGTGCAAAATTTCAACTAAATCGGAGTTAAAAATTGGCCTCTGTTGTCATATGAGTACAAATCGGACGAAAGATATATATGGGAGCTATATCTAAATCTTAACCGATTTAGCAGATATTTTGCAAGCTTTTCGAGACTCATCAAATATTCGGATGTACGGAATTTGAAGTACATCGTTTGATAAACACGCCAATTATGACCAGATCGGGGATAAATATATATATGACAGCTATATCTAAATCTAAACCGATTTTTTCCAAAATCAATAGCGATTGTCTTTGTTCCAAAAAACGACCCTATACCAAATTTGAGGACAATCGGACTTAAACTGTGACCTGTACTTTGCGCACAAAAATACATGAACAGACGGTATACTAAACGATGGGTCTCAGACTTTTCCTTCTTGGCGTTACATACAAATGCACAAACTTATTATACCCTGTACCACAGTAGTGGTGAAGGGTATAAAAAGTGTTCATACTATAAAACCTCTCAAAAGTAGACAAATTTTGTGAAGACGGACATCTCCCAAAATTGTAAGCGGGTGTCCATTTGTAAGGTTTTCGTTGTATATACAGTGAGGTTTTAGAGGCTTCGCAGCATATCTAGTTTGATGGCCAATCGAAGGTATAAATTTTCAGCTGACCTCTTTGGCAAGCGAAGCAACTCCTTGGCTATTTCCAACTTTTTTGTACCTCGGTGAGATCTGGCTCTTTTTGGAACATCAATGGCTTTAGTTCAAGTTCATTTCACTATGTTTTACATCCGTTCTAGCGATATTTTCGGCTCAAAAGCAAGTTTTCTTGCACTGTGGCGCGGAAATCTGTCCTTCACTTTTTGGATCGTTTCATTACATTTTTTAAATATAATATGTGTGGATACAAACATATATTAATTTAGAAACTGCCTATTAACATATAGTATGTGTTTAGAAAGAGAGGCCGAGAGAGTATGCTGAAAGTAAAAAATGGAAGTAACCAATTGGCGCCTTAAAAATATATACACACAAAGAAAATGTATTAATAGTTTTTTTTTTACCATTGTGTACCTAAGGTGAAACATAATATGTTTGGACAATAACAGGTTGGCTGATAAGTCCCCGGTTTAACAAAGAAAAACACATTTTTTTGTCAAAATTCGTTTTTATTATTCAACATAGTTCCCTTCAAGAGCGATACAACGATTATAACGACCTTCCAATTTGTTGATACCATTTTGGTAGCACTCCTTCGGTTTTGCCTCAAAATAGGCCTCAATTTCGGTGATCACCTCTTCATTGCAGCCAAATTTTTTTCCCTGCGAGCATCCTTTTGAGGTCTGAGAACAAGAAAAAGTCGCTGGGGGCCAGATTTGAAGAATACGGTGGGTGGGGAGCAATTCGAAGCCCAATTCATGAATTTCTCAATCAGCGTTGCCAATTTAGCTTTTTTCCCGCTAGATTTGGCTTTTTTTGAAGACGTTTAGCGGGAAAAAAATGCATTTAGCTTTTAGCTTTTTTTCTGGTTTTTTTTCATGACCCTTTTAGCTATTTTTGGCTTTTTTTATTTTCGACATGTTCCTATTGAAATATGGATAAAACTTCGTTTTTATCTAAGCCTTGCTGCCAGAATAAGGATTTCCACATATTTCAATTCCTTATATAAACTGTCAGTAAATTATTAGGAATATTAGCATTTGACTCGTTTATCCTTTTTATGTTATTATAATATTCTAAAGTTATTATGATATTATTAAATTAAAATAGTAGATGTGAATTGCTTTGTACATTGAAAAAATATTGTGGTGAGGCCAAAGATTTCATTTCCTTAAAATACGAACGCGAATTTTGGTTATAATAGCATTTGTGAATTTCTCTTATATAAACTGTTTTCCTTGTCCAATAGCCGATAAATTATTTTTGTCCTTATAGTTAAGTGATTCAACTTAAAAATGGGTATCTTTTCATGAAAGAAGGCTAGGGTTAATTCTAAAAAATTCTTAAAATTAATGAAATAGTCTTTAAATTTGTGGAGTTTTTGTATCTTGACCACAAACCAAAATAGCGATCAAAAATAGAAGAGGTTTTTCAACATTTTATTTTAAAAACGTATACATAGAATAATTTCTACTTAAAGTCGAGTCTGAATTTGGAAATTTAAGTTGTCGTTAGCACGTTTTTAAAGCACTGTGATAGCTCATGAAGAAAAAGCTGAAAAAAAACGAATATTTAAATTCAAATTTGACTCGGAATCAATACCAAAATCATTAGTGTACAAAATCTTTGGAACCGAATATAGAAATAATTAAGGAAATAAAGTTTTGAATGTGGTATTATTTTTTTAACATCAAAAAATGCAATGAAAAAATTCGTAGTGATAGGATCAAAACAAATCTGCTATATATTAATGGAATGGATTTACATTTACGAAAATTGGACAACAATAGGTTTGTATGGGAAATTTTCGAATAAAAGTTATTCAATATAAACTTGCAAGACAGTTAGAATGGGTTTTATTCTCTTGGGTAAAATTAGGAGAAGTGTTCACGTTCGCGAATTTATCATTAATTCAGTTAAAACGAAATATATAGATATTTTCTAATGCAGTTCTATGTGACATTATGCAATATATCGCACATTGGACTTGTTGATGATTAACCAGCTGGCAATTGCAAGTTTACTGGGAAAAATGTTTTTACTAGGAAATATAAACGAAGGACTTCCAGTAAAAATTTGTGATAGTAATCAAAATGTATCGAGTACGCAAACAGAGCTAATATGACTTAAATTTTCTTACAGTCTCACAGAAATTGAATTAACATGAATACAATTAAAATAATATGAATTTTAAGTGAAATAAAGCCTTTAAGTTTGTTAAATTTCAATCAAAAATGTGACTTTTGATACAAAAAATTTTAGCTTTTTTTCTAGCTATTTTTTAAAATTTTTTAGCTTTTTTTGGCTAGTTTTTTGGACAAATCTAGCGGTTTTTTGTGAAACAATTCTGGCAACGCTGTTCTCAATGACTTGTGGCACGGTGCGTTGTCTTGGTGGAACAACACTTTTTTATACCCACCACCATAGAATGGTGACGGGGGTATAATAAGTTTGTCATTCCGTTTGTAACACATCGAAATATCGATTTCCGACTATATAAAGTATATATATTCTTGATCAGGGAGAAATTCTAAGACGATATAAGCATGTCCGTCTGTCCGTCTGTCTGTCTGTCTGTCTGTCTGTTGTAATCACGCTACAGCCTTCAATAATGGCGTTATCGTACCGAAATTTGGCACAGATTAGTTTTTTGTTTGCAGGCAGGTCAAGTTCGAAGATGCGCTATATCGGTCCAAGTTTTGATATAGTCACCATATAAACCGACCTCCAGATTTTGGGGTCTTGGGCCTATAAAAACTGTAGTTTTTATCAGATTTGCCTGAAATTGGAAATCTAGAGGTTTTTTGGGACCATAAAGAGGTGTGTCGAAAATGGTCCGTATCGGTCCATGTTTTGGTATAGCCCCCATATAGACCGATCTCCCGATTTGCTTCTTAGGCGTCTAGAAACAGTATTTTCTATCCGATTTGTCTGAAATTGAAAATCTAGAGGTATTTTAGGACCATAAGGAGGTGTGTCGAAAATGGTTCGTATCGGTCAATGTTTTGATATAGCCCCCATATCGACCGATCTCCCGATTTTGCTTCTTGGGCGTCTAGAAACTATATCTACCATCCGATTTGCCTGAAATTGGAAATCTAGAGGTATTGTGGGCATATAAAGAGGTGTGTCGAAAATGGTCCGTATCGATCCATGTTTTGGTATAGCCCCAATATAGACCGATCTCCCGATTTTGCTTCTTACGCGTCTAGAAACAGTATTTTCTATCCGATTTGTATGAAATTGAAAATCTAGAGGTATTTTGGGACCATAAAGAGGTGAGTGGAAAATGGTGATTATCGGTCCATATTTTTATATGGCCCCCATATAAACCAACCTCCCGATTTGGAGTCTTGGGCCTATAAAAACCGTAGTTTTTATCCAATTTGCCTGAAATTGGAAATATAGAGGTATTTGAGGACCATAAAAAGGTGTGCCGAAAATGGTGCCCATCGGTCCATGTTTTGGTATAGCCCCCATATAGACCGATATCCCGATTTTGCTTCTAGGGCTTCTAGAAACTATATTTACCATCCGATTTGCCTGAAATTGGAAATCTAGAGGTATTTGAGTACCATAAAAAGGTGTGCCGAAAGTGGTGCTCATCGGTGCATGTTTTATATAGCCCCCATAGAGACTGATCTCCCGATTTTGCTTCTAGGTCTTCTAGAAACTATATTTACCATCCGATTTTCCTGAAATTGAAAATCTAGAGTTCTTTTGGAACCATAAAAAGGTGTGCCGAAAATGGTGCCATTTTTTTGGTATAGCCCCCATATGGACCGATCTCCCGATTTTACTTCTTGGGGCTTCTAGAAACTATATTTACCATCCGCTTTGCTTGAAATTCTTGACCTTCTATAAACTTTATTTATTACCCGATTTGCCTGAAATTCGAAATCTAGAGGTATTTTTAGACCACAAATAAGTGTACCGAAATTAAGGTATATCTGTCCATTTTTTGGTATAACCCAAAAAACTTCTTGGGCGTCTAGAGACTATATTTTCTAGCCGATTTGTTTGAAATTGAAAATCTGGAGGTATTTTAAGATCACAAATATGTAAGTAGCAAATGGTGCCTATCGGTCCATGTTCTAGTATAGCCCCATATAAACCGATCTCCCGGCTTTATTTCTTGGACTTCTAGAATCCGTAGTTTTTATCCAATTTGCTGGAAATTAGAAGTCTATTTTAGACAAAAGAAATTTCCTTTTCTTATAAAGTATTTTCGTTTATTCAACGATTGTCTCTAAAATTTGTGCAGAAGAAAACTTTCCTTGTCTAAAATTTCGTTTCTCAAAAAAGAAAACACTTCTTTTAGGGTATAGCAGGCGCACTGATCATGAAAATTGCTTCAAACTGAAAGTAAAATTTCCAGATTTTACTCATCGTATTTATTTAAACAATGACGGAAAAAATCTACAGATTTAAGATTTTAAATCAATGAGTAATTTCATCATATACACGATATGTTTATATTTTTTCTAAAACTCAAACAAAATTGGGTCTCATAAATCCAGAATCTTATCTGATCTTCATAGGTAGAATCTTTAAAGTTTTTCTGAGCTGACTCGCTTGGGAGAAGATTTGCCATCAAACCCCCTACAATTCTATATATTATCAAGTAACCCACTACGACGAAGAGTTTTCAAAGTAAACTATCGTATTTGATTCATGGTGGTGGGTATTTAAAATTCGGCCTGGCCAAATTTACTGCTGTATATACTTGTTCTTCTTCATATGGGGCCGTTTTGCGCGATTTGGACCTTCAAACGATCCAGTAACGCCATATAATAGTCACTGTTGATGGTTTTTCCCTTCTCAAGATAATCGATAAAAATTATTCCATGCGCATCCCAAAAAACAGAGGACATTACTTTGCCAGCGGTCCACTCAGCCGACTGTCGATTGGACTCAGGAATGTAGTGATGGAGCCATGTTTCATCCATTGCCACATATCGACGGAAAAACTCGGGTGTATCACGAGTTAACAGCTGCAAACACCGCTCAGAATCATGAACCCGTTGTTGTTTTTGGTCAAATGTGAGCTCGGCACACATTTTGCACAGAGCTTCCGCATATCCAAATATTGATGAATGATATGACCAACACGTTCCTTTGATATCTTTAAGGCCTCTGCTATCTCGATCAACTTCATTTTACGGTCATTCAAAATTATTTTGTGGATTTTTGGATATTTTCGTCGGGCGTCCACTGCGTTCACCGTCCTCCGTGCTCATTTCACCACGCTTGAATTTTGCATACTAATCAATTATTGAGAGTATATGTTGTAGAAGCGAGTTTTTTTGAAGGTGTATATGACAAAGTTTGAGATGCTCTCTGTAATATCATTAATTTGAAAGCATTCCAGAAAAAAAAGTGCAGCCAAAAGAGCAGTGAAAATGTTCTTTGTAGATAAGGAAGTGGTGCACAATCGGATCAGAAATTAGAAATTAAAAATTAGAAGACTATCACACAAAAAAGACTTAGTTGCTACCTCTTCGATATGAGAAGAAGAAATCCGACTCCTCTGCGTAATCTGACCTTACCCGCTGTTTGAATGCCCTCAATACCGTTTTCAGATTGTATTCCCCAAATTGATTGTTTCCATAAAAACCCCATGAAGTTCATCACCTTGAAATTATTTACATATCAATTTTCAACTTAATTGTCATGTAAAATAGGCAATGTTTCCATCGGTGAATAAACCAATTTTATTATTAATTGTTTTCCTATGAAAATGTAAACAATTATTTGTTATTAATGCAGACAATGAATACAACAATGCAATATACAAAAGAAGAAACAAAAACAAATAGCCCATACAACCTTAGGGCATTCATTTTTTCTGGAGACTGTGAGTATTTGCAAAAAATGGAAGACAGAAAAATATCTTGGGGATATTTTTATCATACACAGCATCAAATAGGAAACATATTAATTTGTTGCCCTTCTTTGGCCTAACCAATCCAATCTGTAATTTGATTTGATTAATCATTTAAAATTTGCTTGGACGTTTTTGGTGGCCAAATGCAGGGGTCATTATAGCTTAGCTTTTCACTTGGATAACAGGTAAAGAGAATCGTAAGACTAGCTTTTATTACGGGCACGAGTTTTCGATTAGCCTATTATGAGATAAACTTTGTACTGAGAGAACAAATTTTCCACCAAGTGCGTCCTATCATCAGATGTTTAATTTCAAGATCAGTGCGCCTTCTATACCCTCAAGAAGTGAAATCGATATACATGGTATATAAGCCCGGGAGTAAAATCTGGAGGTCGGTCTATATGGGGGCTATATCAATATATGGACCTATACTCACCATTTTCGGTATACCTTTTTATGGTCCTAAAATACCTCTAGATTTCCAATTTCAGGCAAATAGGATAAAAACTACGGTTTCTATAAGCCCGAGAAGTAAAATCTGGAGATCGGTCTATATGGGGGCTATATCAAAACTTGTACCCCCAGTAAAAAAAGCGTCGCCAAAAAAGTTGTGAAAATGTTCTTTTCGGATCCGGAAGTGGTGCAAAATTGGCGCAGAAGCGATGAATTTAACATGGGCTTGTCATAGGACGGATGTCCACCATTTCAGTAGCCGTTGCACTGAATTTGCATCATTTCTTAAGGTGTGATGCGAATTCAGCGTTTTGGATGTGAATTAAGAAAATATGTTATATTTTGACAAATAAATAAATTAAAAGTTTTTTATGATTTTTAATGCATTCTTACGCTTGTCTGGAACGTTTGACATCAAATATTTTCAAAAACTCGCAAGTTTTCTTGAATGAATTTAACATTTTTTCGGTAATATTTAAATAATTTTTATCATTTTATTAATTCTTAATCTGTTTTTTAAATATTTGAAACACAAAACAAGTATATACGGCCGTAAGTTCGGCCAGGCCGAAGCTTATGTACCCTCCATCATGGATTGCGTACACGCAAAAAAATAATTCTTTCCTCCCAAACGAAATTTTAGACAAACAAAGTTCGTTTCTTATTTGCTTTTCGCTGTAAGGAAGTGTATTTGGAAGAAAAGTATATAATTTTTGTGATAAACATTTATTCGTTTCCAGGATGTAACAACAACTTCATAAAGACTAACTAAAAAAATTTTTTTCTTGCTAATTGCATTTTCCCTCACATCTTTCTCACATCCACGAGTTTTTTAGTTCTTAACACCTTTTCCTGTAATACCAACAATGTAGAAGAAATTATACGAATTTATAAATTTTAAAATTTTTTTTACCTTTCGCCTGGACGGAGAATCGAACCGCGGACCATGCACTTTGTAAGCCAACACACTAACCACTGAGCTATGTACCTGTTATGGTCATCAATAGATAATTATCCATATAAGTTATATTTATATAGCATAGCTTGCGGCGCCCACGAACTGAATAAACAAAGTTTATTTAACAGAAACAAACATTTAGTTTGGCACCGTGGAGCAGTGGTTGCTACGTCTGACTCTCATGCCAAGGGTCGTGGGTTCGATCCCTGCTTCGACCAAAGTTTTTTTTTTTTTTTACATACATTCCACATATGTTCGGAAGATTCCGAAAAAATGTTCAACATTACATTGTACTATATTAAATTTTGAACTGTAAAATGTGTTTTATTAAAAACCAAAAGTCAGAAAAGAACAGTGTTTGATATAAACGAAATGAACTCTGTTGTTGTTTCAAAAATAACTTTTTTTATTGAAAAAATAAAAACTTTGTAACAAACGAATTTTTTTGTTGGTAAAAGTTTAAAATTTTCGAAGCAATTCAAAAAACTCTAACAAAAGAAAAACGTTTTCGGTACACGTTTTCCAAACGTTTTTTTTCTTTGCGTGTAGCAACTTCTTCTAAACACTGTCATCCACAATCGAATTACTTAAGTTGCGGTAACGCTTGCCGATGGCAAGGTATCTTAAAACCTCCTAACACCATGTTCTAAATTGTATGTAAGTCCATACGTGGTATATATTAAATCAAACAAGTATATACTGCCGTAAGTTCGGCCAGGCCGAATCTTATGTACCCTCCACCATGGATTGCGTAGAAACTTCTACGAAAGACTATCATCCACAATTGAATTACTTGGGTTGTGGTATCTTAAAACTTCTTAACATCGTTTTCTAAATCGTGAGTTAGTCCATACGTGGTATATATTAGACAAAAAAGTTATGTATAGTTAAGACTACAAATAATTACGAATCGATATGGACTTTTTGCACGGTACGTAGAGCCAGAATTGAAATATGGGGGTCGCTTATATGGGGGCTATATACAATTATGAACATGATATGGACCAATTTTTGTGTGATTGGGGATCGATTTATCTGGGGGCTATATATAATTATGGACCGATGTGGACCAATTTTTGCATGGTTGTTAGAGACCATATACTAACACCATGTACCAAATTTCAGCCGGATCGGATGAAATTTGCTTCTCTTAGAGGCCTCGCAAGCTAAATCGGGGGATCGGTTTATATGGGAGCTATATATAATTATGGACCGATGTGGACCAATTTTTGCATGGTTGTTAGAGACCATATACTAACACAATGTACCAAATTTCAGCCGGATCGGATGAAATTTGCTTCTCAGAGGCCTCGCAAGCTAAATCGGGGGATCGGTTTATATGGGGACTATATATAATTATGGACCGATGTGGACCAATTTTTGCATGGTTGTTAGAGACCATATGCTAACACCATGTACCAAATTTCAGCCGGATCGGATGAAATTTGCTTCTCTTATAGGCCTCGCAAGCCAAATTTTGGGGTACGTTTATATGGGGGCTATACGTAAAAGTGGACCGATATGGCCCATTTGCAATACCATCCGACCTACATCAATGACAACTACTTGTGCCAAGTTTCAAGTCGATAGCTTGTTTCGTTCGGAAGTTAGCGTGATTTCAACAGACGGACGGACGGACGGACGGACATGCTCAGATCGACTCAGAATTTCACCACGACCCAGAATATATATATATACTTTATGGGGTCTTAGAGCAATATTTCGATGTGTTACAAACGGAATGACAAAGTTAATATACCCCCCATCCTATGGTGGAGGGTATAAAAAGATCGATCCAATACGTATATAATTCAGTTTGACAAAGTAGACATAAAATTTTGACAAAATTTTCTACAGAAATAAAATTTTAACACAATTTTCTATAGAAATAAAATTTTCACAAACTTTTCTGTAGAAATAAATTTTTGACAAAATTTTCTATAGAAATAAAATCTTTGTAGATTATTTTTGGCTCGAGTGGCAACCATGATTATGAACCGAATAAAATTTGAACAAAATTTTCTATAGAAATAAAATTTTGACAATGATGAAAATTTTATTATGAACCGAATAAAATTTTAACAAAATTTTCTCTAGAAATAAAATTTTGACAACATTTTCTATAGAAATAAAATTTTGACAAAATTTTCTATAGAAATAAAATTTTGGTAGACTATTTTTGGCTCTAGTGGCAACCATGATTATGAACCGATATGAACCAATTTTGGTATGGTTGTTAGCGACCATATACTAACACCACGTCCCTAATTTGAACCGGATCGGATGAATTTTGCTCCTCCAAGAGGCTCCGGAGGTCAAATCTGGAGAACGTTTTATATGGGGGCTATATATAATTATGGACCGATATGGACCAATTCTGGCACGCTTGTTAAAGATCATATACTAACACCATGTTCCAAATTACAACCGGATTGGATGAAATTTGCTTCTCTTGGAGACTTCGCAAGCCAAATCTGTTGATCGGTTTATATGGGGGCTATATATAATTATGAACCCATGTGGACCAATTTTTGCATGGTTGTTAGAGACCATATACCAACATCATGTACCTAATTTCAGCCGGATCGGATGAAATTTGCTTCTCTTTGAGGCTCCGCAAGCCAAATCTGGGGATCGGTTTATATGGGGGCTATATATAATTATGGACCGATGTGGACCAATTTTTGCATGATTGTTAGAGACCATATACCAACACAATGTACCAAATTTCAGCCGGATCGGATGAAATTTTCTTCTCTTTGAGGCTCCGCAAGCCAAATCTGGGGATCGGTTTATATGGGGGCTATATATAATTATGGACCGATGTGGACCAATTTTTGCATGGTTGTTAGGGACCATATACTAACACCATGTACCAAATTTCAGCCGGATCGCATGAAATATGCTTCTGTTAGAGGCTCCACAAGCCAAATCTGAGGGTCTCTTTATATGGGGGCTATACGTAAAAGTGGAACGATATGGCCCTACTTGTGCCAAGTTTCAAGTCGATAGCTTGTTTCGTTCGGAAGTAAGCGCGATTTCAACAGACGGACGGACATGCTTAGATCGACTCAGTATTTCAATAGAGAGCAATATTTCGATGTGTTACAAACGGAATGACAAAATTAATATACCCCCATCCTACACGGATGAAAAAGACTGTTTTTCATATGTTTGGCTATAAACATTATATGTTTGGAACACAAATTTTTAAACACAATATTTTTGAGTGCAAGCATATAATGTTCATAAACTAGCATAACATGTTTTGGACATATATGTTAATATGTTAGAACATATTATGTTTGGGACATAAAATGTTTGTAAATATGATATGCTTGGATGCAAACATACATTAATTTAGAAATAGCCTATAAACATATATGTGTTTAGTAGCTTGGAGCGCTATTTAACAGGGAGCGATATTGAATTAAGTTGGTGGTTGTTGCTTGTTATTACAAAATTAACATTTTATTTTTCCTTGGGCAATTGATCAGCTACTTCTTTGATCCTTACAAACTGTGTGGTCCGCTGTTCGAATCCCCGTCCGGCAAAAGGTAAAATTAAAATAAAAAAAATCATAAATTGAATAATTTTTTCTACAATGTTTGTATTACAGAAAAAGGTACTAAGAACTAAAAAATCTCGTGGAAGTGAGAAAGATGTGGGGGAATATACAATTAGGCAGAAACAAAATTTTGAGCATTCAGGTCGAAAACCTATGTTGTTAGCACCTATATTACCTGTTTATTTTCGTAATTTATTATGATTGTAAATATATAAATAAATAAATAAAATTTTGAGCACAATATTGTTTGGGAGAATTTTTTTTAAGCATATAATATTTTTGGGTGCAAAATGCTTCCAAACATATTATATGTTCACATCAGCGTTGCCAGAATTGTTTCACCAAAAACCGCTAGATTTGTCCAAAAAACTAGCCAAAAAAAGCTAAAAAATTTAAAAAAATAGCTAGAAAAAAAGCTAAATTTTTTTGTATCAAAAGTCACATTTTTGATTGAAATTTAACAAACTTAAAGGCTTTATTTCACTTAAAAAGCATAATATTTTAATTGTATTCAATTTAATTCCATTTCTCTGAGACTGTAAGAAAATCTAAGTCATATTAGCTCTGTTGGCGTACTCGATACATTTTGATTACTATCACAAATTTTTACTGGAAGTCCTTCGTTTATATTTCCTTGTAAAAACATTTTTCTCAGTGAACTTGCAATTGTCAGTTGGTTAATCATGTCACATAGAACTGCATTAGAAAATGTCACATACACGCAAAAAAATAATTCTTTCCTCCCAAACGAAATTTTAGACAAACACAGTTCGTTTCTCATTTGCTTTTCGTTGAAAGGAAGTGTATTTGGAAGAAAAGTATATACTTTTTGTGATAAACGTTTATTCTTTTCCAGGATGTAAAAACAATTTCATAAAGACTGACTGAAAAAAAATTTTTTCTGGCTAATTGCATTTTGCCTCACATCTTCCTCACTTCCACGAAGTTTTTTAGTTCTTTAGCACCTTTTTCTGTAATACAAACAATGTAGAAGAAATTATACGATTTTAAAAATTTTAATTTTTTTTTACCTTTCGCCTGGACGGAGAATCGAACCGCGGACCATGCAATTTGTAAGCCAACACACTACCCACTGAGCTATGTAGCCGTTATTGTCATCAATAGACAATTACCCATATAAGTTATATTTATATAGCATAGCTTGCGGCGCCCACGAGCCGATTAAACAAAGTTTATTTCACAGAAAAATACATTTAGCTGGGCACCATGGAGCAGTGGTTGCTACGTCTGACTTGCATGCCAAGGGTCGTGGGTTCGATCCCTGCTTCGACCAAAGTTTTTTTTTTTTTTTACATATATTCTATTCTATATTAGGAAGATTCCGAAAAAATGTTCAACATTACATTGTAGTATATTAAATTTTGAACTGTAAAATGTGTCTTATTAAAGACCTAAAGTCAGAAAAGAACAGTGTTTGATATAAACGAAATGGACTGTGTTTTTGGTTCAAAAATAACTTTTTTTATTAAAAAATTAACATTTTGTAACAAACGAATTTTTTTGGTGATAAAAGTGTATACTTTTCGAAGCAATTCAAAAAACTCTAACAAAAGAAAAACGTTTTCGGTACACGTTTTCCAAACGTTTTTTTTCTTTGCGTGTAGAACTGCATTAGAAAATATCTATATATTTCGTTTTAACTGAATTAATGATAAATTCGTGAACGTGTACACTTCTCCTAATTTTACCCAAGAGAATAAAACCCATTATAACTGTCTTGCAAGTTTATAATGAATAACTTTTATTCGAAAATTTCCCAAACCTACTGTTGTCCAATTTTCGTAGATGTAAATCCATCCCATTAATAAATAGCAGATTTGTTTTGATCCTATCACTACGAATTTTTTATTGCTTTTTTTGGTGTTAAAAAAATAATACCACATTCAAAACTTTATTTCCTTAATTATTTCTATGTTCGGTTCCAAAGATTTTGTACACTAATGATTTTTGTATTGATTCCGAGTCAAATTTGAATTTATTCGTTTTCTCAGCTTTTTCTTCATGAGCTATCACAGTGCTTTAAAAACATGCTAACGAAAACTTAAATTTTCAAATTCAGACTCGACTTTAAGTAGAAATTAGATAAAAACGAAGTTTTATCCATATTTCAATAGGAACATGCCGAAAATAAAAAAGCCAAAAATAGCTAAAAGGGTCATGAAAAAAAGCCAGAAAAAAAGCTGAAAGCTAAATGCATTTTTTTCCCGCTAAACGTCTTCAAAAAAAGCCAAATCTAGCGGGAAAAAAGCTAAATTGGCAACGCTGGTTCACATAATAACATATTGTTTTTTGGAAGACAACATTATTGAATTTGGATGCAAAAATACAAAATGTTTGGAACTTAGACTACCCAAACATATATTTTTTAGACCAATATGCTTTCAAACATTTTATATATTGGAAGAGATCAAACATATAAATGTTTGGGCAATACCCAAAAATGTATATGCTTGAAGCAAAATATGTTTGGGAGTATATGTTACAGAAGCGATTTTTTGTGAGCGTGTATGATGGAGGGTATAAAAAATGACTCAAATGAACTTCCTGTACAGTTAAAGTAAATAACATCTTTGGGAGAACATCTTTGGGAGTTTTCTTGAATGGATTTAACATTTTTTTCGGTAATATTTAAATAATTTTTATCATTTTATTAATTCTTTATCTGTTTTTAAAATATTTGAAACACAAAAAAATGTAAATTTCTCATTAAATTTATAAAAAAAAAAACAGTTACAAAGTTACATGACTATATCGTCTTAGAAGTTCTCCCTGATCAAGAATATATATACTTTATATAGTCGGAAATCGATATTTCGATGTGTTACAAACGAAATGACAACCTTATTATACCCCCGTCACCATTCTATGGTGGTGGGTATAAAAATAAAAAGCTAAATTGGAAATAAATTTTGTTTTTTAGTTTTGTAAATTTCTTCATCCAAATGAACATCCAAGGCACGACTTATAAAGCAATACAAAGGATCCAAAAATGGAGTACTTCCGTCCTATGACAAGCTCATGTAAAATTCATTGGAGATGATCCAAGTTTGCACTACTTCCGGATCACAAATTGAGGATCCAAACAACTTTTTTGGAAGCTCTTTTTTATACCCACCACCATAGAATGGTGATGGGGGTATAATAAGTTTGTCATTCCGTGTGTAACACATCGAAATATCGATTTCCGACTATATAAAGTATATATATTCTTGATCAGGGAGAAACTCTAAGACGATATAAGCATGTCCGTCTGTCTGTCTGTTGTAATCACGCTACAGCCTTCAATAATGGCGCTATCGTCCTGAAATGTGGCACAGATTAGTTTTTTGTTTGCAGGCAGGTCAAGTTCGAAGATGGGCTATATAGATCCAAGTTTTGATATAGTCCCCATACACTGTTAGAAAAATATGTTTTTCATATGTTCCGATATAAACAAAATGTGTTTCGGGCACGATTTTAAACCACAATATATTTAAGTGCGAACATGTAATGTTCCTAAACTAACACTAAATGTTTGGGACATCTATGTTAATATGTTAGAATATATTATGTTTGGGGCATGAATGTTTCATAAAAATAATATGTGTGAATGTAAACATGTATAAATTAACAAATTTCGAGTAAACATATATATGTTGTGATATTTTATTCAGAGAGCGACAAAAAGAGAGTATAGAGAAAGAAATAGAGATGGAAACCGGGAGGGTTGACGAAAGATATCAACACAACAAAGCGAGAGAATGAAAAAAGAACAATTTCTGTGAAACCGCTTGTATGTTGTTTCGGAAAACTGTTTTATGATAAGGCTAAAAATTTGATATGCTTAAGTCTAAATATTATTTAATTTGAATAAAGAGAATAGACATTCGGAACCAAGAGAATAGACATTTGAAAAACAAACTGCATATGTTTTCGCCTTGAGAGCAGCATTTTATGCATGTGTGAACATGTGTTTTGTTTATCATTTTGGCATTATGGGCACAATTTTTCGTTAAAATAAATCAGGGATCTTCATAAAAATAACGAAAGGGCACTATACTCTTTTTAGAGTTGGGACAGTAAAATGAAATAAGGAGGAAATAGTGAAAAATTACACAGTAAAATGTAAAAATACAAACTTTAGTTCCTCTTTATTAAAAAGTAGTCCACGAGGAGTTGACGGACACCATCAAATATAAAAGCGGGCATTAAGTTCGAGTTTTACAGCTAAAACAATTTAAAAAGTTTATTTTCTTTAAAATGAATTATTAAAGAAAAATAAAAGGAATTTTAGAGCGATGGTGTTAAATGCTAGTAAAAAATATTCACTCCTAAATAAATTTATGTTTATATTATAAAATTATGTATGTATGTTTATACTCGACTCCACGTTCTTCTTTTGTTAGTTTTTGATTTCCTTCCAAATTTTAAAGTTTTGTACAAAAACAGTTTTTTTTTTAAAAGTTGTTATTTTTGCAATAAAAAATAATATTTTATCCAAAAATCAGTCAATTTCGTTTATATCAAGCACTGTTACTGACTATAAATCTTTAAAAACACACATTTAGAAGTTTCATTTAAAAAAATTTAATATAGTATAAATATAAATGTTTTAATTTAAAAAAAAAAAAAAAAAAAATGTTCGGTCGGAGCAGGGATTGAACCCACGACCCTTTGTATGCAAGGCAGACATGCTAACCACTGCTCCACGTGGCAAACACATATATGTTTCTGTTAAATAATGTTATGTTTGCATGGGCTCGTGGGCGCTGCAAACTATGCTATATAAATGTAACTTAAAACGATAATTATCTACTGGTGACTATAACAGCTACGTAGCCCAGTGGATAGTGTGTTGGCTTACAAACTGTATGGTCCTCGGTTCGATTCTCCGTGCAGGCGAAAGGTAAAATTTAAAAAATTTATAAAAGTGAATAATTTCTTCAACATTATTTGTATTACAGAAAAAGGTGCCAATAACTAAAAAATTTCGTGGAAGTGAAAATTACGAGTATGTTAGGGAATGAGCACAATCGTGTTTGGGAAAAATTCTTCCAAGCATATAATATTTTTGGCTCAAAATGCTTCCAAACATATAATATGTTCACATAAAACAAACATATTAATGTTTCGGCAGTATGCAATAATATATGTGCTTCCTGCAAAATATGTTTGGAACATATGTTAAAGAAGCGATTTTTTTTGAGGGTGTATAGACCGATCTCCCGATTTTACTCTTGGGCTTCTAGAAAATGAATTTACTATTCGATTTGCCTGAAATTGGAAATCTAGAGGTATTTTGGGACCATGAAGTGGTGTATCGAAAATGGTCCGTATCGGTCCATATTTTGGTATAGCCCCCATATAGACCGATCTCCCGATTTTGCTTCTTGGGCGTCTAGAAACTGTATTTTCTCTCCGATTTGCCTGAAATTGGAAATCTAGAAGTATTTTAGGACTATAAAGAGGTGTGTCAAAAAATTCCGTATCGGTCCATGTTTTGGTATAGCCCCTATATAGACTGGTCTCCCGATTTTACTTCCTCGGCTTCTAGAATTCGTAGTTTTCACCCAATTCGTCTGAAAAGGTAATTCTAGAGGTACTTGAGGAACATTAAGAGGTGGTGAGTATTGGTCCATGTTTTGGTATAGTATAGGTATTCAAATTAAAAAAGTAAAATCTGTCGGTGCACAAAATTCTATGTTCACAGGGATTTTATTAATAAACCATAGACACATTGTCAATTTATTTATATAATAAGCATGGAACAGGTGATAGAACACAAAAGGGAACTGGAAACTCCAATCGCAAAAAAAAGATTCATAAAAAAGCAACTAAATTTATGATATATGAATATTAGCCTTTATTAAATTATCACGCATTACTTCCTTATAATATTAATAATTTTGTTTATCTTATTCATAGTAGAATTTCTAATTATAGAATTATATAATATGTTAATCAGAATGTGCAACAAATATTAGAATATGATAACGATATTCATTTATTGTGCTCATTAATACAAAATTAAAATGGACAAAAACGAATACCTATGGAAAATGAGTCAGAAATCCCCCTTAAAGCCACCATAATTGAATGTTTTAAGCTTAAATTAATTTGTTTACTCTAAAGCTTATGTTTCTTTTATAAAGTTGTAAAAACAGTATTCTTGTTTTTAATTTAATCATTTAGGTTGGATAAAAATCGCGGTAGACATTCTATATCGTTGTCATTCGGAATGGATTTAAAAAGCACCGATGCTTCCTTAAATTAAACACTCAAAAGTGTACTTGGATTTGACCTTCCCTTAAGAATTTTGGTATTGATTCTGAGCCAAAAATCATTAAAATAAAGATAGTTACTAGGTACCTCTCTGGCTTTAAATTTAGCATCAATAAAATTTTATTTAGGGCGCAGATCTCATTCATCGAATTTTTATTCTCTTTTTGAGATAAAGGTACTCGTATTCATGCACAAACAAATTCCAGTTTCAAAATTCAAATTATAACACACTCACAAAAAGGGCACCCAGAAAAAAGTGCCTTCGAAACTATGTTAAAGGAAAAAATGTTCATCAATTTAGTTTAGCCATTTTATTTCCATTGAGTTAAATTTTTGTGTACAATAAATATAATATAATAAAATAATAATTTAATAATAAAATAATTTACTTGTTTCAATGAAAAAATCATAAACTGAAAGCAGTTAGGAATAGTTCATTAACTAGAATAGGGCATGGAATTTTACTAATACTGTTTTCTTCGCTGGGTATAAGAATTTACTACTGAACAAGAAAATTGTATTCACTGATAACAAAGCATTCGTAAAAATAAACAAAAACCGAACTAAAACCAAGTTTCCTCAAATTTAGTAAAATTTTTTATAAAATCGTAATTCCGACCTCCTTCATTATAGAAAGCTTAGCATACATACGAATAACACTTAGCATAGAAAAATGTTTTAGTTCATTCGTACTAAGAAGTATTCAATCCTTTCAAAACTTAAGAAAACACACTTGTTAGAATATAGGAAATTTTCCTACACTGAAAAAAAAAGTATACTCGGTTCCAAAGATTTTGTCTTTACTTTAAAAAAGAAAGAAGCGGAGAATACAAGTAAGGATACTTTTAAGACACAATTCTCTTTTAAATTTAGGTTTTGTGTACTTGCTTCTAGGAAGCAAATTTTAATTTTTCGCTTTCTCAGCTTTTTTTATACCCACCACCATAGAATGGTGACGGGGGTATAATAAGTTTGTCATTCCGTTTGTAACACATCGAAATATCGATTTCCGACTATATAAAGTATATATATTCTTGATCAGGGAGAAATTCTAAGACGATATAAGCATGTCCGTCTGTCCGTCTGTCCGTCTGTCTGTCTGTCTGTCTGTCTGTCTGTCTGTTGTAATCACGCTACAGCCTTCAATAATGGCGTTATCGTACCGAAATTTGGCACAGATTAGTTTTTTGTTTGCAGGCAGGTCAAGTTCGAAGATGCGCTATATCGGTCCAAGTTTTGATATAGTCCCCATATAAACCGCCCTCCAGATTTTGGGGTCTTGGGCCTATAAAAACTGTAGTTTTTATCAGATTTGCCTGAAATTGGAAATCTAGAGGTTTTTTGGGACCATAAAGAGGTGTGTCGAAAATGGTCCGTATCGGCCCATGTTTTGGTATAGCCCCCATATAGACCGATCTCCCGATTTGCTTCTTAGGCGTCTAGAAACAGTATTTTCTATCCGATTTGTCTGAAATTGAAAATCTAGAGGTATTTTAGGACCATAAGGAGATGTGTCGAAAATGGTTCGTATCGGTCAATGTTTTGATATAGCCCCCATATAGACCGATCTCCCGATTTTGCTTCTTGGGCGTCTAGAAACTATATTTACCATCCGATTTGCCTGAAATTGGAAATCTAGAGGTATTGTGGGCATATAAAGAGGTGTGTCGAAAATGGTCCGTATCGATCCACGTTTTGGTATAGCCCCAATATAGACCGATCTCCCGATTTTGCTTCTTACGCGTCTAGAAACAGTATTTTCTATCCGATTTGTATGAAATTGAAAATCTAGAGGTATTTTGGGACCATAAAGAGGTGAGTGGAAAATGGTGATTATCGGTCCATATTTTTATATGGCCCCCATATAAACCAACCTACCGATTTGGAGTCTTGGGCCTATAAAAAGCGTAGTTTTTATCCAATTTGCCTGAAATTGGAAATATAGAGGTATTTGAGGACCATAAAAAGGTGTGCCGAAAATGGTGCCCATCGGTCCATGTTTTGGTATAGCCCCCATATAGACCGATATCCCGATTTTGCTTCTAGGGCTTCTAGAAACTATATTTACCATCCGATTTGCCTGAAATTGGAAATCTAAAGGTATTTGAGTACCATAAAAAGGTGTGCCGAAAGTGGTGCTCATCGGTGCATGTTTTGATATAGCCCCCATAGAGACTGATCTCCCGATTTTGCTTCTAGGACTTCTAGAAACTATATTTACCATCCGATTTTCCTGAAATTGAAAATCTAGAGTTCTTTTGGAACCATAAAAAGGTGTGCCGAAAATGGTGCCATTTTTTGGTATAGCCCCCATATGGACCGATCTCCCGATTTTGCTTCTTGGGGCTTCTAGAAACTATAATTACCATCCGCTTTGCTTGAAATTCTTGAACTTCTATAAACTTTATTTATTACCCGATTTGCCTGAAATTCGAAATCTAGAGTTATTTTTAGACCACAAATAAGTGTACCGAAATTAAGGTATATCTGTCCATTTTTTGGTATAACCCAAAAAACTTCTTGGGCGTCTAGAGACTTATTTTCTAGCCGATTTGTTTGAAATTGAAAATCTGGAGGTATTTTAAGATCACAAATATGTAAGTAGCAAATGGTGCCTATCGGTCCATGTTCTAGTATAGCCCCATATAGACCGATCTACCGGCTTTATTTCTTGGACTTCTAGAATCCGTAGTTTTTATCCAATTTGCTGGAAATTAGAAGTCTATTTTAGACAAACGAAATTTCCTTTTCTTATAAAGTATTTTCGTTTATTCAACGATTGTCTCTAAAATTTGTGCAGAAGAAAACTTTCCTTGTCTAAAATTTCGTTTCTCAAAAAAGAAAACACTTCTTTTAGGGTATAGCAGGCGCACTGATCATGAAAATTGTTTCAAACTGAAAGTAAAATTTCCAGATTTTACTCATCGTATTTATTTAAATAATGACGGAAAAAATCTACAGATTTAAGATTTTAAATCAATGAGTAATTTCATCATATACACAATATGTTTATATTTTCTCTAAAACTCAAACAAAATTGGGTCTCATAAATCCAGAATCTTATCTGATCTTCATAGGTAGAATCTTTAAAGTTTTTCTTCGGGAGCTGACTCGCTTGGGAGAAGATTTGCCATCAAACCCCCTACAATTCTATATATTATCAAGTAACCCACTACGACGAAGAGTTTTCAAAGTAAACTATCATATTTGATTCATGGTGGTGGGTATTTAAAATTCGTCCTGGCCAAATTTACTGCTGTATATACTTGTTCTTCATATGCTATCAAAGTCCTTTAAAAACGAGTTAACGGCAACTTTTTTTTCCAAATTAGGACTCGACTTCCCGTAGAAATTATGCTATGTTTGAAGTAAAAAACTTCTTTAAAATAAAGTTCTGAAAAACATGTCCTATATTTGAACGATTTTTTGCTTTGTAGTCAAGATGCAAAAAGACAACAAATTTAAAGACAATTTCATTAAATTTAAAGAATTTTTCTGAATTATTAAAGTCAAGTTGACCTTAGCCTATACATTTTTTCTTTCATGTTAATTATAAGGACAATACGACTTCATTGAAAAGTTTATCGACTTTTGGACAAGGAAAATAACTTTATTTTAGAGAAATGTGTCTTCTATGATAAGCAAAATTTGTATTCGTATTTTAAAGACATGAAATCTTTGACCTCACGACAATATTTTTTTCAGTGTATATTACTTTTATCTACCTGTAATCGAGATGTTTGCGCGTGGGTTGTTTTTTTAATTGGAATCGTGTTGTTATGATATACGGAGAGATTGTTAAAAAATAATTTAGTAAAATAATATAATAAATAAAATTTATAAAATATTTGTTATATTAAATGAGTGAGGAATTTTTTCGTTTTTTGAAAATGATTAAGCATAAACAAAAAAACAATACATCTATTATCAATGTTCGTGATGGCGTACACCGAAATAAAAGTGAACTGTTTTATAGGAAGAATGAACTACCACACATGAAAATTTAACTAAATTTTACTCCACATTTGAGAGTTTCACAAAGCGTTGTTAAAACCAGGAAATTTTAATGCACTGTTGTACTTTTTAACTGCAGTTCACGAAATTACATCATCTCATAGAAGAAAAAATTAACTAAAAATAAAGAAGAAAATCATTGGCGCCATTCTTACAATTTTTGGGAATCGTACGAAAATGTTCATTTGATTTAGTTCATATTGAACTTATGTGTACGGTCATTGAACTTTATTCTCACGTTAAGTTCATAAAATTTTTGAGACATACTTAAAAAAAAGTAAGATTTCATTAAGCTGTGGAAAATTTCGACAAAAATAATACAATTTAACTACAAGCAAATAATTTTTTTCCAATAAAAATAAGTTAAATTTAGCGTTAGTTAAACTACGGAATTTTTTTCTGTGTATAAAGAAAGAAGATACCAGAACATAATAACCCCCTTCATTCGTCTTCATTTCATCAATTATCAGGTAATATTCGGTGACGCTAACCTTTTGTGAAAAGATTGGTTTATGATTTTTTATTGAAAAGGAGGACAAAATCGTTACGCAGCATCTTATTAAAAGTGAAAAGAACAAGAAGAAGAAAAGCATTACGTTTTACAGTTGATAACATTACATGGAAATTGGAAATAGTGGAATAATAAACTAACATTTTAGGGCCAGTCGATGTTGTTGATTCTTAATAAATATATTTAATATATTAAAAAAAACATGTCTTTTATTAAAGAAAAACTGCCTATATAAATAAATAAAACTGTATTTAAAACGAAGGTAAGCAGTTCTAATTTTGAAGTAAAAAGGTTTACCACAAATATGTAAGATTTGTCCAAATGAATGAAAAAAGTTCAGTAAAATCATTCCATATATGAATTCAATTCAGTTAAATTTTTTCATTCTGTAGTATAGTGATACATAAATATAGGAAAATGTTAACTAATATATGGAATGCATTCTACCTAATTTCTACGAAAATCACACCGTTCAAACAAATAAAAATGTCGTTGGCGCTATACGAAGTTCAACTTTTTTCACAATGAGTTCATTTTAACTTAAAGAAGGGGTCACTTTTTCTGGGTGTGAACCCTCTATTTCATTAAAGTCAATTTAACTTTATATCAGTTCAGGGAATTATTATGTTTGGAGAAAGTTTCCTTTACTCTAATATTTGTTGCGTACGTTAAATGAACTAAAACGCGTTAAATGAACTTGTTCATCGACTTACACATTGAGGTTATAAATTCAAATAAATTACAAATATATGTTTTTAATAAAAACTTTTTATTTGTATTCCAATACAATTATATTTTAGACATTTTGCTGCAAGCAAACAAATTTTGTAATTAACTATTTGGGGCAATTTTAAACGAATTACAAACATGCGTGCTTATTTGTATTCTAACACAATTATATTTAAGAAATTTTGCTGCAAACAAAACAATTGTTTAGAAATTGGAATTTACTATTTGGAGCCTTAAACAAAGTTATGCTTAGGGTGAAACATAACATGTTTGCACAGTACAAACATTTTTTTGTTTTTGTTGAAAATTCTCAAAATATATATGCTTGAAGCAGAATATGTTTGGGAGTATATGTCACAGATGCGATTTTTTTAAGGGTGTATCTATATGAATCGGGAGGTCTATGTATATGCACGCAAAGAAAAAAAACGTTTGGAAACGTGCACGGAAAACGTTTTTCTTTTGTTAGAGTTTTTTGAATTGCTTCGAAAAGTATACAATTTTATCACCAAAAAAATCGTTTGTTACAAAATTTTTATTTTTTCAATAAAAAAAGTTATTTTTGAACCAAATTTCGTTTATATCAAACACTGTTCTTTTCTGACTTTAGGTCTTTAATAAGACACATTTTACAGTTCATAGTAAAAATTTAATATAGTAAAATGTAATGTTGAACATTTTTTTGGAATCTTCCGACCATATTTTGGAATATATGTAAACAAAAAAAAAAAAAACTTTGGTCGAAGCATGGATCGAACCCACGACCCTTGGCAAGCAAGTCGGACGTAGCAACCACTGCTCCACGGTGCCCAACTAAATGTATTTTCCTGTTAAATAAACTTTGTTTAATCGGCTCGTGGGCGCCGCAAGCTATGCTATATAAATATAACTTATATGGGTAATTGTCTATTGATGACAATAACGGCTACATAGCTCAGTGGATAGTGTGTTGGCTTACAAATTGCATGGTCCGCGGTTCGATTCTCCGTCCAGGCGAAAGGTAAAAAAAAATTTTAAATTTATAAAATCGTATAATTTCTTCTACATTGTTTGTATTACAGAAAAAGGTGCTAATAACTAAAAAAACTTCGTGGAGCTGAGAAAGATGTGAGGGAAAATGCAATTAGCTAGAAAAAAAATTTTTGAGGTAGTCTTTATGAAATTGTTTTTACATCCTGGAAAAGAATAAACGTTTATCACAAAAAGTATATACTTTTCTTCCAAATACACTTCCTTTCAACGAAAAGCAAATGAGAAACAAACTTTGTTTGTCTAAAATTTCGTTTGGGAGGAAAGAATTTTTTTTTGCGTGTGGGAGCTATATCAAAACCTTTAAAAAACCATATCCGAACTTGACCTGCTTGAAGACAAAACACGAATCTGTGCCAAATTTCAAGGCAATTCAGTCATTATTATAGCGTGCACTGAAAAAAACCTCGTGCAAACATTGAACAAATTTGAATGCGTTTTTCAGATATACATAGAACGATTTTAAAATAACTTGACTTATTGTATTGTTAAAAGTAACGAAAAAGCATAGCTGCTAAATCATTCCCAAATTAACCAAGTTGTAGTTTATAAAAGGTTGTTAAATTGTAAGGGCCGATGTTGAATGTGAACCACACCTAAACGCCAAGTTTTTTTCCGAATTTTATTTGACATTTCTCTATTTCAGACTTACTCAATTTGAACCATGGAGAGATACACAAACCGACAACGTGTTAAATGGTTTCAAGAAATGGCAACAGTGGATGATCAATTTTCGAAGAAAATCATCTTCAGTGATGAGGCACATTTTCACCTCAGTGGATTCGTCAATAAACAGAATTGCCGCATTTGGGCGAATGAGAATCCAAGAGTGATTGTCGAAAAACCAATGCACCCACAAAGAGTGATTGTTTGGGGCGGTTTATTGGCTGGCGGCATCATCGGGCCGTATTTTTTCCAAAACGAGGCCGGTCAGGCAGTTACTGTGAATGGTGTTCGCTATAGGGCCTTTTCGGAAACGCAGTGTTGCGCTGCAACTGCTGCGCAACATTGATTTTGTTGCGCAGCTGTTGCCGATCAGCTGTTGCAGCTGCTTTTTTGTTGCATATTTTGTTTGCAATTTAGAACGCAAAAACACCACAAATGGAAAAGTATATAATAAATTTTATTTGTGAATTAGATGACTCTTCAAATGGGTCAAATCTATGTTATTTACAGAAAAAAAGATATCTAAAGTATAAAAAGCGAAATTTAATACTGCAACAAGTTTGCAAGACGATACGAAGAATTCCAAAAATTTTGGGATACTTTGCTCCATAACACTGATTTTTTTTCGGCCTGACGCAAAGTCGCCCTCCATATCCAAACGTGCTCTTACTATTAATTTAGTTGTCTTGGAATCAACCTCTACCCTAAAAAATTATAAAAATAAAATAAAAATATTATAAACATATAATATAATATATAAAAAACAAAAATAAATTGAAAATTTTAATAAAGGGTGATTCTTTTGAGGTTAGGATTTTCATGCATTAGTATTTGACAGATCACGTGGGATTTCAGACATGGTGTCAAAGAGAAAGATGCTCAGTATGCTTTGACATTTCATCATGAATAGACTTACTAACGAGCCACAACGTCGAATTTTCAGTGAATGGGCCCTAAAAAAGTTGGCAGAAAATCCGCTTTTTTATCGACAAATTTTGTTCAGCGATGAGGCTCATTTCTGGTTGAATGGCTACGTAAATAAGCAAAATTGCCGCTTTTGGAGTGAAGAGCAACCAGAAGCCGTTCAAGAACTGCCCATGCATCCCGAAAAATGCACTGTTTGGTGTGGTTTGTACGCTGGTGGAATCATTGGACCGTATTTTTTCAAAGATGCTGTTGGACGCAACGTTACGGTGAATGGCGATCGCTATCGTTCGATGCTAACAAACTTTTTGTTGCCAAAAATGGAAGAACTGAACTTGGTTGACATGTGGTTTCAACAAGATGGCGCTACATGCCACACAGCTCGCGATTCTATGGCCATTTTGAGGGAAAACTTCGGAGAACAATTCATCTCAAGAAATGGACCGGTAAGTTGGCCACCAAGATCATGCGATTTGACGCCTTTAGACTATTTTTTGTGGGGCTACGTCAAGTCTAAAGTCTACAGAAATAAGCCAGCAACTATTCCAACTTTGGAAGACAACATTTCCGAAGAAATTCGGGCTATTCCGGCCGAAATGCTCGAAAAAGTTGCCCAAAATTGGACTTTCCGAATGGACCACCTAAGACGCAGCCGCGGTCAACATTTAAATGAAATTATCTTCAAAAAGTAAATGTCATGGACCAATCTAACGTTTCAAATAAAGAACCGATGAGATTTTGCAAATTTTATGCGTTTTTTTTTTAAAAAAAGTTATCAAGCTCTTAACAAATCACCCTTTACTTACTCGTTCTCTGCATCAGCCATTTTTATACTGCGTTTTTTACTACGTTTGCGCAACATATGCTACATTGTTGCATTTTAGAACATATGACGCTTGCAGTGTTGCCGGATGTTGCAATTATGAATGTGATGCGCAGCAGTTGCAGCGCAACACTGCGTTTCCGAAAAGGCCCATAGTGAGATGATAACGAACTTTTTATGGCCCGAATTGGAAGATATGGATGTGGACGATATGTGGTTTCAGCAGGACGGTACCACTTGCCACACAGCTAACGAAACAATGGCTCTTTTGCGCAACAAATTCAATGGCCGTGTTATCTCACGTAATGGCGATGTAAATTGGCCGCCAAGATCATGTGATTTCACCCCGTTGGACTTTTTTCTTTGGGGTTATTTGAATAAAAAGGTGTACGTCGATAAGCCAGCAACAATTCAAGAGCTAAAGGATGAGATAATTCGGCACATTAACGGCATAGAACCTCCATTATGCCTCAGCGTCAACGAAAATTTGGACCATCGGATGAAGGTGTGCCACCGAGGTCGCGGCGCCCATTTGGCCGATATTTTGTTCCATACATAAATGAGTAATACCAACATATCATAATAAAATAAAATTACAATAATTTCCTAAATAGTTTGTGTTTTATTCAAAATCAACATCGGCCCTTGAAAATTTAACCACCCTTTACTTACTAGTTTTGAAAACTCTCAGAAACACTTGAAATTTATACCGACCTTTTATTCATAAAACTTTTGAGGCGTACTACATGAAAAGAAAATTTCATAGCAGTGGGGAAAATTTCTTTAAAAATATTTAAAATAAACTAAAAAAAAAATTGTTTTCCAATAAACCTAAATTAATTTTTGGGATCATATTTACAACGAATTCGTATATGTATATGTGTAGCAGTTTAAAGACACCCTACTTGAGGTTACTTCATGGAATTTCACACAAAAATGTAGATTTGTAATAAACAATATGATGAAGATAGGAGATGGTATAAAAATACAATTTAAGCAAATTAATTATAATGAAAAAAAAATTGGCAAACAAACTGCATTCGAATTCCCAAAGAAAATCACAAGTGGAGAGATGAATGAAAAAATATACCCCCAAACCAGTTCAACTACGAGTATTTTATAATATGGGCTATTAACATTACCACAAAATAAAATGATGGGGTCAACCAATCGCCAAGATTTTAAAATGTGCCCGACACGCGTGTGTGCATGTGAAAATTTTTGATTTTATTAACCTTATTTTTCGTCCGAAAAAAGAAGCATACAATTTACTACTAGTATTGCCCTTGAAATATTTAATTAATTAATTCGTATATCGAAGATATGATGTATTCCCCATCTGCTTGCCAGCCGTGAGACCAATTTCCTCTCCAAGAAAATACCACCATCTGTGTAGCCAATCTAAAAAGACCTTTCACCTGCCATGGCCCAGACGCAAATAAATCGTTCAAAAATCTAAAACAGCCTATAAACAGAAGCCCATTTATTGCAGCCAACAAATTATAGTAAATATCCATTCGAAAAATAATATGCAAATTAAACGACGGCTAAATAATTTATGTAAAAAAATCATTAGAAACATTTTGCACGACAAACTCAATAGATTGAGGATGACCGTTTATGACGTAAAAAAACGGCCACTGAGTTAAAATCATTGATGTTTTTTGTTTTTGAATATTTTATCATTGCGTGATGTCCATCACTTTAGGGGGTATTACATGGTTTCTGACAGTGAAAGGTTGGAACACACACAACGTACAACTTATGATGGATTAATGTCGTATTCTGTATGATTTATCATAAGTTCATGTAGGGAAAACAGTTTTTGAATAGGGATATTGCAATAATTTAGTATTCATAAGGATCATTGGATGCACGGTTGTCACAGTTGGTAGAATTCTACCAAAAATGGTAGATTTTTTACTGTTTGGTAGATTAGTAGAATTATTCATGTTTTGGTAGATTTTGCCAACTAATACTCTCCCACTAAGATGTACTTTACAAGTTTTTATAGAAATAAAATTTTGACAAAATTTTCTATAGAAATAAAAATTTGACAAAATTTTCTATAGAAATAAAATTTTTACAAAATTTTCCATAGAAATAAAATTTTTACAAAATTTTCCATAGAAATAAAATTTTGACAAAATGTTTTTTTTTTATAGAAATAACATTTTGACAAAATTTTCTATAGAAATAAAATTTCAACAAAATTTTCTATAGAAATAACATTTTGACAAAATTTTCTATAGAAATAATATTTTGACAAAATTTTCTACAGAAATAAAATTTTGACAAAATTTTCTATAGAAAAAAAATTTTGGCACAATTTTCTATAGAAATAAAATTTTGACACAATTTTCTATAATAATAACATTTTGACACAATTTTCTATAATAATAACATTTTGACAAAATTTTCTACAGAAGTAAAATTTTGACAAAATTTTCTATAAAAATAAAATTTTAACAAAATTTTCTATAAATAACATTTTGACGAAATTTTCGATAGAAATAAAATTTGGACAAAATTTTCTATAGAAATAAAATTTTGGCAAATTTTCTATAGATATAAAATTTTGACAACATTTTCTATAAATAAAATTTTGACAAAATTCTCTATAGAAATAAAATTTTGACAAAATTTTCTAGAAAAATAAAATTTCGACAAAATTTTCTATAGAAATAAAATTTCGACAAAATTTTCTATAGGAATAAAATTTTGACAAAATTTTCTATAGAAATAAAATTATGACAAAATGTTCTATAGAAATAACATTTTGACAAAATTTTCTATAGAAATAAAATTTTGAAAAAATTTTCGTAGAAATAAAATTTTGACAACATTTTCTATGGAAATAAAATTTTTACAAAATTTTCTATGGAAATAAAATTTTGACAACATTTTCTATGGAAATAAAATTTTGACAAAATTTTATATAGAAATAAAATTTTGCCAAATTTTTCTATAGAAATAAAATTTTGACAAAATTTTCTATAGAAATAAAATTTTGACACAATTTTCTATAGAAAAAAATTAAAAAGTTTTTATAGAAATAAAATTTTGACAAAATTTTCTATAGAAATAAAATTTTGACAAAATTTTCTACAGAAATAAAATTTTGACAAAATTCTCTATAAAAATAAAATTTTGACAAAATTTTCTAGAAAAATAAAATTTCGACAAAATTTGCTACAGAAATAAAATTTCGACAAAATTTTCTATAGAAATAAAATTTTGACAAAATTTTCTACAGAAATAAAATTATGACAAAATGTTCTATAGAAATAACATTTTGACAAAATTTTCTATAGAAATATAATTTTGAAAAAAAATTTCGTAGAA
The DNA here is from genome assembly GCF_050003625.1 of Haematobia irritans. Classification (NCBI taxonomy): domain Eukaryota; kingdom Metazoa; phylum Arthropoda; class Insecta; order Diptera; family Muscidae; genus Haematobia; species Haematobia irritans. The sequence goes on along the minus strand of NC_134399.1, from coordinate 67,152,920 downwards.
ATAAAATTTTAACAACATTTTCTATGGAAATAAAATTTTTACAAAATTTTCTATGGAAATAAAATTTTGACAAAATTTTCTACAGAAATAAAATTTTGACAAAATTCTCTATAGAAATAAAATTTTGACTAAATTTTCTAGAAAAATAAAATTTTGAAAAAAATTTCGTAGAAATAAAATTATGACAAAATGTTCTATAAAAAATGACATTTTGACAAAATTTTCTATAGAAATAAAATTTTGAAAAAAAATTCGTAGAAATAAAATTTTGACAACATTTTCTATGGAAATAAAATTTTTACAAAATTTTCGATGGAAATAAAATGTTGACAAAATTTTCTATAGAAATAAAATTTTGCCAAATTTTTCTATAGAAATAAAATTTTGATAAAATTCTCTATAGAAATAAAATTTTGACAAAATTTTCTATAGAAATAAAATTTTAACACAATTTTCTATAAAAAAAAAATTTTGACAAAATTCTCTAATTACAGTGCAGGATTATAAATGTTAACCCTCTAATTTTTTTGCCAGCTGATTAAATTTTCAATGTTAACGACACGAAAGCAAGAAAACTAAACAAGAAAAATTTATACGGTAAAATGCAGTATATGCTGCAAAGCCTCTTGAACAGTTTTAACTAAGTTTTCTTTTTATTTTACCCATTTTTGTTGTCTTAAGGTGTGTTTTACTAAAAGCTTCCTTATGAAATGAAGACCGCCTAAAGGCGGGCTTGGGCATTAGAGGGTTTAAACATCTCCGACTTATAATAAGTATATACAATAATTAAATTTTAAAGATAAAAGAAAAAAAGAAAAAATGTAAATAAATAAAATAAAAATTAATATTAATATTAAAGAAAAAAAAAAACAAGTATATACGGCCGTAAGTTCGGCCAGGCCGAAGCTTATGTACCCTCCACCATGAATTGCGTAGAAACTTCTAGTAAAGACTGTCATCCACAATCGAATTCTAACACCGTCTTCTAAATTGTAAGTTAGTCCATACGTGGTATATATTAAACTAAAAAAATTGTTGATTAAATACGTATATAATTGAGTTTGACAAAATTTTCTATAGAAATAATATTTTGACAAAATTTTCTATAGAAATAAAATTTTGACAAAATTTTCTATAGAAATAAAATTTTGACAAAATTTTCTATAGAAATAAAATTTTGACAAAATTTTCTATAGAAATAAAATTTTGACACAATTTTCTATAGAAATAAAATTTTGACAAAGTTTTCTATGGAAATAAATTTTTGACAAAATTTTTCTATAGAAATAAAATTTTGACAAAATTTTCTATAGAAATAACATTTTGACAAAATTTTATATAGAAATAAAATTTTTAAAAAAAATTCTATAGAAATAACATTTTGACAAAATTTTCTATAGAAATAAAATTTTGACAACATTTTCTATAGAAATAAAATTTTGGCAAAATTTTCTATAGAAATAAAATGTTGACAAAATTTTCTATGGAAATAAAATTTTGGCAAAATTTTATATATAAATATAATATAGTTAATATATTTTCTATATAAATTTTCTATATATAACATTTTGACAAAATTTTCTATAGAAATAAAATTTTGACAAAATTTTCTATAGAAATAAAATTTTGACACAATTTTCTACAGAAAAAAAATTTGACACAATTTTCTATAGAAAAAAATTGACAAAATTTTCTAATTACAGTGCAGGATTATAAATGTTTATACATCGCCAACTTATAATAAGTATATACAATAATTAAATTTTAAAGATAAAAGAAAAAAAAAGAAAAAATTTAAATAAATAAAATAAACATTAATATTAATATTAATATTAATATTAATATTAATATTAATATTAATATTAATATTAATATTAATATTAATATTAATATTAATATTAATATTAATATTAATATTAATATTAATATTAATATTAATATTAATATTAATATTAATATTAATATTAATATTAATATTAATATTAATATTAATATTAATATTAATATTAATATTAATATTAATATTAATATTAATATTAATATTAATATTAATATTAATATTAATATTAATATTAATATTAATATTAATATTAATATTAATATTAATATTAATATTAATATTAATATTAATGTTTATTTTATTTATTTAAATTTTTTCTTTTTTTTTCTTTTATCTTTAAAATTTAATTATTGTATATACTTATTATAAGTTGGCGATGTATAAACATTAATATTAATATTAATATTAATATTAATATTAATATTAATATTAATATTAATATTAATATTAATATTAATATTAATATTAATATTAATATTAATATTAATATTAATATTAATATTAATATTAATATTAATATTAATATTAATATTAATATTAATATTAATATTAATATTAATATTAATATTAATATTAATATTAAAGAAAAAAAAACAAGTATATACGGCCGTAAGTTCGGTCAGGCCGAAGCTTATGTACCCTCCACCACCCTGCCAACATTTTTTGAATTTGGGGACTCTTTTGAGAATCCCCACTACGTCGAAAACAATCATATACGACATCAAAAACTCGTCGGAAAAGCGCCGTCACTATTGAGAAGTTGTACCACGCCAAGTTACTACAAAAATGTTTCGCATGAGTGCAATTATTAGGTGCCTTTATAGATCAATTTAGAACGACGCCAATAAGGGACCCTCCAAACAATCAGAAAAAGTGCATTTTAAGATAGTTGTAAAAGAATCATTGTGGTCGAGTAAAACACGTTTGTTTAGATATTTATTAATTTGATTAAACATTTACAAATTCTTAAAAATATAACATTTATACCACTATCACATTACATTTAACATAATTTTTGGCATTAATGATGGTGTTGAGTTACAAGTAGCGAGTTACATGTTGCTGCGTCTATCAACCAGTGTTTTTATTCCATGGAGGCAGCGTGTCTGTAAAATATCTGAAAAACAATCACTTTATTCCATTTGGAAAATCACCAAATTGTTCACCAATATACCTTTCACAATTTTAAGCGTATAATCTATGTTTTCAGAACTTTATTTTCGTTTTTATTTAATTAAAATATAACAAGCTGGTTGCGCTTGGCGTTTCACAAAAAAAATGGCTTTTTTAACAGTAGGGATGGCAAATTACTTGCATGTACTTTTTGATGTACCTTTTCATGATGGTTGAAGTGACATTTACGAGTCTGTGGTAACGATGAGGTTGAAATGGAACTTTGAAATGCTGGCAGGGCATGGATTGCGTAGAAACTTCTAGTAAAGAATGTCATCCACAATCGAATTACTTGAGTTGCGGTAACACTTGCCGATGGCAAGGTATCTTAAAACATCATAACACCGTCTTCTAAATTGTAAGTTAGCCCATACGTGGTATATATTAAACTAAAAAAATTGCCGATTAAATACGTATATAATTCAGTTTGACAAAATTTTCTATAGAAATAAAATTTTGACAAAATTTTCTATGGAAATAAATTTTTGACAAAATTTTCTATGGAAATAAAATTTTCGTTTTGTTTTGTTATTGTTGGTTTTTTTCTTTAATCATTGTTGTTGTTTTTTTTTTTGATTTCAGCTTAAAACCATGCATTGACTAAACTACAAGCGTAGCTTAATCAACAGAGGAAAAGAATGTTTGTCAAATTTATTTGGGCAAAGCCCTATAGGCTGCAAGATGGTTGGATGGACGCACGTTGCGGAATTACCACATTCCTCATCAGCATCCTCTACTTGCAGCAAGACTATCAACCAATTATCAGAATAAATTCAGGCAGTTCATTAAACCCAACAATGAACCACACTTGAACCTTCCGAAAAAAGGTTTTACATGATAGCCGGCTTATGCCGAAATAAATTCGTACAATCTCTTTTCCTTTGTCACCGCCAAATCATCGATTTGAGTGCAGTTGGCTGGGTTTGTTTTGACAAAATTTTCTATAGAGATAAAATTTTGACAAAATTTTTTTAGAAAGAAAATTTTGACACAATTTTCTATAGATATAAAATTTTGACAAAATTTTCTATGGAAATAAAATTTTGACAAAATGGTAGTAGTTTGTTTGGTAGTTTTTTGGTAACATTTTTTTTCCAAATTTTGGTGTTGTTGGTGCACGGTGTTGTTACAAAAATATATAATACGTATATAAGTATTATATATGTATTTTTTTAACAACACCAATCGGTTTGTTTGATTTTTTATTATAAATATCCATATGAGTCTGTGGATACATGACCTTTCCAAATATTTGTTTTGCTTTGCCAAAAATAAAAATCATGATTAAAAATCAAAAATTCAAATATCGGCATGAAGAAGATGAAGACAGCAGGAACGTAACAACCTAATTTCAGTCATTAACACACAGCAAACTATTTGATTAAACGTTTTTTAATTAATAATTTGTTGTCATATTTAACAAACAAAAAACTTTTCGAACTGCTGATGATGAATTGTCGCTGTGATGCTGCAATGTTACGAATGAAATCTTGTCGATTAGTAGGTGTCAGTATCGGAAAACAAAAAAATTAAATCCGTAATTGCTTCTCACGATTATTCGCGTTTTTGTATTTGCATTTTGTAATTTTTTGTTTATTTGATCTTAGCGCTTAACAAATGGACATAATATTTGAAATATCATTATTAACAAACAAAACTAATAACAGTATTTCACAGTTTACCTGCATGACATCGCCAAACGCCACCAGACATTTTTGTTTTTTTTTTTTTTTGCCATAACAGATTGCGCACTGTATTTAAATATTGACTTAAATACTTAATCATTCGTTTACATTTTTGTCAATATATAAAATATTAGATCAGAGCTTTGTCATCCGATAGATTGTTTAGATTTGCCTGCACACACGGAAATATCCTGTTAATGTTAGCAAACGCCGATTGAAGGTTTGCAGCAAACGAATTATTTCCTTTTTAACAACCAACATATATGAAAGATAATAGAATGTCATATTTATATAGAAAATTTTATTGAAATTTTATTACTATGGAATATTTTGCTAAAATTTTATTTCTATGGAAAATTTTGTCAAAATTTTATTTCTATAGAAAATTTTATCAAAATTTTATTTCTATAGAAAATTTTATTTCTATAGAATATTTTATTTCTATATAAAAATTTTGTCAAAATTTTATTTCTATAAAGAATTTTGTCAACATTTTATTTCCATAGAAAATTTTGTCCAAATTTTATTTCTATAGAGAATTTTGTCTAAATTTTATTTTTATGGAAAATTTTGTCAACATTTTATTTCCATAGAAAATTTTGTCAAAATTTTATTTCTATAGAAAATTGTGTCAAAATTTTGTATCTATAGAAAATTTTGTCAAAATTTTATCTCTAAGAAAATTTTGTCAAAATTTTATTTCCATAGAAAATTTTGTCAAAATTTATTTCCATAGAAAATTTTGTCAAAATTTTATTTCTATAGAAAATTGTGTCAAAATGTTATTTATAGAAAATTTTGTCAAAATTTTATTTCTATAGAAAATTTTGTCAAAATTTTATTTCAATAGAAAATTTTGTCAAAAATTGATTTCGTTTTGTTTCTTATTGTTGGTTTCTCTTCAATCATTGTTGTTGTTTTTGATCTCAGCTTAAAACCATGCATTGACTAAACTACAAGTGTAGCTTAACCAACAGAGGAAAAGTATGATTGTCAAATTTCTTTGGGCAAAGCCCTATAGACTGCAAGATGGTTGGATGTACAGCTGTTTCGGAATTACCACATTCCTCATCAGCATACTCTACTTGCAGCAAAACTATCAACCAATTATCAGAATAAATTCGGGTAATTCACTCAACCCAAAGTGAACTACACTTGAACCTTCCAAAAAAAAAAGCACGCTCAAAAACAAACACAGCCAACTACATTCAAATCGATGATTTGAGTTTGCCAAACGAAAAGAGATATGCTTGCATATGTGTTTAGGCAGTAGCCGACTATCAAACCTTTTTTCGGACATTTGTGACATTTCTGAGGGTTTCAAAGCTTCTCTAAGTGGTTTCACTGCAATGTTGAACGCCGTTCGGACTCGGCTATAAAAAGGAGGTTCCTTGTCATTGAGCTTAACATGGAATCGGGCAGCTTCCAGTGATAAGAGAGAAGTTCACCAATGTGGTATCACAATGGACTGAATAGTCTAAGTGAGCCTTATACATCGGGCTGCCACCTAATCTAACCTAACACCTTACTTGTTTCTATGAGTGTTACACTTAGTGTACGGAAAATTGTGTCTTAAGAATTATATACAAATATTTCGTTACTATTAATACTTCTGCATTCCTTTCTTACTTCTTTATAAAAATATTTTGCACTTTATGTAATTTAGATGTGCGTATACTTTTTGGCTCAATATATAATTGCCCGCATATAGAAAAACTTTAATGAAAACTTCAAGCCTAATTTCGCAACATAAATTCATTCGATAAACTGTCAATAAATTCTTTTGCATATTGACATTAATTTGTACTTTACCTTCTTCATATAGGAGTTTCGGTCAAAAACTATTGAAAAACAAAAACAAATTTTGTCTTAAAAAAAACTTTAATATTCTAGTTATCACTTAGTATAACTACGGCTATTGCCAAATAAGATATGTACAATAGTGTGTGTATAAATTAACTGTGGCACTTAAATTCTATCTAACTTGGACATCGTAATTTAGTAAAATATCCATGAACTCGCGAAGATCCAATGATGTTAGTGCTTTAAGGTACTCTATGGCATTCAATTCTAAAGCCTCCTTATTGCCATCATGACAAAGACCTTCTACATGGTCCCAATAGAAATGCTGACCGTTAACTACGAGAGTGGTGTCACGCACCAAAACCTTTAGATCTGGTTTTCGTCGCAACAACTCCTTGCGTATAATCATTAGCTTGTCTTTACGTTTACGTTGCGCAGGTGATATTTCCGATTCTATGAATATGCCAGTGTCTTTGAGTTTAGGAATTTGACGAAAGATAACTTTTGCATCGGCATTATTTTGTAATTCGACAAGGATACATTTTCTATTTGAATCGGGCGGTGTCTTTGTTGAAGGGATGGTACAACAATTTAAGATTTTTATATCGTCCAGTCCTAGCGTTTCAGTAAACAGTCTTTGCACTGATTTTTGAAGATTCGCTATATCTGGTACTTTTAAATTTCTTATGATTAATTTACGTTGATGCAACATCTTGTCGACACTTTGCAGTTCATTTTGCAATTGTCTTTTGCTTGCTTGTGATTGTTGAACGGCCAAACGTAATGCGGTACATTCCTGTTTTAAATTTTCCATTTCCTTTTTCAGTTCTGCTATTGTGTCATGTTCTTCAGTTTTTGGCTGAAGGTTGAGTCTATTTTTACTCTCATCACAATCCTTTACCATTTTAACAAGTTGTTGAAAATCCGAATGTCTAACAAATTCCTTTAACTTCTCATCCAATAGCATATTGATAGATGCCATCAAATGACTGGAAGGCTCTGTGGTATTCTTATGCAATTCCGTAGTTTCCAGGTGCCCTTCTGTAGATTGACCATTATTGGTCATTTGTATGGAATCGTCATCATTTTCGGAATTTTCCGATTGTTTATTGTCTTCATCACCCTCGCCAATCTCCGATGAATCTAATATAGCAGCGGCCTCTACATAAGCTTCATTTTCATCATTGGAATCACCAATAATACCACAACTATCATCTTTATCGAATTTTCCATCCGTTTTACCATCAGAAACTTGGTGTAAGTTTGGTAAAATGCCAGTCTTAATGCGATATATTTTATAGCTGTCATAGATTTTATTGATTTCCGGATGACCACGTTTCATGTGTTTTATAAAATTGGAAGATATACTTTTATTTCCACGAACCACTTTGCCGCAAGCATAACAACGGGCAGCAATGGCATCTTTGTGATTGGGGGATGTGAAACCTTCAACCTGCAATTATGAAAAACAAATACCCAATGAAATATGATCAATGTAAAGAAGAACGAAAAGGATTTTAATCTGAGGATTTACACAATAGGGTAGTTGACAAGAAGTGTTACAAATTCAAACGAGCTATTCTTGTTTCACACGAGCTTTATATTATGGAGGTGAGTCTTGCAGTTTTGTTCACAATCTATGATCGAAATATTTGCCCGTCTACGAGAAAAGGGTAGCTTCCTTATAAGAATTCCCATTTAAATACTGCTGGGATCGATCAATGTAATCAAGAGCGGGCATCGGTAATCACCGCTGCTCACATCATCACTTGAGATGGAAAATTAGCTCGAATAAACACGATCATTATGGAACTCTACGAATTGCTCGATTGGGAATTATTTCCCGCCAGAGAACATGCCTTTTATAACTTGTAAGGCTTGATCTCGAGAATATGTGGCATTCTTTGACTTTTGTACTTTTGTGTGCAATTGATGTAATCAAATTCACTGAAAATGGAAGAACATGACCATGTACTGACTGTCTTAATCCCACGGCGGCGGGTTCTGTGTACCGGATTGACCCGATGGACCCCATCCATTGGCCAGCGGCTGCCACATCAGTGTACGTGTTGTTTCGTTTCCTCATATTCCGTCTGCCGTCAGCTACTTTATGAAAATACTACTTTGTTCAGGCTAACCGTTAATCGACTTCCGGCACACCAGTATGGTTCTCTCTAGGACTTGCTATTATTACATATCGGCAATAGTCTCTCCGGCATTAAAAACTCATGCTCTTGGAATATCAGGTCATGTCCCTATGTTGAATCAGTAGGATGTCCCTCTGATGGTGCGTCTTGCACATTCGTCTCTTCACTGTCCCAGCGCTGTTAACCATAGTAGCCTCACACATGTTTCTCTGTAGGTCTTATTTTCTCCATTATTTCTAACGTACTACACATTGTTTCAAACTGGTCAGACGAAAATATCTCCCAGAACGCTAATGAAAACTGTACTGGTGTTCGTTTTATATGCCTAATTAATTTCCGATTTAATGCCCGATGTCATGGAATATGACAAACAAGTCTACAGTGCATTAAATAAATCAAATATGGGAATCGATAAATATGAGGGCTATCCCTAGACATTGTCTGATATGACCCATTGACAATACTCGACGAACCTACTGGAAAATGAAAAATTTGACTGCGCTAGATTCAGAAATTTTCAACATATGACAACATCAGTGGGTTCTATCTTAGATACGATCGAAAACTAAAAAGGTTTTCATCAGCCTGCAGACGTGCTGGTACATTTCCGAGACTTTGTATCCCTTTACTTCACACTTAATGTGAAACGCCATTCGGATTCTAGTACAAGTGGATAAATAGAATGGTAAACGTACAAGTCAAAGGGCTCCATTACTTTCTCACTGATCTCTAGATCCAATTCAAGTAATTGGTCCTTGGATCTCCAGAATATTGCCAATTGGCGTTTCTAATAATCCAAGCTTTTATAAAGTGAGTAACTGTTGCATGAATGATTTCGGAACTGCCTCGTAACAACATGAATATATCCGGCTCTCAGAGATAATAACATCAAGCAATCGGCCAATACTTGAAATTCCTTTCAGGTGAGCTCAGTTAACAGATCACGCGAAGCTATAAGACGTTCACAGAATACATGCTTTTGCGACATGAAATATTGCCCCCTATAAGCCTATAAACGAAAACATTCCAATCAAAATTTCTAGAGAACTAACCTAACTAATCTATGATCCCGAGCTATAGATATATATTAATCAGGAACATAAGTGTCATAGAAATCTCCTAAAACTAACCGGAAAATAGCTCCCAACAGAATGCAAGAACACTTTGCCCACTGCCGACAGAGTCTGAGTATTCATTTTGATCGAATTGAACCACAACCACTATATATCCCCAGTGTGACCCGCCTTGCCATTTGCTTAGTATTTTGAGATGTTTTCTTACCAATTTAAAAAATGGTGGGTTAAATAACAGACTTGACTCTCCACGCTTATATTTCTTCATAGGCTTTCCATCCGATTGTGAAGGTGTTCCATACATATCCATACGAGCATTTAAATGTTGAAACATCTCATATTCCGTACTAGGGGTATGCATAGCACTATTGCCTGCTCCGGTATAGCCATGAGATGGAAAATACGAGTTATTCATATTGTTGTTGGCGACACTATTTCCATTAAAACTTCCTGTACCTATGGGTGTCCCTCCATTACCACCATTTTGCATTTGCTCGTAGTTCCTTTTCATTGCTAAATTAAGTTGCTGATGATGAGTCTGTTGATGAGATTGATCGCCAAAATAAGGATTCATGATTGGTTCCGTTGTCTCTCTTATATTTTCACCATCTACATCACAATTTTCATATTTAATTACAGCGGCATGTGATGTTGGTATGGAATTCATTGATTGTACAAAATAGGTCCTTATGTTATTTGTTCACGCATTAATAGCTGGTTTGTTGATGCATTAAAAAACGATGCACAAAAACAAACAAAAAATGTGGACTCCAATTTTCAAGTGGTGGTCAAGTGTATTAGCAATTTCAAGTATTATCGGTCATTTTGTGCAAGCAAGTATTTTCAGTATTTTGCTTTGAATTCATTCGTTGTTTTTGGGATTCCGTTTTGTAGCACGCTAAATATGCATCAGCTCATCTCATTACGAAAATGACTATGGGGCCACGTTAATACAACCTATTGATTGGTTGGAAACAAATCTGTTTTGTTCAAAAATTAACCAATAAATTCGGTTTATTCGAATTATATTACAATTTTCGGCAATAAGAAGGAAGTTCTTGAACTCAACAAGATGAAACAGCTGTTTAATAAGTGATGTCAATTTGGTGATTTTAGCCAGAAATTTAGTGCTTTTTGATTTTCAATGCATTTTTACTGCATTAAAAAAAACATTAAATTGGTTCTTTCTGGCCTTTTCATTAATGGTAAAATAATTCCCGGGTAGTTGCAGTAGTACAAAATAAAATAAAAACCAAAAAAATCAAGTACATCCAGTTATTATTTTTGGTGCTCTTTGAATTTCGGGAGTTGGTATCACAGTATTTAAGCCAATCGCCATTTTACAGGGTGTTTCTAATTTTATAATAACAAAGGTTGCCATGTATTCATAACAAATGGTGCAACTATGGGTCATTAACACACACATGAATACTTTAATTTTTAGTTTGTTTCACATTGAAAATTGTTTGAGAAATTATTTAGTAGCGATGCACTTCCCCTTCCAACATTTTTTGAATTTGGGGGCGCTTCTGAGAATCCCCACTACGTCGAAAACAATCATATACGACATCAAAAACTCGTCGGAAAAGCGCCGTCACTATTGAGAAGTTGTACCACGCCAAGTTACTACGAAAAAGTTTCTCATCAGTGCAATTATTAGGTGCCTATTTAGATCAATTTCGAAGGACGCCAATAAGAACCCCTGCAAACTATCGGAAAAAGTGCATTTTAAGGTAATTGTAGAAGAATCATTGTGGTCAAGTAAAACACGATTGTGTAGATGTTTATTGATTTGATTAAACATTTATAATTTCTTATAAATATAACATTTTTCGGTTTATCTCATCACATTTAACATAATTTTTTGCATTAATAAAATAATGATGTTGAGTTTTAAGTAGCAAGTTACATATTGCCAGTTTGTTTATTTTCGATGGAGACAGCGTGCCTGGAAAAATATTTGAAAAACGATCACCTTATTCTATTTGGAAAGTCGAAAATTGTTCACCATATACCTTTCACAATTTTAAGCGTAATATTTATGTTTTCAGAACTTTATTTTCGTTTTTATTTAAATAAAATATAACAAGCTGGTTGCGCTTGGCGTTTCACAAAAAATAAAATGGCTCTTCTAACAGTAGTGATGGCAAAATACTTTCATGTACATTTTGCACTTTTTGATATGCTTCCCCCATTACAGTTCGCGATGGTTGTGGTGACATTTACGAGTCTGTGGTAGTGATGAGGATGAAATGGAACTTTGAAATGCAGGCAGGGAAGCTAGTTGCGCTTGGTGTTTCACAAAATATAAAATTGCTCTTGTAACAATAGTGATGGCAAACTACTTTCATGTACATTTCATAATTTTTCATACGCTTCCCCATCACTGTTGGCGATTGTTGCAGTGTCATTTACGAGTCTGTGGTAGCGATGAGGATGAAATGGAACTTTGAAATGCTGGCAGGGATTGTCATCAGCTGTTTAAAAACAATCAAAGAAAATAAGTTAAATCTTGCATTTTTTAATGTATGAAAAATTCAAATAGTAAGAGGGGTTTTAGACGATGCAATTGGTTGCGTGCAATTTTTTGTATTCTCTTTTAAAGTTGCTTCTTAAAAACTTCAGCACTTATACGTTGAAATTTTTCATGCAATCGCTTGAAATTTCAAGTTTCAGAAATGTCAAAAAATTGCAAGAGGAACGGAAAACATGAAATTTTTTCTACCCCCTTTGCTTCTCTACCCCGTTTGCCTACAAACAAGAATTGCGTGCAATTATTGCATCGTCTAAAACCCTTCTAATACATATTTACTGCTGCGATTATTTATGACACTGTACCACTTTGAATTTCATGTTCTTCGATAAATAAATCACAATAAATTGCTATTGTGAATCGAAGAAGCGTCACTTTATCAAAATACAATCTGGCAACATCGGCGCCACTTGCACTGATGAGTTGTTCTGGATAGAAAACCAGTGTATCCAGTGCTGGAAGAAAACAGCCCTTATCATAAAACACACATTGTCTAACATTTTGAAGGGACTAAATTTTTGTTTCTTGGTGTTTTATTATTGACTTTTATTTTGAAGGGACTCTTATTAGCTACTTTCTCAATTTTTCCAAAAAGACACCTAATAATTGTACTCAGCGTGCTTCAATATAGTTACATGGCGTGGTACAAATTCTCAATAGTGAAGGTGCTTTTCTCACGAGTCGTATTCGACTATTTCGATTCGACCGTTTAGGTATTATTTTCAATACCAAATTGGGGTTGGCTAACTATCAATCACGTACGGTATCGATTTGAGCCCGTATGGTAATAATTCTTCCATGGGTGTACGCCAATTAGTAGAAAGTATGCCCCCACTTTACGTTACTCTCGCTAATTCAATCGCATACTTGCATCTCTATTATCAAACCAACAATCTGGCAACAACATTCCATGCTGAACTACGAATGTCAATATAAGAAAATGACATAAAATTTCAGTCAGTTTTTGCAACATTCAAGCATCCAACTACAGTGTCCAATTGGGGGTTTCTTATTCGATTATTCATTAAAATAATATTAATATTTTATTAATACTGTTTTAGAAATTCTCTGAAAACCTGTGAGATAAAGCGACTCAAACGGATCGTGGAAAAGTCCGGATGATATTTGAAAGAAAGCTATCAAATCTAAAGCTATCGTGTTTCTAGTGGTGGTTGTTATTTTAGTGGTAACACAATATAAGCCCAATAGGAAAAGAAAGTGTGTGTAGTGAGTGCTTGGATACACAAATCAGACGGCATGGAATAATAATGATCAGAGGCAAATAACGTCAAGCGACACAAAAGAACATAAAATATAAACAAATATCGACCCACTAAGGCTACTAAAGGTTTTGTGGCTTTTCGAAAAAAAATTGCATTTGAGCCATTTTTATATTAACAAAATATCATTTAAAACTACTTTGATGCTATTCTTTACATTCATCGCTCACCAAATCAAAGTTTTTATTCTCTTTGGCTGATTAAAGTGCTGTGCTGCCATTGTCCGCTGTTGGGGTGTTTTATTTTGTTTGGCTCTTTGACAGTTTGCATCTGTGTGTGTGTGCGTGCGTGTGCTTTCTTTATTTTGTATTGCATCTCACCATAATCCATCAAACACATGTGAGTGGGGGAGCATTAAAACAAAAACAACAAAACGTGGAGTAAATTTATTCGACATTCGGAGTAACAATTTTTAATTTGTTTGAATGACAACGTGCCAGTGTTCCGCCTTCTTTATTGGTTTACGGCTCGATGTTTAATAGTTAGCGGTATATTGGTGATTCGGTAGCAGTGTCGAAAATCGTAAATTGATTGCGGGGAAAATTACAACGATTTTACCAATAAGAAAAGTGTGAATTAATACCTCCCATTTGATTTAAGAAATATTGAAATATTTCTTTTACATTTTAATTGAATTTCAAGTACAAAGGGATTACATCGTCCCTGGAATTCTTTTGAATTTTTTATGCACAAACCTCTACGTATTCGATTGCTTCGCTTTGCGCCTACCCATCTTACCGGTATTTTTCGGCAATTGTTTTTCTTTCGTTGTGCTGCTCGTGTTCGGTTTGTTTGTATCTGCGCATTGGTGTTGTTGTTTTTTGCACCTCTGCTCTGCCACTTGACGCTGACATTGTCCATCATACAACAACAAAAACAACAATCAGTCGAATAAAAAGAAACCACCTTCAATTTATTGACGTTTCGTTTTACATTTGCATTTGCTAAAAAGAAAAAAGAAACGAAAATAGAAAAGTTAATCAAAACCAAAAACAAAAAAACAACTACAACAAAACCTCACCTCTTGTAATAGATAACCCTTGTGTGTTCAAATCGCCTCCTCATCATGTATCGAATTGGTCCCATAGGCCGTAAATCCAATTTCCATAACCGTGAAAAATGTCTGATTGGTCTGGTATTGGCCACACTTTGTTTCCTCTGCTTTGGTGGTATATTTCTGCTGCCTGATAATTTTGGCAGCGATCGGGTGTTACGCGTCTATAAACATTTTCAAAAAGCCGGTCCTGAAATTTTTATACCCGCCCCTCCTTTGGCCGGACATGCTCCCAAGGACCAAGATCCCCACTTCATGAATGACCGACAAAAGTTACAGGCAAAAATTAAAGAGGAATTGGGCGAAATAATGGATAAACCTCAGCTACAACAAGACACCATGGATAGCGAGGATGTGGCCGATGTGGGGGCCGCTGATAATGGTTCGCCACAACAATTCGATGATACAGCAGCAGGTGGTGAACAAGGTGCGGCACCCCCCACCAATGATAAACAAAGAAAATCTCACAATGCCAATAATAACAACCACAACAACAATGGTGGTAATGCTTCGCCCGATGATGTAGCTGCTTTGGACAATAATAATCTGCCTTTGGGTAATGTTAATTTACAAATGCCCTTGGGTGGTCATGCCGATAGTGATGCCAGTGTTGAGGATAAACGTCTGAAAATTAAAGAGGTAAGAAAAGAGAAAATACAAAAATAAATTTTGGAATGTAATTGTCTCTTAAATATGTTATTTGGGAGGTTTATGAATGTGGGGGAAAATAATTCCGTAAATAAATAATCACTACGGCGCCGCCTATATGTGAAGCAACGAGTTATATACGTACAAAAAACAACAACTCCACAATTTTTCTGAATAGCAGTAATGTGGCATTTACGAAACACGGAGTCAAATGGAAAAAGATGGGCATCTAGATTTATATGTGAAAGAAAAATATTTTAGTCATATTTTCTAAACTGATATTGCAAAGAATACCCAAATTGGAAAAGATGGTCATCCAGATTTACATCTGAATGATAATTTTTTTTTTAATGAGTACGTAAACAAGAAAAATTGGAGTGACGATCAGCCCAATGTATCAAGAAAGAGAAAGAGAGTCGTGCTCAATGAACATTCTATTCCACTTTCTGCACCGGCCATTTGGCCGCCTATATAGGGCGATTTAATACTTTTAGACTTAGGTCAAAAACCTTTGTTGTTAGCACCTAATTGTTTTTTTTATATTTATTTTCATAATTTATTATGATTGTAAATCTTGTAATAAATAAATAATACTTTTACCCCAATTTTCATAAAGCTCCGTTAGTGTTCCGTACCATGGCGGTGTGGAGGCAGGGCGATGTAGCCATCTACAGAGAAGGACTTATCAGACGGATATAATACATTACATTACAAGACTAAATACTAGCATATCCAACAGAAAAAAATGTATTATTTATCCGAATAACCTAAAATTCTGGACTTTATCACATTAATACTTAAGTTAGTGTCAATTAGATGATAGATTGAACTAAAATCCTACGAATAGGCTCTATAAAGGCATAATTCGAACGTTGAAAATCAATGAAAAGGAACTGGTAATTCCTAGAAGCCCGGAAAAGAATAACTAACTAACTTATACATCATCATAGAGCTCAACATCGTCCGACTGCTCTTAAGAGTAGGTAAATGAATCAGCCTCAATTTACAAGTGTAAGTAGGAAGAACAAAGTCCCTGTTCCAATGGTGATGTCTCAAAGCGAACAACAAGAACTGCTTCTGCACTGATTCTATCCTATCAATGTAAACTTCATATTGAGGATCCCATACTCCAGGATGGTTCTAACCATCCAGTAAAAAGCCTCTTGGTAACATAAGGGTCCTCGAACTCCAGATGCCATATTCACCATCGAATTAATATGATCATTAAAATTAAGCTTACAATCCATAACAATACCAAGATCGACAAAAGAATCAACCTATTCCAATAACGAGCCCCGTATATAGCATACGGGGCTCGTTATCGAATATCAATAGACCTAGACCTGAAGAATCGCATAAACTTGCATTTCTTCAAGTTCAAATCCAATAGGTGTTAAAGATCATGTCGGCTAAGCAATATTCAAATTTGTGGGTATGTTGTGCGAATTTAAGGAATTTTCCTTAAAAAGAGTCATTCTAGTCGTAAACAAGCATATACGGCCGTAAGTTCGGCCAGGCCGAATCTTATGTACCCTCCACCATGGATTGCGTAGAAACTTCTAAGAAAGACTGTCATCCACAATCGAATTACTTGGGTGATGGTATCTTAAAACTTCTTAACATCGTTTTCTAAATTGTGAGTTAGACCATACGTGGTCTACAAATAATTACGAATCGATATGGACTTTTGCACGGTACGTAGAGAGCTAGAACTGAAATATGGGGGTCGCTTTATGTGTCTATTATGAACTTGATATGGACCAATTTTCGTGTGATTGGGGATCGATTTATCTGAGGGCTATATATAACTATAGACCGATATGGACCTAGTTAGGCATGGTTGTTAACGGCCAAATTTTAACCAAATCTCGGGATCGGTTTATATGGGGGCTATGTATGATTATGGACTGATATTGACCACTTTTGGCATGGTTGTTAAATATCATATACTACCACCACGTACCAAATTTCAACCAGATCGGATGAATTTTGCTTCTCCAAAAGGCACCGGAGGTCAAATCTGGGGATCGCTTTATATGGGGGCTATATATAAATATGGACCGATGTGGACTAAATTTTGCATAGTTGTTAGAGATCACATGCTGACACCATGTACCCAATTGAGGCCATATATTAACACCACGTACCAAATTTGAACTGAATCAGATGAATTTTGGTCTTCCAAGAGGCTCTGGAGGTCAAATCTGGTGATCGGTTTATATGGGGGCTATATAAAATTATGGACCGATTTGGACCAATTTTTGAATGGTCATTAGAGACCATATACTAACACTATGTACCAAATTTCAGCCGGATCGGACGCTCCGCAAGCCAAATCGGGGTATCGGTTTATATGGGGGCTATATATAATTATGGACCGATGTGGACTAAATTTTGCATAGTTGTTAGAGATCACATGTTGACACCATGTACCAAATTGAGGCCATATATTAACACCACGTACCAAATTTGAACTGAATCAGATGAATTTTGGTCTTCTAAGAGGCTCTGGAGGTCAAATCTGGTGATCGGTTTATATGGGGGCTATATAAAATTATGGACCGATTTGGACCAATTTCTGCATGGTCATTGGAGACCATATACTAACACTATGTACCAAATTTCAGCCGGATCGGAGGCTCCACAAGCCAAATCGGGGGATCGGTTTATATGGGGGCTATATATAATTATGGACCGATGTGGACTAAATTTTGCATAGTTGTTAGAGATCACATGCTGACACAATGTACCAAATTTCAGCCGGATCGGATGAAGTTTGCTTGTCTTAGAGACTCCGCAATCCAAATCTGGGGATCGGTTTATATGAGGGCTATATATAATTATGGAAGGATGTCTACCAATTTTTGCATGGTTGTTAGAGACCATATACTAACACCATGTACCAAATTTCAGCCGGATTGGAAGAAATTTGCTTCTCTTAGAGGATCTGGAAGCCAAATTTGGGGGTCCGTTTATATGGGAACTATACGTAAAAGTGGACCGATATGGCCCATTTGCAATACCATCCGACCTACATCAATAACAACTACTCGTGCCAAGTTTCAAGTCGATAGCTTGTTTCGTTCGGAAGTTAGCGTGATTTCAACAGACGGACGGGCGGACATGCTCAGGTCGACTCAGAATTTCACCACGACCCAGAATATCTACCAAGCAACATAACATAAATTATTTTATATGTATGAATATCAAGCATTCGAAGATTAGACCATAAGAAACAAGTAACTCTACAGTCGTAAAAAAATATCTACATATCCTGAAGTAATGGATATAAGTTAGGATAGATTAGGTTAAAGTGGCAGCCCGATTAAGTTTCAGGCTCACTTAGACTATTCAGTCCATTACATATGGGCACTTCTAGTTTTAACCGCTGAACCTTCTCGATTATTTTCTTCTGTTGAACCAACCAGATTGTTCCAAAAACATTTGCAGACTGCTTAAGTTAACGTTTTCCAGGTCCGCCAGTAATCTAAAGCTATATGCCATTAAAATTTGCTTACGCCTCACACAAAATGCAGGACACTCATACAAGAGGTGTTTAATTGATTGCTATTATTGGCTATTGGCGCGAAGTATGTTAGTGGCATGCCTATATTTCAAGCTTACTTAGACAATTCAGTTAATTTGAATTAGTAGTTTCTTGCAGTTGCAGTGGCTTAGGTTAGTGCCAGCCCGATGTATCAGGCTCACTTAAACTATTCATTCCATTGTGATACCACATTGGTGAACTTATCACTGCCCGATTCCATGTTAAGCTCAATGAAAAGGGACCGCCTTTTTATAGCCGAGTCCGAACGGCGTTCCACATTGCAGTGAAACCACTTAGAGAAGCTTTGAAACCCTCAGAAA
This sequence comes from Haematobia irritans, assembly GCF_050003625.1. Taxonomy (NCBI): domain Eukaryota; kingdom Metazoa; phylum Arthropoda; class Insecta; order Diptera; family Muscidae; genus Haematobia; species Haematobia irritans. The sequence continues at coordinate 67,133,817 of NC_134399.1, read as the reverse complement.
TGTCACCAGCATTAATGAGGTGCGATAATCCACCGCTGAAAAACTTTTTGGTGTTCGGTCGAAGCAGGAACCGAACCCACGGCGGGCAATCGAACCCACGGCGGGCATGCTAACCATATTTCTGAAAATATTTAGCTTTATAGTAAGTTTAAAAAATACCGAATTTAAAGACGATTTTAGTAATATTGAGGATTTTAACTTTAAAATTTTGTTTATTTATTCAGTTTGTTTCCTGCAGAATGCGACTATAGGTCCTATAAAAAAATTGATCTCAGTTCTATAGAATTTTATTTCATGTAAGTCGAATCTCCTAATCTCTAGGGATAAACGGCTTCATTGAAAAGGAAAACATTGTATGAGAGAAATGCGTCATCTGTGCTAAACAAAACTGGCATTTATATTTTAACCAAAATAAATAAATCTACTCAAAACAATTTTATTTTCACTTTATCATGTGTTATTTGGATTGAGAACTGTGGCATCAAGAAGATTTGTATTATTAAAATACAAATTACTTATAAGCTTCTTTACCCATCACAGGAAAAATCGTTGTCTTTTCAAATCAATTCATCAACCTGTGCTCTATAATCCAAAATAATTAAATTCAAGCCAAAAGCTGCTGGTTTTTATCCAAAAACGTGTATTTTTATTACTTGCATAGACTTCTTGTCAAAAATTACTATGGGAATTAGTTCCCTTCGAATAGGCATATTTTAAATCACTAATTATAATGCCATGTACGAGTACATAGATGTACGGAATATATCATTTCCATTATCATTCAAAATCAATTTGTTTAACAGTCTTACGATTGTTGAACTTATTAATAATAACAAATTAAGCCACCGAAAATAGCAATTATGATATGTCTAATGATTGTGTATAACCGATAATTTGTGATAACGAATTGTGTCGTAAAATGGGGGAATGCAACGCTATAAATGCCAAGTAATTACCATGTGAATAGGGATATTTTTTTATCGTCGATATGGTGAATTATTGAAGTAAATATTAGAACGTAGATTAAACTAAATGATAATAAAATCATTGATAAGTAAATTAGTAACATTGACTTTTATGTTTGGGTAGGTAATAGGCAATGAAGGAGAAAAATTTGCAGTTCATTTTCGTTTAAACGACCTTTTGAAAACGCATAATAATTGTCAAAGCCAATATTTCGTGGTTTTCAGAATGATTAATGTTGATTTTATTAATTTCTTAAAAAGCTTTTGTATGATAATTCAATATAGTTCTTTATTATTCAAAGTAACTATGGGAATCCAATTCAAATACCTAAAGTATATAGTGAAAATTATTTCAATGGTAGTTTGTTAACAATTATTGTATGTCAGCAATTTATTATCCAACATTCCCCCACACTTAATTTTCTTTTCCTCTAAATTTTTTTTGAATTCTCTCTGAACGTCTTGGTGTAAAATGTTGCCGACGTTTCCCTCTACGTTGTCCTCCAATGTGATCATAAGTGTCAAGGGTAGTGCTGTTACTACCCAAAGATATGGGCGTTTTCTGGTGAAGGTATTCCTGAATTGTTGGTTTCTGGTACTCCGGTTGTTTCTATAGTTTCTGATGTTTGTCTCCTTGTAGTCATATTTGGTACATTATGTGCTAAATTTTGTGGATTCTCCTCTTGTATAGGCTCCTGATTTAATTGGTTATCAGGAATCGATATATCAAAATCATCTGCTTTCTCTCTGGTTGCCTCTCTTTGTAAATTTGGCTTTCAGGAATTCTTTCGTGTCTGATCTTTATTTGATTTTGATGCCTTCTCATTACCCTTTGTACTGTTTTTACTAAATACATTAAGTTACCAATTTTTCCCATCACTTCACCTTCCATCATGTTTACTTTGCAAAGAGAAGACGAAATTATGTGCCGATAACTCTTGGATCTTGGCCCATGTTAATGTACGGTCACATACACTGAAAAAACAGTGAACCCACTAGGAAAGAAAATTTTAGTTTTAGAAAAAATATATTATTTTGGAAAATTTTAACTAAACTGTATTGGAAACGGAGACGCCGATTTCACAAAACTAAATAAATAATTTTCGATAAATACAAGAAAATTTTTTAGACATAATTAATTTTTTTCACTTGTTAAGGAAAATTTCGAATTTTAAGGAAAAAATTGGTGTTCAAAATTGCACAAATGTCTTTAGTACCATACGAACAGTGTTGCCAGTATTTTTCTGGCTCTTGTCCCCAAATTATGATGTTTTCGTCCCCAAAATTCCCCAATTTAAATTGAAATTCCTCACAAAACTCCCCAATACATTTTTAACAATTAAAAAAAAAATTATATAGAAATAAAATTTTAACAAAATTTTCTATATAGAAATAAAATTTTGACAAAATTTTCTATAGAAATAAAATTTTGACAAAACCTTCTATAGAAATCAAATTTTAACAAAATGTTCCATAAAAATAAAATGTTGACAAAATTTTCTATAGAAATAAACTTTTCACCAAATTGTCTATAGAAATAGAATTTTGGCAAAATTTTCTATAGAAATACAATTTTCACAAAATTTTCTATATAGAAATAAAATTTTTACAACATTTTCTATATAGAAATAAAAGTTTGACAAAATTTTCTATAGTAATAAAATTTTGAAAAAAATTTTCTATAGAAATAAAATTTTAATAAAATTGTCTATAGAAATAAAATTTTGACAAAATTTTCTATAGAAATAAAATGTTGACAAAATTTTCTATAGAAATAAACTTTTCACCAAATTGTCTATTGAAATAGAATTTTGGCAAAATTTTCTATAGAAATCAAATTTTCTATAGAAATACAATTTTCACAAAATTTTCTATATAGAAATAAAATTTTTGCAACATTTTCTATATAGAAATAAAATTTTGACAAAATTTTCTATAGAAGTAAAATTTGGAGAAAATTTTATATAGAAATAAAATTTTGCCAAAATCGTCTATAGAAATAAAATTTTGACAAAATTTTCTATTGGAAAAAAAAAAATTTGAAAAAAAAGAATCTATAAAAATAAAATTTTGACACAATTTTCTATAAAAATAAAATTTTGACAAAATTTTCTATAGAAATAAAATGTTGACAAAATTTTCTATATAAATAAACTTTTGACCAAATTGTCTATATAAATAGAATTTTGGCAAAATTTTCTATAGAAATAAAATTTTCTATAGAAATACAATTTTCACAAAATTGTCTATATAGAAATAAAATTTTTACAACATTTTCTATATAGAAATAAAATTTTGACAAAATTTTATATAGAAAAAAAATTTTGGCAAAATGGTCTATAGAAATAAAATTTTGACAAAATTTTCTATTGGAAAAAAAAAATTTTGAAAAAAAAAGAAATCTATAAAAATAAAAATTTGACACAATTTTCTATAGAAATAAAATTTTGACAAAATTTTCTATAGAAATAAAATTTTGACAAAATTTTCTATAGAAATAAAATTTTGACAAAATTTTCTATAGAAATAAAATGTTGACAAAATTTTCTATAGAAATAAACTTTTCACCAAATTGTCTATAGAAATAGAATTTTGGCAAAATTTTCTATAGAAATACAATTTTCACAAAATTTTCTATATAGAAATAAAATTTTTACAACATTTTCTATATAGAAATAAAATTTTGACAAAATTTTCTATAGAAGTTAAATTTGGACAAAATTTTATATAGAAATAAAATTTTGGCAAAATCGTCTATAGAAATAAAATTTTGACAAAATTTTCTATTGGAAAAAAAATTTTTTTTCTATAAAAATAAAATTTTGACAAAATTTTCTATAGAAATAAAATGTTGACAAAATTTTCTATATAAATAAACTTTTGACCAAATTGTCTATATAAATAGAATTTTGGAAAAATTTTCTATAGAAATAAAATTTTCTATAGAAATACAATTTTCACAAAATTGTCTATATAGAAATAAAATTTTTACAACATTTTCTATATAGAAATAAAATTTTGACAAAATTTTATATAGAAAAAAAAATTTTGGCAAAATCGTCTATAGAAATAAAATTTTGACAAAATTTTCTATTGGAAAAAAAAAATTTTGAAAAAAAAGAAATCTATAAAAATAAAATTTTGACACAATTTTCTATAAAAATAAAATTTTGACAAAATTTTCTATAGAAATAAAATGTTGACAAAATTTTCTATATAAATAAACTTTTGACCAAATTGTTTATATAAATAGAATTTTGGCAAAATTTTCTATAGAAATACAATTTTCACAAAATTGTCTATATAGAAATAAAATTTTTACAACATTTTCTATATAGAAATAAAATTTTGACAAAATTTTTTATAGAAGTAAAATTTGGACAAAATTTTATATAGAAATAAAATTTTGGCAAAATCGTCTATAGAAATAAAATTTTGACAAAATTTTCTATTGGAAAAAAAATGTTGAAAAAAAAGAAATTTATAAAAATAAAATTTTGACACAATTTTCTATAAAAATAAAATTTTGACAAAATTTTCTATAAAAATAAAATTTTGACAAATTTTTTTATATAGAAATAAAATTTTGACAACATTATCTATAGAAATAAAAGTTTGACAAAACTTTCTATAGAAATAAAATTTTGACAAAATTGTCTATAGAAATAGAATTTTGGCAAATTTTCCTATAGAAATAAAATTTTGTTAAAAAAGATTAAACCGATTTCTCAAAAAAAAAAATCCCCACAAAAATCCCCAAATTTATGGAAATTCCCCACCAAATCCCCAAGTCCTCAACTCAAAAATTTCGTTCCCACACACAAAAAAAAATTTTTTGATTTCAATCACGAAAATCGCGGATTCAATCATTTTTTTAATTGAAATGTCTTCAATCACGAAAATGATAGTATCAATCACCCATTTTAATTGAAAACCAACACGATTTTCAATTACAAATTTAATTGACTTTTGTCACGGAATCAATTAAATGTGTGATTGAATCAATTAAAAATGTGATTGATTTTTAACATAAAATTCAATCACAGTTTTAATTGAATCAATTAAAATTTTAATTAATTTCGCGAGAAAAATCAATCAACTATTTGATTCATTCAATTAAATAATTAATTGAAATTGGCTATAAATTTCAATCAAAAAATTTATATTACGCCCCCAAAATCGTATTTAGTTTTATTTGAAATAAAAAAAAATATGCGTTTCTTATAAAACATATTCAATATTTTATTATTTTTTGAATTATGCAATAGATAAATAAATTTGGTTCTTGTCATTTGTGTGTTTTGTTCTAACATAACACATACAATTACTATCAATACAACTAAAGGGTGAAAAAATAAAATATATAAATCATTATCTTCCTTATCATAATAACCATGTCAGAATGTTCCTTCTAATAACATATTTAGATGCGCAATAAATCAGCAACCTGTAAGCTAAATTAGTTTTTCTGAAAGTAAACAGAATAATTCGAATTTAATTTTGTTCAATTAAAAGTTAATTTTGTTTAACATTACCTGCATAGAATATGAAGTTAAATTCTTAGTTCCAGGTTGCAGATTTATAATCTTCCTTTGCAGTTGTAGTCTTTTAGCATAAAAACGTGTATTAAGGAGCTCGGTAATTTAATTTTAGTAACAATTCCTTTGCAAAATGTCCACATATTGAAATCGTCTATTAAAATTTGAATCAATCAAAGACAAAAATAATAGGAAAGCAATGTAATATTTGGTATTATATTGATGATACTTTGAAATTCTGGAAATAGAAAAAAATATAAATGGAAAATACATATTTTTATTATTTTCGGATATTTTTCATATTTTTAAATCCAAAAGAGAACTTTTTACCATTATATAATTGAGCTCATTAGTTTATATATACTGCTCTCTACTTGGGTACAAACTGAAAAAGGCAGGTAAAACAAAACTGCAATTTAATTCAAACGCTACTTCGCAACATCAAGGTGAATCTTCCAACAAACCCATACCGCTCTTGGTTTTAAAAAACTAGGAGTGAAAAAAAATTTACAACTTTAAAAGTTCCTTTGATTGCAAACATATTCTTATATTCTTACATATTTGATAAAACGATGGAGTTGATTGGTCAATTTCACGAAATAAAATTGCTTACTATGTTAAAAGAAATGAATAAAAATATATTATTTTAGTCCGTTTAATGTAAACAGTCTTAAATGGTATTCACATTTCACAATTGCTTACCTTCAATAACGGTAGATTGTTTTCCATTTTTACAATACCACACAGGTAATTTCAAATGCGTTCTGCCATATATTTTTTCAAACCTTTACGACGTGGCCATTTGTTGTTGCACACTTTATTTGCTATGATTTGTTGTTGCATTTATGCACACATTTCGCACGCAGCAGACAGAATGTCGCCAATCCTGTTTTTCAATTTACGCGAAAAAGAAAAACCCAACCGTTCGCTACGAGTTATTTCCACAGACTGATCTCTCCATCATTCAACAATGTGAATAAATACCCATTCTCTTGTTCTCTTTTCGCTCTTTCCATAGCTCAAAATTATTCAATTTCAATCACAAAGATGATTGGATCAATCACATGTGTAATTGGAAACGGAAAAATTTTCAATCACGTTTGTAATTGAAAATTATTTCCGAATTGATTAACAAATTGATTGAATCAATTAATATTTTAATTGGAAACGTAACAAATATCAATCATTTTTTTAATTGGTTTTTATTCGGATTTGATTAAATATTTAATTGAATCAATTAACATATTAATTGAATCCGTTTCCAAATTCAATTAAGTGTTTAATTGAAAAAATGTTGGTGATAATTTTTTGTGAGCATTCACGAACAAATATCCAATATCCGAAAAATCCCCAATACTGGCAACACTGCATACGAAGTTCATGATGGGCTTAAAATTTTAGAAAATTCTGAACTATATTGTGGGAGACCCGAATTTAGTTAATTTTTATGCTTCATTTGTCTATAATTTTTTCCTCTATTTATTTTATATAACGTACGCAAAAAATAATTAACGTCATGGAAACTTTTTAAAAACGTAAAAATTTCATGAACTTAAATTGAATTAAATCAGCTTTAGTGAAATATAGCGTTCATTTTTGTTGAGTGTACCGCATTGATTTTTCGTAAGGAATACCGTTCCACAACGACCATATTAAAAGGATTTATATCCGTGCGACTTCTAGCTGTTCAGCAAACTCAACCGAACGTTCTGGAAACCAGTCAATCGAAGAGATTAAACGTGAATCGAAACGCGCATTGTAGGCTATTATGGAAATTGTCATTGCAAAAAGCAAGCTTCTAGCCAGTGAAATAGGGAGATTGGTTGAAATACGAGGGTTGCCTTTTAAGGTGGAATTACATACCATGCGTTCAATGCGTCCGATGATTGAAGAGTTGAAATTTCTCTTTGAAATCAAAAGCTCGAATAACAGGTTGGCTGATAAGTCCCCGGTCTAACAAAGAAAAAAACATTTTTTTTGTCAACATTCGTTTTTATTATTCAACATAGTTCCCTTCAAGAGCGATACAACGATTATAACGACCTTCCAATTTGTTGATTCCCTTTTTGGTAGTACTCCTTCGGTTTTGCCTCAAAATAGGCCTCAGTTTCGGCGATTACCATTTCATTGCAGCAAATTTTTTCCCTGCGAGCATCCTTTTGAGGTCTGAGAACAAGAAAAAGTCGTTGGGGCCAGATCTGGAGAATATGGTGGGTGGGGAAGCAATTCGAAGCCCAATTCATGAATTCTTGCTATCGTTCTCAATGACTTGTGGCACGGTGCGTTGTCTTGGTGGAACAACACTTTTTTCTTCTTCATATGGGACCGTTTTGCCGCGATTTCGACCTTCAAACGCTCCAACAGCCGACTGTCGATTGGACTCAGGAGTGTAGTGATGGAGCCATGTTTCATCCATTGTCACATATCGACGGAAAAACTCGGGTGTATTACGAGTTAACAGCTGCAAATACCGCTCAAATGTGAGCTCGTGCGGCACCCATTTTGCACAGTTTCCGCATATCTAAATATTGATGAATGATATCACCAACACGTTCCTTCGATATCTTTAAGGCCTCTGCTATCTCGATCAACTTCATTTTACGGTCATTCAAAATCATTTTGTGGATTTTTTTTTATGTTTTCGTCGGGCGTCCACTGTGTTCACCGTCCTCCGTGCTCATTTTACCACGCTTGAATTTTGCATACCAATCAATTATTGTTGATTTCCCTGGGGCAGAGTCCGGAAACTCATTATCATGCCAAGTTTTTGCTTCCACCGTATTTTTTCCCTTCAGAAAACAGTATTTTATCAAAATTCCTTTCTTTCCATTTTTTTCACAATAACAAAAGTTGCTTCACAAAAGACGCTCTATCTCACAAACTAATTGACTTACAGACGTCAAATTTTGACACGAATCATTTGAAGGTTGGTACTATATAAAAATAATATGAATTTAATACTAGCGACGCCATCTATGTGTCGGACCGGGGACTTTTCAGCCAACCTGTTAGTCCTGCCGCAAACAAAAAAATCAACCCTTCCATCAACGCACGGATTGACGCATGGTGTGTAATTCAACCTTTATACTTCGGGAACAAATTCTAATAATCGAAAATCGCATTATTGTTTTTCAAAATATTCCCCATTGAGATCCATACACTTTTGCATGCGTTTGAAACAATTATCGAAGTACCTTGATCACTCATCTTTTACTTACGGAAATAAAAAGAAATCATTCGGTGCCAAGCTAGCACTATACGGCGGATGGGCCATCAATTCGATGGTGAAGATAGATCCGTCTTCGGCGGTTGGTTTACTTGTTTTCTTAAAAGAATACTGGCAAAAAAAGGCTGTGTATCACCCAGAATAGACTGCTCTTCGTTCTCTACTGGTACGATTGCGATATGTCCAGTTTTTTCGAAAAAAGAAACAGGCGATCATTTGTTTGGAAGTGCTTTATGCGCGAGAAACTTTTATTGGATTTGGCTCATCTTGAAACACCCATATACTTAACTCATTTTTACTTTCGGGCTTTCATATGCATAAATCTACGATTTATCATCTGTCACGATGTTTCGAAGCAACGCGATATTAATTTTGGACCAATCGACACGAGCCTTGACAAAGCAATTGACACATTGTGTTGGATCGGAAGCGAAGAAATTTTTATGACTGTCAAATGTTACTGCAATATTGAATGTATGATAGTCCCATTGATGCCTAAGGCTGTCTCAATCTCGCGATAGGTTACATTACGACCTTGCAATATCAGTTGGCGGACAGCAGCAATCGTTTTTGGAATAACAACTGATTTTGGACGGCCTTCATAAAATTCCTCTTGCATTGAACTACACCCAAAAAAAAGTGACCCCACCGTGGAAGAAAATGTAGGTTTATTTTAGAAAATTTTAACTAAAATAGTTTTCTAATTGCAACATGTTACAAATAAGTTAATACTTTTTGTCAAATTGAAGAATTTTTTTTAAAAATAATTAATTTTTTTTCTGTTGTTTAAGAAAATTTCATATGTTGGAAGAAAAAATTGGATTTAAAAATTGTTAAAATGTCTTTAGCGCTGTACGAAGTTCGAGACAGCTACAATTTTAGTAAAATTTACTCATTTGAGAGACTTATGAACTCAATTTAAGCAAACTTCTGCCATTTTAGGAAAATATGAACTAATTTATTTTTTTTTAGTAAAATTGTGCACTATATTTGTATACAACTTTTTTTCTTATTTTTAGTTCACGTCATTAAAGTTAGCAAACAATTATTCATATAAGGAACATTTACTCATATTGTGTAAAATTTAACAAAAATCAACTAATCGTCATGAACTAAAATAAAGTTCAATTGGCATTAGAGCCCCTTTTTTCTGGGTGTACGACTTCAGTTGAATTCACCATACCATCGATAAACACTGGCCCCTAACGGAGCTTTATAGCCAAAAATTGAATCAAGTTCATCGATGCACTGCTGTTGTACAACTTTCGACGTGGTTATCCATGGTTGATTAACCACGTCGAAAGTTGTAATCGTACGAAAATATTTACGATTTAATTCCATTTTTTGGAGCGAGATGAATATTTTTTTCAATGTACAGTTGATTTTGTCGAAAAATATTTATTTATTTATTTATCGGGGGGACATCTGTGTTTATTTCAAATTTTACAAAATTAACCAAAATTCTCTTCTGATGGGTTCACTGTTTTTGAGTGCACTTTATTCTTCCGACGTGAAGGACTTAGACCAAGATCTCTCTTGCTGACCTCGAGATACTAATTTTTCGCATGACCTAAAAAAGCACTGCTGAGAGTTAGTTAACTGGGGGTACATTACCCATAAATAAAATGTTATTATGGAAATATTTATGTTTGTTCGAAAGTTAGCGTGAGAAATTTTCCAATATATCTTCTATTTACTTAAGGCCTTTATAAAAGCAATTAAAAAAAAATACAAAGCAATGTTTCTTTGGGAAATCTCACGCCACTCAAATTGGTCCACGCTTTTTTGGTTTCAGCTTTAATAAAATAATATGAGTTTATTTAACCCACTGGCATTGTTTCACTTGATTCTGAATATGTGGAAAAATGTGTGTGACCAATATTTACTCGGCTTACTACTGTTTTCATCGTAATAATATCCATATTAAGATTAGATTTCTTGGCCATAGAGAAATGAATGAGTGCTTTAGCCATTAAATTTAAATCAATTCCATTTATCAGAAATTCACTCAATGGCGCTTGATTAGAATTTACTTTTAAAAATACTCCCAGTTAATTGTCGCTTTTTGCAAACATATTCACTCTTTCTTTGATAATCGCGTACAAATTCAATTTAAAAAAAAAACTAAAATAATCAGCTTAGAGCATGTATAGAATCGTGGGCATTTGGTTAACTTTTTTGACGTCATCGATTTTTGTTATTTGTTATATTTGATTGTATAGTGATTCCCAATTGGTTTGGAATTGAAATAAGGATACATTTACATACACAATTCACTTTTAAGTTTGAATTTTCCGTAATTTATTCTAGAAAAAAAATTTAATTTATTTGTTCTTTCAGCTTGTTTTCTTCATGTGCTTTCAAAGTCCTTTAAAAACCTGTTATCAGCAACTTAAATTTCCAAATTCAGACTCGACTTCAAGTAGAAAGTATGCTATATTTCAAGTAAAAACGTCTTTAAAATAACGTATTGAAAAACATCTCCTATTTTTGAACGTTTTTTATACCCTCCACCATAGGATGGGGGTATATTAACTTTGTCATTCCGTTTGTAACACATCGAAATATTGCTCTAAGACCCCACAAAGTATATATATTCTGGGTCGTGGTGAAATTCTGAGTCGATCTGAGCATGTCCGTCCGTCCGTCCGTCCGTCTGTTGAAATCACGCTAACTTCCGAACGAAACAAGCTATCGACTTGAAACTTGGCACAAGTAGTTGTTATTGATGTAGGTCGGATGGTATTGAAAATGGGCCATATCGGTCCACTTTTACGTATAGCCCCCATATAAACGGACCTCCAAATTTGCCTTGCGATTGCTCTAAGAGAAGCAAATTTCATCCGATCCGGCTGAAATTTGGTACATGGTGTTGGTATATGGTCTCTAACAACCATGCAAAAAGTGCTCTACATCGGTTCATAATTATATATAGCCCCCATATAAACCGATCCTCCGATTTGGCTTGCGGAGCCTCTAAGAGAAAAAAATTTCATCCGATCCGGCTAAGATTTGGTATATGATGTTATTATATGGTCTCTAATGGCCATGCAAAAATTGGTCCACATCGGTCCATAAATATATAGGCCCCATATAAACCGATCAGCAGATTTGACCTCCGGAGCCTCTTGGAAGGCTAATATTCATCTGATTTAGTTGATATTTGGTACGTGGTGTTAATATATGGCCTCACGCAAAAATTGGTCTAAATCGGTCAATAATTATATATAGCCCCCATATAAACCGATCCCCAGATTTGGCCTCCTGTGCCTTTTGGAGAAGCAAAATTCATCCGATCTGGTTGAAATTTGGTACGTGGTGGTATAATATGAGATTTAACAACCATGCCAAAAGTGGTCCATATCAGTCCATAATTATATATAGCCCCCATATAAACCGATCAGCAGATTTGACCTCCGGAGCCTCTTGGAAGACCAAAATTCATCCGATTTAGTTGATATTTGGTACGTGGTGTTAATATATGGCCTCAAACACCCATGCAAAAATTGGTCTAAATCGGTCAATAATTATATATAGCCCCCACATAAACCGATCCCAGATTTGACCTCCTGTGCCTTTTGGAGAAGCAAAATTCATCCGATCTGGTTGAAATTTGGTACGAGGTGGTAGTATATGATATTTAACAACCATGCCAAAAGTGGTCCATATCAGTCCATAATCATATATAGCCCCCATATAAACCGATCCCGAGACTTGGTTTTGGAGCATCTTGGAGAAACAAATTTCATCCTATTCGAAATTTGGTACATTGTGCTAGTATATGACCGTTAACAACCATGCCTAACTAGGTCCATATCGGTCTATAGTTATATATAGCCCTCAGATAAATCGATCCTCAATCACACAAAAATTGGTCCATATCAAGTTCATAATTCTATATAGCCCCCATATAAGCGACCCCCATATTTCAATTTCCATGTCGATTCGTAATTATTTGTAGACTCACCTATACATAACTTTTTGTCTAATATATACCACGTATGGACTAACTCACAATTTAGAAAACGATGTTAAGATGTTTTAAGATACCACAACAAGTAATTCGATTGTGGATGACAGTCTTTCGTAGAAGTTTCTACTCAATCCATGGTGGAGGGTACATAAGATTCGGCCTGGCCGAACTTACGGCCGTATATACTTGTTTTTTTTTTTTTTTGCTTTATAGTGTCATGATAAAGAATTTAACCAATTTAAAGACGATTTCATTAGGTTTGAATAATTGTTCAGAATTAATAGAGTCAAGATGGCCATAGCCTAACAAAATTTTCTTTCATTTTCATCTTTGGATGAAAGATATATAGACGAAAACTTATTGTGAGGATTTTGCATCTTTGTTTTGAAATTAAGAAAATATTTTTTTTACTTCGAAGTATCCGTTGCAATTTGGCGTTTATTGGGACAGTATGAGGGCTGTTCGGAAACTTCTTAGCCTATCAATGAAAGAGAATAGTTAGTTTTTCAAAAATATTTTTATTTTTCAATATCACCTCCTGAAACTTCAATACACTTAGTCCAACGCTTTTCTAGCAATTCTATCCCTTGATTAAAATAGTTTTCCTCAAGGTCTTCAAAATAGTGGTTTAAAACTGTAATTGCATCTTCATTTGAGGTAAAACGCTTGCCAGCAAGGATTTTTTTTAGATTTGGGAACAAGTAAAAGTCACTGGGAGCTAAATCAGGAGAATAAGGTGGTTGGTCAAGCAACTCGCACTTTAATTCGTTGTTTTTAACCATTGTTAAAACACTTGTGCGCTGATGCGGTGTCTTGATGAAAAATTATTTTTTTTTTGTGTTGTAAGCCAGGACGTTTTTCTCGAATTTGTACATTTAATTGATCCAAAAGGTTGCAATAGTACCCTGAATTTATTGTTTTACCCTTTTGCAGATAGTCAATCAATAAAATACCTTTGAAGTCCCAAAAAACCGTTGCCATAACCTTATTAGTCGATTGAATTGTTTTTGCCTTTTTTGGGGCACTTCCTCCAGCTTCAGTCCGTTGTTTGGATTGTTCTTTTGTCTCTGGAGTATTGTGGTGGATCCATGTCTCATCAACAGTTATGAAACGACGCTTAAAATCCATTTTATTTCGCTTAAAACGATCCAAACAAGCTTGAGAAATGTTCATTCTTATGCGTTTTTAATCGACTGTTAACAAATGCGGTACCCATCTTGCAGAAAGCTTTTTCATCTGTAGTTCTTCATGCAAAATGAAATGGACTCGATCATTTGAGATGCCCATGATATTAGCAATTTCACGCACTTTAATTCGTCAATCATTTAATACCATATCATGCACTTTGGCTACAATTTCTGTTGTTGTTGCTGTTTTTGGACTTCCACTACGTGGTTCATCTTCAATGCTTGTACGACCACGTTTAAATTCAGCAACCCAATTTTTTGCTGTTACATATGAAGGAGCACTTCCACCTAACACATTCACCATATCATTATGAATTTCTTGTCCCGATAAACCTTTTTTTATGTAAATATTTAATGACAGCACGCATTTCTAATTTTCCATTGTACAAAAATTGCGGATGCGTCATTGTTGAACACCTGTTTCTATATGAGGGAGTTTCCAGATCGAAACAAAATTTAACATGTGTTCATAACAGAGATGGAAGTTTCCAAAACACTTAACTTTTTTCTGTTTATATCGCGCTTTTTGTGCTAGGCTAAGAAGTTTCCGAACTGCCCTCGTAGATTCATTCATATATCGCAAAGAGAGAATGAAAATTCCGTAAAACTAATTTTAATTTTATTGAGCCTGGATTTAAAGCTAAATAGCTCCCTCCCTTGTTGCCATTTTTGTCCAAATCAGAAAAACATATATATGGAGGCTTGTCTAAATTTGAGTCGATTTTGATCAAATTGGCACACATTGCTGAAATGTTAGTTGTATTCTCTCTGCAAAATTTCAAGTAAATCGAAGTAATATTTTGACCTACGATGGTCATAGGAGTCTAAATCGGAAGAAAGCTATATATAGAAGCTATATCTATTTCCAAAATGCTAATTCTACTTCTTGTGCAAAATTTTACGTAATCGGATTACAACTGTGGACACTGTGGTCATATGAGTGTAAATCAAGCGAAAATCAGTTGTACTCTTTGTGCAAAATTTATAGTAAATCAGGGCAAAAATCCGGCATCTGGAGCCATATAAGTAGATATCACGCGAAAGATATATGTGTATGTGAGTTATACACTAAAAAAAAACAGTGAATTCACCAGGAAGGAATTTTTTGCTTAATTTTAGAAAATTTTAACTTCACTGTATTACAAACGCCGATCTCACGCCAATTTCATAAATGTAAGTAAATATTTTTGGACAAATTCAACAAAATGTATTAGACATAATTATTTTTTTTTGCTTGTTAGAGAAAATTTCGTAATTTGAAGGAAAAAAATGGAGTTAAAAATTGCAAACATGCCTTTAATGCCATACGAAGTTCAAGACGGGCGCATTATTGATAAAATTTATCAATTAAGAAATTCTCAACTATTTTGTGGGATATGCAAATTTAGTAAATCTTTATGCTTCATTTGTGTACAATTTTCCCCGTTTTTAGTTCATTTACTAAACGTGTGCAAAAAATTATTAAAGTCAGGGAAACTTTCTCAAAACATAATAATTCTATGAACTAAAATTGAATTAAGTTGACTTTACTGTTATATAGGGTTCACTTTTTTTTTAGTGTAGAGGTATAGCTATGGAAAAAATCAATAGGGTTCAATTCTAACCCAAAATAGTTAGGTTAGGTAGCAGCCGATGTATCAGGCTCACTTTAGACTATTCAGTCCATTGTGATACCACAACCCAAAATAGTTATTTGTGCCGAAATGGTCAAAGATTTCTTGGTCCACATAAATTCTTTAGAAATCTATTTGCTCTCTTCTTTTTTATTTGAGAAACGCTGATTTGGAGCATCATCATCATCATCATGTTTTGTGGTTATCTGATTTTATTTTGAAATGTGTTCTTTAGGTTTGTTTTTTTTTTTCATATTCTATGCGAAGTGGGTCAACAAGTTGAAGTAGCCGTCACATGTAGAGCAAACGCACATACACGAACATCAATTCGAGCAACCAACCACCTCTTAACCACAACTTTTTCCCATTCCATCTCAGCTTGGTAATTTAGATGATCTCTTGTTCTGAATTCAAATCAAAATCAAATGAATCATAAAGAAGTAAGAAGGCATCGGCGAAGTAGACCGATTTAATTATAACCTAACTGAGGAGTCCTGTAATTAACAGGTTGGCCGATAAGTCCCCGGTCTGACACATAGATGGCGTCGCTAGTATTAAATGCATATTAGTTTATATAGTACCAACCTTCAAATGATTCGTGTCAAAATTTGACGTCTGTAAGTCAATTAGTTTGTGAGATAGAGCGTCTTTTGTGAAGCAACTTTTGTTATTGTGAAAAAAAGGAAAAAAAGGAATTTCGTGTTTTGATAAAATACTGTTTTCTAAAGGGAAAAAATACGGTGGAAGCAAAAACTTGGCTTGATAATGAGTTTCCGGCATCTGCCCCAGGGAAATCAAGTATAATTAATTGGTATGCAAAATTCAAGCGTGGTGAAATGAGCACGGAGGACGGTGAACGCAGTGGACGCCCGAAAGAGACGAAAACATCAAAAAAATCCACAAAATGATTTTGAATGACCGTAAAATGAAGTTGATCGAGATAGCAGAGGCCTTAAAGATATCAAAGGAACGTGTTGGTCATATCATTCATCAATATTGGGATATGCGGAAGCTCTGTCCAAAATTGGTGCCGCGCGAGCTCACATTTGACCAAAAACAACAACGTGTTTATGATTCTGTGCGGTGTTTGCAGCTCTTAACTCGTAATACACCCGAGTTTTTCCCATCGATGTGTGACAGTGGATGAAGGATAGGTAGGATAGGTTATGTGGCAGCCCGATGTATCAGGCTCACTTAGACTATTCAGTCCATTGTGATACCACAGTGGTGAACTTCTCTGTGGATGAAACATGGCTCCATCACTACACTCCTGAGTCCAATCGACAGTCGGCTGAGTGGACAGCGACCGGTGAACCGTCTCCGAAGCGTGGAAAGACTCAAAAGTCCGCTGGCAAAGTAAGAAGAGAAAAACCATCAACAGTGACTACTATATAGCGTTATTGCAGCGTTTGAAGGTCGAAATCGCGGCAAAACGGCCCCATATGAAGAAGAAAAAAGTGTTGTTCCACCAAGACAACGCACCGTGTCACAAGTCATTGAGAACGATGGCAAAAATTCATGAATTGGGCTTCGAATTGCTTCCCCACCCACCATATTCTCCAGATCTGGCCCCCAGCGACTTTTTCTTGTTCCCAGACCCCAAAAGGATGCTCGCAGGGAAAAAATTTGGCTGCAATGAGGAGGTGATCGCCGAAACTGAGGCCTATTTTGAGGCAAAACCGAGGGAGTACTACCAAAATGGTATCAAAAAATTGGAACGTCGTTATAATCGTTGTATCGCTCTTGAAGGGAACTATGTTGAATAATAAAAACGAATTTTGACAAAAAAATGTGTTTTGCTTTGTTAGACCGGGGACTTATCAGCCAACCTGTTACCTCTTCGTAGATTTTAAACAGCAACAAAATTCTACCATTTTATCAAACAGCGAAAAATCCGAACATTTTGTTAGAATGCTACCAAATTTAGCCGCAGAACTCGAAACATACATATTTCAGCATTAAAACAAATTCCTATAGATCAATCCGATAGTAATTCATGGCTAATTGATAGTATAATAGTTGGAATTTTTATTTCACAGAAAAATAGCAAACTATTTGCGATTGTATAATGACAACGATAATACAAAAAAAAATCACCATATTGAGAATGTTTGAGGTCTCGACTTAATACTAGTCATAGTCATTATACAGTGACTCACAAAAGTATTCGTTTAAAATATTTAATAGTTTTGTTGAAAGGTTTTCATGGACATATGCTACATAAAAGCAAACTGTAAATAAAAAATCAAGAAATTAATTTCACTGTATTCATTCTAATCATTAAATCAAAAACCTAAAAAATGCTCACAAAAGTATTCGTCGCATCAGTAATTAAAACGCCAACGCAAAGCCCAGGTACCAACCCCATTGAAAACTAGGGTTTCATTTGGAATCGTGGATCAGACAAAACCAAATTTCATCTAAGACAACCCCTAAAAAAATGTTATAGGAAGAATGGGGTAAAATCTCCCAAGAAACATGTCGAAAATTTGTAGAATCCACAATGAAAAAAATATTGTCGTGAGGTCAAAGATTTCATGTCTTTTAAAATACGAATGCAAATTTTGCTTAGCACATACGACGCATTTCTCTAATATAAAGTTTTTTTCTTTCTCCAAAAGTCGATAAACTTTTCAATGAAGTCGTATTGCCCTAATAATTAAGTGATTTGACTTAAAAATGCGTATCATAACATGAAAGAAAAAATGTTTGGGCTAAGGTCAACTTAACTTTAATAATTCAGAAAAATTCTTTAAATTTAAAGAAATTGTCTTTAAATTTGTTGTCTTTTTGCATCTTGACTACAAAGCAAAAAATCGTTCAAATATAGGACATATTTTTCAACACTTTAATTTAATGACGTTTTTTACTTGAAACATAGCATAATTTCTGCTGGAAGTCGAGTCTTAATTTGGAAAATAAGGTTGCCGTTAACTCGTTTTTAAAGGACTTTGATAGCATACGAAGAAAAAAAAGCTGAAAAAGCGAAACATTAAAATTTGCTTCCTAGAAGCAAGTACACAAAACCTAAATTTAAAAGAGAATTGTGTCTCAAAAGTATCCTTACTTGTATTCTCAGCTTCTTTGGCTCGGAATCAATACCAAATTTTTTAAAGTAAAGGCAAAACCTTTGGAACCGGGCATGCTTTTTTTTCAGTGCATGACAAGACGACTGGAAGCCATTTGCGCTAACAAACGGGCACCATACCAAATACTAAGTGGACCAAAATACTGGCTCATACAATCTGATTACTGATACGACGAATTCTTTTGTGAGCATTTTTTATACCCTCCACCATAGGATGGGGGTATAACATATTAACTTTGTCATTCCGTTTGTAACACATCGAAATATTGCTCTAAAACCCCATAAAGTATATATATTCTGGGTCGTGGTCGATCTGAGCATGTCCGTCCGTCCGTCCGTCTGTTGAAATCACGCTAACGAAAGAAGCTATCGACTTGAAACTTGGCACAAGTAGTTGTTATTGATGTAGGTCGGATGGTATTGCAAATGGGCCATATCGGTCCACTTTTACTTATAGCCCCCATATAAACGGACCCCCAAAGTTGGCTTGCGATTGCTCTAAGAGAAGCAAATTTCATCCGATCCGGCTGAAATTTGGTACATGGTGTTAGTATATGGTCTCTAACAACCATGCAAAAATTAGTCCACATCGGTCCATAATTACATATAGCCCCCATATAAACCGATCCCCCGATTTGGCTTGCGGAGCCTCTAAGAGAAGCAAATTTCATCCGATCCGGTTGAAATTTGGTACATGGTGTTGGTATATGGTCTCTAACAACCATGCGAAAATTGGTCCACATCGGTCCACAATTATATATAGCCCCCATATAAACTGATCACCAGATTTGACCTCCGGAGCCTCTTGGAAGACCAAAATTCATCTGATTCAGTTGAAATTTGGTACGTGGTGTTAATATATGGCCTCAAACACCCTTGCAAAAATTGGTCGAAATCGGTCAATAATTATATATAGGCCCCATATAAACCGATTCCCAAATTCGACCTCCGGAGCCCCTTGGAAGAGCAAAATTCATCCAATTCGGTTGAAATTTGGTACGTGATGTTAGTATATGGTATCCAACAACCATGCAGGAATTGGTTCATATCAGTCCATAATTATATATAGCCCCCATATAACAGGTTGGCTGTTAAGTCCCCGGTATAACAAAGAAAAACACATTTTTTTGTCAAAATTCGTTTTTATTATTCAACATAGTTCCCTTCAAGAGCGATACAACGATTATAACGACCTTCCAGTTTTTTGATACCATTTTGGTAGTACTCCTTCGGTTTTGCCTCAAAATAGGCCTCAGTTTCGGCGATCACTTCTTCACTGCAGCCAAATTTTTTCCCTGCGAGAATCCTTTTGAGGTTTGAGAACAAGAAAAAGTCGCTGGCGGCCAGATCTGGTGAATACGGTGGGTGGGGAAGCCATTCGAAGGCTAATTCATGAATTTTTGCCATCGTTATCAATGACTTGTGGCACGGTGCGTTGTCTTGGTGGAACAACACTTTTTTTCTTCTTCATATGGGGCCGTTTTGCCGCGATTTCGACCTTCAAACGCTCCAATAACGCCATACCAAATTCATAATTCTATATAGCCCCCATATAAGCGACCCCCATATTTCAATACCGTGCAAAAGTCCATGTCGATTCGTAATTATTTGTAGGCTTACCTATTCATAACTTTTTTGTCTAATATATACCACGTATGGACTAACTCACAATTTAGAAAACGATGTTAAGAAGTTTAAGAAGAAGTTTCTACGCAATCCATGGCGGAGCGTACATAAGATTCGTCCTGGCCGAACTTAAGGCCGTATATACTTGTTTAGTTTTTTTTTTTTTGATTTAATGATTTGAATTAGTACAATGAAATTAATTTCTTGTTTTTTATTTACGTTTTGCTTTTATATATGTCCATGGAAACATTTCAATAAAACTATTTAATAAAAATGTTAAACGGTTTACAAAAAACATACATTTGATTTCAAGAAAGCAAGAAACAAAAAAACCGAATACTTTTGTGGGTCACTGTAATTGTGTTTTTGTTTTTATTTTTGAAACATAGTACATGTGCTATTAGTATTTAAAAAAAAAAATATTATTAACTTTTTTTAAACATCACTATTGCGGAACAAAAAACCTTATCAATTGTGTAAACACTTTTGTATTGTGTAGGCTACAAACATAATGTACTGAAGAAGCATTTTGCTCTAAATAAAAAACAAAACTACAAAAAATCAAATATTGACTTTGTACTTGAAATTTTTGTTTGGAAATCCACTGAAAGTAAAATAAAGGCATGCTAAATTCTTTCATTCATTCGGAATATATTCTTATCATGAAATTTGGAAACATTTTTTGTGACTTGTATTTAGGAAATGTTTTGTATTTCCTATATTATTCATAATAAAATAAATAGATCTTTACTCTTAAAGTTGTGCAGGTGTACAAATACAAATCTTGGTACTTGAGTATAAAGAATATAAGTACATAAAGTTATTGTATTAATATTTCATTTATTCACCTACCAATGAATAGCCAAGAGTCTCTTTACTCTTGGCTATTCATAGCTTTCCAAACAATTTTGTGATCGTTTTTACTAAGACAATGGCTTAATTATTATGATTGATATTAATTGGACACGAATTCCTACATTTATATATACGTATAAATATGATGGATCTAATCAAATGTTTAAATATCTTCATCTCGTCAATGGAAATCTTGTATTACTATTTTTTTTTAATTTTAATCTATACTAAAGGCTGTGGAAAGGTTCATTCGCCCGAACCGAAACATGTACAGTCCAGGCGTGTATAGATTTGTATCTGGCGTTTTCTATTCAATGGCTCTATTAACCATGTTCCTTAATCTATATCTGTCCATAAAGCTCGAAAAATAATTATATAATTAGATATTTTATTTAATTTATTGTATGTATACACACGCAAAGAAAAAAAACGCTTGGAAAACATGTACCGAAAACGTTTTTCTTATGTTAGAGTTTTTTGAATTGCTTCGAAAAATTTAAACTTTTATCACCAAAAAAATTTGTTTGTTACAAAATTTTTATTTTTTCAATAAAAAAAGTTATTTTTGAAACAACAACACAGTTCATTTCGTTTATATCAAACACTGTTCTTTTCTGACTTTACGTCTTATAAAAGACACATTTTACAGTTCAAAATTTAATATACTACAATGTAATATTGAAAATTTTTTCGGAATCTTCCGACCAGATATGGTATGGAATATATGTAAAAAAAAAACAAAAAAAAAAAACTTTGGTCGAAGCAGGGATCGAACCCACGACCCTTGGCATGCAAGTCGGACGTAGCAACCACTGCTCCACGGTGCCAAACTAAATGTTTGTTTCTGTTAAATAAACTTTGTTTATTCGGTTCGTGGGCGCCGCAAGCTATGCTATATAAATATAACTTATATGGATATTTATCTATTGATGACCATAACAGGTACATAGCTCAGTGGTTAGTGTGTTGGCTTACAAAGTGCATGGTCCGCGGTTCGATTCTCCGTCCAGCCGAAAGGTAAAAGAAAAATTTTAAAATTTATAAAATTGTATAATTTCTTCTACATTGTTGGTATTACAGGAAAAGGTGTAAAGAACTAAAAAATCTCGTGGATATGAGAAAGATGTGAGGGAAAATGCAATTAGCAAGAAAACAATGTTTTTTTTTTTTGAGTTTGTCTTTATGAAATTGTGTTTACATCCTGGAAAAGAATAAACGTTTATCACAAAAAGTATATACTTTTCTTCCAAATACACTTCCTTACAGCGAAAAGCAAATGAGAAACGAACTTTGTTTGTCTAAAATTTCGTTTGGGAGGAAAGAATTATTTTTTTGCGTGCATTCACTACACTACATGCTAAAATTAATTTACTTGTATTGCCAAACAATTCCGATTAGTATAACTTTTATTTTAGTTTTTAAATTTTCCACAGCCCTATGAAATTTTCGTTATACCTAGTATGTTTTCACTGTGGTATCACAATGGACGGAATAGTCTAAGTGAACCTAAATACGTTTCCAAAAAATTATGGACTAAGCCTATTTGTTCAAGATCGTACAAATATGTTCAATGCAAACTAAAGTAGAAGACAATTTTCCAAAAATAATAAGAATGAGCTAGTGCTCGCTTAATAACATATAATAATACTAGCGTAACCCGGCCCGTTAACTTAGTCAACCATATCGTCGATCTGAAAATAAATTCGAAAAGATTTGAACTGTTTCAAAGAGTAGGGTCAGGGGAAGTCTGGCACAAAAACTGAAGTACTGATTAATCACTCCATGGTTTCCACGCACATGTCCCATACATTTCAAAAAAAAAAATCGGACTACTTGCTTTTTCGTTTACATACAAAAATATGGCGGTTATGTAGATGTAAAACGGACCGGCTTAACAAACGTCGGGTAGGGGGTGTTTTCTTTCAACCAATTTTTTGTTTTTTAATTGTTTTGTATTCAAATCGTTGGAAAATCTTCTACATTTCCTACACGCAAAAAAATAATTCTTTCCTCCCAAACGAAATTTTAGACAAACAAAGTTCGTTTCTCATTTGCTTTTCGTTGAAAGGAAGTGTATTTGGAAAAGTATATACTTTTTGTGATAAACGTTTA
The DNA here is from genome assembly GCF_050003625.1 of Haematobia irritans. NCBI lineage: Eukaryota > Metazoa > Arthropoda > Insecta > Diptera > Muscidae > Haematobia > Haematobia irritans. The sequence goes on along the minus strand of NC_134399.1, from coordinate 67,110,634 downwards.
TTCTTTTCCAGGATGTAAAAACAATTTCATAAAGACTAACTCAAAAAAAAATTTTTCTGGCTAATTGCATTGTCCCTCACATCTTTCTCACTTCCACGAGGATTTTTAGTTCTTAACATCTTTTCCTGTACGGAGAATCGAACCACGGACCATGTAATTTGTAAGCCAACACACTATCCACTGTGCTATGTAGCCGTTATTGTCTACTTGCAGCAAAACTATCAACCAATTATCAGAATAAATTCGGGTAATTCACTCAACCCAAAGTGAACTACACTTGAACCTCCCGAAAAAGGGTTTGATAGTCGGCTACTGCCTAAACAAATTTAACAGCATATCTCTTTTCCTTTGCCAAACTCAAATCATCGATTTGAGTTTGGCAAAGGCAAATTTGTTTAGGCAGTAGCCGACTATCAAACCCTTTTTCGGGAGGTTCAAGTGTAGTTCACTTTGGGTTGAGTGAATTACCCGAATTTATTCTGATAATTGGTTGATAGTTTTGCTGCAAGTAGAGGATGCTGATGAGGAATGTGGTAATTCCGAAACAGCTGTACATCCAACCATCTTGCAGTCTATAGGGCTTTGCCCAAATAAATTTGACAAGCATACTTTTCCTCTGTTGGTTAAGCTACACTTGTAGTTTAGTCAATGCATGGCTTTAAGCTGAGACCAAAAACAACAATAACGATTGAAGAGAAGCCACAATAACAAACAAAACGAATGATTCAGAAAAATTCTTTAAATTTAATGAAATTGTCTTTAAATTTGTTGTCTTTTTTGCATCTTGACTACAAAGCAAAAAATCTTTCAAAAATAGGACATGTTTTTCAACACTTTATTTTAAAGACGTTTCTTACTTGAAACATATCATAATTTCTAATTTGGGAAATAAAGTTGTCGTTAACTCGTTTTTCAAGGACTTTGATAGCATATGAAGAAAAAAAGCTGTAAAGGCGAAATATTAAAATTTGCTTCCTAGAAGCAAGTACACAAATTGCGTATTTGCTTCACCCTCCTTCGCTCCTCCCCGACCAGATATCGTATATTCACGTATCCTATATTCATTTCACAAACTACCCAACTTCTCTATTCCCCTTCCCCAACCAGACATGGTGTACCCTGTATAAATTTCAAGTAAATCATAGAATATTTGATTTTGCTCTATTTTTGGCAAAGAGACGTTACTTTCTCTGAAAATTCCAAGAAAATCTGTAAACTTTCCTTCAAGTCTCATAGTGTGGGGCAAGGAGAAGGTTCCCGTCCAAATACCCAAAAATCAAGTACACCATAATGATTTCATAACCTTCCCCCACGGCCTTTGTAAAATTCAAGTAAACTTGAGAATTCTAGTTTTTTTTTAGGTCTCCTCTCCGTCCCAAAATTGAAAAATGATATAGCGTATATTGTGTAGACGTCGCAGAAAATCTCAAGCAAATTATAAGCCCAATTTTTAAAGCCGAACAAATGGGAGGCCCCTCCTCTACCAAATATCGAAATATAAAGTAGCTGTTCTTTGCCTAGACGCCCCCTTCAACCTTCCCTGAAAATTTCAAGCAATGGCCCCCCCTTTCCACCCAAATATAAAAAACAGGTACCCCATAATAAATTCATAACCTCACGGTGTGTTCTCTGTAAATCTCAAGTAAATCAGTGAATTTTTGTTTTTTTACTGTACTTTAAACAAATGTCGTATAAAGGGGTGGTCCACCTCCGCGACCAAATATCGAAAAATAAAGTAGCGGGTCTTTGTCTAGACATCACCCCTAACCTTGCTTGGAAATTTCCCCAACATAGGAGAATTTTTGGCCCAGATATCAAAAAACTAGGTACCCTATTTTCACCACATGATTATCCTCTACGTTCTCCGAACATTTTTCATGTGAAAAAATAATTTTTTTTTCTAACAAAAGCAACTGCGATGAATTTAAATTAAAAATTTTTGTAATGTGCGCTGTATGTAGAAAAGATTTTCCCTCTTTTCCATTAAAACTTTTCTTAAATTTGCAATAAACCTCACCGAATGCAAAACCTTTCCGAATGCAAAACCGTGGAAATCGGCTCGTGCGTTCTGGAGTTAAAGCGTCAGGAAAGAAAACCCGACTTATTTTTATATATTAGATTAGGGTTCGATGGACTGAAATACTGGAAACACTGGTTGAAAACGTAATAAATTAAAAATTTAACTGATATAATTAACTCTTTAATCAATTAAGAAAATGATTGACATGTTTACAATTTTAACTAAAATATTAATTATCCCAATTAACATTTGAATTAAACAAAAACTAAATATTTACAATTATAATAATTTCATAATTAGTTTCAGACTATTCATTGGTTTATTAAATTATGACTCAAATCTAAAGAAAAATCAAACTAAATACGTGAGCTGTTAAATTTAAAAATTAATTTAAATTTTCAATCAAACTCAATTAAATCTTTAATTGTATCATTTACAAAATTAATTGAAGGTACAGGAAGAAATCAATTGATTCCTTAATCAAGTACATTTTTTTGGATAATAAAGGGTGATTTGTTAAGAGCTTGATAACTTTTTAAAAAAAAAAAACGCATAAAATTTGCAAAATCTCATCGGTTCTTTATTTGAAACGTTAGATTGGTCCATGACATTTACTTTTTGAAGATAATTTCATTTAAATGTTGACCGCGGCTGCGTCTTAGGTGGTCCATTCGGAAAGTCCAATTTTGGGCAACTTTTTCGAGCATTTCGGCCGGAATAGCCCGAATTTCTTCGGAAATGTTGTCTTCCAAAGCTGGAATAGTTGCTGGCTTATTTCTGTAGACTTTAGACTTGACGTAGCCCCACAAAAAATAGTCTAAAGGCGTCAAATCGCATGATCTTGGTGGCCAACTTACCGGTCCATTTCTTGAGATGAATTGTTCTCCGAAGTTTTCCCTCAAAATGGCCATAGAATCGCGAGCTGTGTGGCATGTAGCGCCATCTTGTTGAAACCACATGTCAACCAAGTTCAGTTCTTCCATTTTTGGCAACAAAAAGTTTGTTAGCATCGAACGATAGCGATCGCCATTCACCGTAACGTTGCGTCCAACAGCATCTTTGAAAAAATACGGTCCAATGATTCCACCAGCGTACAAACCACACCAAACAGTGCATTTTTCGGGATGCATGGGCAGTTCTTGAACGGCTTCTGGTTGCTCTTCACTCCAAATGCGGCAATTTTGCTTATTTACGTAGCCATTCAACCAGAAATGAGCCTCATCGCTGAACAAAATTTGTCGATAAAAAAGCGGATTCTCTGCCAACTTTTCTAGGGCCCATTCACTGAAAATTCGACGTTGTGGCAGATCGTAAGTCTATTCATGATGAAATGTCAAAGCATACTGAGCATCTTTCTCTTTGACACCATGTCTGAAATCCCACGTGATCTGTCAAATACTAATGCATGAAAATCCTAACCTCAAAAGAATCACCCTTTACATAAAAACGTTTTAAATTATACGAACTCTTATAAAGGTGCAAGAAAATAATTTCTTCCAATAATATACAAATAAATCATTGATTGTTTCTTTGTTTAAAAAAAATCAAGTTTTGTTAAAAATTCAATTAAATTTTTATTAAAAATCATTAAGTAGAAATTCAGCAGGAATTAATTAATTTTTTAATCAAGTATATTTTTTATTTGTATGATTGCTGCTATCACTTTCGTGATTGAAGGAATTTCTATTAAAAATGTTAAATCATTTTATTAAAATAAAATAATTTAATTAATTTCGTGATTGAATCAGATAAAAAGCAATCCGTGTAACCTAAAGGGTGATACGGTCAAAATCTGGTCAATATAAACTTGACGTATCTCTTTCAATTTTGCATTTAAAAAACCTGAACACCCCTCATTTTGAAGGTGTGTGTGTGTAGAATGTTGCTCTTATTTTGATTTTGGAATTCACTCTTCAGTTGTCAAAAAGCCGTCCAAGCAAGAAGAGCAGCGTATCAAAATTTTGCTCGCGCATCGCGAAAATCCGAGCTACTCGCACGCAAAGCTGGCAAAATCGCTAAAAGTTGCCAAATCAACCGTTACAAATGTAATTAAAGTGTTTGGGGAACGTTTGCCGACAGCCAGGAAGCGTGGATCGGGGGTAAATCGAAAACCGAAAGCCGCTGAGACGACAAAGAGAGTTGCCGGTAGTTTCAAGCGAAACCCTAGCCTCTCTCTCCGAGATGCCGCAAATAAGCTGGGTGTTCGTCTACAACCGTGCATCGAGCCAAAAAACGAGCCGGACTATCGACTTACAAGAAGATAGTGACTCCAAATCGCGATGCTAAACAAAATACGACGGCCAAAGCGCGATCCCGGAGGCTGTACACGACGATGCTGACGAAGTTTGAATGCGTGGTAATGGACGACGAAACCTACGTCAAAGCCGACTACAAGCAGCTTCCGCGACAGGAGTTTTATACGGCAAAAGGAAGGGGGAAGGTAGCAGATATTTTCAAGCACATAAAACTGTCAAAATTCGGAAAGAAATATCTGGTTTGGCAAGCCATCTGTACCTGTGGCTTGAAAAGCAGCATTTTCATAGCTTCCGGGACTGTCAACCAAGAAATTTACGTGAAAGAGTGTTTGAATAAACGTCTGCTGCCTTTCCTGAAGAAACACGGTTGTTCCGTACTGTTTTGGCCGGATTTGGCATCTTGCCATTACGGTAAAAAGGCCATGGAGTGGTACGCCGACAACAACGAGCAGGTGGTTCCCAAGGACAAGAACCCTCCCAACACGCCAGAGCTCCGCCCAATTGAGAAATACTGGGATATTGTCAAGCGGAACCTAAAGAAGACCAAAAAAACTACTAAGGACGAGCAGCAGTTCAAGGCAAACTGGCTTTCTGCGGCGAAGAAGGTGGACAAGGTGGCTGTACAAAATCTGATGGCAGGTGTCAAGCGTGAGGCCCGGCAATTCGGATTTGGAAAAGCGAAAGCCTAACTGAATATTTTTCCTGAATTTTATACTAATTGAACTTGAAAAAGAAATTTAATTTGATTTTTTAAATAAACGATTTCACCGATTTACACGCGTTTTCCCTTGACCAAATTTTGACCGTATCACCCTTTAATCCATCACGTCATAGTGCGGAAAAGTGAACTGACCAACTGAAAAATAGCTACCGTGGTGCAATGGTTAGCATGCCCGCCTTGCATACACAAGGTCGTGGGTTCGATTCCTGCTTCGACCGAACACCAAAAAGTTTTCCAGCGGTGGATTATCCCCCCTCAGTAATGCTGGTGACATTTCGGAGGGTTTCAAAGCTTCTCTAAGTGGTTTCACTGCAATGTGGAATGCCGTTCAGACTCGGCTATAAAAAGGAGGTCCCTTGTCATTGAGCTTAACATGGAATCGGGCAGCACTCAGTGATAAGAGAGAAGTTCACCAATGTGGTATCACAATGGACTGAATAGTCTAAGTGAGCCTGATACATCGGGCTGCCACCTAACTGAAAAATAGGAATTGGATTAAACAAGTGTACGATAAAAATAATGAATTAGAGGGCTGTCTTAGGTGTATGTAAGGGCGTTTTCGTTTCGGAAAAAATATGTTAGATTAGTGTTACACTACTTTTTGCTTCATTATATGTTCGCCCAAATGATGGTGTCATACCAAAGTTATTGTTAATTCATAACATTGCAATCAATTCCGAAAATGTTGCACCTTTTAATTGAAACGAAATCTCCATAAGACATGAGAGAAAGAAATCTGACCTGGCCTAACCTAACATTTCCTAACCTAATTAATACTGCCATGGATTAGCAATTATAAGATATTATATAATCAGAATTAATAAATATATACACTTTTTGGGGGGAGGTTGCTAGCAATTATTCATCCAATAGTCCAACCACTTGAACATAAAGTTATACATCACTTCAGAAATGGGATCTTCTTCCAATTTAACATTCCATTTTTTTTTTCAACAAAATAGAACTTTATACAGTAGTCTGTAATAGACTAAGTGGTAGTACTTACTATGAATTTGCTACTTGAAAAACAAGTACTTTGAGCATTCCAGTCCAAACAATTAGTATTAAGTTTCCTCCCCTGGAGAAAGATAATTTTTCTGTTATTTTAAATTATTTTTACACAACCGTGTGTTTGTTGTTAGTTTTTCAAAAATATGTAGGAATAGTTATATAGATATATCAACGGTTTTGTGGAATTATATGCACATGTGTTTAAAATTATAGCAGACTAGCAATTTATTTTATTATTTTATTACGAATGTTCGGTCAGACTAAAGCGTAGGAGCTTTTGCAAACGATATCATCACCTGTGTTACAGGATATATTCTGTTTTAAAAATGTAATGAATGAATTTGGATGAAACTATTTGTACACAAGTGAAGTTAAATAAAACCTAAATGGTTAGATTTAATGTTATGGAAATTTTGTCATCATCAATGTTAATTGGGATAAAACTATTTTAATAAAACACCTAAAAATTTGCAATCATCTTCTTTTTTATTTTAACTAAAATTTTGTAACTTAATTGATTGGTTCACAGTATAAAATTGGATATTTATACTGTGAACAAATCAATTCAGTAGCACCTTTTTCGCAAACTGTCACTCCTACACTGAAAAAATATTGTCGTGAGGCCAAAGATTTCATGTCTTTAAAATACGAATCCAAATTTTGATTAGCATAGAAGATGCATTTCACTGAAATTGTGTATCCTAAAATGAAAGAATTTTTTTGATAAAGGCGCTTTTTTCAGTGTGACAGATTTAAGATATATTTTCCTTTATGGTAGTTATTACATATATCTCTTAAGTTTTAATCTAAAATTGTATTCAAGTGTACCCCTTTTTACTTAACTGTGCTCTGCTAACCGTTAACATAGTTAAAATTGCTCTGCTATGGTTAAATTTTAAAATTTGTCTTCACGCACATTTACATTTTCAATTTAAAATATTTTTTAATTTAAATAAACACTGACTTCAATATTTAATTTGCTTACACAGAAAGTAATAATGTTTGTTTTCAATCACGAAATTAATTGATTCAATTAATTTAGTCTTCTGAAATGTCTTCAATCACAGAATGATAACCAAAAATTAATTGATCAAATTATGAACTTAATTTTAATCTTAAATTAATTAATTAATTTTTGTTTTCATTAAAAAAAAATTTTTTAAATCAATTAAATTTTTTTAAAAATTCAACAAAATTTTTACTTCAAAAAAATGTTATCATATTTTTTCTGTGTGGAGAAAAACTTCTGATTCAACCACGAAGTTTATTGATCCAATTAATTTTTTAATTGAAATTGTTTCACTCTTTCATTGCTTCAGAAATATTATACTTCCTTAAAAAATTAATTGAATTCTTCGGCACTTGCAATTATTTTTTTAGTTGGTTCAACTAAAAATTTAATTGATTGGCCACAAAAAAAACAATTAATTTTTACAATGAGGCAATCTATTATTTATTGTTTTATTATCTATTTATTTATAATTATTTTGCCTTTAGATGACAACATTTCCTTCAAAATTTATTGGAGTTTATACTTTCTTATAAAGTTTCCGATAATAATTGTAATTGGATCTTCCTTTTATTTTTCGTTAAAATAAAATAAAGCAATTAATACACTCAGAAAATTTAACGTCGTAACTACAAGTAAATTCCATAATATTGAGTAGTTCAAGATTTTACTCACAGTTAGTTAAATTTAACTATTGATGAACTAAATTAACTCAGTGGAAGTAAATTGAACTTACAGTCATTACCAGCAAAATGGTTAAGAACTCCCAATGAGTTCGTAAATGGACTGAAGCAAATATAATAATAGGGAATACGTATTTTCTCGAACGTACGAAGAAGTTTCTCAGCGTTACTGAACATTTACTGTACAATATTACGAAGTCTAGTTGGACACGAAATTTCCGTTTTTAGTATAAATAAACTAACGATGAATGTCAATTCTAACTACCGTTGAGTGAATCTTTTTCTAGACAATAGTTCGTCTCCGAAACATGTGCTCGTATGGTGTTTCTAAAAATAGACACCCTTGACTGTGTGTGTTAATGGATAGATGCAACCAAGCAAGAAAAGAATAAACAAAGTCACATTTGGTTGTTGATGAGTATAAGAGCTAAGTGGCCCAGTGGATAGTGTGTTTAGTTAGAAAACTGATGGTACGCGGTTCGATCCTCCGTCCGGACAAAAGGTAAAATTTTATAAAATGATAAAAATAAAATCCAATCAATGATTCTAAAGGATTTGTACTACAGAAGAGTAAGTGGTTTGTACTAAATATAATATGACATGTAGAAATGGGGATCCTCCCCCTTGATGTATCCTTGCTCCAAGTCACCAGGTGGTCCAGGAAATCCGGAACATTAATTTTTTCGTTTTTAAAAAATGTATTATTTAGTTAATTTTTTACTTCTGAATAGTTAAATTTGAACTTGACAAAAGTTAAAACAAATTACTAACGTATAGGAAAATGTTGAACTTACTATGGGTACATGCTTCTTTAGCGACATACGAAGTTCAATATTAACACCGGTTAGTTAAAAATAACTCGCTACTGGGTTCACTCTTCTCTGAGTGTAGTATATATTTATTTAAATTAAAATTAATTTTTTAAATGGAGATACTGTTTTCAGTTAAAATGTTGATTGAGATAATTTAATTTAAATCTTTTTAATTGTATTACTTTTTTTTTTAAGTGGAAATATTTTGGAGATATTTTGTCTATGTGATTAAAAAACAAGTAAGTAAAGTAGAAAGTCGGGCGGGGCCGACTATATCATACCCTAAACCACAATTACAGAATTAGTAATCATAAGCATTTGTGGGGTAACATAGAGGTCTGGGAGATAAACCGCAGTTGCATATTTAAGAAAATTAAGGGGTACATGTCTATGGGTGCTTTGTGTCAATCTGACTATATATGACTATAGCTCATAGTCAATGTTGCCAAGGAAAATGTTCGGTTTACCCTACAAGGACAAAAAAAGTTCCCTACATTCCCATACATTCCCAAACAATTTTCCCTACTATATTTTTCGTTCAATTTAAAAAAAAAATACAAAACGAAAATGGTTCTAAGTACTTTATTATCTTAAAACATGAATATGCAACGTATATAACTTAGAATATAAATTTGTATTACCACCACGGTTGCCACAGTTGGTAGAATTCCACCCAAATTAGTAATCTCTTTTGTTAAATCTCTATAAAAATAAAATTTTGGAAAAAGTTTCTATAACAATTTTTTGTGAGAAATTTTTCTATAGAAATAAAATTTTGAGAAAAAATTCCACAGAAATAAAATTTTGAGAAAATTTTTTATAGAAATAATATTTTGAAAAAAATTTCTATAGAAATACAATTTTGACAAAATGTTCCATAGAAATAAATGTTGACAAAATTCTCAAAATGTTCAAAATTCAGGAATAAAGTTTACCACACATTGTTTAAGATCAAGCCTTGCCGGCTTCTAATTTCCTCCCTAGAGCCACAAAAATGTAAAAATTATTACAAATTGTGTTGAGTGAAAATGTCCTACATTGTGGCCCTACGTCCCTACAAGACGCTAAATATTAGCAAAAACCCTACATATAGGGAATTTCCCCTACTTCTAGCAACACTGGCTGTGTTGATATTGCGCCTACGGTGTTAGTATGCCACTAATATTGAGCTCATTATCAAAAAAGAGAAAATCGTTAAATTAGTGTGGGTAATAAATACAAATTTGTAAAAATCGAGCAATATTCTTATGTAAGAGCTACAAGTACGTATAAGTACGATCGGCTAGTACATCCAAATTTGAAATTTGAGTAACATTGGTTAATAAATAAGAGTACTATGGCCAAATCTGGGAAAATCGAGCGATGCATATATATGGAAGCTATATCTAAATTTGAACCAATTTGCATAATATTTTGCGGGTTTGATTAATACCACAAAAGGTTACCTTGTGCAAGATTTGAGTAAGATCAGTTAAGAAATGAGGCCTGTATGGTCAAACATAAGGTTATTAGGGGCGAATATTTCAAAATCGGGTGATACATATATGGGAGCTATATCTATATCTGAACCGATTTCGATGAAATTTTGCACATATAGTTAGTACTATAGAGGACTGGATCTAGCCAAATTTTAGTAAGATCGGCTAGTAAATAAGGGTTCTATGGCCAAATTTGGGATAATCGGGCTATACATATATATGGGAGCTATATCAAAATCTGAACTGATTTCGATGATTTTTTGCACATATAGTTAGTGCTATAGAAGACTACATTTAGCCAAACTTGGGTAAGATCGGTTGATAAATAAGGGTTTTATGGCCAAATTTAGAAAAATCGGGCGGTACATATATATGGGAGCTATAGCTAAATCTGAACCGATTTCGATGATTTTTTGCGCATATAGTTAGTGCTATAGAAGATTATATTTATCCAACTTTGAGTAAGATCGGTTGATAAATAAAGGTTTTGTGGTCAAATTTGGGAAAATCGGGCGATACATATATATGAGAGCTATATCTAAATCTGAACCGATTTGGATGAAATTTTGCAGACTTGAAGGGCGATGGAAAAGATTACCTTTTGCCAAATTTGGTGACGATCCGTTTGAAAAAACCCGCAACGTGACCCCATTTGGCGAAACCGGGAGATACATATAAAGGGTGATTTGTTAAGAGCTTGATAACTTTTTTTTAAAAAAAAACGCATAAAATTTGCAAAATCTCATCGGTTCTTTATTTGAAACGTTAGATTGGTTTATGACATTTACTTTTTGAAGATAATTTCATTTAAATGTTGACCGCGGCTGCGTCTTAGGTGGTCCATTCGGAAAGTCCAATTTTGGGCAACTTTTTCGAGCATTTCGGCCGGAATAGCCCGAATTTCTTCGGAAATGTTGTCTTCCAAAGCTGGAATAGTTGCTGGCTTATTTCTGTAGACTTTAGACTTGACGTAGCCCCACAAAAAATAGTCTAAAGGCGTCAAATCGCATGATCTTGGTGGCCAACTTACCGGTCCATTTCTTGAGATGAATTGTTCTCCGAAGTTTTCCCTCAAAATGGCCATAGAATCGCGAGCTGTGTGGCATGTAGCGCCATCTTGTTGAAACCACATGTCAACCAAGTTCAGTTCTTCCATTTTTGGCAACAAAAAGTTTGTTAGCATCGAACGATAGCGATCGCCATTCACCGTAACGTTGCGTCCAACAGCATCTTTGAAAAAATACGGTCCAATGATTCCACCAGCGTACAAACCACACCAAACAGTGCATTTTTCGGGATGCATGGGCAGTTCTTGAACGGCTTCTGGTTGCTCTTCACTCCAAATGCGGCAATTTTGCTTATTTACGTAGCCATTCAACCAGAAATGAGCCTCATCGCTGAACAAAATTTGTCGATAAAAAAGCGGATTTTCTGCCAACTTTTCTAGGGCCCATTCACTGAAAATTCGACGTTGTGGCAGATCGTTCGTCTATTCATGATGAAATGTCGAAGCATACTGAGCATCTTTCTCTTTGACACCATGTCTGAAATCCCACGTGATCTGTCAAATACTAATGCATGAAAATCCTAACCTCAAAAGAATCACCCTTTACATAAAAACGTTTTAAATTATACGAACTCTTATAAAGGTGCAAGAAAATAATTTCTTCCAATAATATACAAATAAATCATTGATTGTTTCTTTGTTTAAAAAAAATCAAGTTTTGTTAAAAATTCAATTAAATTTTTATTAAAAATCATTAAGTAGAAATTCAGCAGGAATTAATTAATTTTTTAATCAAGTATATTTTTTATTTGTATGATTGCTGCTATCACTTTCGTGATTGAAGGAATTTCTATTAAAAATGTTAAATCATTTTATTAAAATAAAATAATTTAATTAATTTCGTGATTGAATCAGATAAAAAGCAATCCGTGTAACCTAAAGGGTGATACGGTCAAAATCTGGTCAATATAAACTTGACGTATCTCTTTCAATTTTGCATTTAAAAAACCTGAACACCCCTCATTTTGAAGGTGTGTGTGTGTAGAATGTTGCTCTTATTTTGATTTTGGAATTCACTCTTCAGTTGTCAAAAAGCCGTCCAAGCAAGAAGAGCAGCGTATCAAAATTTTGCTCGCGCATCGCGAAAATCCGAGCTACTCGCACGCAAAGCTGGCAAAATCGCTAAAAGTTGCCAAATCAACCGTTACAAATGTAATTAAAGTGTTTGGGGAACGTTTGCCGACAGCCAGGAAGCGTGGATCGGGGGTAAATCGAAAACCGAAAGCCGCTGAGACGACAAAGAGAGTTGCCGGTAGTTTCAAGCGAAACCCTAGCCTCTCTCTCCGAGATGCCGCAAATAAGCTGGGTGTTCGTCTACAACCGTGCATCGAGCCAAAAAACGAGCCGGACTATCGACTTACAAGAAGATAGTGACTCCAAATCGCGATGCTAAACAAAATACGACGGCCAAAGCGCGATCCCGGAGGCTGTACACGACGATGCTGACGAAGTTTGAATGCGTGGTAATGGACGACGAAACCTACGTCAAAGCCGACTACAAGCAGCTTCCGCGACAGGAGTTTTATACGGCAAAAGGAAGGGGGAAGGTAGCAGATATTTTCAAGCACATAAAACTGTCAAAATTCGGAAAGAAATATCTGGTTTGGCAAGCCATCTGTACCTGTGGCTTGAAAAGCAGCATTTTCATAGCTTCCGGGACTGTCAACCAAGAAATTTACGTGAAAGAGTGTTTGAATAAACGTCTGCTGCCTTTCCTGAAGAAACACGGTTGTTCCGTACTGTTTTGGCCGGATTTGGCATCTTGCCATTACGGTAAAAAGGCCATGGAGTGGTACGCCGACAACAACGAGCAGGTGGTTCCCAAGGACAAGAACCCTCCCAACACGCCAGAGCTCCGCCCAATTGAGAAATACTGGGATATTGTCAAGCGGAACCTAAAGAAGACCAAAAAAACTACTAAGGACGAGCAGCAGTTCAAGGCAAACTGGCTTTCTGCGGCGAAGAAGGTGGACAAGGTGGCTGTACAAAATCTGATGGCAGGTGTCAAGCGTGAGGCCCGGCAATTCGGATTTGGAAAAGCGAAAGCCTAACTGAATATTTTTCCTGAATTTTATACTAATTGAACTTGAAAAAGAAATTTAATTTGATTTTTTAAATAAACGATTTCACCGATTTACACGCGTTTTCCCTTGACCAAATTTTGACCGTATCACCCTTTAATCCATCACGTCATAGTGCGGAAAAGTGAACTGACCAACTGAAAAATAGCTACCGTGGTGCAATGGTTAGCATGCCCGCCTTGCATACACAAGGTCGTGGGTTCGATTCCTGCTTCGACCGAACACCAAAAAGTTTTCCAGCGGTGGATTATCCCCCCTCAGTAATGCTGGTGACATTTCGGAGGGTTTCAAAGCTTCTCTAAGTGGTTTCACTGCAATGTGGAATGCCGTTCAGACTCGGCTATAAAAAGGAGGTCCCTTGTCATTGAGCTTAACATGGAATCGGGCAGCACTCAGTGATAAGAGAGAAGTTCACCAATGTGGTATCACAATGGACTGAATAGTCTAAGTGAGCCTGATACATCGGGCTGCCACCTAACTGAAAAATAGGAATTGGATTAAACAAGTGTACGATAAAAATAATGAATTAGAGGGCTGTCTTAGGTGTATGTAAGGGCGTTTTCGTTTCGGAAAAAATATGTTAGATTAGTGTTACACTACTTTTTGCTTCATTATATGTTCGCCCAAATGATGGTGTCATACCAAAGTTATTGTTAATTCATAACATTGCAATCAATTCCGAAAATGTTGCACCTTTTAATTGAAACGAAATCTCCATAAGACATGAGAGAAAGAAATCTGACCTGGCCTAACCTAACATTTCCTAACCTAATTAATACTGCCATGGATTAGCAATTATAAGATATTATATAATCAGAATTAATAAATATATACACTTTTTGGGGGGAGGTTGCTAGCAATTATTCATCCAATAGTCCAACCACTTGAACATAAAGTTATACATCACTTCAGAAATGGGATCTTCTTCCAATTTAACATTCCATTTTTTTTTCAACAAAACAGAACTTTATACAGTAGTCTGTAATAGACTAAGTGGTAGTACTTACTATGCATTTGCTACTTGAAAAACAAGTACTTTGAGCATTCCAGTCCAAACAATTAGTATTAAGTTTCCTCCCCTGGAGAAAGATAATTTTTCTGTTATTTTAAATTATTTTTACACAACCGTGTGTTTGTTGTTAGTTTTTCAAAAATATGTAGGAATAGTTATATAGATATATCAACGGTTTTGTGGAATTATATGCACATGTGTTTAAAATTATAGCAGACTAGCAATTTATTTTATTATTTTATTACGAATGTTCGGTCAGACTAAAGCGTAGGAGCTTTTGCAAACGATATCATCACCTGTGTTACAGGATATATTCTGTTTTAAAAATGTAATGAATGAATTTGGATGAAACTATTTGTACACAAGTGAAGTTAAATAAAACCTAAATGGTTAGATTTAATGTTATGGAAATTTTGTCAATATCAATGTTAATTGGGATAAAACTATTTTAATAAAACACATAAAAATTTGCAATTATCTTCTTTTTTATTTTAACTAAAATTGTGTAACTTAATTGATTTGTTCGCAGTATAAAATTGGATATTTATACTGTGAGCAAATCAATTCAGTAGCACTTTTTTCGCAAACTGTCATTCCTACACTGAAAAAATATTGTCGTGAGGCCAAAGATTTCATGTCTTTAAAATACGAATCCAAATTTTGCTTAGCATAGAAGATGCATTTCACTGATAAAAAGTTTTTTTCCTTCTCCAAAAGGCGATAAACTTTTCAATGAAGTCGTTTTTTCCTTATAATTGATTCCACCTAAAATTGTGTATCCTAAAATGAAAGAATTTTTTTGGCGTGACAGCATTAAGATATATATTTCCTTTATGGTAGTTAACATATTACATATCTTTCTTAAGTTTTAATCTAAAATTGTAGTCAAGTGTACGCCTTTTTACTTGACTGTGCTCTGCTAACCGTTAACTTAGCTCTGTTAACCTATTAAAATTGCTCTGCTACACTCAAAACAAAGTTTACTTTGATCCAAAGATTTTGACCTTCCCTTAAGGATTTTGGTATTGATTCCGAGCCAAAGATGCGGCTTCTTTACAATAAAGAAATTTTTAGCTACCTATCTGGCTTTAAATCTAGGACCAATAAAATTAAAATTAGGATACAGATCTCATTTATCAACTTTTCATTCTCTTTCCACGGTTTATTAATAAAGGTACTCACGTACAAACAAATGCCAGTTTAAAAATTCAAACTATAACGGATATTTCAAAGTAAAAGCTGTTTTCTTAATTATAAACAAACTTTAAATTAAAGACGTTAAATCCTCAAAATAAGTCTTAGCCTATATTTGAAGCGTTTTTATTTGAAATCTAAAGTTTCAATATTTCAGTTAATTTAAGGACAATTTCTTTAAATCGAAAATGTGTTTCTTTACTTTAAGGAAAATTAGCCTTAGTTCAAAGACATGCGACTTTAACGGAGGGACGCACATTTACAAAATTTGTGTCCTAAATTTAATAAAAAAAATGTTGAAGCAAAGATTATAATCTTTATTTTAATTAAAATTTCATTATTTTAAAGAAATTTGTCCTTAATATTTTGTAAATTTAGGTTGCGTAATCTTTAATATCACGTAAATATTTTTTTTCAGTGTATATTTAAATTTTATGATTTGTCTTCACGCACATTTACATTTTCAATTTAAAATATTTTTTAATTTAAATAATGACTTCATTATTTAATTTGCTTACACAGAAAGAACTAATGTTAGTTTTCAATCACGAAATTAATTGATTCAATTGATTTTGTCTTCTGAAATGTCTTCAATCACAGAATGATGATAAAAAATTAATTGATCAAATTATGAACTTAATTTAAATTTTAAATTAATTAATTAATTTTTGTTTTCATTAAATTTGATCTTTTTCCTGTGTAGGAAAAACTTCTGATTCAACCACGAAGTTTAGTGATCCAATTAATTTTTATACCCTGCTCCACACTGTGGAACAGGGTATTATAAGTTAGTGCATATGTTTGCAACACCCAGAAGGAGACGAGATAGACACATGGTGTCTTTGGCAAAAATGGTCAGGGTGGGCTCCTGAGTCGATATAGCCATGTCCGTCTGTCCGTCTGTCCGTGAACACATTTTGTAATCAAAGTCTAGGTCGCAGTTTTAGTCCAATCGACTTCAAATTTGGCACAAGTATGTGTTTTGGCTCAGAATAGATCCCTATTGATTTTGGAAGAAATAGGTTCAGATTTAGATATAGCTCCCATATATATATTTCGCCCGATATGGACCTATATGGCCCCAGAAGCCAGAGTTTTACCCTAATTGGCTTAAAATTTTGCACAAGAAGAACAATTAGTACTATAGTCAAGTGTGCCAAATTTCATTGAAATCGGTTCAGATTTAGATATAGCTGCCGTATATATCTTTCGCCCGATATTCACTAATACGGTCCCAGAAGCCAGAGTTTTACCCCAATTAGGTTGAAATTTTGCACAGGGAGTAGAATTAGCAGTGTAGTCAAGTGTGCAAAATTTTATTTAAATCGGTTCAGATTTAGATATAGCTCCCATATATATCGTTCGCCCGATTTACACTCATATAACCACAGAGGCCAATTTTTAACTCCGATTTAGTTGAAATTTTACACAGGGAGTAGAATTAGCATTGTAGCTATGCGTGCCAAATACCAAAATTTTTCTTGTAAAATCGCCACTGCTTAGTCGAAAAGTTGTAAAAATGGCTCTAATTTTCCTTAACTTCTAATACATATATATCGAGCGATAAATCATAAATAAACTTTTGCGAAGTTTCTTTAAAATTGCTTCAGATTGAAATGTTTCCCATATTTTTTTACTAACATTGTGTTCCACCCTAGTGCATTAGCCGACTTAAATTTTAAGTCTATAGATTTTGTAGATGTCTATCAAATTCTGTCCAGATCGAGTGATATTTAAATGTATGTATTTGGGACAAACCTTTATATATAGCACCCAACACATTTGACGGATGTGATATGGTATCGAAAATTTAGATCTACAAAGTGGTGCAGGGTATAATATAGTCGGCCCCGCCCGACTTTAGACTTTCCTTACTTGTTTTTCAATGTAAATTTGTAATTGAGTACTTTGTCAACTTCAATCAATTTTTATCATGGAAAAATTTCTCCTTTGAAGTAAAGCAAATTTTCTTTGCAGGGATCCACTATCCATTTGTCTCCACTGCGTATTAAGAATTCTTCGAAAATGCGTTGTTTGACCATGTTAAGTTAAAAAATTTTAATTTTGGACAGTTAAATTTCGCTAACCCAAAAAATTAAAAAACAGTAAATGCTTATCAAAAAACACAAAATAAAAAATATTTGTAAAATAAACAACAATCTTTTAAAAAAATATTTAATAAAACATCAAACGCTGTTTCTGTAGATAGTTTCCCAGCAAACAAATTTGGAAGTTGTTTTTAAGCCACAACTTTAAAAGCACTTCCAAAGATGTTCTTTATTTTAACTACAAATGAATTTCTTTTTAATAGCTCCTTTTTTTTCATATTTTGAATGGGTAATTTTAACATTTTTGTTTTAAATACACTCAAAAAAAAAGTGAACTCCCTATTTCACTAAAGCCAATTTAACTATATTTTAGTTCAAACAATTATTATGTTTGGAGAAAGAATCCTTTACTCCAATATTTTTTTGCGTACGTTAGATAAATGAACTAAAAAACGGGAAAAATTTTACACAAATTAAGCATACAGATTTACTAAATTCGTATTTCTCACAAAATAGTTCATTATTTCTTTAAATTTGTAAATTTTACTACAAAAGCGTCCATCATGAACTTTGTATGTCATTAAAGACATTTTTGCAATTTTCAACTCCAATTTTTTCCTTCAAACAACAAATTTTTTTTAACAAGTGAAAAAACTTGTTTACGTCTAAAAAATTTTCTTGAATTTGTCGAAAAATATTTACTTATTTTTATGATATCGGTGTGATGTCAGCGCTTGTAGTACTGTTTAGTTAAAAATTTCTACAAATATTCAAAATATTCTAAAATTAATCAAAAGTTTTCTTCCTAGTGGGTTCACTGTTTTATACCCTCCATCATAGGATGGGGGTATATTAACTTTGTCATTCCGTTTGTAACACATCGAAATATTGCTCTAAGACCCCATAAAGTATATATATTCTGGGTCGTGGTGAAATTCTGAGTCGATCTAAGCATGTCCGTCCGTCCGTCCGTCTGTTGAAATCACGCTAACTTCCGAACGAAACAAGCTATCGACTTGAAACTTGGCACAAGTAGTTGTTATCGATGTAGGTCGGATGGTATTGAAAATGGGCCATATCGGTCCACTTTTACGTATAGCGCCCATATAAAGGGACCCTCAGATTTGGCTTGTGGAGCCTCTAACAGAAGCATATTCCATCCGATCCGGCTGAAATTTGGTACATGGTGTTGGTATATGGTCTCTAACAACCATTCAAAAATTGGTCCACATCGGTCCATAATTATATATAGCCCCCATATAAACCGATCCCCAGATTTGGCTTGCGGAGCCTCAAAGAGAAGCAAATTTCATCCGATCCGCCTCAAATTTGGTACATGATATCGGTCCATAATTATATATAGCCCCCATATAAAACGTTCTCCAGATTTGACCTCCTTAGCCTCTTGGAGGGGCAAAATTCATCCGATCCGTTTCAAATTACGAACGTGGTGTTAGTATATGGTCGCTAACAACCATACCAAAATTGGTCCAATCACACAAAAATTGGTCCATATCGGTTCATAATCATGGTTGCCACTAGAGCCAAAAATAGTCTACCAAAATGTTATTTCCATAGAAAATTTTGTCAAAATTTTATTTCTAGAGAAAATTTTGTTAACATTTTATTCGGTTCATAATAAATTCTTCATCATTGTCAAAATTTTATTTCTATAGAAAATTTTGTTCAAATTTTATTCGGTTCATAATCATGGTTGCCACTCGAGCCAAAAATAATCTACCAAGATTTTATTTCTATAGAAAATTTTCTCAAAATTTTATTTCTGTAGAAAATGTTGTCAAAATTTTATGTCTACTTTGTCAAACTGAATTATATACGTATTGGATCGATCTTTTTATACCCTCCACCATAGGATGGGGGTATATTAACTTTGTTATTCCGTTTGTAACACATCGAAATATTGCTCTAAGACCGCATAAAGTATATATATTATGGGTCGTGGTGAAATTCTGAGTCGATCTGAGCATGTCCGTCCGTCCGTCTGTTGAAATCACGCTAACTTCCGAACAAAACAAGCCATCGACATGAAACTTGACACAAGTAGTTGTTATCGATGTAGGTCGGATGGTATTGAAAATGGGCCATATCGGTCCACTTTTACGTATAGCCCCCATATAAAGGGACCCTCAGATTTGGCTTGTGGAGCCTCTAACAGAAGCGTATTTTATCCGATCCGGCTGAAATTTGGTACATGGTGTTGGTATATGGTCTCTAACAACCATGCAAAAATTGGTCCACATCGGTTCATAATTATATATAGCCCCCATATAAACCGATCCCCAGATTTGGCTTGCGGAGCCTCAAAGAGAAGAAAATTTCATCCGATCCGGCTGAAATTCGGTACATGATGTTGGTATATGGTCTCTAACAACCATGCACAAAATTGGTCCACATCGGTCCATAATTATATATAGACCCCATATAAACCGATCTCCAGATTTGGCTTGCGAAGCCTCAAAGAGAAGCAAATTGCATCCGATCCGGCTGAGATTTGGTACATGGTGTTGGTATATGGTCTCTAACAACCGTGCAGAAATTGGTCCACATCGGTCCATAATTATATATAGCGCCCATATAAACCGATCCCCAGATTTGGGTTCCGGAGCCTCAAAGAGAAGCAAATTTCATCCGATTCGCCTCAAATTTGGTACATGATATTGGTACATGGTCTCTAACAACCATGCAAAAATTGGTCCACATCGGTTCATAATTATATATAGCCCCATATAAACCGATCCCCAGATTTGGCTTGCGAAGTCTCCAAGAGAAGCAAATTTCATCCAATCCGGTTGTAATTTGGAACATGGTGTTAGTATATGATCTTTAACAAGCGTGCCAGAATTGGTCCATATCGGTCCATAATTATATATAGCCCCCATATAAAACGTACTCCAGATTTGACCTCCGGAGCCTCTTGGAGGAGCAAAATTCATCCGATCCGTTTCAAATTAGGAACGTGGTGTTAGTATATGGTCGCTAACAACCATACCAAAATTGGTCCAATCACACAAAAATTGGTCCATATCGGTTCATAATCATGGTTGCCACTAGAGCCAAAAATAGTCTACCAAAATGTTATTTCTATAGAAAATTTTGTCAAAATTTTATTTCTAGAGAAAATTTTGTTAACATTTTATTCGGTTCATAATAAATTCTTCATCATTGTCAAAATTTTATTTCTATAGAAAATTTTGTTCAAATTTTATTCGGTTCATAATCATGGTTGCCACTCGAGCCAAAAATAATCTACCAAGATTTTATTTCTATAGAAAATTTTCTCAAAATTTTATTTCTGTAGAAAATGTTGTCAAAATTTTATGTCTACTTTGTCAAACTGAATTATATACGTATTGGAACGATCTTTTTATACCCTCCACCATAGGATGGGGGTATATTAACTTTGTCATTCCGTTTGTAACACATCGAAATATTGCTCTAAGACCGCATAAAGTATATATATTATGGGTCGTGGTGAAATTCTGAGTCGATCTGAGCATGTCCGTCCGTCCGTCCGTCCGTCCGTCTGTTGAAATCACGCTAACTTCCGAACAAAACAAGCCATCGACATGAAACTTGACACAAGTAGTTGCTATTGATGTAGGTCGGATGGTATTACAATTGGGCCATATCGGTTCACTTTTACGTATAGCTCCCATATAAACGGACCCCCAAATTTGGCTTGCGGGGACTCTAAGAGAAGCAAATTTCATTCGATCTTGCTGAAATTTGGTACATGGTGTTAGCATATGATCTCTAACAACCATGCAAAAATTGGTCCACATCGGTCCATAATTATATATAGCCCCCATATAAACCGATCCCCCGATTTGGCTTGCGGAGCCTCTAAGAGAAGCAAATTTCATCCGATCCGGCTGAAATTTGGTACATGTTGTTAGTATATGGTCTCTAATGGCCATGCAAAAAATGGTCCACATCGGCCCATAATTATATATAGCCCCCATATAAACCGGTCACCAGGCTTGAACTCCGGAGCCTCTTGGAAGGCCAACATTCATCTGATTCAGTTGAAATTTGGTACGTGGTGTTAATATATGGCCTCAAACACCCATGCAAAAATTGGTCGAAATCGGTCCATAATTATATATAGCCCCCATATAAACCGATCCCCAGATTTGACCTCCGGAGCCCCATGGAAGAGCAAAATTCATCCGAAATTTGGTACGTGATGTTAGTATATGGTATCCAACAACCATGCAGGAATTGGTTCATATCAGTCCACAATTATATATAGCCCCCATATAAACAGATCTCCAGATTTGACCTCCGGTGTCTTTTGGAGAAGCAAAATTCATCCGATCTGGTTGAAATTTGGTACGTGGTGGAAGTGTATGATATTTAACAGACATGCCAAAAGTGGTCCATATCAGTCCATAATCATATATAGCCCCTATATAAACCGATCCCAAGATTTGGTTTTGGAGCCTCTTGGAGGAGCAAATTCCATCCGAGTCAGTTGAAATTTGGTACATTGTGCTATTATATGGCCGTTTAAAACCATGCCCAACTAGGTCCACATCGGTCTATAGTTATATATAGCACTCAGATAAATCGATCTCCAATCACACAAAAATTGGTCCATATCAAGTTCATAATTGTATATAGCCCCCATATAAGCGAACATATTTCAATTCTGGCTCTCTACCACGTATGGACTATTTACACAATTTAGAATACGATGTTAAGAAGTTTTAAGATACCACAACCCAAGTAATTCGATTGTGGATGACAGTCTTTCGTAGAAGTTTCTACGCAATCCATGGTGGATGGTACATAAGATTCGGCCTGGCCGAACTTACGGCCGTATATACTTGTTTCAGTGTAGGTTAGCAACAGAGCAGGAATTGATAAAATGGTACAAATTAGTTAAATATTAAATAAAATATTTGACGTCAAATATTTCAGACATAAAATTTTCATAAAAATTATAAAAAATATTTAATTGGCAAAATATCACAAAATGTTTTAATTCACTTCCAAAACATTCAATTCGGATGATACCAATATAAGTGCTACAAATTCAGTTTAACGGCTGGTGAAATGTTAATTCGTCGCTTCTGCGCCAATTTTGTACCACTTCCGGATCCAAAAAGAACATTTTCACTACTTTTTTGGCAAGTGGAAACACCTGGGTCTGCTACTTTTTTAAACTCTGCTCTACATAAATACATATTTTGTATTTTGAATAATTACACCTTTGAAAAATCTCTAGTCAATGAGTTAGTATTGGTATTATCTGTTAAGAGTACACCTTGTAAAACTATAAAACCATTTGAGTCATCAGTTCTCTTTGACTAGACGAGAGCAAAGAGTTGATATGGGGGTTTTAACTGTTGTCATTAGCAGTCAATCGTAGCGAATGACTTTGACAATGGCTCTACATTTCAAAGAGCCATTTAAACTGCATTGCTCCGATACAGACACATGTAAGCTTCAGGTGCAATGACCACTTAGGCATAAACTGTGTTGGTTAACAGCAGCGTTTCATGCATGAAATTATATTCAAAGTTCGCTGCTACAGCTTATTTTCTACGAAGGTTTCTATTTGTATATCAGGGGATAAAAGAAAGAAAAACGCAATCACAGGAGAATTTATCATTGCAATATACTTTAATGAAAATATTCCAGAGAAAACATTGTACTAAAATATCTCCCCAAAAGACTTTCGACGAAAGATACTCTATAGCAAATATTTCACCAACAAATTATTATGAAAACGGGTTCAATGAATATTTTCTGTTGTAAATACTTCGCAAAAATTTTCTAAACTACAAGAGTAGAGTTTTCTTTTCTTGGGAATGAAATTTTAGAAAAACGAAAATTTCTTTTGACACTGAAAAATTTTCTTTAAAGACAAATTAAAAAGGCTGGAGGCAATAGTTACAACACTTTTCCCTGGATCACCTTTATGTGGAGACAAATATCATCCCTGTGCGAAGACACAACTACATGTTGTCAAAACAGTATCTCCTGGGTTGTTATCGCAGTAATCATCAGAGATGGTCTGTATCAAACATTTTTAGGTTTGCGACTGTCGCAAAGTTGTAAACGTCACATACGCGTCGTAAATGTAGAAAAAGTCGCAAACTCAAAATACTTTAGTCGCGTCAGCTAGGCAGCGCATCCGATGGTAGCCAATACGATGGTATATGCGAAGAAGTTGCAATTCTTAGGAATGTTCACAATTTTCGGTTTTAGTCCCCACATTTTCCCTATTGCCTTTTGCACGAGTACAGGGTAACCGTGGATTTTCTCGTCCTTTCTAAGCTTTAAGTTCAGTCTCCTGTCCAATATAACCCCAAGGTATTTTGCACACTCACCAACGGGAATTTCGATACCACCTAAGAAAATAGGCTGACCATGGGAAAACTTTCACAAATTTCTGCAGAAACTCAGCGAATGCTCTCAATCTAAATTAAAAATTTTCCAGGATTTCTTCTATTCAAAATTTGGGTTTCTACAGTAGGTTTACGACTTTCGCGACATACGTATTATACCGTCGCTGTATGTCGCAAAAGTCACAGTTTGTGACAGGCCAACCCTGGTAATCATCCAAACCACCATCTCATGGATGCACAACCATCACCCAGGAACGTAAGGGTTGATAGAGCGCGGGATCCAGCGCTACAAAAGAGAACCTCTAGATCAAGCAGCGTACCAGGCAGGTTTGAACAGGATTTATGAGGATACTGTAGCTGAAGCGGTGAGAAGCTAAAGGTTAATCCTGTCCTGGAGTCCGTCCACCGCCCATAGCACCGGAGGAAAGAGACCTCCCACGGCAGACTAGGGTAGTTTTAGCCCAGTTAAGATCAGACAAATGCAACCGCCTCAATTCCTATTTATCAGTGATTGATAGCAGCGTAGCTGACGTATGTCCAATTTGCAACCAAGGGCCACACGACACGCGTCATCTTTTCTCTTGCCCAGCTAAACCAACCCGACTTACCGCCAGGTCACTCTGGACGCATCCCACCTTAGTCGCAGAGTTCCTCGATCTGGCCACAAGCTGAAGTACCAAAGCGTATAACATAAAAATGGATGAAATCACAATAAACTGTTACAACAACAACAACACTTTTCATAAATTCGGATTTATTTGCTTTTAAAGAAAACGCCTTTTAGCAAAGGGAAATTTCGTTTGTCTAAAATTTCGTTCCGGAGGAAAGTATTGTTTCTTTGGGTGTAGCTTAACCCACACACGGAAAATATGTTTGTCAAATTGATTAGGGCTAAACACTTTAGACTGCGCGATGACTAAATGGACGATCCATACGGAACTTCCACATTCATCATCAACATATTCCACATGGAAAAACAAAACAAAATATAATAATAAATAAATAAAAATAAGTCGAAATAATTCTTTCCTCCGAAACATTGTTTAGATCAACGAAGTATTCTTTTATTGGTAAAATTGTCTCTTTAAAGGCAAAAAATCTTTGTCGCCAACAAGCTTTGTTTAGCCTGAAAAAAAAACAACTTTAACAACAAAAACCTTCTTTTCCCGGGAAAGAAATAAATGCTTCTGAGTAATATGTAACTAAATTGCCAGAGTAGCAGAATTTGCCTTACATCAGCCTTTACAAGCATCTAATTTTCCTTTGGCTGGACTTGTGAAAAATTGATCAATTGAGTCCTTTAAACAGAAAATGACGAATACAAATCTATACACGCAGAGAAGGAATATGATCACCTCAAACATGTTTCAAGAGCAAAGTGTTATTTTTGTATGGTAACCATGTAGGCTAGGTTAGGTTAGGTGGCAGCCCGATGTATCAGGCTCACTTAGACTATTCAGTCCATTGTGATACCACATTGGTGAACTTCTCTCTTATCACTGAGTGCTGCCCGATTCCATGTTAAGCTCAATGACAAGAAATATATATAAATTTGTCTGCAAAAAATTTCTATAGAGAATGTTTCTGCACAACAATTCTGTAAAAAATATTTCTGATAACAATTATATAGAAAATAGTAAAGAAAAACTTTTCTGTAGAAAATTATAAGCAAACAGTTTCTATGGAAAATACTTCTGCAAAAATTTTCTACAGAAAATATTTCTGCAAAAATATTGGTACATGGTCTCTATGGAGACACCATGTACCAAATTTCAGCCGGATCGGATGAAATTTGCTTCTCTTAGAGGCTCCGCAAGCCAAATCTAGGGATCGGTTTATATGGGGGCTCTATATAATTATGAACCGATGTGGACCAATTTTTGCATAGTTGTTAGGAACCATCTACTTACACCATGTACCAAATTTCAGCAGTATCGGATGAAATTTGCTTCTCTTAGATGCTCCGCAAGCCAAATCTGGGAATCGGTTTATATGGGGGCTCTATATAATTATGAACCGATGTGGACCAATTTTTGCATAGTTGTTAAAGACCATATACTAACACAATGTACCAAATTTCAGTCGGATCGGATGAAATTTGCTTCTCTTAGAGCAAGCCAAATCTGGGGATCGGTTTATATGGGGGCTTTATATAATTATGGACCAATTTTTGCATGGTTGTGAGAGATCATATACTAACACCATGTACCAAATTTCAACTGGATCGAATGAATTTGGCTCCTCTAAGAGGCCTCGCAAGCCAAATCTGAGCGTCGGTTTATATGGGGGCTATACGTAAAAGTGGTCCGATATGGCCCATTTGCAATACCATCCGACCTACATCAATAACAGGTTGGCTGATAAGTCCCCGGTCTAACAAAGAAAAACACATTTTTTTGTCAAAATTCGTTTTTATTATTCAACATAGTTCCCTTTTCCCTTTTTCCCTGCGAGCATCCTTTTGAGGTCTGAAAACAAGAAAAAGTCACTGGGGGCCAGATCTGGAGAATATGGTGGGTGGGGAAGCAATTCGAAGCCCAATTCATGAATTTTTGCCATCGTTCTCAATGACTTGTGGCACGGTGCGTTGTCTCGGTGGAAGAACACTTTTTTCTTCTTCATATGGGGCCGTTTTGCCGCGATTTCGACCTTCAAACGCTCCAATAACGCCATATAATAGTCACTGTTGATGGTTTTTCCCTTCTCAAGATAATCGATAAAAATTATTCCATGCGCATCCCAAAAAACAGAGACCATTACTTTGCCAGCGGACTTTTGAGTCTTTCCACGCTTCGGAGACGGTTCACCGGTCGCTGTCCACTCAGCCGACTTTCGATTGGACTCAGGAGTGTAGTGATGGAGCCATGTTTCATTCATTATAGCATATCGACGGAAAATCTCGGGTGTATTACGAGTTAACAGCTGCAAACACCGCTCAGAATCTTCAACACGTTGTTGTTTTTGGTCAAATGTGAGCTCGCGCGGCACCCATTTTGGACAGAGCTTCCGCATATCCAAATATTGATGAATGATATGACCAATACGTTCCTTTGATATCTTTAAGGCCTCTGCTATCTCGATCAACTTCATTTTACGGTCATTCAAAATCATTTTATGGATTTTTTGATGTTTTCGTCGGTAACCACCTCTTTCGGGCGTCCACTGCGTTCACCGTCCTACGTGCTCATTTCACCACGCTTGAATTTTGCAAAATAATCAATTATTGTTGATTTCCCTGGGACAGAGTCCGGAAACTCATTATCAAGCCAAGTTTTTGCTTCCACCGTATTTTTTCCCTTCAGAAAACAGTATTTTATCAAAACACGAAATTTCCTTTTTTTCCATTTTTTTTTTTCACAATAACAAAAGTTGCTTCACAAAAGACGCTCTATCTCACAAACTAATTGACTTACAGACGTCAAATTTTGAAACGAATCATTTGAAGGTTGGTACTATATAAAAATAATATGCGTTTAATACTAGCGACGCCATCTATGTGTCAGACCGGGGACTTATCAGCCAAACTATTAACAACTACTTGCGCCAAGTTTCAAGTCGATAGCTTGTTTCGTTGGGAAGTTAGCGTGATGTCAACAGGCGGACGGACATGCTTAGATCGACTCAGAATATCACCACGACCCAGAATATATATACTTTATGGGGTCTTAGAGCAATATTTCGATGTATTACAAACGTAATGACAAAGTTAATGTATCCTCCATCCTATGGTGGAGGGTATAAAAATAATTTTTGAGTGTACAGCAATAAATATTAACCGGTCTCCTACTTACTAACTACGATGTGGTTGTGTATTCTGTTCATTCGTTCGGCTAATTGTAATAGTTTATTATGCAAGTTCACTGCACTGCGGAAATAATTGTTGTAAATGGTTGAGTTGAGGTTGCTGAAGTTTAGAACTCTGTAAATTGTTTAGTAAATATTTGCCCTCGATTGTTATGGAAGTTTATTCAAAATTATATTAGCCTAACAATGATTATCCATTTTATTACACAGAAAAAAATTTCCGTAGTTAAACTAACGCTAAATTTAACTTATTTTTATTGCAAAAAAAAATTATTTGTTTGCAGTTAAATTTTATCATTTTTATCAGCGTTGCCAATTTAGCTTTTTTCCCGCTAGATTTGGCTTTTTTTGAAGACGTTTAGCGGGGAAAAATGCATTTAGCTTTTAGCTTTTTTTCTGGCTTTTTTCATGACCCTTTTAGCTATTTTTGGCTTTTTTATTTTCGACATGTTCCTATTGAAATATGGATAAAACTTCGATTTTATCTAAGCCAGAATACGGGTTTCCACATATTTCAAAGCTCAATTGAAACATTAATAATTATTCCAGTCATTATGCGGGCATTTTTGCAGCAAATGCACCCGGTTGTAAAGTTTTTTTTTTTAGCATTTGTGAATTTCTCTTATATAAACTGTTTTCCTTGTCTAAAAGCCGATAAAGTCGTTTTGTCCTTATACGAGTAGTTAAGTGATTCAACTTAAAGATGGGTATTTTTCATGAAAGAAGGCTAGGGTCAAATCTAAAAATTTCTTAAAATTAATGAATGTCTTTAAATTTGTGGAGTTTTTTCATTTTGAACACAAACCAAAATAGCGTTCAAAAATAGAAGAGGTTTTTCAACATTTTATTCTACTTAAAGTCGAGTCTGAATTTGGAAATTTAAGTTGTCGTTAGCATGTTTTTAAAGCACTGTGATAGCTTATGAAGAAAAAGGTGAAAAAACGAATAAAGTCAAATTTGACTCGGAATCATTAGTGTACCAAATCTTTGGAACCGGGCATAGAAATAATTAAGGAAATAAAGTTTTGAATGTGGTATTATTTTTTTAACAACAAAAAAAGGCAATAAAAAATTCGTAGTGATAGGATCAAAACAAATCTGCTATTTATTAATGGAATGGATTTACATTTACGAAAATTGGACAACAATAGGTTTGTATTGGAAATTTTCGAATAAAAGTTATTCAGTATAAACTTGCAAGACAGTTAAATTGGGTTTTATTCTCTTGGGTAAAATTAGGAGAATTTTACACGTTCACGAATTTATGATTAATTCGGTTAAAACGAAATATATTGATATTTTCTAATGCAGTTCTATGTGACATTGTGCAATATATCGCACCTTGATGATTAACAAGCTGATAATTGCAAGTTTACTGGGAAAAATGTTTTTACTACACTCTTAGAAAAATATGTTTTTCATATGTTCCGATATAAACAAAATGTGTTTCGGGCACAATTTTAAAACACAATATATTTAAGTGCAAACATGTAATGTTCCTAAACTAACACTAAATGTTTGGGACATCTATGTTAATATGTTAGAATATATTATGTTTGGGACATGAATGTTTCATAAAAATCATATGTGTGAATGCAAACATATATAAATTTACAAATTTCGACTAAACATACATATGTTGTGATATTTTATTCAAAGCGACAGAGAGTATACAGAAAGAAATAGAGATGGAAACCGGGAGAGTTGACGAAAGATATCAACATAACACAGTGAAAGAATCAAAAGAGAACAATTTCTGTGAAACCGCTTGTATGTTGTTTCGGAAAACTGTTTTATGATAAGGCCAAAAATTTGATATGCTTAAGTCTTAATATTATTTAATTGGAATAAAAAGAATAGACATTCGGAACCAAGAGAATAGACATTTGAAAAACAAACAGCATATGTTTTCACCTTGAGAGCAGCATTTTATGTATGTGTGGACATGTGTTGTTTATCATTTTGGCATTATGGGCACAATTTTTTCCTTGGTTCGTTAAAAGAAATCAGGGGTCTTCATAAAAATAACGAAAGGGCACTATACTCTTTTTAGAGTTGGGACAGTAAAATAAAATAAGGAGGAAATAGTGAAAAATTACACAGTAAAATGTATAAAAACAAAGTTTAGTTCCTCTTTATTAATAAGTAGTCCACGAGGAGTTGACGGACACCTTCAAATATAAAAGCGGGCATTAAGTTCGAGTTTTGCAGCTAAAACAATTTAAAAAGTTTATTTTTATGAATTTTTTATTTATGAATTTTTAAAGAAAAATAAAAGGTATTTTAGAGCGATGGTGTTAAATGCTAGTAAAAAACTGTTCACGCCTAAATAAATGTATGTTTATATTATAAAATTATATATGTATGTTTATACTCGACTCCACGTTCTTCTTTGAATTCCTTACAAATTTTAAAGTTTTGTACCAAAAACAGTTTTTTGTTACAAAATTGTTATTTTTGCAATAAAAACATAATATTTTATCAATTTCGTTTATATCAAGCACTGTTACTGACTATAAATCTTTAATAACCCACATTTCGAAGTTTCATTATAAAAATTTAATATAGTATAAATATAAATGTGTAAATTAAAAAAAAAAAAGAAAAGTGTTCGGTCGGAGCAGGGATTGAACCCACGACCCTTTGCATGCAAGGCAGACATTCTAACCACTGCTCCACGTGGCAAACAAATGTATGTTTCTGTTAAACAATGTTATGTTTGCATAGGCTCGTGGGCGCTGCAAACTATGCTATATAAATGTAACTTATAACGATAATTATCTGCTGGTGACCATAACAGCTACGTAGCCCAGTGGATAGTGGGTTGGCTTACAAACTGTATGGTTCTCGGTTCGATTCTCCGTGCAGGCGAAAGGTAAAATTTAAAAAATATATAAAAGTGAATAATTTCTTCAACATTATTTGTATTACAGAAAAAGGTGCCAAGAACTAAAATATTTCGTGGAAGCGAAAATTACAAGTATGTTAGGCAATGAGCACAATCGTCTTTGGGAAAAATTCTTCCAACCATATAATATTTTTGGGCTCAAAATGCTTCCAAACATATAATATGTTCACATAAAACAAACATATTAATGTTTCGCCAGTATCCAATAATATATGTGCTTCCTGCAAAATATGTTTGGAACATATGTTAAAGAAGCGATTTTTTTTTGAGGGTGTAGGAAATATAAACGAAGGATTAAGAATTTGTGATAGTAATCAAAATGTATCGAGTACGCAAACAGACTTAGATTTTCTTACAGTCTCACAGAAATGGTATTAAAATTAATACAATTAAAATTATATGCATTTTAAGTGAAATAAAGCCTTTAAGTTTGTTAAATTTCAATCAAAAATGTGACTTTTGATACAAAAAAATTTAACTTTTTTTCTAGCTATTTTTTTCAATTTTTTAGCTTCTTTTGGCTAGTTTTTTGGACAAATCTAGCGGTTTTTGGTGAAACAATTCTGGCAACGCTGATTTTTATCGAAATTTTTCACAGCTTAATGAAATCTTACTTTTTTTAAGTATGTCTCAAAAATTTTATGAACTAAACGTGAGTATAAAGATCAATGACCGTACACATAAGTTCAATATGAACTAAATCAAATGAACATTTTCGTACGATTCCCAAAAATAATAAGAACGAACTTCTGTATGGTTAAAATGGGCATGATTTGGTGCCAATGATTTTCTTCTTTACTTTTAGTTAAGTTTTTATTCTATGAGATGATGTAATTTCGTGAACTGCCCAGCAAAAACTAGGTAACCACATCTCATTATAATTGACATTACCAGGAGTAAAGCTGTCATTACACGTTGCATTACATTGCGGCGAGTTATAATGACTAACTTGTAATGACAAAAATAAATACTTCTCGGTAATTTTCGAATTGTTATTCTCAAATTTTTAGGCAGTTGTAGTTAATATAATTATTCACATAATCGAGCACAAAATCAAAAAGAATATGCAATGTAACGGTAATTCTGAAGATTTTTCCGTTAAGAATTTTTTATCACAAATATTTCATAATAATTGTGTTTAATGACATTATCATATTATGTTTTAAATAAATGCTTTCTTATACCTCATTGACATTACACTTCCAAAATGCGCTTAAACTAAATTTCAAATGCCATTTGCCTTATAAAAAAGAGACTTAAAATCCACTTTTAGTAGATTTCGAACCTTATGTGAATTGGCTATTGGTTATATTATAACGTAATTCACGAATCCAACTCCCTTAAACAACCTACATTTATTTCTATTTTAAGTGTGACATTAATTTGAGTGTAATCTTATTTAGATTATTTATAAAATTTTTTGTTTATTTATACAATATTATATTTCTATTCAAGTAGTTCTCCTATTACAGCAACACTCGCCATATTTTGAACCATTGTAATCGGCGATAGAAATCAATATTTTCGAGATTTGGTTTCCTGAGACAATAAGTGGCTATTTTGCAAGCTTTGGTGTATCTACGAATAAGTCATTACATATTAGGTGATTATATGCTTTAAATGCACTACTTATTTTATGGCCGAAAGTATGGCTGGGGAGAAGTACTTTCCTCCTAGGACATGCGTATGTAAATGTAATCCGAAGCGATGCCAAATAATAAGTGGTTATTAATTTTTAAATAGGCTTACCTACAAGATTACCAGGTAATGAGAGTTTTTCCTGGGTGCTGTTAAAAAGTACAACAGGGCATTAAAATTTCCTGGTTTTAACAACGCTTTGTATGATATCTCAAAATGTGGAGTAAAATTTAGTTCAATTTTCGTGCGTGGTAGTTCATTCTTCCTATAAAATAGTTCACTTTTTTTCGGTGTATAATATTTGAATTTATAGGTCTATGAATGAATGAAGTATAGTAATCCAAAACAATTGGCATAACTTTCGTATATAATGTGCGTGTTTAAAGCAAAACAGGTGAATGAAATCCACTTGTATGGTTTGATACACCATGCCTTGATTATTCGGAAGTTGTTTTTTGCCAAAAAAAATATATATTAATATCAAAGTTTATATTCTTAGTTAAAATTTTTTTCATTCAATTTAGGACACGAATCGAAATGATATAAGTCCTCCTGTGAGCAAAATATAGTAGGACTGGTTAATTTAAATTTCGAATAGATATCGATTTGTGGCGCTTTTTTTACAAGGCAATTGACAAAACTTTATTTAAAATAATTACATTTTAATTAAATGAAAAATTACAAACTTAGTTTCAAAATTTAGCATACGAATCAATGAAATTTGCAACTCTCCGTTAAAGTCGAATGTCTAGTATGAAGGGATGGCAAATTTACTTTAACCCTAGACAGTCATCCTTCGTCAAAATGACGACGCTTAATTTTATTTTCGATCCATTGGGAAATGGCAATTTGAAGTTATTCTAATTAAAAGGTTGTATAAATTTTTGTTTAATATTAATTAAAAACAAGTATATACAGTAGTAAGTTCGGCCGGGACGAATCTTAAATACCCACCACCATGAATCGAATATAATAGTTTCCTTTGAAAATTTCAGGGGGTTTGATGACAGATATTTTCCCAAGCAGATCAGTTCAACCAGTACGCTTCCCACAGATAAATGTAAAGATTTTACCTATGATGACTAGATGAGATTTTGAATTTATAACCATTTTTTGTTTGAGCTTTAGAGGAATCATAAACGTCTCTTGTAAGTGTGCAAGAAAATGATGAAATAACGCCTTGATTTGAAATCTAAAATCTGTGGATTTTCATCCCAATTATTTAAATGACTACGAGATGTAAAATCTGGAAATTTTGCATTCAGTTTCAAGCAATTTTCATGATCAGTGCGTCTTCTATACCCTCAATAAGTGAAATCGGTCTATATGGAGGCCTTACCAACTGGACCGATAAAATGCCACTATATTTTCAATTTGTGGCAAATCGGATAAAAACTACAATTTCTAGAAACCTTAGGAGTTAAATCGGGTGTTCGGTGTAATGGGGGCTATACCAAAACATGGAAGGATACACGCAGTATTCAGCACATCTAATTGTTGTTCTAGAATCTAGATCCCAAATCGGAGGGCCGGTTTATAAGTGGGCTATATCAAAAACTGTACCGATACACAATATATTCGGCACACTCTTTATGGTCCCAGAATACCTCTAGATTTCCAATTTCTGGCAAATTGGATAACGGATTCTAAAGGGCCAAGAAGTAAAATCGGGTGATAGGTCTATATGGGGGCTATAGAAGACCCAAAAGTAAAATCGGGAGATCGGTCTATATCAAAACATGGACCGGTACTTACCGTTTTCGGCACACGTCTTTAGGGTCCTAGAGTACCTTAGATTCCAAATTTCAGGTAAATTGGATTAAAACTACCGATTCTAGAAGCCCAAGATGTAAAATCGTCAGATCGGTCTATATGGGGGCTATATCAAAACATGACCCGATACACCATTTCTAGAAACCCTAAGAGTTAAATCGGGAGTTCGGTGTAATGGGGGCTATACCAAAACATGGAATGATACACACAGTATTCAGCGCATCTAATTGTTATTCTAGAATCTAGACCCCAAATCGGAGGGCCGGTTTATAAGGGGGCTATATCAAAAACTGTACCGATACACAATATTTTCGGCACACTTCTTTATGGTCCTAGAATACCTCTAGATTTCCAATTTCAGATAAAGAGAAAATCGGATAGAAAATACACTTTCTAGACGCCCAAGAAGCAAAATCGGGAAATCGGTCCATATTGGGGCTATACCAAAACATGGACCGATAGGCACCATTTTCGGTACACTTTTTGATGGCCCTAAAATACCTCTAGATTTCCAATTTCAGGCAAATTGGATAAAAACTACAGTTTTTATAAGCCCAAGACCCCAAATCGGGAGGTCGGTTTATATGGAGACTATATCAAAACTTGGACCGAAATAGCCCATCTTCGAACTTGACCTGCCTTCATCGATATTTCGATGTTTTACAAACGGTATGACAAACTCATTACACTCCCGTCACCATTCTATGGTGGTGGGTATAATGAACTGAATGAAAAATTGAAACTAAATTTTGGGTCTCATTTTTGTTTATGATGCAATTTAAAGCGCTTTGAAATAGGCCGTAGTCAAAATGACGAGAATGACGCTAGTGTACAAAAAATAAGGATGACTATCCAGGGTTAAAGTAAAAAACAAAATAATAATACTCGTAAAGCTATCATTCTGAAAATTCGCCCAAACTTGTCTTTTGTCTGCAGGCCGGCCAAGTTCGAATTTTTGATAAAGGCCTCATACAAACCGAACTCCCTATTTGGGGTCTTGAGTATTTAGACACAGCAATTTTTATCCAATTTGCCTGAAATTTGAAATCCAGAGGCATTTGGGGTCTATAAATAAGTGTGCCGAATATAGGGTGTGTATCGGTCCATGTTTCGGTATAGCCTTCATATAGCCCGATTTCCTGAATTGTCTTCTAGGCTTCTGGACACCGCAATTATCCGATTTGCCTTAAAGTGGAAATCAAGAGGTATTTTTAGTCCACACCTGATTGTGTCGGAGAATCGGTACATGTTTTGATATGGGCCTCATATAGACCCATATCCCGTTGTGATGGTCCATAATTTGGTATATGTGTTTGGTTGGCGGAGTATCTGTCGTCAAATCCAGCTGAAATTCTGTATATTTTCAGGCCCTATTTAGGTTAGGTTAGGTGGCAGCCCGATGTATCAGGCTTACTTAGACTACTCAGTCCATTGTGATACCACATTAGTGAACTTCCCTCTTATCACTGAGTGCAGTCCGATTCCATGTTAAGCTCACTGACAAGGGACCTCCTTTTTATAGTCGAGTTCGAACGGCGTTCCACATTGCAATGAAACCACTTAGAGAAGGTTGTAAATTTTGGCCGATTTGGACAAAAGTGTTTCAGGCCCTATTTACATTTTTGCACAAGATCTTCCTGAGATTTTAATTCACTTACTTGAATATTTTTCAGGGTAGGATACACTTAGCCAAGGGCTGCTATAGACTTTCCTTATATGCTAAAGGCCAGACAATATGTCGTTCGTACAATCGAGCTTCGACGGTAATTAGTTCGAGTTTGTAATTCAAATAGGACTTAAAAATCATATAGGCCACTTAAATCATCTTTCCTACAAAAGAGTTAAACTTCGTTGTAACCGTCCGTGGTTTGAAGGTAGGAGTAAGTATGTCAAATCAATCACTGACAAAAAAAAAACAAGAATTGCACAGATAATGACAAGCCAATTCAATTCAGACATTAAATAAACGAAGAAAAATGCAAATTCATCATCTAAATAATAAAAAAGCATCCAACAAATTAACTATTTTGTTTATTTTTAATAAATTGCTGTAAACTGGAACATCGACACACTTAATAGTCTGCTCTGCTTTTTATTTTTTTTATTTGCTGTTTTTGTCACTTTTATTTACGATTGTAGTCAAGCAAATGTGACGCCATAAAAATATAATTGTTACGCCCAACACTAGGAGTGTCATGCGGAGTATCATGCTGGATTGTTTAGGGATGCCAAATATCGAAATTGTATTTTTGTCCTTCCCTTAATGATTTTGGTAATGATTCCGAGCCAAAGATGCTAGCTTTAAATCTAGGATCTAATTAAAATTAGGATAAAGATCCCATGTATCGAATTTTCTTTCTCGTTTTGTGATTATAATTATAACAGCAACTTCAAAGTAAATTTTGTTTCTTAATTTAACAAAAAAGAAAAAAAACTTTAAACCAAACATTTAAAATCCTCAAAATAAAATTAAAATTTCTTTATTGTAAAGAAATTTGTCCTTAATGTTGTGTGAATTGTGTGTTCCAAAATCTTTCAGTGTATGCACGATAGCTGACATGAAGTGTTAGCACATTCACACTGGAATGTCTGTCATGGTTTTATTGATAGCGAATTATATTGTTTACTAGTCACCGAACGCATTTGCTTTTGGAAATTGTATTAGACAATTGTATTAAAAAAAATTTACTTGATTTAAAGATTACGCAACCAACATTTTAGGATGAGCAATTTACAAATTACCAAGGACAAATTTCTTTAAAATAATGAAATTTTAATGAAGATAAAGTTTATAATCTTTGCTTCAAAAAATTTTTCTATTAAATTTAGGGCACAAATTTTGGAAATTTGCGTCCCTCGGTTAAAGTCGTATATGTTTTATTTAAGGCAAATTTTCCTTAGAGTAAAGAAACATATTTTTTATTTAAAGAAATCGTCCTTAAGTTAACTGATATATTGAATCTTTAAATTTAAGATAAAAGCGCTTTAAATATAGACTAAGACTTATTTTGAGGATTTTGTATCTTTTGTTTAAAGTTTTTTGTTTGGAATTAAGAAAACATTTTTTACTTTGAAGTATCCATTAGTTTGTATGCGAATAGCTTTATTAATATACGGGGAAAATAGAACTAAAATTCGATAAATGAAATCTGTATCCTAATTTTAATTTTAGTGATCCTAAAGCCAGATCGGTCGCTAAAAAGTCTTTATTCCCAGCAAAAAATGGAGCTCTATTTCAGCAGGATTGTAAGGGTGAGAGGATGTACCAACTGCTTACAAAACAACCGAATCAGCACTGATATTTGTGGGCGATGTCCCGATTTAGAGCAGCTTCTACATAGCGCTGATATTCCCAGCAAAAAATGGAGCACTATTTCAGCAGGATTGTAAGGGAGAGAGGCAGTAACAACTGCTTATAAAACAACCGAATCAGCACTGATATTTGTGGGCGATGTCCCGATTTAGAGCAGCTTCTACATAGCGCTGATATTCCCAGCAAAAAATATTGCTTAGAAGTGATATATAATCTGGAGTATAGCATGAAGGAAAAGAGCACTACCTTTCATACATCTATACTGCATGAACTGGTTGCAATAACGTAAACAAATGATCATAAACTAGTTTGGATTACTCGTTTACGTTATTACCACCGATTCATGCAGTGTGGATGCACTGCCTACTTTATTGTATACCAATATTTCAAAAATGAGTATATTTCACATAAATTGTGTTTGTCTTGTACGATTATTAAAGGACGTATACTAACATTACGTATCAAATTTCATTCCATTTGATGAAAATTGCTTTTCAAGATTCTTCACGGGAGCCACCGTGGTGCAATGGTTAGCATGCCCGCCTTGCATACACAAGGTCGTGGGTTCGATTCCTGCTACGACCGAACACCAAGAATTTTTTCAGCGGTGGATTATCCCACCTCAGTAATGCTGGTGACATTTCTGAGGGTTTCAAAGCTTCTCTAAGTGGTTTCACTGGAATGTGGAACGCCGTTCGGACTCGGCTATAAAAAGGAGGTCCCTTGTCATTGAGCTTAACATGGAATCGGGCAGCACTCAGTGATAAGAGAGAAGTTCACCACTGTGGTATCACAATGGACTGAATAGTCTAAGTGAGCCTGATACATCGGACTGCCACATAACCTAACCTAACCTAAGATGCTCCGGAAATCAAATCTAGGGGTCGGTATAACAGGTTGGCTGATAAGTCCCCGGTCTGACACATAAATGGCGTCGCTAGTATTAAATGTATATTTTTTTTTATAGTACCAACCTTCAAATGATTCGTGTCAAAATTTGACGTCTTTAAGTCAATTAGTTTGTGAGATGGGCGGCTTTTTTGAAGCAACCTTTGTTATTGTGAAAAACAAAAATGGAAAAAAAGGAATTTCGTGTTTTGATAAAATACTGTTTTCTGAAGGGAAAAAATACAGTGAAAACAAAAACTTGGCTTGATAATGAGTTTCCGGACTCTGCCCCAGGGAAATCAACAATAATTGATTGGTATGCAAAATTCAAGCGTGGTGAAATGAGCACGGAGGACGGCGAACGCAGTGAACGCAGTGGAAAGAAGTGGTTACCGACGAAAACATCAAAAAAATCCACAAAATGATTTTGAATGACCGTAAAATGAAGTTGATTGAGACAGCAGAGGACTTAAAGATATCAAAGGAACGTGTTGGTCATATCATTCATCAATATTTGGATATGCGGAAGCTCTGTGCAAAATGGGTGACGCGCTAGCTCACATTTGACCAAAAACAACAACGTGTTGATGATTCTGAGCGGTGTTTGCAGCTGTTAACTCGTAATACACCCGAGTTTTTCCGTCGATATGTGACAATGGATGAAACATGGCTCCACCACTACACTCCTGAGTCCAATCGACAGTCGGCTGAGTGTCTCCGAAGCGTGGAAAGACTCAAAAGTCCGCTGGCAAAGTAATGGCCTCTGTTTTTTGGGTTGCGCATGGAATAATTTTTATCGATTATGTTGAGAAGGGAAAAACCATCAACAGTGACTATTATATGGCGTTATGGGAGCGTTTGAAGGTCGAAATCGCGGCAAAACGGCCCCATATGAAGAAGAAAAAAGTGTTGTTCCACCAAGACAACGCACCGTGCCACAAGTCATTGAGAACGATGGCAAAAATTCATGAATTGGGCTTCGAATTGCTTCCCCGCCCACCGTATTCTCCAGATCTGGCCCCCAGTGACTTTTTCTTGTTCTCAGACCTCAAAAGAATGCTCGCAGGGAAAAAATTGGCTGCAATAAAGAGGTGATCGCTGAAACTGAGGCCTATTTTGAGGCAAAACCGAAGGAGTACTACCAAAATGGTATCAAAAAATTGGAAGGTCGTTATAATTGTTGTATCGCTCTTGAAGGGAACTATGTTGAATAATAAAAACGAATTTTGACAAAAAAATGTGTTTTTCTTTGTAAGACCGGGGACTTATCAGCCAACCTGTTATATGGTGGATATACCTAAAAGTGGTCCGATATGGCCCATTTGCAATACCATCCTACCTACATTAATAACACATACTTTTGCAAAGCTGAGAGTATGTTTCCTTCGGAAGTTAACATGATATAAACAGACGGACTGACGGTCTTAGGCCATTATCTCGATTTGTTACAAACGGACTGACAAGTTCTATGGTAGAGATTATAATTAACTGTAATTAAAATTTTCTATAAAAAATCGACATTTTCTTTTATGGTAGGCTCATTTTATTTTTGGTGCATTTATTGCTGACAAACTCAAAAACCTCACAGTTAACGATATGTTTACGTACCGTTCCATAAATGGTTATAATGATACTGGTTTCGTTGCCCAAAGCCATGGTGAAGATATACAAACTTGCAACAATACTTGAGATTATTCTGCTACGGAAGGATCTAATGAATCATCGAAATCCAAAGCGCAGAAAAAGAAGGCTCGAAAAACCGAAGGAACCGAAGGCTTACGCGAACGTACACACAAAAAAATTTCACGAAAATTTTTCCAATTAAAATTTTAATTGAGTTTTAAAAAATATTCAATTAAAAATTTAATTAATTCAACAAATTTTTTAATTGAAACAAAAATCAATCACAAAAATAATAGTATCAATTAATTTTTTAATTGGATCAATAAACTTTTTAATTGACCTTCAATTAATTTTTTAATTGATACTATCATTTCTATGATTGAAGACATTTCAATTAAAAATTAATTGGAACAATTAATTTCGTGATTGAATCAGAAAAAAAATTTTTTGTGTGTAGTGAGCTAGAGAACAGCTTGATGCAATCTACTTTCTCACTTCCAAATGATATATTTCGGTTCTCACAACTTTGTCTTCTGGAAGAAAAACAAAATAGGAACAATTATTTGATTTTAAAAGTTTGTAAAATTTAACATTTTTCCGGACGGAGAATTCAACAAGGATCCATATGGTTTGTAAACAAACTTATTGTCCCCTAAGCCATCTACAATAGCCCTTGTTGTCATCGACACACAAATATTGCTATTCAAGCCATCAATTCTTTTTATAGACCAGATTTTAGGGCACACACAAGCTGATTCAAAGAGACTTCATTTAAAGAGTACAAAACACTTTAGTTGCAAACGTCAGATCCTCCTCAGTAATAAAGTAATTTTCTGGGTTCAATCCAATCTTCGACCGAGCAATGGATTACTCCATCTCAGTAATGCTGGTGACATTTCTGACTGTCTCAAAACTTCTCTAAGTGCTTCCACCGCATTGTGACATTCAGGTTCGCACTCGGCTATAAAAAGGACGTGCCTTGCCATTAAGAGAGAAGTTGACCACTTGTGGTATCACAATGGAGAGAATAGTCTATCAAGAATCAGCACCGTCACTTAAAAAAACATTTTCTTGGATTTCGCGATTTGCAAAACACATTCTCAAAAATGGAATCTCTATTAAATTCAACGAATCAGCTGAACACTTCCAACCAGTGCCACGCCACCATCCATCCAGCCAGTCAACCAACTAATTAGTGTTTAATTAAATTTCATTGTCATAAGCGAACAAAATGCATAAAGAAAGCATTCCGCATGCATCCGAATAGTTCAGAGCCATTTCCATCCAGCATAAAATATCGTATAATTGAAAGAGATAATTGTAATGTTAGCCAGACAATGGATCTCGATAATATTTTTTTTGGTGGGAATGTAATTATGATTGGAATGAAAATCCATCGAAATACCAGAGGGCAATGTTTTATAGTGCGTTGTTCCGCTCTAGTTGCTCTCGCATGTCGTTTGTCGGCGCTTTAATGCCAGCCTTAACGATGATGCGACTTCTGTTAAATACAGAAGTTTACTCGTTCAGTAGAATGATGTAAAGTTGAAAAAAATAATGTACGTCGTCATATTTTTAATTTTTTTTTTTTATTAAAGTTCACACACTATTTTGTTATAGGAACATTTTCATATAGAGAAGATAAGAATTGCATCTATACTGAAAGAAAAGTTTTCATTTCTCAACGCTATTTATAAATATAAGTTTGTTTGCTATTAAAGAAACTTTGTCATATTCACTTGTCTAAAATTTCCTTCAAGAGGAAATTATTTTTTCTTTGTGCGTAAACTCACCTAGTTACAAGAACAGGGAAGAGGGAAAACTACACAGAAAAAATATCACCAACATATTTCCAAACAAAATTGATTGAACTTGAAAACGTACACGCAAAGATGGAATATGGTCACCGCAAACATGTTTTAAGAGCAAAATGCTATTTTTGAATGGGAAACATGTGACATGTTTGTCGCAACCAGCCAAGCAGTTCTATTTATAGGTCTTTGCATCGGATCGTGGGCGCCGAAAACTAGCTTTATAAATATAACTGCTTGATATTAGTATTAGAGGTGTGCACGTGACACCAAATTGTCGTGACTCACGCGTGAGTCACGCTGATGGTAACGGTGTGAGTGTGCGTGAGCGTGATTAACCGAACAAATGTCGTGCTTGAGCGTGAGTCACGAAAATATTATCTTCGTAAGTAACGAATTTCGGAAAAAACACGCTCACGAAAATAATCCTGCTTGCGAACATAAAATGCTTATGAGTTCTGTAGGTAAATTACTTATAAAATTAAGATATGAGGTTTCTCGTGAGTCACGACATTTTTCGTAAGTCACGATATTTTTCGTGAGTCATTAGAGTGGTCAAGACCAGTTCATAAAACCCAGCTTATCTGCAGTACACCGGTTTCCAGTTTTCGTGAAAAGGCAATTTTCGTTGGTTCGGTAGAACTGGTGTTTTCTAGCTTCAACAACCGGTTTTTGTTTTTTTTGGTTTCCTTGTAAATTTTCCAATTTAGTGCTAAATTTAGGCAAATGCATCCAAATAGGTAAAAGGTACATTTGAATTACAAAAAAATGTGTTCAACTTATAATAAATTCTCAAATAAATTGTTCGTTCAATTTTGGTGACTATAAAATTTTAAGCGTTTTTATGTTTAAAAAAAATTTGTTGGAAAAAAGTCTGTTTTTTTACCGAGAAATACCGACTTCCGAAAACCCCTTATCTGATCATTCTAATATCCACAACCACCATATCAATTTGAGTAGAATCTCGTCGAGATCGGCATTATACAGCCAATAGGCTGCATCTACACTGAAAAAGCTATTGTCGTGAGGTCAAAGATTTCATGTCCTTAAAATACGAATGCAAATTTTGCTTAGCAAAAAAGACGCATTTCTCTAATATAAAGTTTTTTTCCTTGTCCGAAAGTCGATAAACTTTTCAATGAAGTCGTATTGTCCTTATAATTAAGTGATTTGACTTAAAAATGTGTATCATAACATGAAAGTAAAAGTGTTTGGGCTAAGGTCAACTTGACTTTAATAATTCAGAAAAATTCTTTAAATTTAATGAAATTTTCTTTAAATTTGTTGTATTTTTGCATCTTGACTACAAAGCAAAAATCATTCAAATATAGGACATGTTTTTCAATACTTTATTTTAAAGACATTTTTTACTTGAAACATACCATAATTTCTACTGGAAGTCGAGTCTTAATTTGGAAAATAAAGTTGTCGTTAACTCGTTTTTAAAGGACTTTGATAGCATATGAAGAAAAAAAAAGCTGAAAAAGCGAAAAATTAAAATTTGCTTTGTAGAAGCAAGTACACAAAACCCAAATTTAAAAGAGAATTGTGTTTTAAAAGT
This sequence comes from Haematobia irritans, assembly GCF_050003625.1. NCBI lineage: Eukaryota > Metazoa > Arthropoda > Insecta > Diptera > Muscidae > Haematobia > Haematobia irritans. Next base: position 67,067,548 of record NC_134399.1, on the reverse strand, counting down.
ATCCTTACTTGTATTCTCCGCTTCTTTGGCTCGGAATCAATACCAACATTTTTAAAGTAAAAACAAAATCTTTGGAACCGGACATGCTTTTTTCGGTGTAAATCTGAACCGATTTACACGAAATTTGACACAACAGAAGTCAATCCTTTCTTTCTGAGCAGAAATAACAGGTTGGCTGATAAAGGGTCATACGGTCAAAATTTGGTCAAGGGAAAACGCGTGTAAATCGGTGAAATCGTTTATGTAAAAAATCAAATTAAATTTCTTTTTCAAGTTCAATTAGTATAAAATTCAGGAAAAATATTCAGTTAGGCTTTCGCTTTTCCAAATCCGAATTGCCGGGCCTCACGCTTGACACCTGCCATCAGATTTTGTACAGCCACCTTGTCCACCTTCTTCGCCGCAGAAAGCCAGTTTGCCTGGAACTGCTGCTCGTCCTTAGCAGTTTTTTTGGTCTTCTTTAGGTTCCGCTTGACAATAGCCCAGTATTTCTAATTGGGCGGAGCTCTTGCGTGTTGGGAGGGTTCTTGTCCTTGGGAACCACCTGCACGTTGTTGGCGGCGTACCACTCCATGGCCTTTTTACCGTAATGGCAAGATGCCAAATCCGGCCAAAACAGTACGGAACAACCGTGTTTCTTCAGGAAATGCAGCAGACGTTTATTTAAACACTCTTTCACGTAAATTTCTTGGTTGACAGTCCCGGAAGCTATGAAAATGCTGCTTTTCAAGCCACAGGTACAGATGGCTTGCCAAACCAGATATATCTTTGCGAACTTTGACAGTTTTATGTGCTTGAAAATATCTGCTACCTTTCCCCTTCCTTTTGCCGTATAAAACTCCTGTCCCGGAAGCTGCTTGTAGTCGGCTTTGACGTAGGTTTCGTCGTCCATTACCACGCAGTCAAACTTCGTCAGCATCGTCGTGTACAGCCTCCGGGATCGCGCTTTGGCCGTCGTATTTTGTTTATCATCGCGATTTGGAGTCACTACCTTCTTGTAAGTCGATAGTCCGGCTCGTTTTTTGGCTTGATGCACGGTTGTAGACGATACACCCAGCTTATTTGCGGCATCTCGGAGAGAGAGGTTAGGGTTTCGCTTGAAACTACCTGAAACTCTCTTTGTCGTCTCAGCGGCTTCCGGTTTTCGATTTCCCCCCGATCCAGACTTCCTGGCTGTCGACAAACCTGATTTGGCAAGCCTCAAAATAGGCCTCAGTTTCGGCGATCATCTCTTCATTGCAGCCACATTTTTTCTCTGCGAACATTCTTTAGAGGTCTGAGAACAAGAAAAAGTCGCTGGGGGCCAGATCTGGAGAATACGGTGAGTGGGGAAGCAATTCGAAGCCCAATTCGTAATTTTTTGCCATCGTTCTCAATGACTTGTGGCACGGTGCGTTGTCTTGGTGGAACAACACTTTTTTCTTCTTCATATGAGGCCGTTTTGCCGCGATTTCGACCTTCAAACGCTCCAATAACGCCATATAATAGTCACTGTCGATGGTTTTTTCCCTTCTCAAGATAATTGATAAAAATTATTCCATGCGCATCCCAAAAAACAGAGGCCATTACTATGCCAGCGGACTTTTGAGTCTTTCCACGCTTCGGAGACGGTTAACCGATCGCTGTCCACTCAGCCGACTGTCGATTGGACTCAGGAGTGTAGTGATGGAGCCATGTTTCATCCATTGTTACATATCGACGGAAAAACTCGGGTGTATTACGAGTTAACAGCTGCAAACACCGCTCAGAATCATCAACACGTTGTTGTTTTCGGTCAAATGTGAGCTCGTGCGGCACCCATTTTGCACAGAGCTTCCGTATATCCAAATATTGATGAATGATATGACCAACACGTTCCTTTGATATCTTTAAGGCCCCTGCTATCTCGATCAACTTCAGTTTACGGTCATTCAAAATCATTTTGTGGATTTTTTGATGTTTTCGTCGGTAACCACTTCTTTCGGGCGTCCACTGCGTTCAGCGTCCTCCGTGCTCATTTCACCACGCTTGAATTTTGCATACCATTCAATTATTGTTTATTTCCGTGGGGCAGAGTCCGGAAACTCATTATCAAGCCAAGTTTTTGCTTCCACCGTATTTTTTCCCTTCAGAAAACAGTATTTTATCAAAACACGAAATTCCTTGTTTTCCATTTTTTCAAGATCTTTGCATCCCAGTAAACTTTTTTTTGAGTGCATTAAAAATATAATTTGTTCCACATTGGTTTTTTTTAAAGAAGGGTAATACGTCCATATTTGTCAACATCAGCCAAAGTGAAGATCCCCTTGTCAAATATGTACACGAGTCGGCTTAAATTACAAGCTGTTCCAGGTATACCGGTATGAACACAGAAAAAATTTCACGAAAAAATTTCCAATTAAAGTCTTAATTGATTTTTAAAAAATATTCAATTAAAAAGTTAATTAATTCAACAATTTTTTTAAATTGAAACAAAAATCAATCACAAAAATTAATAGCATGAATTAATTTCTAAATTGGATAAATTAATTGTTAATTAACTAATTGACACTAACATTTCTGTGATTGAAGACATTTCGATTAAAAATAATTGGATCAATTAATTTCGTGATTAAAGACAAAAAATATTTTTTTGTGTGAAGTGAGCGTCAAGATACAAATGTCTCGATAGGAAACATTTGTTGTGAACAAGACCTTATTTTTTTGTTTGTTTGCTATGACATCTGTGAAAAATATTTAGTATATATCAAGTCATTCAACAGACAACATCATATTTTTTCATCGTGTTAAAAATGTCGAATTTAGTACCAGAAAGTGATGATTTACGGAAAGCACTAATTTTTTGTTTTAATTTGAAGAAAAGTGCTGCGGAGTCGTATCGAATGCTTGTCGAGGCATATGGTGATCATGCTTTATCAGAAGCAACATGCAAAATATTGTTTCAACGGTTTAGAAATAATGATTTTGATGTGAGAAATGAAGAACGTGGAAGACCATCAAAAAAGTTTGAAGACGCCGAATTTCAAACGATATTCGATGGAGAGTCAAATGGCAGCAATGTTAAATGTTGCCCAACAGGCGATTTCCGACCGTTTAAAAGCCAAAAGTGTGGAAAATGGGAGCCACATGAAAAAAACGCTCATTTCATACCGGTATACCTGGTACATGAAATTCACAAATATATACAGACGGACTGTATAAATCGACTCAAAATTTGATTCTAAAACGATTGGTGTACTTTAAGAAGTTTCTCCGATTGCTCCTCTGCATGTTACATAAAAATGTACAAACATTTTATACCCTGTACCTCAGTATTGGTAAGTGGTATAAATATTCGCGGTCATTTAACCAACAACTGAGGTTTACTTTACTTTGGCCCGTTATTAAATGGCTAAATACGATGAAGGCAGCTAATACCCACATTATCTCTGTGTAAACTCATTCATAAAAATTTTGTTTACTCATTTTATTTACATACCCCGAAGTACTTAACCGTTGCCGCCACAGTCACCGTCGCTACCTCCTATTGTAATTATACGGCCGTTAACAGATAGGATAGGAAGACCACTATTAGACGATAGTAATATGACTCGAAAAACTTGGCTTAGTCAAACAACAACGGTATCGTTTTGTATTGAATATGGAATGTTCGGCCCATCGAGTGTCATATTGGTAGTATCTGAATATGGGGTGGAATTAATTCACTTCATGAGTTCATAGCATTGATACCTGTAGCTGACGTTTCATTTTTGTTTTTATTTTTTATTTATTTTTGGAATCAATTCACCCAACACATGGGTATGTGTTTACTGTAGGTGAATGACCATTTTACTGATTTCTGTGCGTTTCATTGTTTTTTTCTTCTGGCCTAAGTTACATGTTTTGGCTGACTATGTTATGACATTTTGGCATTCTTATTAAAGCAAGAGTTGTCTGCTTTTGCATTCATTGCCCAAGAAGTCGTTTTCTAAATTTGATGTTTTGGCCATAAATGCAGAAATCTTAGCCAACACTCAAACAAAAGTGAACCACTAGGAAAGAAAATGTAGGTTAGTTTTAGAAATTGTTAACTAAATTAAAGGGTGATTTTTAAGAGCTATAGGAAATTAAAAAAAAATAAAAAAAAAAAAAAAAACATGCATGAAATCTTTATTTATACGACCCATTTCATTTAATGTTTGAAGATTTTTTTTCATAAAAATGTTGAGCACGACTGCGCCTCGCATGGTTCTTCTTTCCGACATTTCGACCGTTATCTCACGATTAAATGCTTCAATGTTGTCTTTCGATCCCAGTTGCCATTGTTGGTATAATTCTACCAAATATGGTAAATTTGACGTTTAAGTAGATTTTGCAGAATATTCTTCTCCAACTAGTAGGTACTTCACACATTTTCTATATTAAGGCATAAAATTTAGAAATAAAAATTTGAGAACATTTTCTATAGAACTATAATTTTGAAAAATTTTCTATAGAAATAAAATTTTGAGAAAATTTTCTATAGAAATAAAATTTTGAGAAAATTTTCTATAGAAATAAAATTTTGAAAAATTTTCTATAGAAATAAAATTTTGACAAAATTTTCTATAGAAATAAAATTTTGACAAAATTTTCTATAGAAATAAAATTTTGACAAACTTTTCTAGAGAAATAAAATTTTGACAAAATTTTCTATAGAAATAAAATTTTGACAAAATTTTCTATAGAAATAAAATGTTCACAAAATTTTCTATAGAAATAAAATTTTAACAAAATTTTCTATAGAAACAAAAGTTTGACAAAATTTTGTATAGAAATAAAATTTTGAGAAAAATTTCTATAGAACTATAATTTTGACAAAATTTTCTATAGAAATAAAATTTTCACAAAATTTTCTATAGAAATAAAATTTTGACAAAATTTTCTATAGAAATAAAATTTTGACAAAATTTTCTATAGATATAAAATATTGACAAAATTTTCTATAGAAATAAAATTTTGACAAAATTTTCTATAGAAATAAAATTTTGACAAAATTTTACATAGAAATAAAATTTTTGAGAAAATTTTCTATAGAAATAAAATTTTTACAAAATTTGCAATAGAAATAAAATTTTGACAAAATTTTCTATAGAAATAAAATTTTGACAAAATTTTCTATAGAAATAAAATGTTGACAAAATTTTCTATAGAAATAAAATTTTTACAAAATTTGCAATAGAAATAAAATTTTGACAAAATTTTCTATAGAAATAAAATGTTGACAAAATTTTCTATAGAAATAAAATTTTTACAAAATTTGCAATAGAAATAAAATTTTGACAAAATTTTCTATAGAAATAAAATGTTGACAAAATTTTCTACAGAAATAAAATTTTGACAAAATTTTCTATAGAAACAAAATTTTCTATAGAAATACAAGTTTGACAAAATTTTACATAGAAATAAAATTTTTGAGAAAATTTTCTATAGAAATAAAATTTTTACAATATTTGCAATAGAAATAAAATTTTGACAAAATTTTCTATAGAAATAAAATTTTGACAAAATTTTCTACAGAAATAAAATTTTGACAACATTTTCTATAGAAATAAAATTTGTACTAAATTTGCAATAGAAATAAAATTTTGACAACATTTTCTATAGAAATAAAATTTTGACAAAATTTTCTATACAAATAAAATTTTGACAAAATTTTCTATAGAAATAAAGTTTTGACAACATTTTCTATAGAAATAAAATTTTGACAAAATTTTCTATAGAAATAAAATTTTGACAACATTTTCTATAGAAATAAAATTTTGACAAAATTTTCTATAGAAATAAAATGTTGACGAAATTTTCTTTAGAAATAAAATTTTGACAACATTTTCTATAGAAATAAAATTTTGGAAAAATTTTCTATAGAAATAAAATTTTGACAAAATTGTCTATAGAAATAACATTTTGACAAAATTTTCTTTAGAAATAAAATTTTGACAAAATTTTCTATAGAAATAAAATTTTGACAAAATTTTCTATAGAAATAAAATTTTGACAAAATTTTCTATAGAAATACAATTTTGCAAAATTTTACATAGAAATAAAATTTTTGAGAAAATTTTCTATAGACATAAAATTTTGACAAATTTTTCTATGGAAATAAAATTTTTGAGAAAATTTTCTATTGAACTATAACTTGACAAAATTTTCTATGGAAATAAAATTTTGACAAAATTTTCTATAGAAATAAAATTTTGACAACATTTTCTATAGAAATAAAATTTTCACAAAATTTTCCATAGAAATAAAATTTTCACAAAATTTTCTATAAAAATAAAATTTTCACAAAATTTTCTATAAAAATAAAATTTTGACAAAATTTTCTATAGAAATAATTTTTTTTACAAAAGTTTCTATAGAAATAAAATTTTGACAAAATTTTCTATAGAAATAAAATTTTTAGAAAAATTTTTATAGAACTATAATTTTGACAAAATGTTCTATGGAAATAAAATTTTTGAGCAAATTTTCTATAGAACCATAATTTTGACAAAATGTTCTATGGAAATAAAATCCTGACAAAATTTTCTATAGAAATAAAATTGTGACAAAATTTTCTATAGAAATAAAATTTTTGAAAAAATTTTCTATAGAAATAAAATTTTGACAAAATTTTCTATGGAAATAAAATCTTGACAAAATTTTCTATAGGACTAAAATTTTGACAAATTTTTCTATAGAAATAAAATTTTGACAAAATTTTCCTTAGAAATAAAATTTTGAAAAAAATTCTAGAGAAATAAAATTTTGACAAAATTTTCCTTAGAAATAAAATTTTTGCAAAATTTTCTATAGAAATAAAATGTTTGCAAAATTTTCTATAGAAATAAAATTTTGACAAAAATTTCTATAGAAATAAAATCTTGACAAAATTTTCTATATAAAATTTGGACAAAATTTTCTATAGAAATAAAATTTTCACAAAATTTTCTATAGAAATAAAATTTTGGCAAAATTTTCTATAGAAATAAAATCTTGACAAAATTTTCTATAAAAATAAAATTTAGACAAAATTTTCTATAGAAATAAAATTTTGACAAAATTTTCTATAGAACTATAATTTTGACAAAAATTGTTATAGAAATAAAATTTTGACAAAGTTTTCGATAGAAATGAAAAATTTACCAATTGTTCTATAGAAGAAAAAACTTTTTATTTATTTTTTTTTTGTTGATAAAAAGTTTTGGTAGATTAATTTGGGTCAAGTGGCAACCGTGCTTCCAATGCGTCAAATGAAGCGGGCAAATTCAAATATTTGCAAGCGTTGTTCGTTTGTAAGACGATTCATGGATAAATTATTGACCAAATTGAAGATGTTTGACACTGAAACAAAACACGAAACGTCAGCTGTTTAAACCAGTTTTTTCAAAAAGTTAAAAAAATCACACACACCCTTTATAACGCAAAACGAGAATTAAAACAACGATGATTGAGATTTGTAACCTAATTATTCCCTGCTCCACACTGTGAAACAGGGTATTATAGGTTAGTGCATATGTTTGCAACACATAGAAATAGACAAGATAGACCCATGGTGTCTTTGGCAATAATACTCAGGGTCGGCCCCTGAGTTGATCTAGGTATGTCCGTCCGTCCGTCTGTCTGGGAAATTTTGCACCATGAGTAGAATTAATATTCTTTCTGTGCATGTCAACTTTAGTAAAGAGATTCAATTCCTATTATGCTTGGAAAAATCGGTTCAGATTTAGATACATGGCCACAGTTTTACTCCGATTTGCGTGAAATTGCATATGAACTGGAATTACATTTCTTACTATCCGTGCAAAATTTTGTTGAAATCGGTTCGGTTTTAGATATAGCTCCCACATATATCTTTCGAACGATTTAAACTCATATCACCACAGAGGCCACTGTGTTAGTCCAATTTACGTGAAATTTTGCACAGGGAGTAGAACTAATATATTTTTAATCCAAATTTTTCTAAGTGTACGCATCTTCTATTGTTATTCTTATATTGGAAAATTGTAATTATTAATTTAAAATTCCCAAAACTTGTTCTAATTCGGATATTGTATTTTTTTATCTCATTTCAGGTAAGTCGTTATGCTGAGCAGCTCATCGGACCATATTCGTAAGTAAGGCGAAATTATTATTAGATGTTGGAAAAATAAATACATTATTTTACTAATAGATGGCGCTAAATGTCTATCCATCTCACATTGTATAGTTTTGTTCGGGTTCTGCTACATGGCGTTAAATGACAAGATGTTTTTTCAATTTGTTTTCCACGGCAGCACTGTCCAGGAAAAAACGTACAAAGTCAATATGCTCAAAAAGCCACAATAAATATTCACTCTCACATCCATAAACATTAGACCTGTTTTATTTTAGTAGTATGAGTTATCCAGTATATCGTTACACTGATGTTCTATACAGAACATCTCATCAGTGTAAATCACGTCGGTGTTGCCAGATTGTATTTTGATAAAGCGACATTTCCTCGATTCACAATAGCAATTTGTTGTGATTAATTTGTCGAATAACATTAACTTTAAAGTGTTAAAGTGTCATAAATAATAACAGCACTAAATATTTATTACTATTTGAGAAATTCATACATTAAAAATGTAAGATTTCACTTGTTTTTTTTTTGTGATTGATTTTAAACAGCTGATGACAGTGTTGCGCATTTCTGGAAATGTCCTGGATAAACGAGTACTCTGTTGCCTTTTAGTCCGTCACGCCTTGGGTTCTCAGTACTAAAAGAAAACAAGCCGAATGTAAATCACTGTGGATTTCATACTGACGATATCACTCTTTAACAAAACAACTGCAAATACTGAAAGCCTTTGTTGATGGTAATCCATTACTTCCAAGAATATGGTATGGTTGGCCGTAATGCAGTATGTAATATTGGTCTCAAGTTCATACCTCAATTTCATACCCAGTTTTAACTGGCATATATTCAAAATCTCGATTAAAAATGGCTTTTTTATTTAATTGAAAAATGTTCTGCTTTAAGAAAACAAACATTTGTCTCTTAGTGTACCTCAAATATGACGTGTGAGGACCATCAACAACAAATAGAGCAAATCAATAACAAAACCCATAAAGCTTAATGTTACCATTGAACTCCCCTGTTGGAGTTATAAATGAAACTATGGAGAGAGCAGCTGCTACAGCCACACACATACACACGCCGACAGCCACACTTCACTTCTTTTGGCCTTGAGCTTTGGATTCATCCAACATTTGATGAATATGTAAAAAAATTCTTATGCTAACGTTTTTGTCAAGAGAACATTGTGTTTTGCCAGTGCAACAAAACACATCGTAAACTTTGTTGATGTATCCACTAACAACAACAATTGGCAAATTTGTCCGGGTAAAATAAATTCCATAGTGAGAATGTATCTGAGTACACATCATGAAAGCAAATATGAAGCAGCTAAATAACGGATTTTGTCAGAGTAATCAACCAAAAGCTTTCTCTCACCCGCTGTAAATTGTTACTCTAATCGAGAGGAATGAAACGAAATGGCATTTGAACATTGATTCAGAGAAATGAAGACTTTTTCCAATAGCAGGAGAAATTTGTTGCAGTAAGCTCATCCCATCTAGCTGGAAAAGAGGGGAGTTGTTCCCAGAAAATCAGCCGTTGTTTCCGTTATAAAATGAAGCTAAAAGCTTTTTATGCGGTTTTTAAGCTTTTCTTACTGAAACAATAATTTAAATAATACATTTAGTATAATCGTAATGTAAATCTATATTAGATACTGTGGTGACAGTTTATAGGTTCGATTGAGAGTAAGAATGGAATTTGAGGTCTGAGAACAAGAAAAAGTCGCTGGGGGCCAGATCTGGAGAATACGGTGGGTGGGGAAGCAATTCGAAGCCCAATTCATGAATTTTTGCCATCGTTCTCAATGATTTGTGGCACGGTGCGTTGTCTTGATGAAACAACACTTTTTTCTTCTTCATATGGAGCCGTTTTGTCGCTATTTCGACCTTCAAACGCTCCAATAACGCCATATAATAGTCACTGTTGATGGTTTTTCCCTTCTCAAGATAATCGATAAAAATTATTCCATGAGCATTCCAAAAAACAGAGGCCATTACTTTGCCAGTGGACTTTTGAGTCTTTCCACGCTTCGGAGACGGTTCACCGGTCGCTGTCCACTCAGCCGACTGTCGATTAGACTCAGGAGTGTAGTGATGGAGCCATGTTTCATCCATTGTCACATATCGACGGAAAAACTCGGGTGTATTACGAGTTAACAGCTGCAAACACCGCTCAGAATCATCAACACGTTGTTGTTTTTGGTCAAATGTGAGCTCGCGCGGCACACATTTTGTACAGAGCTTCCGCATATCCATATATTGATGAATGCTATGACCAACACGTTCCTTTGATATCTTTAAGGCCTCTGCTATCTCGATCAACTTCATTTTACGGTCATTCAAAATCATTTTGTGGATTTTTTTGATGTTTTCGTCGGTAACCACCTCTTTCGGGCGTCCACTGCGTTCACCGTCCTCCGTGCTCATTTCACCACGCTTGAATTTTGCATACCAATCACTTATTGTTGATTTCCCTGGGCAGAGTCCGGAAACTCATTATCAAGCCAAGTTTTTGCTTCCACCGTATTTTTTTCCTTCAGAAAACAGTATTTTATCAAAACAAGAAATTCCTTTTTTTCCATTTTTTTCATAATAACAAAAGTTGCTTCACAAAAGACGCTCTATCTCACGAACTAATTGGCTTACACACGAATCATTTGAAGGTTGGTACTATATAAAAAGAATATGCATTTAATACTAAGCCAACCTGTTACTTTAAACATAGCATAATTTCTATATGATGTCGAGTCTAAATTTGGAAACTTAAGTTTTCGTTAATACGTTTTCAAAGGACTTTGATAGCACATGAAGAAAAAAAGAAAGACCAAATCTTTGGAATCGGGCTTGCTTTTTTGTCAGTGCATTTCTTCATATTTATAATCGGTTTTTCTGTTGACCAAATCGTAAGCATGTAGAGAGGGTTGGGCTCTCCCTGTGGTCCCTATTCAAAATTTTCAGAAATTTTACATTTTTTCCCCAATTTATTTACGCAATTCAAATTGTTTCCAATTCTTTCCCCCCCCCCCCCCCCCCCTATTTTATTCTTTATTTTATATTGAGTCGTTTTTATACCCTCCACCTTAAGGTGTGTGGTATACCAACATTGTCGTTCCGTTTGAAACACATCGAAATATTGGTCTCAGACCCCATAAAGTATAAATATTCTGGTGAAATTTGAAGTCGAGCTAGCCATGTTGCTCCGTCCTTGAAATTGAAATTTGGCATAAATAGTTGTTATTGATGTACACTAAAAAAAAAAAAAGATTACTTGGATCCAAAGATTTTAACCTTCCTTAAGGAGTTTGGTATTGATTCCGAGCCAAAGATGCGGCTTCTTTAAAATAAGGAAATTTTTTAGCGACCTGGCTTTATATCTAGGAGCAATAAAATTTAAATTAGGATACAGATCTCATTTATCAACTTTTAATTCTCTTTTCGCGGTTTGTTAATAAAGGTATTCATGTACGAACACAGAAAAAAATATCACCAAAATATTTCCAATTAAAAAGTTAATTGAAGTTGAAAATTTTTTCAATTAATAAATTAATTGATACAATTAACTTTTTAATCATGATAGAAACATTAAGTTACTTAAGTCAATGATTGAAATTTTTAAAATGTTTAATTAAAAAATTAATTGATACAATTAACTTTTTAATCAAATTCGGAAGACTAATTCAGTTAAAAAAAGTGCTGATTTTTTTTTTACTTTTTTAATTAAAAATATATTTCAAACAATCATTTGTTAATCCAAATAAAAACTCTAAGCCAATCTAACTAAGTAATTAAAAATAGTTACCTTTTTTAATTAATAAATTAATTGCGTTTTGCAATCAACATCAATTAAATTTTTAATTGAATCAATTAAAAGATTAATTGAATTTTGCTGAAAAAATCAATTAATTTTTTAATCAAGAATTTTTCTATGCCCAATTAAAACTGTGATTGATACTAATATTTTCGTGATTGAAGACATTTCAATTAAAAAATTAATTGGATCAATTAATTTGGTGATTGAATCAGAGAAAAAATTTTTTGTGTGAACAAATGGCAGTTTAAAAATTCAAATTATAACGGATACATCAAAGTAAAAAACGGTTTCTTAATTCCAAAGAAAGGTTAAACCAAAGACGCTAAATCCTCAAAATAAGTCTTAGCCTATATTTGAAGCGTTTTATCTTAAATCTAAAGTTTCAATATTTCAGTTAATTTAAGGAAAATTTCTTTAAATCAAAAATGTGTTTCTTTAGGTTAGGTTAGGTTAGGTGGCAGCCCGATGTATCACTGAGTGCTGCCCGATTCCATGTTAAGCTCAATGACAAAGGATCTCCTTTTTATAGCCGAGTCCGAACGGCGTTCCACATTGCAGTGAAACCACTAGAGAAGCTTTGAAACCCTCAGAAATGTCACCAGCATTACTGAGGAGTGATAATCCACCGCTGAAAAACTTTGGTGTTCGGTCGAAGCAGGAATCGAACCCACGACCTTGTGTATGCAAGGCGGGCATGCTAACCACACAGAAAAAAAATTCACGAAAAATTTTCCAATTAAAATTTTAATTGAGTTTTAAAAAATATTCAATTAAAAATTTAATTGAATCAACAAATTTTTTAATTGAAACAAAAATCAATCACAAAAATTAATAGGATCAATTAATTTTTTAATTGGATCAATTAATTTTTTAATTGACCTTCAATTAATTTTTTAATTGATACTATCATTTCTGTGATTGAAGACATTTCAATTAAAAAATTAATTGGATCAATTAATTTCGTGATTGAATCAGAAAAATTTTTTTTGTGCATTGCACCACGGTGGCTCCCATGTGTTTCTTTACTTTAAGAAAAATTAGCCTTAGTTCAAAAACATGGGACTTAACCAGAGGAAAGCGAATTTACAAAATTTGTGTCCTAAATTTAATGAAAAAAATTTTTGAAGCAAAGAGTATAAACATTATTTTAAATAAAATTTCATTATTTTAAAGAAATTTGTCCTTAATGTTTTGTAATTTTCGCATCCTAAAATTTAAGTTGCGTAATCTTTAATATCACGTAAATATTTTTTTCAGTGTAGTTCGGATGACACTCCAATTGGGCCATATCGGGTCACTTTTCTGTATAGCCATAAAATAAAACTATCAAAAGATTTTATCCGATCGGGTTGAAATTTGGTACATGATGATGAAGTTGATGCATATCGGTCCATTATTGTGTATACTCCCCATGCTTGACTTCCGGAGCCTGTTGGTGGAGTAAATTTCATATGATGACTCATCTCGCCCAAAAAATTGAATTAAATCGTACGATTATTTTTTACAATTTTCGACGTGGATGAACTCAACAAAAGTGCATCAATCAATATAATTAAATTTTTTGGTGATGAAGCTCCGTCGAGGACGAGTGTTTGTCGGAGCATTCAACCGAGATCGTAGTTCATTTCAAGATAAATTTCGTGAAGATCATCAGTTGTTCCGGAAACCATAGATGCTGTGCGCCAACTGATATTGCAAGATCATCATGTGACCTATAGTGAGATTGAGAAAGCCTTAGAAATTACATAACCGTCAAAAGAAATTGTTCGCATTGGACCCTACAAAATAACAGATTGGCTGATAAGTCCCCGGTCTAACAAAGAAAAACACATATTTTTGTGTTAAAATTCGTTTTTATTATTCAACATAGTTCCTTTCAAGAGCGATACAACGATTATAACGACCTTCCAATTTTTTGCTACCATGGTAATACTCCTTCGGTATTGCTTCAAAATAGGCCTCATTTTCGGCGATCACCTCTTCTTTGCAGCCAAATTTTTTCCCTGCGAGCATCATTTTGAGGTCTGAGAACATGAAAAAGTCGCTGGGCCTGATCTGGAGAATACTGTGGGTGGGGAAGCAATTCGAAGCCCAATTCATGAATTTTTGCCATCGTTCTCAATGACTTGTGGCACGGTGCGTTGTCTTGGTGAAACAACACTTTTTTCTTCTTCATATGGGGCCGTTTTGCCGCGATTTCGACCTTCAAACGCTCCAATAACGCCATATAATAGTCACTGTTGATGGTTTTTCCCTTCTCAAGATAATCGATAAAAATTATTCCATGCGCATCCCAAAAAATAGAGGCCATTACTTTGCCAGCGGACTTTTGAGTCTTTCCACGCTTCGGAGGTGGTTCACCGGTCGCTGTCCACTCAGCCGACTTTCGATTGTACTCAGGAGTGTAGTGATGGAGCCATGTTTCATCCATTGTGTCGGGTGTATTACGAGTTAACAGCTGCAAACACCGCTCAGAATCATCAACAGCACGTTGTTGTTTTTGGTCAAATGTGAGCTCGCGCGGCACCCATTTTGCACAGAGCTTCCGCATATCCAAATATTGATGAATGATATGACCAACACGTTCCTTTGATATCTTTAAGGCCTCTGCTATCTCGATCAACTTCATTTTACGGTCATTCAAAATCATTTTGTGGATTTTTTGATGTTTTCGTCGGTAACCACCTCTTTCGGGCGTCCACTGCGTTCACCGTCCTCCGTGCTCATTTCACCACGCTTGAATTTTGCATACCAATCAATTATTGTTGATTTCCCTGGGGCAGAGTCCGGAAACTCATTATCAAGTTTTTGCTTCCACCGTATTTTTTCCCTTTAGAAAACAGTATTTTATCAAAACACGAAATTCCTATTTTTCCATTTTTTTCACAATAACAAAAGTTGCTTCACAAAAGACGCTCTATCTCACAAACTAATTGACTTACACACCAATCATTTGAAGGTTGGTACAATATAAAAATAATATGCATTTAATACTAGCGACGCCATCTATGTGTCAGACCGGGGACTTATCAGCCAACCTGTTATATAATATGCATTTAATACTAGCGACGCCATATATGTGTCAGACCGGGGACTTATCAGCCAACGTGTTATGTCAATCGCACAAAAAAGGCTCGTCGATTGGTCGAAATTAAATGTTCCAAAATTACGATCGCAGGGCTTAGAAACAAGGCTAGGACATCGCGACAGGTGATGAATCGTGGATTAAGGCGTATAAGCCCGAAAGGAAACTGTGTGGATGTTTCAAGATGAGGCAAAATGCATCGATAATTGGTTCAAACGCATGCAAAAATTTTTATTGTTTTTCTAATATTCCCCATTAAGAATATTATGAAAAACAATAAAGCGATTTTCTATAGTTAATATATATTTTTCTCTAATCCCGAAATATAAAAGGTAACCCTCGTATATCGTCGAAACTTCAAAAATCCCTAACCCTCTATGTCCCATTTCTTCTGGTCTGAATGCGTTAACAACTGTATTTTTTCTCCCGCACCAAATTTTAAAGAAACGAAACAGTCGAATTTTTATTTTTGATTACAATCACTAGCAGATTTATGAATGGTTACTTGGTCACATAACTCGTTCGCTTTATAATTTTGATCATTTTTCCTAAGGTTATAATTTAAATTTATTTAATAAAATTATTTCGCATATTTTCAAATACGTTTGATAACAAATCGTTATCGATATGATAACGATAGCTATTGACATTTAAGAGTTGCCACAGTGGTTGTTCTAAAAACACCGTTACATTCAAACAGCTCTACCCATATAACAACACAAGACACTTGTAAGCAATGAATATTGGCGCGCTTTTATTTTGTTCTTATATTTTACTCTCCGTTATTGTTTTGTCTCAGTATATAAATGAGAGATAACGGGAGAGAGAATCCACAACCAAAACAAAACTCTCTGTTTACGAAGGCAATTCAAGAGGCAACACATTGGCATCAATCCGTATGGGTGTTTGTTGTTGTTGGCACAAATTTCCACATCGCATTAATGACTGGTTTTCCCTTCATACCAGCTCCACCGAAGAAGAATAACAACCCCAGCATCAGCTGGGGCTACCATCAAAAAGCACCAGGAATAAAATTATTGTTGGTATGATGGCTCTATGTGTTTATGTATTTAGTTGGGAGATTCGTCTTCTTGCATCCTCTGTGAAGAATTGCGTAAAACCATAATCGGTGAGTGTTTTGGTGTTCGTGTTACGTCGTGTTAATGAAATGCCGAAAATAACAACCAGGACCTGCTACCATACAACTACAGCTGGTGCTGCAGCCTTAGCTACTCTAACGACCGATTCAGTTGTTTGCCGATTGTTCAACTTTACTGGCCGCCTCATAAAGTTGTAACGGAATATCCTTGCGGGCAGAGAAAACCCGCGAACGTGTGCGCGTCTCAAAGTGCTCCCAAAAAAATTGCAACAATAAAAAATTTTTAGGAAAAAATTAAAGAAATACAAAAAAATTGTATATATGCGAAATTTAGAGAAAAAGATGTGAAAAGTGAAATAGCCTACAATGTGAAAAAACTTGTGGGCTAAGGAGCCAAAAAAACAAAAATAAAACAGGAGGAGTATTTCAAATCTCTAATTCTATTGGGGTCTAATAGCCCAGCAGCAGCAATCAACTCTTTCTTCTTGTGCTACTTTTCTTGTTTGGTTTTATTTTTATTTTCTTTACGCAATTCTGACCTTCTGCTGCAACTTCAAACAACCGCCATCGGCACTGGCCCTATTTACTATCACTCTAACTCCTGTGACAGTATCTTGCACTCTCTGTGTGAAGCTCCTCTTCCATGCCTACTACATGTACAACAAAAGGATTACAATCATCGTGTTCCAGTTTTTAAATTTCTCTCCGCTATTTATTTTTTATCGTCTGACAATGAAGTAGCCAGTTGAGAAACTCTTTCACCGGTGTCCGAAGGCAAATGGACTATAGTGAATAACAGATAAAAGAGTACATTACTGAAAACAATAACAATTAGTGACAGAATAGAGAGCAAGAACAAAAAAAAAAAAAAAAAAAAACACAACGTAAAAACAAACAGCAATTTAGATAATAACAATAAAACACATCCTTTTGTTGTATGGCTACTGCTTTGGATATATCTTCCAAGGACTTTTTTCATGAAGCAATGGTTTGTTTTTTGTGTAAATGTCTTGCAGAAAATGTTTACCAAAGTTTTGTTAAAAATATTTCAAGAGAAGTTACAACCGAATATTTTATCTATAAGGCACTAAAAATTCGTAATTTATTTGGTAATTTTAAGAATGTCATCCCATTTTGGGTGTTAATATTTTATCAATCTAAATATTTCCATATGTTTTCTTGAAAGAAATATATTTATATGTAGTGAAAATTTTGTAATATCGGTTCTTGTTTCTTAGGATAGAGTTATATGTTGTAATTTGAAAATACAGGGTAGGTGGCACAAATATTACCAATTCGAACAAAATTTTTTTTTTGTATGAAAATATTTTGCATTGATTAAAACGACAATAAGTGCAGTGTGATCTGACCAACCCACTTTAGGTTGCTATTATTTTTAAATGGCTCGTCTGACAGCTTACAGATTTATTCCAGTGATAGTTATTTTTTTGTTTAGAAGCTTACGAAAGCATATTGATATATTGCATTCAGAAATAAAGTTATCCGTGATACTGCTTGCATTGCATTGGTAAAAAAATCAACGAAATAACGGTAAAAACACCGAAACAGAAGGACGAAATCCTCGCCCCAGTGACAGAAAAGTTTCTCGTGAACATTTCGCTGGGCTAACAAACATTTCAGCCGCAGACTATTGACATTCCAACAGGACCCAACACGCGTCAACCAAGAATGGCTTCATTTCTACTGTAACATACCACCAAATCTTTTTCCAGGGATGGAAAATGCAGTACTATAGTACTTTTTATACCCTTCACCACTACTGTGGTACAGGGTATAATAAGTTTGTGCATTTGTATGTAACGCCAAGAAATAGTGGTCATAGACCCATCTTTTAGTATACCGATCGGCTTAGAATTAACTTCTGAGTCGATTTAACGATGTCCGTCTGTCTGTCTGTCAAATTTAGTCAAAATCGGTTCAGATTATATGTAGCTCCCATATATACGCACATCAGAGTTGGGGAAATATGGTAGACTGTTACAAATTTTAGTCCCATTTTCAATGGAAGTTTCCTCCAATTAACTGGATAGCGTGAGCCGATTTAAATTTTAATTCTAAAGATTTTGTAGAAGTAAAAAAATTGTCTCCTTTATATAGCTTCCAGCAAATGTGAAGTAGTTGAGATGTAACACATATTTTGGCCTACATAGGGGTGAAGGGTATAATATAGTCGGCCCCGCCCGACTTTAGACTTTACTTGCTTGTTTTCAATACTTTTTCACCCCGGTCAGTACCGTAGCATCCCCGCGAATGATTTAGTACCTTTGGTGTAGACATTTTTGAGTCGATATCAGATTTATGGTACAATAGCTTTGACAAAATATTTTAATATTTTGAGAAAATCTTTATCAACCTTATTTGCTAATAGTCTTTTACAAATATGGCAAAACAGACAAGTTCATGCGGGAATCTTGATTTTGTAAAAGCCAAAACACCATTTTATTGAATTTCAGGAATGTTTTAATCGAAAAAAGCATGCGATTCTATATTATCGATATTTTATTTCGGTAGAAAATTTTGTCAAAATTTTATTTCCATATAAAATTGTTGCAAAATTTAATTTCTATAGAAAATTTTGTCCACATTTTATTTCAATTGAAAATTTTGTAAACATTTTATTTCTATAGGAAATTTTTGCAAAATTTTATTTCTATAGAAAAATTATTGCAAAATTTTATTTCTATAGAAAATTTTTGCAAAATTTTATTTCTTAGAAAATTTTTGCAAAAATTTATTTCTATAGAAAATTTTTGTAAAATTATATTGCTATAATCATTTTTTGCAAAATTTTATTTCTATAGAATATTTTGTCAAAATTTTATTTTTATAGAAATTTTTTTCAAAGTTTTATTTCTATAGAAAATTTTGCTAAAATTTTATTTCTATAGAAAATTTTTGTCAAAATTTTATTTCTATAGAAAATTTTGTCAAAATTTTATTTTCTTTAAAATTCAGTCTACAAGAGCTCTTGACAATAATATTCCAGTGAAGTTTTTTTTTGAAATTTTATTTTCTTAAAAAATCAGTCTAAAGGAGCTATTGACAATAATCTTCCAGTGAAGTTTTTAGCAATATTTTATTTTCTTTAAAATTCAGTCTAAAGGAGCTCTTGACAATAATCTTCCAGTGAAGTTTTTGTTGAAATCTAGTAAAATGTACATTTTCGCTCAAAAAAATACCATTTTTGTACTTTCTTAAAAATTGTATTTTCCATCCCTGCGTATGCCCTATACGTTAGAGAGTAAGGTTGACACTTAAAAGTATCAAAGTGCCAAGAGAGCACTTCGACGGAAGTTGTTCTAAAGGCAGAACTTTAAAAGAACTTCCAAAGACGTTTTTTATTTTAACTACACAGGATGTTTTTTTACTTAAATTTTTTATAGGTCGTTTTTTTCTCATATTTTCAATGTGTAAGTTACAGATTGAAAACAGAATAAGAATTAATAAAATAGTTTAAATTATTTAAATTTTGTCGAAAAAAATGTTAAATCCTTTCTAGAAAAATTGAGAATTTTTGAAAATATTTCAAGTCTGACACACAAAAAAACTTTTTTCTGATTGCATCACGAAATTAATTGATCCAATTGAAATGTTTTCGATTATGAAAGTGATAGTATCAAAAAAGTGATTGATTTGATTTGAAAATTTCAAACAATTTTTTTTAACGATTCTATTAAAAATGTAATTGATGTTAAGCAAAACTCAGTTAATTTTTTAATTGATTCAATCAAAAATTTAGTTGATGTCGAAAACTCAATCAGTTTTTTTTTAATTGATTCAATTAATTATTTAGTTAAACTTCAATCCAATCTCCAATTAACTTTTTAATTAATTTGAGTCTTGCAATCGACAACGTTTATTTTTATACCCTCCACCATAGGATGGGGGTATATTAACTTTGTCATTCCGTCGAAATATTGCACTAAGACCCCATAAAGTATAAATATTCTGGGTCGTGGTGAAATTCTGAGTCGATCTGAGCATGTCCGTCCGTCCGTCTGTTGAAATCACGCTAACTTCCGAACGAAATAAGCTATCGACTTGAAACTTGGCACAAGTAGTTGTTATTGATGTATGTCGGATGGTATTGCAAATGGGCCATATCGGTCCACTTTTACGTATAGCCCCCATATAAACGGACCCCCAAATTTGGCTTGCAGACCCTCTAAAACAAGCAAATTTCATCCGATCCGGCTGAAATTTGGTACAAGCTGTTAGTATATGGTCTCTAACAACCTTTGCAAAAATTGGTCCACATCGGCCCTTAATTATATATAGCCCCCATACAAACCGATCACCAGATTTGACCTCTGGAGCCTCTTGGAAGACCAAAATTCATCTGATTCAGTTAAAATTTTGTACGTGGTGTTAATATATGGCCTCAAACACCCATGCACAAATAGGTCGAAATCGGTCCATAATTATATATAGCCCATATAAACCGATCCCCAGATTTGTCCTCCGGAGCCCCTTGGAAGAGCAAAATTCATCCGATTCGGTTGAAATTTGGTACGTGATGTTAGTATATGGTATCCAATAACCATGCATGAATTGGATCATATCAGTCCATAATTATATATAGCCCCCATATAAACCGATCCCCAGATATGACCTCCAGTGCCTTTTGGAGAAGCAAAATTCATCCGATCTGGTTGAAATTTGGTACGTGGTGGTAGTATATGATATTTAACAACCTTGCCAAAGGTGGTCGATATCAGTCCATAATCATATACAGGCCCCATATAAACCGATCCCGAGATTTGGTTTTGGAGCCACTTGGAGGAGCAAATTTCATCCGATTCAGTTGAAATTTGGTACATTGTGCTAGTATATGGCCGTTAACAACCATGCCTAACTAAGTCCATAACGGTCTATAGTTATATACAGTCCTCAGATAAATCGATACCCAATCACAAAAAATTGGTCCATATCAAGTTCATAATTGTATATAGCCCCCCATATAAGTGACCCCCATATTTCAATTCTGGCCCTCTACGTACGGTGCAAAAGTCGAGTCGTAATTATTTGTAGACTTACCTATACATAACATTTTTGTCTAATATATACCACGTATGGACTAATTCACAATTTAGAAAACGATGTTAAGAAGTTTTAAGATACCACAACCCAAGTAATTCGATTGTGGATGACAGTCTTTGGTAGAAGTTTCTACGCAATCCATGGTGGAGGGTACATAAGATTCGGCCTGGCCGAACTTAGGGCCGTATATACTTGTTTTTAATTGAATTGATATTTGGAACAAGTAATTGTATAATAAAATCCGCGAAAATTTTCACTCATTTTCTTATCTAACTTTGTATTTTTAGTTTGGTAAAAAAATTATTGTTTCAAGTAATTTTTTAATTAAAAGGGTTACTATTTTCAATCACTTTCTAAAGTGACTTTGTGCTTTTATTTTGATTAAAAAACTAGTTTCCAATCGTAGTACAAGCTTAACATGATCTATATTCCATAAAAAACATAATTACTATAGAGTAACTGCGTTATTGTTTTGTTCAAACAATTTTCAAAATTCTGGGGAAACATTTAATCTACATTATTGCAATACGAAAAATCATAAAAGTATGCAATGGTTTATAAAAGAATTATCTCTCTCTCTCTCTTTGAGTATTAATTTCATATGAGTTCTGCATGTATCTGTTGTTTATATAAGCATATGCGTGTTTAAATGTGTTTGTATTGTAGTTATTTATCATATATACATCTGCATGATAATAAATGCAAAATATAAAACAGATAGTACTAAAATAAATTTACTTAACATTTGTTAACAAAATCCTTAAATCATATGGTGGAGTGGGGCGAGTAATTGTCATATCACTTGACTCTTATACTGTTGCAAGCCACAACCAATATTTCAATGACGTCGAACGACACTGAAATCATACACAATTGTATTACGCCAACTTATTGACCGTAATATTTTACCCTAAAAAAAAACCTAACCCGATCCCAAAGATTTTGTATTTCCACTAATTTGATTTTGGTATTGATTCCGAGTCAAAGAAGCGGAGAATGACTAAGGATAAATTTAATACTATGGCAATTGGAAGCTGGGACCTTTGACGGCGCTTGGTCCCAGCTCTACACCCAAAGAAAGAATACTTTACGATTAAGCGATTGTCTCTAAACTCTCCTTGCAGTGTATAAACGTTTTGTTCTTCAAAATAAGGCAACAGTAGTAGCACTTAGTTAAAGGATTTATGGATATGAGTTGTATGTTTTTTTTTTTTTTTAAAGTCTCCTCCCAAAGCAGTTTTTAACCAACGAACTTCTCTTTTATTAATAAAGTTGTATCTTTAAAGTCAAATAATTTTTTGTTTATGATAATCTTTGGATACAAGTGTAGCTGCAAAATTATGACACCTATCATAGGGATATTTTACTCGTCAAATGCTTTTAGTTGTTGAAGATAATATACGATTGCTTAATTTCTTTTTAACTATGTTGAACATTGAAAATATCTTCAATTCTACAGAAGCATTTGAAAAGGGTAGCGAAAGTAATGGTATTGCATACTTTCGTATATTTAGAAACTTGGTTTGACCGCCTCCTTTTTTCCAGAGTAAATAAGATTCATGTCTTTACCATAAAAGGAAAGATCAATATGTTCTAGTATATGTTGATAACTTACTCGTTGCATCCCAAAATAAAAGTTATATATCCGCCGTTTATCAACTACTAAATTCAATATTCGAAATAAATAATTTGGATCCTTTCTTGGCATAGAAGTAAGGAAAGAAGATATATCACAATTTCTTATTCGACGGAAATCTTATATTGAAAATGTTTTGTTGAAGTTTGGTAGATGTAAAAATTTCCAAAAAAAAGTCTCCCAAACGTGAACCAAACCCCTAAATGTGTGCGTGAAACTCCTCAAATTGGCAGTGATAATACTACTCACCATAGGTTAAAGTGGCAGCCCAATTGGTTTTCAGGCTCACATAGACTATACAGTCCATTGTGATACTACTGACCATAACCAATTTTAAAATTTTTAAATTTCGTTGCATATTTTTAGGCAATGTCTTCAGTTTACCACAAACAACAAATTTGCCAAATAATGTTGATGTTTTCGAATTATTTTCCATCAGACACCAATACAATAAAATGCGGATATACATTCATGCACTTTCTACCCCATTACATTTTTTCTACAATGGCTAGTGGTGATATTCATGGTACTTGCAAAGCATATACTCAACATGGTGCTACTGCACACACACACACACTTGCATTTCACTCTGATATTTATTGCTGATATTGTTGTAGCTTTAACTGTACACTGGTAAAGGGAATGCTGCTTGCTGCGCCTGCATCCGATGTTTAGTTTACATTCACTCTTCCTGAGTAAAGTTAATGCAATGCTTTGCACTTTTAAGTCAGGTTAAGTGTTGTTTACAATACACTTGAATGCTTAAGGTTGTTGGTGTTGTTTTTTCTTCATGTTCCTCCTGATATTTGTATTCATATCCTCTCTTATATGAGGACATGTATTGTAAGTACAGAAATAGATGGGGGACGAGAGTATAGACTACAGTTGATTGTTGTATGTGACAGATCAAAGAGAAATTCTGTGTGCGTGCCTGCAACAGAATGTTATACCAGAATAGATTTTTTTGGTAACAATATCCGGGATTAGGTACCATATGAGGGGTGTACTCCTATGTGTGTGTGTTTGTTTGTTTGTTTTGTTTCGAAGAGAGTTATATTACACATAGTGTTGGGTAAAGAAGGTAAACAACAATTTGAATTCAATTTAATACTAGAGCTTTTAACTATAGCATGACTTGAAAATGTTGAGAAGATAATATTAAAGTGGCTGGTTGTCATCATAGATGGAGCTAATGGTTCTTTTAAGCAAGTGCTCAGATGTTGGTATTAATACCAATGAAAAAATACCAAAGATTTCGTGTCCTTAAAATACGAATGCGTTTTTTGTTTAGCATAGAAGACGCATTTCTCTGCACAAGAAAAAATCTGATTTAATCACGAAATTAATAGATCCAATTAATTTTTAATTGAAATGTCTTCAATCACAGAGATGATAGTACCAATTAAAAAATTAATTGACAGCCAACTAACTAATTAATCCAATTAAAAAATTAATTGATGCTATTAAGTCGTGTGATTGATTTTTATTTCAATTAAAAAATTTGTTGATTCAATTAAATTTTTGATTGAATATTTTTTAAAACTTAATTAAGATTTTAATTGGAAAAATGTTCGTGAAATTTTTTTCTGTGTACATTTAAGACACAATTCCCTTTTAAATTGGAGTCCTGCGTACTTGATTTTAGAAAACAAATTTTAATATATTACTCTTTTTCAGCTTTTTTGTTCATGTGCTACCAAAACCTGTTGGCGAAAACTTCAATTTCCAAATTCAGACTCGACACTTTATTTTAAAGATAAGTTTTACTTCAATCATAGCTAATTTCTACTTGAAGATTTGCTATGATTAAGGTAAAAATCATCTTTACAATAAAGTGTTGAAAAACATTACCTATTTTTAAATGCTTTTGTGCATTGTTGTCAAAATGCAAAAAGTCAACAAAATTAAAGACGATTTCATTAATTTTGAAAAACGTGGGTATAAAGTTCAATGATCGTACACTTAAGTTCAATATGAACTAAAACAAAAGAAAATTTTCGTACGATTTCCAAAAATAGTAAAAATTATTTTGTTCTTTATATTTAGTTAATTTTTTCTTCTACGAGGGGGTTGTAATGTCGTGAGTTGCAGTTAAAAAATACACCAAGGCATTAAATTTTCTTGGTTTGTAGCAGTGCTGATTTAATCCAGATATGCCGACGGGCCGTTATATCCCTTAGCACACCAACAAGTAGATTAGAAAATGTAAAGCACTGTAAACGCAGAAACCTGAACATAACAGGTGTACTACATGTAGTACGGTCGGCATAACATCATTATTAAATTTTATCTTATGTTAAACTTCTCATAAAATGTTATTATGTATTTATGTTACATCTCATGTTAACATTTTTCTACTTGAATATTACTATACGTATCTCACATATACAATGATAATTTTTGCATCTCAATTCTATTCTCAAGTTGATCTATCTTAATATTACGATAGTTATCTCACATATGCAATGAGAATTTTATTCTCATATTGAGAGATATTTTTTATTTTGTTGGCATGTTATTCTCACAAAAAATAACTGCACGCTTTTATTTTTTTTGGTAGCTTGACAATGCTACTCATCATAACATTGTTTGTTTTTGGATTCTGATATTTTGTTAGTAACATATGCATCTCTTGTGATAGATTTGACTCAAAACACCTGTAATGTTAGACACTCAGAGCTTAGCTTGATGCAAAACCAAATTGTAAAATTCATTCCTGTACTTGCTTGTAAATAAACAAGGAGAAAAGCGGAAAGACAACGTTTGTTTCATTTCGAAAGGCAAACATAAAAAATATAACATTATATTTGCAAAGCCATGAGAACACCTGGTGTCTATTTTGGCCTGTATTCTGAAGACTTGTACTGACGTTCTGTCTGACTGAGTCTCAGAAATAAAAAAAATTTAAAACTTTATAAAATTACAAAATTAAGGCGACTGATCCCCTTTTTAAAAATTAAAGAGATTCTTCACCTTACAGGTTTTAACAACGCTTTGTAGAAATCTCAAAATGTGGAGTATAATTTAGTTCAATTTTCGATAGTTTATTCTTCTTATAAAGCAGTTAAATTTTTTCGGTGTATAACAGGAACATTCATAAAATTACAAGAAATCAATTATATTTATAATCACGTATATTTATTTATTTCAAATTAATTTTGCGACTGATACTATAATTTTTTGATTGAAGTAATTTTTTAATTAATTTCGTGATAGAATCAGAAAATTTGTTTTTACGATATACTAACAAAGCTATTCACGTAAAAATAAATGTGCGGTAAAAATTTAAATTACAACAGAAAATGTTTTACTAATTAAAAAAATAAATCAATAATAAAAAATCTTCAAAATAAGTCTTAAACTATATTTGGAGCTTTTTTACCTCTACTTCAAAGTTTCAATATATCAAAAATTAAATATGATTTCTTTAAACCAAAAATGGATTTCTTTACTATATGGAAATTTTGTCTTATTTCAAAGACATACAGTTTGATCGGAGGGATGCGAATTTCAAAAAGTTGCGCCCTAAATTTAATAAAAACAAGACATTTTGTCTGTCCAGGCTTCAATACTGTCTAGAGGACATTTTGCAGTTAAAATTCAGCATTTATTTTGAACCCACGGTTGAGAGGTAGTTGTGCTCATTTAGATCTAATTTGCAATAAATGATTTCACAACACTGTATAAAAACTAAATCAATAGTTTTTGCTTTATGAGGAAGTATGCAACTCTATGGAAATTTGAAATTTTGTATTTTCATGGGTTTTCAATTCATAACCATCTGCATTTAGCAACATCATCGTTATCAGTAATGTTTTGTAGTCTTTGAAAAATTTTCTTGTTAATAATTCATGGTGTTGTTCATGAAGTGTTTATGTGTGCTCTTGTATTTTCTTATATTTGGGTTTTGTTTTTGTCGACAGGATCTATTTTATTTTACTTCATAAACATTTTATATGTTTACCATCTTTATTTTTATTTTTCTTCTATGATGAACTTTAATACAGAATTCCCTCACTCTCTCTCTCTCATTCACGCCCTTAAATCTTCTTCATTCTCTTTGCCAACATATAGGAGGTTTGCAATAATGGTTGTTGTACAACGCATTAATGCCAGCCTAAAAGTATGCCACTGATGTTTGCCTTAGCAAAGTGGGCTTGTCCTGAATACACTGCTGCAGTATAGTTTCTTTCACATGATTTTTATTTCGTGTTTTGTTTTTTTTTGCTTTAATTTTTTTTCTTGGCTTAAATTGTATTTCTATTTTCTTGTTGTTTTCCTCTCCATGGCATATGTTAAGGCGGAGCATATGTGAAAAAGTTTTACTAAAAAGTTTTAGATTTCAAGTTTATTTTTTTTTTGTTATTGTTCGGTTTTGCCCATGAATATTAAATGAGATTTCTGTGAATAGATGTGCTTATATTTTCCCAAAAACGTTCCCCCGTTGGAAGCAATCATAGCATGACTATTTTATTTTCAATTTAAATAATGTGCTAAACATATGTTTTTGTTTGGTTTGTGGTAAGCTTTGGTATTTTCTTGCAATCTTCATAATGTTGTTTTACGTTCTCATGTTTTAGATTGTAAATTTTAAACCAAAAAATAGTAACTTTACATATTGTGTGGCTGGCAAGTATTCCGATCAACTTCAGGTTGCTATCATTTTTTAAATGTGACAGATTTTTTGCCGGTGCTAGTTAATTTTTATTGTCTGCAAGCTGACAAAAACATTTTGATCTATTGCATTCAGAAATAAAATTATTCACGATGGAATTCAATCGTGATATCGGCAGGAAAAACAATTGGCCATGGTTAGAGGCTTCCAGCATTCAAATGTCAAAAATAAAAATTTATTTCGATACGAGAAACATTGATAGTTACCGTGAACGAATTGTTTCACCAAAAACCGCAAGATTTCCAAAAAAAAACAACAACTAAAAAGCCAGCTTCATTTTGCTTAAAATGCATATTAACTAAAATATATTAATTATACCCTGCGCCACACTGTGGAATAGGATATCATAAGTTAGTGCATATGTTTGCAACACCCAGAAGGAGACGAGATAGACACATGGTGTCTTTGGCAATAATGCTCAGGGTGGGTCCCTGAGTCGATCTAGCCATGTCCGTCCGTCCGCCTGTCCGTCTGTCCGTCCGTCCGTCTGTCCGTCTGTCCGTCCGTCCGTCTGTCCGTCTGTCCGTCCGTCCGTCTGTCCGTGAACACATTTTTGTGATCAAAGTCTAGGTCGCAGTTTAAGTCCAATCGCCTTTAAATTTGGCACGTTCCTGTTTTGGATTAGAATAGAACCCTATTGATTTTGGAAGAAATCGGTTCAGATTTAGATATTGCTCCCATATATATCTTTCGCCCGATATGGACCCATAAGCCAGAGTTTTACCCTAATTTGCTTGAAATTTTGCACTACACTAAAAAAAAAGCATACTCGGTTCCAAAGATTTTGTCTTCACTTTAAAAAATTTGGTATTGTTTCCGAGCCAAAGAAGCGGAGAATACATGTAACGATACTTTTAAGACACAATTCTCTTTTAAATTTAGGTTTTGTGTACTTGCTTCTAGGTAGCAAATTTTAATTTTTCGCTTTCTCAGCTTTTTTTCTTCATATGCTATCAAAGTCCTTTAAAAACGAGTTAACGGCAACTTTATTTTTTAAATTAGGACTCGACTTCCAGTAGAAATTATGCTATGTTTGAAGTAACAAACTTCTTTAAAATAAAGTTTTGAAAAACATGTCCTATATTTGAACGATTTTTTGCTTTGTAGTCAAGATGCAAAAAGACAACAAATTTAAAGACAATTTCATTAAATTTAAAGAATTTTTCAGAATTATTAAAGTCAAGTTGACCTTAGCCTATAAATTTTTTCTTTCATGTTAAGATACCCATTTTTAAGTCAAATCACTTAATTATAAGGACAATACGACTTCATTGAAAAGTTTATCGACTTTTGGACAAGGATTTGTATTCGTATTTTAAAGACATGAAATCTTTGACCTCACGACAATATTTTTTTCAGTGTAGGAGTACAATTAGTAGTGTGCTAAATTTGATTGAAATCGGTTCAGATTTAGATATAGCTCCCATATATATCTTTCGCCCGATTTTCCGTTATATGACCACAGAGTTCAATGTTGTAGTCCGATTTACGTGAAATTGTGCACAGGGAGTATAACTAAAATACTAAGTATACATGTCAAATTTTGTTGAAATCGGTTCAGGTTTTTATATAGCTCCCATATATATGCTTTTCCGATTTGGGCAAAAATGACCAAAATACCCACATTTTCCTTATAAAACCTTTAATAAAAAAAAAAACTTTTATATATAAAACCTAAAACCCTTTATTTATAAAACCAAAAAACCTTTATATATAGCACCCAACACATTTGACGGATTTGATATAGTATCGCAAATGTGGATTTACAAAGTGGTGCAGGGTATAATATAGTCGGCCCCGCCCGACTTTAGACTTTCCTTACTTGTGTCCATAATTGAAGTCTTGCTAATTATCACATAGTCATTCATCCTCAAAAACATTCGTCTCTCATACATATACTCCCAAACCTATTTTGCTTCAAACATACATTTATATTCTAAAATTTGGTCAAACGTGTTTGTATTGTGTAAGCATGTTATGTTTCACCCTAAGCATATCTTTGTTTAAGGCCCAGCTTTTGAGCATTTGTCTGCTTGCAGCAAAATTTTTAATTTATTTATTTTATTGTATTCATGAACGTGTACTCAAAAAATAATGTGCTAAAAATTTGAGTTCCAAACATATAATTTTTACACCGAAACATATGACAAACAGTATTTCTCGAAAATTTTGTCAAATTTGTTTTTTCTATAAAAAATTTTGTCAAAATTTTATTTCTATAGAAAATTTTGTCAAAATTTTATATCTATAGAGAATTTTGTCAACATTTTATTTCTATAGAAAATTTTTCAAAAATTTTTTTCTATAGAAAATTTTTCAAAATTTTATTTCTATAGAAAGTTTTGTAAAAATTTTATTTCAGCATTGTTGTTGTTTTTATAGCAGCTTAAAACCATACATTTGTTTAAAGAACAAAACCAACAATAACAAAACAAAACGAATGAAAATTTTATTTCTATAGAAAATTTTGTCTAAATTTTATTTCTATAGAAAATTTTTTAAAAATTCTATTTCTATAGAAAATTTTATTTCTTTAGAAAATTTTGTCAAAATTTTATTTCTATAGAAAATTTTGTCAAAATTTTCTTTCTATAGAAAATTTTGTAAAATTTTTATTTCTATAGAAGATTTTGTCAAAATTTTATTTCTATAGAAATTTTTGTCAAAATTTTATTTCTATAGAACAATTTGTCAAAATTTTTATTTTTATAGAAAATTTTGTTAAAATTTTATTTCTATAGCAAATTTTGTCAAAATTTTATTTCTGTAGAAGATTTTGCAAAATTTTTATATCTATGGAATTTTTGTCAAAATTTTATTTCTATACAAAATTTTGTGAAAATTTTATTTCTATAGAAGATTTTATCAAAATTATATTTCTATAGAAATGTTTGTCAAAATTTTATTCTTTATAGAAGTTTTTCAAAATTTTATTTCTATAGAAAATTTTTTAAATATTTTATTTCTATAGAAAATTTTGTCAAAATTTTATTTCTATAGAAAATTTTGTCAAAATTTTATTTCTATAGAAAATTTTGTCAAAATTTTATTTCTATAGAAAATTTTGTCAAAATTTTATTTCTATAGAAAATTTTGTCAAAATTTTATTTATATAGAAAATTTTGTCAAAAGTTTATTTCTATAGAAGATTTTGTCAAAATTTTATTCTTTATAGAAAATTTTGTCAAAATTTTATTTCTATAGACAATTTTTTCAAAATTTTATTTGTATAAAAAATTTTGTTAAAATTTTATTTCTATAGAACATTTTGTCAAAATTTTATTTCTATAGACAATTTTTTCAAAATTTTATTTGTATAAAAAATTTTGTTAAAATTTTATTTCTATAGAACATTTTGTCAAAATTTTATTTCTATAGAAAATTTTTTCAAAATTTTTATTTCTATAGAAAATTTTGTTAAAATTTTATTTCGATAGAAAATTTTGTCAAAATTTTATTCCTATAGAAGATTTTGCCAAATTTTTATTTCTATGGAATTTTTGTAAAAATTTTATTTCTATAGAGAATTTTGTGAAAATTTTATTCTTTATAGAAATTTTTCAAAATTTTATTTCTATAGAAAATTTTGTCAAAATTTTATTTCTATGAAAATTTTGTCAAAATTTTATTTATATAGGAAATTTTGTCAAATTTTTATTTCTTGTAGAATATTTTGTCACATTTTTATTTTTATAGAAAATTTTGTCAAAATATAATTTCTGTAGAAAATTTTGTCAAAATTTTATTTCTATAGAAAAATTGGCAAAATTTTATTTCTATCGAAAATTTTGTCAAAATTTTATTTCTATAGAAAATTTTGTCAAACTTTTATTTCTATAGAAAATTTTGTCAAAATTTTATTTCTATAGAAAATTTTGTCAAATTTTTATTTTTATAGAATATTTTGTCAAAATTTTATTTCTATAGAAAATTTTGTCAAAATTTTATTTCTATAAAAAAATTTTGTTATTTGGGTTTTTTTTAATTTTGTCAAAATTTTATTTCTATTAAAAAAATTGATCAAAAATTTTTTTTTATAGAAAATTTTAGGGAAATTTTGTATTTTTTTTTTGTTCAGTATAGAATATGTTTTCAAAATTTTAATTATATAGAAAGCTCTGTTAAAATTTTATTCCTATAGAATATTTTTTCAAAAATTTATTTCGAAAAATTTTTTTTATAGAGGATTGTGTCAAAATTTAATTTAAATATATAGAAAATTGAAGATGAGGAGGTTATAGAGGAAGATATTGCAAAAGAATGCTACCAACTGTGGCAACCGTGCCCGTACACCCATTTTCTAAAAGTTTTATTTTGTTGTGTGTAGACAACTTCCCCAAATGTCTTTGAAAGAAAATCTGTAGCCTTTGCAAAGGATTCATTTTAGTTTTGCTATCTCACTTTCTCCGTTCGCTTCCTTTCCCCAAAATATCCTACTGTCTAATTTCAATTTTGTGTCATCTTCTCATCTTCTCATCTTCATTTTCAATTCTGTTTAAAACTATTCAAATATCCCTTTCAGTCCTATCATTATCATCAACATCAGTGTCAGCAAAGTCATTAGGCCTACGATGATTGTCTATGTTTTTTTAGTAACTCAGCAACGAAAGGAGAAGGGAAAAAACAAAAAATATACGAGGAAAAATGACGACAAGAAATTGCATGCCTTGATTTGTTCCAATTATTTTGTCATTTGTATGTACATATGCACATAAGGTTCTTCTTTTTTTTTTGTCCCCGCTTCTCAACCTTCTCAGCCTAAAAGTATGCAATTCGATGAGTGTTCCATCATCCATTCGAATTTTCCTTGTTGTCTTCCACCTGTCTGTCTGTCCTATATGATTACTTTTTATGGTCTTTGCTGGTTGATGATTTTTTTGTTAGGCTGTTGTGCACATTTTTGCTAATGCTTGCTTGCTTATGTTCCTCTATACGATTTCCACATTTAATCAAGGTTGTTTTACGTATTTTTTTGTCATTTTTAAAACTGGCACTCAGCTATCCAGATGCCTAGAGTTTTATTTTTATTTTTTTGTTATGACAACATTGCTAGGTCCGTTTGTTGACGAATGTTTGATGTCTAATGCATTAGGAATAATGCAAGAGATGTTAGCCGTATAGGATTGGGAGGAAGGAAGGAAAAAAGTATTCCTTTGTGATTTTGAGAAGAAAGTTTGTGATCGATATGAATTGAATTTGGCAGACTATAAAAAAATTATTTGTTTAAAGGGATTTACAAAAGACAATAAAAATTGCTAAATATTTTAAAATTTCTTTTAAAACAATTCCTTTCAAGTAAGTAAAGTAAAAAGTCGAGCGGGACCGAATATATATCATATCCTAAATCAACCCTACTGAATTAGTAAACATAAGAATTTCTGGGGTATTATTACTATAGGTTTGGGAGATAAAGTGTAGTTCCATATTTATGAAAATTAGTATTTATGGGATCTCTATCTCAATCTGAACAGAAATGCCAAATCTTTGGAGCTATACTTGATTTAATACCTCCAGGGCTAGTATGCCAATAATATTAAGTCGATTATTGAAAAAAAGAGGAAATCGCTCATTTAGTGTGGGTAATAAATCGAAATTTGTAAAAATCGGGCAATATTATTATGTAACGGCTTCATGTAAGTTTAAATACAATGGGCTACTACATTAAAATTATAAATTTCAGTAAAGAGAGTATTATGGCCAAATTTAGGAAAATCGAGCGATGCATATATATGGGAGCTATATGTAAATCTGAACCAATTTGCATAATATTTTGTAGATTTGATTGATACCACATAAGGTTACCTTGTACACAATTTGAGTATGATCAGTTGATAAATGAGACCACTATTGTCAAATATAAAGTTATTAGGGAACGTTTTTGAAAATCGGGCGATACATATATACACTGAAAAAAAAGGCATACTCGGTTCCAGAGATTTTGTCTTTACTTTAAAAAATTTGGTATTGATTCCGAGCCAAAGAAGCGGAGAATACAAGTAAGGATACTTTTAAGACACAATTCTCTTTTAAATTTAGGCTTTGTGTACTTGCTTCTAGGAAGCAAATTTTAATTTTTCGCTTTCTCAGCTTTTTTTCTTCATATGCTATCAAAGTCCTTTAAAAACGAGTTAACGGCAACTTTGTTTTCCGAGTTAGGACTCGACTTCCAGTAGAAATTATACTTTGTTTGAACTAAAAAACTTCTTTAAAATAAAGTTTTGAAAACCATGTCCTATATTTGAACGATTTTTTGCTTTATAGTCAAGATGCAAAAAGACAACAAATTTAAAGACAATTTCATTAAATTTTAAGAATTTTTCTGAATTATTAAAGCCAAGTTGACCTTAGCCTATACATTTTTTCTTTCATGTTAAGATACCCATTTTTAAGTCAAATCACTTAATTATAAGGACAATACGACTTCATTGAAAAGTTTATCGACTTTTGGACAAGGAAAATAACTTTATTTTAGAGAAATGCGTCTTCTATGCTAAGCAAAATTTGTATTCGTATTTTAAAGACATGAAATCTTTGACCTCACGACAATATTTTTTTCAGTGTATATGGGAGCTATATCTAAATGTGAACCGATTTCCATGATTCTTTGCACATATAATTCGTACCATAGAAGATTAGAGTCGGCCAACTTTAAGTATGATCGGTTAGCAAATAATGGTGTTATGGCCGAATTTGGGAAAATCGGGAAAAACATATTTCGATGAAATTTTGCGTATACAGTTAGTACTATGGATCCAACTTTGAGTACACACAAAAAAAATTCTGATTCAATCACGAAATTAATTGATCCAATTAATTTTTTAATTGAAATGTCTTCAATCACGAAAATGATAGTATCAATCACAGTTTTAATTGGGCATAGAAAAAATCTTGATTAAAAAATTAATTGATGTCATTAGCAATTTTCAATTAATTTTTTAATTGATTCAATTAAAAGCTTAATTGATTTTGAATGCAAACCCCAATTAATTTTTTATTTAAAAAAGTAACTATTTTCAATTACTTTCTGACTTGGCTTAGATTTTTTATTTGGATTAAGAAATGTTCATCACTTTTTTTAACTGACTTAGTATTCCGAATTTGATTAAAAAGTTAATTGTATCAATTATTTTATTAATTAAAAATTTTAAAATTTTCAATCATTGACTTAATTAACTTAATGTATCTATCTTGATTAAAAAGTTAATTGTATCAATTAATTTATTAATTGAAAAAACATTCAACTTCAATTAACTTTTTAATTGGAAATATTTTGGTGATATTTTTTCTGTGTATGATCGGTTGACAAATAAGGGTTTTGTGGGCAAATTTGGGAAAATCGGGCGATACATATGCATGCAGAGAAGAAACATGATTGTCACAATCATATTTGAAGAGCAAAATAATATGACAGGAGCTATTTTTGCGGCGACCATGTAACATTTTCACCTGCAACCATGTTGGCTCAGTGAACATGGTTCTAAGAAAAATATAATTGTCCTCATCTAAAATGTTATTATATTGATGAGACAATGGTCACGATTTAAAATGTTATGGTATACATTAAAAATGTTTTTCTTCTAGTTAAAAGAACATGGTAACAACATAAAATGTTTTGATCTTTATGAAAAAAACTTTTTTCATCGTCGTAAAAAGGACGCCACTTGAGAAAAGAACACACAAAATTAACTTTATTTATTTGTTTTTATTTATTTATAAACTAATTCATTGTTTATTTGTATTTATAATGCCGCTCAAGCAAACATCATATATTTTTACACACTCTATTTTATTTCAATTTCAACAAACGCAGACTCCATGTAACTGCAGATAAAAATAAATGATACCATATAGCAAAATGCAGACCAAAAACAGGTTCATTTTTGCAATTACACTTTCCTTTTTTTGTCTTCACATAAAACCCCGTGCCACTTCTGAATAAATAAATTAACACAAAACAGTAAAACCGTATTTTCCATCCATTCCAAGAAACAATCAACACACGACTGACGCGTAAAATGAAAACCGTGTGTACCAGCTCAATGTTTTTATAAAATTCTTTTCGATGCAAAGAAGTTAAAAAAATTAAATGGTCACGAAAAAAATGTAAATGGTCTTTATGACCATGTAATGGTTCTAGACATGTCTATACTTAACCTATAAAAATACTTTTTTTCCTGTAAAAAAGTAAAAAAAAAAAATTGAATGGTCAGGTACATGATTTTCCCGACCATGTCGGTATTTGAGAACCATTCAAATGCTTATTGCCACCATAAATTTTTCTCCGCTCGAAAACTATTTGTACAAAGACAAAATACATGGTTTTCGCGGCAATAACTTGCTCTAGATAAGCATTAAATGGATGCGGCAACCATGTCCAAACATGGTTTTTCTGTACGTGTGGGAGCTATATCTAAATCTGAAACGATTTCGATGAAATTTTGCAGACTTGAAGGGTGATGAAAAAGATTTCTTTGTGCCAAATTTGACGACGATCGGTTAGTAAAAAGTGCAATGTCACCCAATTTGTCGAAATCGAGCGATACATATATATGGGAGCTATATGTAAATTTGATCCGATTTCTTCCAAATTCAATAGCGTTCGTCCTTGTGCCCCAAAAAACACCCCTTATCAAAATTCTTCAAAATCGGTTAATAATTGCGACCGGAATCCTGTGAACAACAAATACATGGACAAACGGACGGCGCTAGATCAACCTCCTGTTGTGATTCTGAGTCGATCGGTATATATTTTATGGGGTCTAAAATCAATATTTCTGGTAGGCACATTTTTTTTGGCAGATCAAAGTTATTATACCCTGACCACTATGTGGTTTAGGTCAATTTTGTCAAAATTTTATTTCTATAGAAAATTTTGTCAAAATTCTATTTCTATAGAAAGTTTTGTCAAAATTTTATTTCTATAGAAAATTTTGTCAAAATTTAATATCTATAGAAAATTTTGTCAAAATTTTATTTCTATCAAAAATTTTGTCAAATTTTTATTTCTATAGAAAATTTTGTCATCATTTTATTCCTATAGAAAATTTTGTCAAAATTTTATTGCTATAGAAAATTTTGTCAACATTTTATTTTATTCGTTTTGTTTCGTTATTGTTGGTTTATTCATCAATCATTATTGTTGTTTTTGATTTCAGCTTAAAACCATGCATTGACTAAACTACAAGTGTAGCTTAACCAACAGTGGAAAAATATGCTTGTCAAATTTATTTGGGCAAAGATCTAAAGACTGCAATATGGTTGGATGGACAGCTGTTTCGGAATTACCACATTCCTCATCAGCATCCTCTACTTGCAGCAAAATTATCAACCAATTATCGGAATAAATTCGGGTAATACACTCAAAAATAAGTGCACCTCCCGAAAAAAGGGTTTTGATAGTTGGCTTTGCCTCAACAACGTTGCAAGCATTTCTTTTTTTGCTTTTCTATAGAAATTTTTATCAAAATTTTATTTCTATAGAAAATCTTGTCAACATTTTATTTAAACAACATTTTTTATTTAAATTTTATTCCTATAGAAAATTTTGACAAAATTTTATTTCTGTAGAAAATTTTGTAAAAATTTTATTCCTATAGAAAATTTTGACAAAAATTTATTTCCATAGAAAATTTTGTCAAAATCCTATTTCTATAGAAAATTTTGTCAAAATGTTATTTCTATAGAACAAACAAACTTTTATTTATACCAAGAGAACATTTTCTCAAGTTTTATTTGTATAGACAATTTTGTCAAAATTTTATTTCTATAGAAAATTTTGACAAAATTTTATTCCTATAGAAAAATTTGGCAACATTTTATTTCTATAGAAAATCTTGTCAAAATTTTATTTCTATAGAAAATTTTGAAAAAATTTTATTTGTATAGGAAATTTTGTCAAAATTTTATTTCTATAGAAAATTGTGTCAAAATTTTATTTCTATAGAAAATTTTGTCAAAATTTTATTTCTATAGAAAATTTGTCAACATTTTATTTCTATAGAAATTTTTGTCAAAATTTGATTTCTATAGAAAATTTTGTCAAGTTGGTCTAAGTTTTTTTTTTAATTAGAAAATTTTTGAAGTATCTTTTAGTTGGAGAGGAATATTTGGCAAAATCTACCAAAACATCAAGAATTCTACCAAACAGTAAAAAATGTACCATTTTTGGTAGAATTCTACCAACTGTGGCAACAGTGCAGTCAATTTCAAAAATCTAAACTTATTCTAAAATTTGATGTTATTTCCTCAATTTTAGGATACGCAAGTTACACACTATTAAGGACAAATTTCTTTAAAATGATGAAATTTTAATTAAAAAAAAGTTTATAATCTTCAAGCTTCAAAAATGTTTATACCCTGCTCCACAACAGGAACAGGGTATTTTAAGTTAGTGCATATGTTTGCAACACACAGAAGGAGACGAGATAGACATATGGTGTCTTTGGCAAAAATGCTCAGGGTGGGCTCCTGAGTCGATATAGCCATGTCCGTCTGTCCGTGAACACATTTTTGTAATCAAAGTCTGGGTCGCAGTTTTAGTCCAATCGACTTCAAATTTGGCACAAGTATGTGTTTTGGCTCAGAATAGATCCCTATTGATTTTGGAAGAAATCGGTTCAGATTTAGATATAGCTCCCACATATATGTTTCGCCCGATATGGACTTATATGGCCCCAGAAGCCAGAGTTTTACCCTAATTTGCTTAAAATTTTGCACAAGAAGAACAATTGGTACTATAGTCAAGTGTGCCAAATTTTATTGAAATCGGTTCAGATTTAGATGTAGCTCCCATATATATCTTTCGCCCGATATGGACTAATACGGTCCC
Organism: Haematobia irritans; assembly: GCF_050003625.1. Classification (NCBI taxonomy): domain Eukaryota; kingdom Metazoa; phylum Arthropoda; class Insecta; order Diptera; family Muscidae; genus Haematobia; species Haematobia irritans. The sequence continues at coordinate 67,029,271 of NC_134399.1, read as the reverse complement.
AGAAACCAGAGTTTTACCCCAATTTGGTTGAAATTTTGCACAGGGAGTAGAATTAGCATTGTAGCTATGCGTGCCAAATTTGGTTGAAATCGGTTCAGATTTAGATATAGCTCCCATATATATCTTTCGGCCGATTTACACTCATATGACCACAGAGGCCAATTTTTTGCTCCGATTTAGTTGAAATTTTGCACAGGGAGTAGAATTAGCATTGTAGCTATGCGTGCCAAAGTTGGTTGAAATCGGTTCAGATTTAGATATATCTCCCATATATAGCTTTCGGCCGATTTACACTCATATGACCACAGAGACCAATTTTTTGCTCCGATTTAGTTGAAATTTTGCACAGAGAGTAGAATTAGCATTGTAGCTATGTGTGCCAAAGTTGGTTGAAATCGGTTCAGATTTAGATATATCTCCCATATATAGCTTTCACCCGATTTACACTCATATGACCACAGAGGCCAATTTTTAACTCCGATTTTATTGAAATTGTGCACAGGGAGTAGAATTAGCATTGTAGCTATGCGTGCCAAATTTGGTTGAAATCGGTTCAGATTTAGATATAGCTCCCATATATATCTGTCGCCCGATTTACACTCATATGACCACAGAGGCCAATTTTTTGCTCCGATTTAGTTGAAATTTTGCACAGGGAGTAGAATTAGCATTGTAGCTATGCCTGCCAAATTTGGTTGAAATCGGTTCAGATTTAGATATAGCTCCCATATATATATGTTTTTCTGATTTCGACAGAAATGGTCAAAATACCAAAATTTTCCTTGTAAAATCGCCACTGCTTAGTCGAAAAGTTGTAAAAATTACTCTAATTTTCCTAAACTTCTTATACATATACATCGAGCGATAAATCATAAATAAACTTTTGCGAAGTTTCCTTAAAATTGCTTCAGATTTAAATGTTTCCCATATTTTTTTTACTAACATTGTGTTCCACCCTAGTGCATTAGCCGACTTAACTTTTGAGTCTATAGATTTTGTAGAAGTCTATAAAATTCTGTCCAGATCGAGTGATATTTAAATGTATGTATTTGGGACAAACCTTTATATATAGACCCCAACACATTTGACGGATGTGATATGGTATCGAAAATTTAGATCTACATAGTGGTGCAGGGTATAATATAGTCGGCTCCACCCGACTTTAGACTTTCGTTACTTGTTTTTAATTAGAAAATTTGTGAAGTATCTGTTAGTTGGAGTGGAATATTTGGCAAAATCTATCATAACATCAAGAATTCTACCAAACAGTAAAAAATGTACCATTTTTGGTAGAATTCTACCAACTGTGGCAACAGTGCAGTCAATTTCAAAAATCTAAAATTTGATGTTATTTCCTCAATTTTAGGATGCGCAATTTAAACACTATTAAGGACAAATTTCTTTAAAATAATGAATTTTAATTAAAAGAAAGTTTATAATCTTCAAGCTTCAAAAATTTTTTTCATTAAATTTAGGACACACATTTTGAAAATTCGTTAAAACTAAAAACTAAAATTCAAACTAAGGCAAATTTTCCTTAAAGTAAAGACACACATTTTTGATTTAAAGAAATCGTTCTTAAATTAACTGAAATATTGAATCTTTAGATTTAAGATAAAAACGCTTCAAATATAGGCTAAGTTTTATTTTGAGGATTTAGCATCTTTGGTTTAAAGTTTTTTTGGAATTAAGAAAATATTTTTTATTTCGAAGTATCCGATTTGGATTTTTAAACTTTCATTTGTTTGTACGTGAAAGCTTTATTGATATACCGAAAAAAATATCCCAATTTTAATTTTATAGATCCTAGATTTAAGGCCAGATAGGTCGCAAAAAAAATTCTTTTTTTTTTAAAAACCCGCATCTTTGGCTCGGAATCAATACCAAAATCTTTACAGGAAGGTAAAAATCTTTGGATCAAAGTAAACTTTTTTTTGAGTGTAGGGGTTTCTTTTTCCCAATTTTTTTTTCCATTCCCGGGAAAGTGGGAATTTTTTCGAATTTCCTGTGATCCCGGTCACAGGGAAACCTGCTTCGATGTGGCATATATTTAGACATTTGAATAAATTAGAAATCGCCTAAAGCTACGGTTATAAGGCGCTGTCTGGACAACTAACAATGTGTTATTGATGTTGTGATTTCTTATATCAGGCATACATCATACTAAAATAAGATATTTTGTAATGCACGAAATACAAAAAAAAAAAAAAACTTTTAGTTCATTTGAGTCAATTTTTTATAACTCGCTTTTTCATATTTTTAATGGAAAAATTAAATTTTTTTGTTTCATATAGGTTGAAAATAGATTAAGAATTAATAAAATGGTAAAAATTAATTTTTTCTGAAAAAATGCCAAATCCATTCTAGAAAAATTTGCGAATTTTTGAAAATATTTGATGCCAAACGTTCCACACAAGCGTAAGAATGCATTAAAACTCATAAATAATTTTTATATGTCAAAATATCACCCAATTTCTTAATTCACATCCAAAACACTGAATTCGCATCACACCTTAAGAAGTGATGTAAATCCAGTGCATCGGCTGTTAAAATGGTGGTCATCCGTCCTATGACAAGCCCATGTGAAATTCATCGCTTATTATAATTTTGCACCACTTCCGGATCCAAAAAGAACATTTTCACTACTTTTTTGGCGACGCTTTTTTTTTGCTGGGAAGGCTTACTTAGTCTACCAGTCTATTGGAATGTCGGTATACAGAAATATGACGATACTTAATTAGGAAGAGCAACCTTCGTTTAAGCAATTGAGAGGCCGTTAGAACCTGGGCTAGGTTAAAGTGGCAGCCTGATTTAGTTTCAGGTTCACTTAGACTATGGACTGAGCCATTGTGATAATGGACTGACCATTGTGATAATTCCCGGGAATTACCGCACTTAATTCCCGGGAAAGCGGGAGCGAAAAAATAGCGAATTACCGGGATCCCGTTCCCGAAAAAAAAACTCTAATTACACCTCTGCCACCTTGTATAAAAAGTTTACCGATTTATTACGGTTTTTATTTAAATAAAAATCATTGGATAATTATTTAAATCAATAAATGAAATATATTCAAGCTATATTGCGTATATTAAATTTAGATTCCTGGAGAGGATTCTAATCTTTTTATTTCTTTTCACAAAATATAAAAGAATTTCGTTTTTATCCGCAAAGAAAATGATTTCATTCCATATTTGCTGTACTCCTCTGTAAAACAAGCAAATTCCTCGTAGCACTTATTGCTGTCTTGCATTCATAATGGAATTATGATAATTTAATTAAGCTGCATAGCTACATCACGTATTTGGTCTGCAACCACTTAAACTTAAATGGGCAGACAAATGATATTCACCCATCAGCAGCATCATCGTCATAGAAAATTTAGAAGACGACAACACTGACCATGGCTACCATGACGATGCTGATGCTGCTGATGATGATGAATTTGTTGGGGTAATGCCAGATTTTAATTGAATTTGACCAAGTATTTTCAACATCAAGGTTTCCAAGTGGTGTTGGTTCTTTCCGCTGTAGTGTTGTTGTGGTGGTTTTTGTTTGCTTCCTATACAAAAAGGACATGCGCTCCTAAATGTCATCAACAATTCCATGGTCTTGTTATACACCTCTTCATAAATGTTGCTGCTATCAATTCATGCAACCGAAACAAACTGAGCTGAAAATGAAAAATAAAAAGATTAAATAATAAAATAAGAATAATAATGAGCTGTTATGTTTTAATTAACACACACATCATGGTCGTTTATGACTAATAAACACACTCTCAGGATGTCAAATTAACAAGAACGTCATGTATTTTCACCGCCACACACATTAACACGTGTCAGGATGATTTTCCTGCTTCACAACAAACTGTCGATAAATTCCTGAGCACGTGTAATAGGGTGGGTTTTTGGTAGAGAAAGATAAATTTTTGTTTTGTTTTGACCATGTGACCAGATCTTAAAAATACTGGATAGCCCATATGCTCAGTGTTACCGTTGTGCCACTTTAGTGGCAATTTTGCAACCTGTTTCAAGCGGTGATACTTTTGTGCCACTAAATTTGATACTTTTTTACATTTCTGTGCCACCTTTTCGGCATACTGTGCCACGTTTTAATAACATTTATTTACCGGTATGGTCGGTGTCTTAGCAAATAATCAAGTTTGCCATTCAAATACCATATTTGTGAACAATTTCCCATTTTGTGTCATGTAATGTTCTCAGTGGACAAGTGTTCCGCCTAAAAGTATGCAAAAGGAAAATTTCTGTAGTAGATAAACCCGGTTAATATTCAATTTCAGGGAATGGTTTTAAATGAAATGGAGATAAAATAATTGTTAGGTTAGTGAGGATCTAAATTAGAAAAATATTGCACAATTCTACATACAATTCTGATATAAGCACGTTTAATTTTTACTTTGCTTTATGAACAATTGTGCTATTTTTTGCGTCACTTTTTTAAAATGAGAGGACCAATTTTTGTGCCACTCTTCAGAAATTGTAAACGGTAACGCTGCATGTATTAAGGAGCAGAAGGATAAGATGAGAATCGTTTGAATCTATATGACCATAACGGCCAATGTAGAGCGAGCGATATTATCGCCACTATTGTGGGAAACAACTATGGATTCCAACTGGGGAGGGATTTGAACTAGAGGTGTGCACGTGACACGAAATTGTCGTGACACGAAATTGTCGTGACTCACGAAAATGTTCGTGATTCGTGCGTGAATCGCGAGTCACGCTCATGACAACAGCGTGAGTGTGCGTGATTAACAAATTTTCTTTTTGTGAGTGTGCCTGAGTCCTACCAAAAAATGTCGTGCGTGAGTATGATTTTTCAGTCGTGAATGTGCATGAGCGTGAGTACACTATTACTCACGTGCACACCTCTAATTTGAACCCGTCTGTTACGCAGACGTTGCTATAATACTTCTGCGGGGAAGGGATCTCGGTTTCTAATCGTTCCAACAAAAATCTACCAACATTTTAAGAAGATTTTTCTAAAAATCTACACAAAATTTAAAATCTTATTTTGAAGTTTTTGATAAAATTTTTGTAGTTATTTCTTCGAAAGAAATGTTTTATTATTTTATTTTAGAAATTTATTTCAATATTTGCAATATTATATAACATGATCTCTTCTATTATCTAACATTTTTTGGGTGTATAAAATTTTATTTCTATAGAAAATGTTGTCAAAATTTTATTTCTATAGAAAATGTTGTCAAAATTTTATTTCTATAGAAAATTTTGTCAAAATGTTATTTCTATAGAAAATTTTGTCAAAATTTTATTTCTATAGAAAATTTTGTCAAAAGTTTATTTCTATAGAAAATTTTGTCAAAAGTTTATTTCTATAGAAAATTTTGTCAAAATTTTATTTCTATAGAAAATTTTGTAAAAAATTTATTTCTATAGAAAATTTTGTCAAAATTTTATTTCTATAGAAAATTTTGCCAAATTTTATTTCTATAGAAAATTTTGTCAAAATTTTATTTCTATAGAAAATCTTGTCAAAATTTTATTTCTATAGAAAATTTTGTCAAAATTTTATTTCTATAGAAAATTTTATCAAAATTTTATTTCTATAGAAAATTTTGTCAAAATTTTATTTATATAGAAAATTTTGTCAAAATTTTATTTCTTTAGAAAATTTTGTCAAAATTTTATTTCTTTAGAAAATTTTGTCAAAATTTTATTTCTATAGAAAATTTTGTCAAAATTTTATTTCTATAGAAAATTTTGTCAAAATTTTATTTCTATAGAAAATTTTGTCAAAATTTTATTTCTATAGAAAATTTTGTCCAAATTTTATTTCTATAGAAAATTTTGTCAAAATTTTATTTCTATAGAAAATTTTGTCAACATTTTATTTCTATAGAAAATTTTGTCAACATTTTATTTCTATAGAAAATTTTGCCAAAATTTTATTTCTATAGAAAATTTTGCCAAAATTTTATTTCTATAGAAAATTTTGTCAAAATTTTATTTCTATAGAAAATTTTGTCAAAATTTTATTTCTATAGAAAATTTTGTCAAAATTTTATTTCTATAGAGAATGAATGTTGTCAAAATTTTATTTCTATAGAAAATTTTGTCAAAAAATTTTATTTCTATAGAAAATTTTGTTAAAATTTTATTCCTATAGAAAATTTTGTCAAAATTTTAGTCGTATAGAAAATTTTGTCAAAATTTTAGTTCTATAGAAAATTTTGCCAACATTTTATCTCTATAGAAAATTTTGTCAAAATTTTATTTCTGTAGGAAATTTTGCCAAAATTTTATTGCTATAGAAAATTTTGTCAAAATTTTATTCCTATAGAAAATTTTGTCAAAATTTTAGTTCAATAGAAAATTTTGTCAAAATTTTAGTCCTATAGAAAATTTTGTCAAAATGTTATTTCTATAGAAAATTTTGTCAAAATTTTATTTCTATAGAAAATTTTGTCAAAAATTTATTGCTATAGAAAATTTTGTCAAAATTTTATTTCTATAGAAAATTTTGTCAAAATTTTATTTCTATAGAAAATTTTGTCAAAATTTTATTTCTATAGAAATTTTTTTCAAAATTTCATTTCTATAGAAAATTTTGTCAAAATTTTATTTCTATAGATAATTTTGTCAAAATTTTATTGCTATAGAAAATTTTGTAAAAATTTTATTTCTATAGAAAATTTTGTCAAAATTTTATTTCTATAGAAAATTTTGTAAACATTTTAGTCGTATAGAAAATTTTGTCAAAATTTTATTGCTATAGAAAATTTTGTCAAAATTTTATTTCTATAGAAAATTTTGTCAAAATTTTATTTCTATAGAAAATTTTGTAAAAATTTTAGTCGTATAGAAAATTTTGTCAAAATTTTAGTTCTATAGAAAATTTTGTCAACATTTTATTTCTATAGAAAATTTTGTCAAAATTTTATTTCTGTAGGAAATTTTGCCAAAATTTTATTTCTATAGAAAATTTTGTCAAAATTTTATTTCTATAGAAATTTTTTTCAAAATTTCATTTCTATAGAAAATTTTGTCAAAATTTTATTTCTATAGATAATTTTGTCAAAATTTTTTGCTATAGAAAATTTTGTAAAAATTTTATTTCTATAGAAAATTTTGTCAAAATTTTATTTCTATAGAAAATTTTGCCAAAATTTTATTTCTATAGAAAATTTTGCCAAAATTTTATTTCTATAGAAAATTTTGTCAAAATTTTATTTCTATAGAAAATTTTGTCAAAATTTTATTTCTATAGAAAATTTTGTCAAAATTTTATTTCTATAGAGAATGAATGTTGTCAAAATTTTATTTCTATAGAAAATTTTGTCAAAAAATTTTATTTCTATAGAAAATTTTGTTAAAATTTTATTCCTATAGAAAATTTTGTCAAAATTTTAGTCGTATAGAAAATTTTGTCAAAATTTTAGTTCTATAGAAAATTTTGCCAACATTTTATCTCTATAGAAAATTTTGTCAAAATTTTATTTCTGTAGGAAATTTTGCCAAAATTTTATTGCTATAGAAAATTTTGTCAAAATTTTATTCCTATAGAAAATTTTGTCAAAATTTTAGTTCAATAGAAAATTTTGTCAAAATTTTAGTCCTATAGAAAATTTTGTCAAAATGTTATTTCTATAGAAAATTTTGTCAAAATTTTATTTCTATAGAAAATTTTGTCAAAAATTTATTGCTATAGAAAATTTTGTCAAAATTTTATTTCTATAGAAAATTTTGTAAAAATTTTATTTCTATAGAAAATTTTGTAAAAATTTTAGTCGTATAGAAAATTTTGTCAAAATTTTAGTTCTATAGAAAATTTTGTCAACATTTTATTTCTATAGAAAATTTTGTCAAAATTTTATTTCTGTAGGAAATTTTGCCAAAATTTTATTTCTATAGAAAATTTTGTCAAAATTTTATTTCTATAGAAATTTTTTTCAAAATTTCATTTCTATAGAAAATTTTGTCAAAATTTTATTTCTATAGATAATTTTGTCAAAATTTTATTGCTATAGAAAATTTTGTAAAAATTTTATTTCTATAGAAAATTTTGTCAAAATTTTATTTCTATAGAAAATTTTGTAAACATTTTAGTCGTATAGAAAATTTTGTCAAAATTTTATTGCTATAGAAAATTTTGTCAAAATTTTATTTCTATAGAAAATTTTGTCAAAATTTTATTTCTATAGAAAATTTTGTAAAAATTTTAGTCGTATAGAAAATTTTGTCAAAATTTTAGTTCTATAGAAAATTTTGTCAACATTTTATTTCTATAGAAAATTTTGTCAAAATTTTATTTCTGTAGGAAATTTTGCCAAAATTTTATTTCTATAGAAAATTTTGTCAAAATTTTATTTCTATAGAAATTTTTTTCAAAATTTCATTTCTATAGAAAATTTTGTCAAAATTTTATTTCTATAGATAATTTTGTCAAAATTTTTTGCTATAGAAAATTTTGTAAAAATTTTATTTCTATAGAAAATTTTGTCAAAATTTTATTTCTATAGAAAATTTTGTCAAAATTTTATTTTTATAGAAAATTTTGTCAAAATTTAGAGGTTTTGGTAAATCTACAAAGTTATCCAGAATTCTAAACAGTAAAAATTCTACCATTTTGGTAGAATTCTACCAACCGTGGTCATAATGACCAGCGGACAAGAACCCTACACAGAAAAAATTTTCACGAAAATTTTTCCAATTAAAATTTTAATTGAGTTTAAAAAAATATTCAATTGCAAATTTAATTGAATCAACAAATTTTTTAATTGAAACAAAAATCAATCACAGAAATTAATAGTATCAATTAATTTTTAATTGACCGTCAATTAATTTTTTAATTGATACTAACATTTCTATGATTGAAGACATTCCAATTAAAAAATTAATTGGATCAATTAATTTCGTGATTGAATCAGAAAATTTTTTTTGTGTACCTAAAAGTATGCAATGGAAAATTTCTATAGTATAGTGTTACATAAACCGGTTTAATATTAAATTTCATTGAATGGTTTTAAATGAAATGAAGATAAAATAATTGTTAGGTTGGCGAGAATCTAACGTAAAAAATATTGCACAATTCTACATATTTTTTTTTTTTTTGTTAATTTTATTTCTATAGAAAATTTTGTCAAAATTTTATAAAGTACTTAGGAGTAATCTTAGACAGGAAGCTGAATTGGAAGAGTCACATGAAAGAGGGGACTGAGAAAGCGTACATATCTTGAACACTGTACTTTGGGATCTGCCATTTAGATCCATTTAGATGAGAGTGTAATTAGGCCAAACCTGACATGCGCGTCGATATGGTGGACATCGATGGAGAGAAATTGCAACACAGAAATTTTGTTTTCGGGTCCAGCGCACGGGTCCAGCAGTCTTGGTCTTGGCATAACTGGGGTAATGAAGACGTCAACCAGTGCATTGGAAGTTCAAAACAAAAGCTTAGCCGGCATGGCTGCGATGAGATTCAAGATGTTGGGAGAGTGGACGGCAACACGAAACATGACGAACCCCTAAAAGATAATAGGGTAGGTGTAATGGCGAATGCCACAACAATCCATAATCGTATATCTGAAGTAGCCATAGCCATAGATGCCGAGTGTGACATTCTGACGTCAGTAAGATGGTTCTGTGTGTATAGGACACCAGGACAGGTACCAAAGGGAAATAGCACCAATGGATCGAGAATGTTTGATGGGACGGAACTGGGCCTATATGAGGAGGATCCAGACACCGAGAACCACAGCACAATCGTGCAGACAAGTGCGTACCATAAGGGAATGTGATAAATAGCTGGCATTTTCACTATTTGATAGAGGGAACTTAAGCCAGTAGCACACATTTCGGTGCGATCACGAACCGTATTGGCAGGCAAAAGAATGATCAACGAGTACTCGCAATACGGTGGAATAAGAAAACGTAAAGGCAAGTGAACTGGCGATGAGTGTTAGGCCACATAGGGAAGTTAACTTAAAGAACCCTAAGCCCATAGAGGTAACGAGGGCCGAGTTGGATGAATGGGCACGGAAGACACATAAAGTGATGTGGACCAATGCAACGGTCGGAAGGACGATGAAAATACTATGGGGTGACTCAGATATAAAAAGAGAACTATGTACTCAAATAGAGTAGGACGACAGTCAGAAAGACGTGGGAATAATGACCGGGCATCAGGAATTCAGAGCACATCTGTGGCGAATAGGAGCAGCAGAGGAGGTCACGGAATATCGGAAATAACCAAAACCGAATTACACTCATAGAAAAAATCATGCACGGCGTGCTCATTTCAAAGCGATTCGTTCATGAAAGTGAATCAACACAGATGTGGTGTCAAACGGTGAACAGGCGGTGTCAATCTGACAACGATAAAATGACACCATGCGTTATCAAAATAACAACCAGCGTTCATGATCTGAAAACGTTATGGTTACGACTTTATAAACAAAATTAAAAAAAAAAGATATCCGCTAGCGTGACTCGAACCTGTGTTTTCTGAACCATACGCATTAACAGTCGCCTTAGCACATTGCACCACCGATGTAATTGCCATAATAACGTCTAACGATAATGTTAAGTCTTTTCATGGCCAAAGAAAAACGAATGCCGTTCATGAAATCGTGAACGCCCGTGGACGAAATTGTGAACATTCCGTTTTGATTTTTTGTGAACGTTTCCGTTTCATTTTGTCACCGTCCGTTCACGACTATGGAACGTAATTTTTTCTATGTGTATTGTAGTGTCTTCAAACGCCCACAAAGCCATCACACTCAGAACTTCCCACAGTCGGGCTGATATCTATTGCAACCAACTTCGGTTTGCTATCATTTCTAAACCGATCGTTTGAAAGATAATAGATTTATGCCAGTGACAGTTCTTTTTGTTGATTGCTCGTTAGAGTTCTTCATTTGAATATATCGCGATAACGGATGCAACACACACACTGAAAAAACGTGACCCGGTTCCAAAGATTCCGAACTATTTTTGTTTATATGTAGTTCTCATTTATTTCTCAGAGGATGTTACTGAGAAATATATGTAGCTATCCTTTAGTATCTTCTAGCCTATTCTCCATAGTTTGGTGTTTTCCTTTCTTCTTTAATTCATCATAATTTCTTCATTCATTTGTAGTGAAGAGACTTCATCATGTTTCAAAATCATTTGGTCTAATTAATTTCATGTCTGAAAGCAATTCACGCTAAACCGTAGTTATGGTGATAGTGGTGTTTATAGATTAAATGGCATTTTAATCATACACATCCGTTTGCAATATGAGAGCAATTAATCCATTTATCTATTTTCCGCACACAAAAAAAGGAAACTTAATTATGATGTTAGGAAATTGAATGCTTGTTGCTGGAGTTAGGAATCGATATGTGGGTTAAATGTGGATGAGAAATATTAATCATTGAAAATGATTAGAAGAGAACCTAAATTACGGGATGCCACTACAAATTAACCTCCTAGTAGAAAGGACGTAGACAAAAAGCCATGAAAATATTTTGTTTTGAATCCGGGAGTAGGGTTAAATTGGCTCAGAAGGAATTTATAAATAGGTTTTTTTTTATAGGGCGGAAGTCCTCTTTTTTAGCATCCTTTGTATTTTCACATTACTTCTTCAGATGTGATGCTAACAGGTTGGCTGATAAGTCCCCGGTCTAACAAAGAAAAAGCACATTTTTTTTGTCAAAATTCGTTTTTTTATTCAATATAACGTTTTTTTTTATCAATTATAACGACCTTCCAATTTTTTGATACCATTTTGGTAGTACTCCTTCGGTTTTGCCTCAAAATAGGCCTCAGTTTCGGCGATCACCTCTTCATTGCAGCCAAATTTTTTCCCTGTGAGCATCCTTTTGAGGTCTGAGAACAAGAAAAAGTCGCTGGGGGCCAGATCTGGAGAATCCGGTGGGTGGGGCAGCAATTCGAAGCCGAATTCATGAATTTTTTTCCATCGTTCTCAATGACTTGTGGCACGGTGCGTTGTCTTGGTGGAACAACACTTTTTTCTTCTTCATATGGGGCCGTTTTGCCGCGATTTCGACCTTCAAACGCTCCAATAACGCCATACAATAGTCACTGTTGATGGTTTTTCCCTTCTCAAGATAATCGATAAAAATTATTCCATGCGCATCCCAAAAAGCAGAGGCCATTACTTTGCCAGCGAACTTTTGAGTCTTTCCACGCTTCGGAGACGGTTCACCGGTCGCTGTCCACTTAGCCGACTGTCGATTGGACTCAGGAGTGTAGTGATGGAGCCATGTTTCATCCATTGTCACATATCGACGGAAAAACTCGGGTGTATTACGAGTTAACAGCTGCAAACACCGCTCAGAATCATCAACACGTTGTTGTTTTTGGTCAAATGTGAGCTCGCGCCGTACCCATTTTGCACAGAGCTTCCGCATATCCAAATATTGATGAATGTTATGACCAACACGTTCCTTTGATATCTTTAAGGCCTCTGCTATCTCGATCAACTTCATTTTACGGTCACTCAAAATCATTTTGTGGATTTTTTTGATTTTTTCGTCGGTAACCACCTCTTTCGGGCGTCCACTGCGTTCACCGTCCTCCGTGCTCATTTCACCACGCTTGAGTCGGGAAACTCATTGTCAAGCCAAGTTTTTGTATCCACCGTAGTTTTTTCCTTCAGAAAACAGTATTTTATCAAAACACGAAATTCCTTTTTTCCATTTTTTTTCACAATAACAAAAGTTGCTTCACAAAAGACGCCCCATCTCACAAACTAATTGACTTACAGACGTCAAATTTTGACACGAATCATTTGAAGGTTGGTACTATATACAAATAATATGCATTTAATACTAGCGACACCATCTATGTGTCAGACCGGGGACTTATCAGCCAACCTGTTATTGTTTCTGTAATTAAAGAAATTTCAATTAAAAATTAATTGGTTCAATTAATTTCGTGATTGAAGATATTATTTTTTCGAGTAATGTCCCGGAATGACTTCCAACCTACGACAAACCGTTGTAAAATTCAATGCTTCTGATCCGATGACATTCAACCACTGACAAGTCTTCTTGAACAAGTTAGTATTTCGTACAATGCCATAATAATAGCAGGCGATTTTAATAGCAACTTACTAGGGCAAACAAACATTCTCGGTAATATGGAGGCAATAAACCTAACACCAGTGAATAAAACCATACCCACTCATTATTCATCATTGGTCAATACCCTAATTGACATCTTCTTTGTTAACAACTTGAGCGATGTACTGAAATATGAACAATTGTGTGGTTCGGCATTTTCTAAACATGATATAATATTTCTGGCCTATAACTGGCAAATCTCAAGAAATTCTGGGTGTCATGATACATTTACCTATAGAGATTTTAAGCATATAAATCTAAGTGACCTGGAACATGACTTATATACGATAGACTGGGATGAAATTTATTCCATCACAACACTGGATGGAAAACTTGATTTACTAACCACCAATGTCAAATTTCTGTATGATAAGCATATCAAAGTTAAACGTAAACTAAATAAAAGTGACTCGAAGCCTTGGTTTAATAGAGATATCAAATCGCTAATCACACATCGTGAGTTAGCTTACAGACTGTGGAAGCGATATAAAACCCCCTCTTATTATGAGGCATTCAAATCTGCTCGACGTGCTGTAACAAATAAAATACGCCAAGAAAAACTAGCGTACTATGAAAACAAATTTGGTAATGCCATCAGTAGCAAACAAAAATGGAAAGAGATTCGGAAAATCGGCCTACTAAAACACGAAGAGCATGCAGTAAATGTCGACCTAAACGATCTTAACTTGAAATTTGTCAGTACACCAACAACTATCGTGAATCGAGAAGTACCCTTGGAGCATAGCACCATGCCCGAGCCAGAATTCGGTCTTGCTTTCAACCTCGTAACGCAATCAGAGGTCTATAAAGCTGTAATGTCAGTGACTTCAAATGCCGTTGGATATGATGACATTCATCCAAAATTTGTTAGAATTATCCTGCCACATATTCTGTTGTAAATTACACATGTTTTCAATACTGCTATAATGACCAGCAGTTTTCCTTCTAGTTGGAAAATCGCAAAAATACTCCCAATACCAAAGGGTAATGGAGAGTTTCGCCCTATAGCTATACTGCCCTACCTATCTAAAGTCTTCGAGAGGATTATTCACAACCAGCTTCAGAGCTATGTTACTGCAAATAATTTACTAACTTCGCGACAATCTGGTTTTAGACCAAATCACAGCTGCATTACTGCACTCACTGATGTGGTAGAGACAATTCGAGCTGGGCTTGACAACAATGAAATTGGTTTCCTAATTTTTGATAGTGTTTGCCACACAATACTTACTGAAAAACTGAGACGAAATGTTGGCCTCACTGAAACGGCAACACGTTTACTGATATCATATCTGTCACAACGATCGCAATACACAACGGATGGAACTAACAACTCTTTACTCCTTCCACTGCCAAGGGGGGTACCGCAAGGATCAATCCTTGGACCCCTCCTCTACTCAATATACTCGAATGATCTACCTGACCAAATTAAGCATAATCATATTCAAATGTACGCTGATGACGTACAGCTTTACTCCTCATGCAAACTGAATTCCATTGCGACTTGTGTATCGAATCTTAACGCAGACCTGCAACGAATACTGAATTGGGCCTCAAAGAACTGTTTAATACTTAACCCTAATAAGTCGAAGGCAATTCTAATCCGAAACAGAAATGTTGACATAGGAGATAACGTCAACATTTACTTAGGATCCACACAAATTGAAATTGTGGATAAAGCAAAGAATCTTGGGGTAATTTTTAATAAGAATCTTACCTGGTCTGACCATATTTCTTCAACCTGTGGAAAAGTATATTCAATGCTTAGAAATCTGTGGACTACACAACACTTCACACCACTGAATATTAGAATACAGTTAGTAAAAAGCTACATATTACCAACCTTACTGTATGCTTCTGAAGTATTCGCTGATATAAATACAACTGACAAAAGAAAACTTCAAACTACTTTTAACAATACAGTACGATATGCTTTTGGTTTGAGACGATTTGACAGAGTCTCACAATACTCATTACTGATACTGAAGTTGCCATTGGAAAGATACTTAATTTGCAAATCATTAGTATTGTTACATAAAATAATTCACACCAGTAAACCTTCATATCTATATGCCAACCTGATGTTCGCCCGATCATCAAGAGGAAAAAACATTATACAAATCGCACACCGTCGTCACTCATCAGAAAGACATTTTTTTATTAGTACGATCCGTCTCTGGAATCAACTCCCTAATGAGCTGCAGCTAATAACTAATACACAACGGTTCAAGAGGAATATTCTGGAATATTATTCAATCATGTGAAATATTTTAATATTGGGGACGCTAAATTTTTCTTTTTTTTTTCACACTAATACACTTTAGAATATTGTTATGTATACTTATATGTTATTTTAATTAAATTTAATTTAATACATATTAATAACAATACTGTAATAATCTAACCATGTTGCTCCAGTACTATAATTTATAAGATGTAAACCATTCAATAAATGAAATGAAATGAAATGAAAAATGAAATGTTGTTCAACTTTCATATCCTTATAGAACATTTCCATTGTTTTTTTTTTTTTTTTAATTTTTATTTTTTAGGGAGCCACCGTGGTGCAATGGTTAGCATGCCCGCCTGGCATACACAAGGTCGTGGATTCGATGCCTGCTTCGACCGAACACCAAAAAGTTTTTCAGCGGTGGATTATCCCACCTCAGTAATGCTGGTGACATTTCTGAGGGTTTCAAAGCTTCTCTAAGTGGTTTCACTGCAATGTGGAACGCCGTTCGGACTCGGCTATAAAAAGGAGGTCCCTTGTCATTGAGCTTAACATGGAATCGGGCAGCCCTCAGTGGAATCGGGCAGCCCTCAGTGATAAGTTCACCACTGTGGTATCACAATGGACTGAATAGTCTAAGCGAGCCTGATACATCGGGCTGCCACCTAACCTAACCTAACCTATTGTTTTTTTTAGCAACATTTTGTTTGCTGGGTATAAATCCTCCCAAGAGATATTCAAAGCGAAACATAGCTTGGCAAGTGTCCAGCCTACGAGATACCGAATCCTTCCGGCAACTCTAATAATAAAATGTATTTATATTACTTTCCTTTAGCCTATATCTTTGTCAGCTTTTATAATCAGCTTATAGTGGCAACATTTGCAAAAAGGAAATAGGATAGGGAATGTGGCAAAAATTCATTGGTCCCATATCGAAACGCACTTATGCTGCCGCCATACACATGCCCTTCACTCTCATTTCATGATGGTATTGGGATTCGATTCATTTAAATCTTTGTCAGGCGTCCTTGTCTTGCTTTGCTACATTTGATCGGGCCGGGCTGCTCTTGGTCTCCTAGCTGCCGTGTCGATTATATCTTCTGGCACTGTCATATTTGTTTGCCAAAAGAGGATTTTCTTGTTGAATTGTTTCCATAGACAATCCTGTCAATTTCGTTGTCAGTTTCAATGTTGGCTGGATGGTGGTAATTTCCGTTTTTCTACCTTCGCCCTTCCACCACCGGGGAAGCTTCCCCGTAGCTTCCCCGCTACGAGGCAATTTTGAGGTTGCCACCAAAATCAGCTTAATGTCATAACATAGGCGTGTGTGTTTTGCATGTCAAAATCAAGTCAAGTTGATGAAGGCATTGAGTTCATGGAAATATACGCTGTCTGAGAAGATAATTATGATTTATTTTTATCGTGGTATTCATATGCAAAAGGACTCTTCAAAGGATTATATTTACAGTTATTTTTATGTAGGTTTTTATTAAAGATTATGCACAAAGTGTGCCGAGATTACAGTGATCAGTTGGGTTAAATCTTCACTGAATGCAGAGCTTTCCTTTCTGAGCAACGAAATTTTAGACAAACGAAGTTTTCATTTGACGCTTAAAGAAAATATTTTGTCTAAAATTCGTTCCAGAAAAAAATTAGCTTTGAAACAAATTTAAGTTTAACAAATGGGTCATTTGTATAAGATTATGTTGAAATGCATTACGATGTCAATAAACTTCTTGCACAAACTGAGAAAACCAGTACGTGCTGTTATAATTTGAGCAGATATTCTTTGAACTAAAGTTTTGAGATAACTCTAAGCCAAAATTAACTAAATATGCCGAAGGGATAGAAGCAATATTAGAAAATCTATGGGATAATGTAATAATGGGCTGATATGGTGGATACTGAGGTCATAAATCGTAAAATGTACCTTTTATTCCAAAATCATAGTCCATTTCGTTTATAGCAAATACTGTCGTTTTCTGCAATTATGTCTTAAATAAGACACATTTTGAGGTTTAAAAATTTATTATATTAACATATAGCAACGCCGAACGTCCTTTCGAAATGTTGCGAACATTTATATTGTATTTAAAATTACATCGTTGTAAGATAGGGACCGACTAAAAGGTATGTTTCTTTTAAATGAAGTGTCTTTAAATTGGCCTGTACTCGCCCAAAACTATGCTCTATAAATATAAGTACTTGTTTGTATGCATGATGGCTATAGCGATATTTGTCTGTTGATGACGTAGCCCGGTGGAGTTTTTTTTTTTTTTTTTTTTTTTTTTAATTTAATTAAAACTTTACTCAAACGGTCAAACTGGAATTAAATCGAAAAAGGAAGCTGCAAATATATCAACGTGATGACTCAGCTGTCCAATATTTACCGAATATGGGGGCTTGGCAAGGCTCGGAACTACACAGCAAAAACATATTTTTTATATTCAATCGCAAAATTAATCACAAAATGATAGATATTATAGTATCAATCACCGACTCCAATTAAAAAATTAATTCGTCCAATTAAAAAATTAACTGAAACACTTAATTTTTATACCCTCCACCATAGGATTGGGGGTATATTAACTTTGTCATTCCGTTTGTAGGTCGGATGATATCGCAAATGGGCCATATCGGTTCACTTTTACGCATACCTCCCATATAAACCGATCCCCAGATTTGAGCTCCGGAGCCTCTTGGAGGAGCAAAATTCATCCGATCCAGTTGAAATTTGGTACGAGGTGTTATTATATGGTCTCTAACAACCATGCGAAAATTGACCCATATCGGTCCATAATTATATATAGCCCCCCATATAAACCGATCCCCAGATTTGAGCTTCGGAGCCTCTTGGAGGAGCAAAATTCATCTGATCCAGTTGAAATTTGGTACGAGGTGTTATTATATGGTTTCTAACAACCATGCGAAAATTGACCCATATGGGTCCATAATTATATATATCCCCCATATAAACCGATCCCCAGATTTGGCTTGCGGAGCCTCTAAGAGAAGCAAATTTCATCCGATCCGGCTGAAATTTGGTACATGGTGTTAGTATATGGTCTCTAACAACCGTGCAAAAATTGGTCCACATCGGTCCATAATTATATATAGCCCCCAAAATAACCGATCCCCAGATGTGACCTCCGGAGCCTCTTAGAGGAGCAAAATTCATCCGATCCGGTTGAAATTAGGTACGTGGTGTTAGTATATGGTAGCCAACAACCATGCAGGAATTGATTAATATCAGTCCATAATTATATATAGCCCCCATATAAACCGATCCCCAGATTTGACCTCCGGTGCCTTTTGGAGAAGCAAAATTCATCCGATCTGGTTGAATTTTGGTACGTGGTGGTAGTATATGATATTTAACGACCATGCCAAAAGTGGTCCATATCAGCAACAACCATGCAGGAATTGGTTCATATCAGTCCATAATCATATATAGCCCCCATATAAACTGATCCCGAGATTTGGTTTTGGAGCCTCTTCGTGGAGCAAATTTCATCCGAGTCAATTGAAATTTGGTACATTGTGGTGGTATATGGCCGTTAACAACCATTCCTAACTAGGTCCATATCGGTCTATAGTTATATATAGCCCTCAGATAAATAGAATCCCAATCACACAAAAAATGGTCCATATCAAGTTCATAATTGTATATAGCCCCCATATAAGCGACCGCCATATTTCAATTCTGGCCCTCTACGTGTCGTGCCAAAAGTCCATATCGATTCGTAATTATTTGTAGACTTACCTATACATAACTTTTTTGTGTAATATATACCACGTATGGACTAAATCACAATTTAGAAAACGATGTTAAGAAGTTTTAAGATACCACAACCCAAGTAATTTGATTGTGGATGACTATCGTAAAAGTTTCTACGCAATCCATGGTGGAGGGTACATAAAAGGTGATAGGTCAAAATTTGGTCAAGGGAAAACGCGTGTACACCGAAAGAATTCTCTTCGTTAATTTTACGAAGAATTCTTCATTAACTATTCTTCCTGAATTCTTCATTAAAATAACGAAATTTTCATTCATTTTCTTAAATTTTACGAAGAACATTTTACGAATATACGAAACATCTACGAAACATTCTACTTTAACTTTTCTTCGTAAAAAGTTCGTACTTTTAACGAAACTTTCTTCATATTTCATGAATTTTGTGAAGAAGTTTTTACGAATATTTTACGAAACATTCTGCGTTAAAATTTCTTCATAAAAAGTACGAAACATTTTCTTTGAAATAACGAAGAAGTTTCATTGAAGTTGTAAAATTTCCGTTCGCGGCATTAAATTGTCTTTTATAATGTGCTTGAGTGTATTCCTTTATTCTATTTTTTATGCAAGTCTATGCTACTTCTCATTTGGGTGATAGCGCGCTATGAATAAAAGTGAAGCAATAAAACTAAAAATTATTCAAAAACTTAAGATGTAAAGTAGTGATGTCATTTTTCACACTTGCAACTACAACCAAATGCACTTTCGACTATAAATTTTTTTCTAAAAGTTCGAACATTTTTCAGAAAAAAGTACGAAAGTTTTTCATAAAAAGAACGAAATTGTTTCATAAAAAGTACGAAGATTTTTCATAAAAAGTACGAAGATTCTTCATAAAAAGTACGAATTTTTTTCTTACAAACTACGAAAATTTTGGAAGAACTTTTCTTCGTAAAAAGTACGAAATATTTCGTACTTTTAATGAAAAGTTTCTTTGGTTGTAAAACAATGACAAATTTCGTACTTTTAACGAAATTTTTCGTTCTTTTTACGAAGAAAATTCTTTCGGTGTAAATCGGTGAAATCCTTTATTTAAAAAATCAAATTAAATTTCTTTTTCAAGTTCAATTAGTATAAAATTCAGGAAAAATTTTCAGTTAGGCTTTCGCTTTTCCTAATTGCCGGGCCTCACGCTCGACACCTGCCATCAGATTTTGTACAGCCACCTTGTCCACCTTCTTCGCCGCAGAAAGCCAGTTTGCCTTGAACTGCTGCTCGTCCTTAGCAGTTTTTTTGGTCTTCTTTAGGTTCCGCTTGACAATAGCCCAGTATTTCTCAATTGGGCGGAGCTCTGGTGTGTTGGGAGGGTTCTTGTCCTTGGGAACCACCTGCACAGTACTGAACAACCGTGTTTCTTCAGGAAAGGCAGCAGACGTTTATTCAAACACTCTTTCACGTAAATTTCTTCGTTGACAGTCCCAGAAGCTATGAAAATGCTGCTTTTCAAGCCACAGGTACAGATGGCTTGCCAAACCAGATATTTGTTTGCGAAATTTGACAGTTTTATGTGCTTGAAAATATCTGCTACCTTTCCCCTTCCTTTTGCCGTATAAAACTCCTGTCCGGGAAGCTGCTTGTAGTCGGCTTTGACGTAGGTTTCGTCGTCCATTACCACGCAGTCAAACTTCGTCAGCATCGTCGTGTACAGCCTCGGGGAACGCGCTTTGGCCGTCGTATTTTGTTTATTATCGCGATTTGGAGTCACTGTCTTCTTGTAAGTCGATAGTCCGGCTCGTTTTTTGGCTCGATGCACGGTTGTAGACGATACATCCAGCTTATTTGCGGCAACTCGGAGAGAGAGGTTAGGGTTTCGCTTGAAACTACCGGCAACTCTCTTCGTCGTCTCAGCGGCTTCCGGTTTTCGATTTCCCCCCGATCCAGACTTCCTGGCTGTCGACAAACGTTCCCCAAACACTTTAATTACATTTGTAACGGTTGATTTGACAACTTTTAGCGATTTTGCCAGCTTTGCGTGCGAGTAGCTCGGATTTTCGCGATGCGCGAGCAAAATTTTGATACGCTGCTCTTCTTGCTTGGACGGCAGTTTGACAACTGAAGAGTGAATTCCAAAATCAAAATAGGAGCAACATTCTACACCCACACACCTTCAAAATGAGGGGTGTTCAGGTTTTTTAAATGCAAAATTGAAAGAAATACGTCAAGTTTATATTGACAAAATTTTGACCGTATCACCCTTTAAGATTCGGCCTGGCCGAACTTACGGCCGTATATACGTGTTATTTTAATAAAATTGCACTAAATAAATTTCACTTATAATTGAATAGTTTTGGAAATTCAATTAAAATTTTACTTGATGATATTTCTTCTGTTTACCATAGTGCGTGAGAATATGGTTCCACCCTATTCAGTATAATCGTATATTTTGTACTCCCCGGCTATCATTAACCATCTTTTGTATCCTTCTTCATCCTCCCACATTTTGTGAATAAGCCTCGTCATTATTTTTTCCTATTCATAAATAAATGTAGATATAACTCTTCTGGGAATATGGAGCATCACTTGGCAAAGTTCTATGGTTATGCATATATATAAATTTTTTGGCATTTTATATGTCACCATTGTTCACCACAATGTGACCTTTTAAAATGCATCATAAAACCTTATGTTCTCACATATACACACACATTTACCCTTGCATATGTATTCACTCTAGCAAAGTAGATAACTTTTATGTACTTGCATTGGAGTTTATAGGAAAAAAAGTCTCTAAAGATCCACAACGAAAGTTGACATAAGCAAGTGGTGATGAAATTTGTGCACTTCACCAGAAGATGGGAGGTATAGTAAATTTGATATTGTAAGGATTCTCAGTAGATTAATACTCAGAAATATAGGAGCCTGCCTACCCGGGTGTGCCGGCGCTTAATAACGCCAATGGCACAAATAACCTGGCGGCACTACAGAAGTGCCTTGTCAATAGTTTAGAGATTCGCGGCACTCAAAAACGCCAATGCGAAAATGAATTATACACCCAGAACTTGTGTTGACCACTGATTGATCTTTATTCTATTCTATGGGTTTTTATACAAAATTTCTTAACCTACGATTTGAGTTGGACCTAGAGTCCTGCGGAGGTCCCTTGTCATTGAGCTAAACATGGAATCGGGCAGCTCTCAGCGATAAGAGAGAAGTTCACCAATGTGGTATCACAATGGACTGAATAGGCTAAGTGAGCCTGATTCATCGAGCTGCCACCTAACCTAACCTAACCTAATCTAGGTCCTAGAGTTCTAGCTTCTCAGATCATCGCTACATCAGTTTCAAATTTGATGTTCATACCACCAAGACCATATTTCCGCCAAATGTTAGGAAAGCTGACTGGAATAGGTATAGGGAATCGTTCAATATGATGATAGCGGAAATACCAGAGACAAATATGAGCACTGTGCAAGTTATCGAACATGCAGTGGAGAGGATTACTAAGGCCTTCAACATTTCATTGAAAGCTGCATGTCCTAAAGGGAAGCCAAGGGGGAAAATCGACCACCATGGTGGTCTACGGAGTTAGGTAATATGAAGAAATCGTGCAAGAAGCTTTTTAACAAAGCAAAGTCCACCAGAGATCCTGTGGATTGGGGCGCTTACAAGAAGAATCTGAGAGGATAAAAGCGAGAACTGAGAAAGGCTCATCATAACTCTTGGAATGATTACTGCAGCAGCATTGAGAATACGTCCGAGGCTTCCAGACTACGGAAGGTGCTAGCATCCACGAACTCCGCTCCAGGTTTCATTAAAACATCGGAGGGCAATTGGACAACGTCCAGTGAGGAGACGCTGGAGGTACTATTGGACACACATTTTCCCGGAAATCAAACGGTTGAACCATGTACTGGCGTTGCCACAGTGGCTCAGCGGTCGTTTCCTATCGAGGAAATTGTATTGGAATCTAGAATAATATGGGCGTTAAATAGCTTTGGATCATTTAAATTCCCCGGACCCGATGGGATTACTCCGGCGGAGTTACAAGCGGTGGCTGACAGAATTATCCCCTGGTTGTCGGCGATATATTGGATATATTCCAGCAAAGTGGAGGGAAACAAAATTCGTTTTCATACCTAAAGCGGTAAAAGCCTCTCACTCGAATGCGAAGGATTTCCGACCAATCAGCTTATCATCATTCCTACTTAAGACTCTGGAGAGGATGATAGATATTTATCTTAGAACTAGCGTCGATTCAAGTTTGCTCTCGAAACGACAGCATGCATACTTGAGGGGCAGGTCTACTTAGACCGCATTACATGAACTAGTCAGCTTTATTGAAAGCTCACTGTCAATGAATACACCATCTTGGCGTTTCTAAACATCGAAGGAGCGTTCAATATCGTCCATCCGAGCTCGATATTAAATGGACTGACAACTCTGACTGTTGATACAGGTATACTTAGGCTGTTAGACGAACTTCTAAGGAAGAGACGCATTTCAGCTACACTAGGACAAGCAAACATACAAAGGTATGTGAACAGAGGCACTCCTCAAGGAGGAGTTCTATCACCTCTTCTTTGGAAAGTTGCTATAAACAACCTTCTGGTTTCCCTAGAAAAAGAAAGGATAAAAGCGGTGGCATACTCAGATGATGTGGCGCTAGCAGTCAGGGGAAAATTCCCATCAACAGTCAGAGATATTATACAGAGAACCCTCCTGATGACTGAGAAATGGGCTAAAGATAATGGTCTTGGGGTAAATCCTGCAAAGACAGAACTAGTCATGTACTGCAAGGATCGCAAAACTTCCACGGTTAGGCCCATTTCCTTAGGGGGTATTGAAATTCCCTTTGGCGAGTGTGCAAAATACCTTGGCGTTATTTTGGACAGGAAGCTGAAATTTAAGCTTAATATTGAAGAAAGGGCGAGGAAAGCAACGGTAGCTTTATACTCGTGCAAAAATGCAATAGGGAAAAAAGGTGGGGACTAAAACCAAAAATTGTGCATTGGCAGTGGTTAGACCTATAATGCTATATGGTGTTGTAGTCTGGTGGCCGGCACTTCACCAGCCGACAAGTTTAGACAAAGTTCAGCTTATGGCGTGCTTGTGTATCTCAGGTGCATTCAGCAAGACAGGAACAAATTCCCTTAATTGCCTTTAGACATTTTGGCCAAACAGTCAGCTGCAACAACGGCAGTGCGGTTGGGCGAGCTATCGCTGTGGTCGGAAAAAATGTACGGTCACAGTTCGGTCCTCAAAATAATGCCAGATGTGCCTAACGTAGTGGATTATACTTTGGCGAGTCCACTTTTCGACAAAAAGTTTGAGACTCTAATTCCCAACAGTGAGGCGTGGTGTACACGGACCCCGTGGAATAAAAGATATATAGATTTCTATACTGATGGCTCCAAATTTGATGGACAAGTGGGTTTCGGAGTATATTCTAAAGATGTGGAACTTCGAATAGCGAAAAGATTACCTGATCACTGTAGTGTTTTTCAGGCTGAAATTGGCTGAGAAGTATTGTTCCAAAAAATGTGGGCATTAATATATACTCAGACAGTCAACCTGCAATAAAATCCTTGGACTCTGTGTGCCGCAAATCTCTCAATGAGATGGCTGAGCAGTACAATATTCACCTAATATGGGTGCCTGGCCATAGGAACATACCGGGGAACTGCGAAGCGGCTGAGTTGGCAAGGCTAGGGACTACCTTACATATTCCAGGGGAACTAGAATCTGTTGGTATGCCTCTGGCTACCTGCAAGCTCTTACCGCGTGAGAAGGCTGTTATGATGGCAAATGTTCGATGGGAGAATTGCAAGTGTTGTAACGACACCAAGCAAATATGGCCCCATTTAAACTTAAACCGCACACTAGATATGCTAGTGTTCTCGAGACGTCAGATATCACTCCTGATATCTGCTATAAGGGGTCGCTGCCTGATAGGCGATTTTGCAAAAACTATTGGCGCAAAGTATAATGACTATTGTATGAGCTGTCATGATGCGGAGGAAAAGGAATCAATAAAACACCTCTTGTGTGAGTGTCCTGCATTTTGTGTAAGGCGTAAGCAAATTTTAGGGACATATAGCTTCAGATTACTGACGGACCTGGAAAACGTTAACTTAAGCAGTCTGCTAATGTTTTTGGAACAATCTGGTTGGTTCAACAGAAGAAAATAATCGAGAAGGTTCAGCGGTTATAACTAGAAGTGCCCATATGTAATAGGTACTTTTAGTTAATGTGGCATCACAATGGACTGAATAGTATAAGTGAGCCTGAATCGTAATCGGGTTGCCACTTTAACCTAACCTAGGTTATATATAGTAGCAGCCCGATATTTCGGACTCACTTAGACTATTCAGTCCATTGTGATACCACAGTAGTGAAAACTTCTCTCTTATTACTGAGTGCTGCCCAATTCTATGTTAAGCTCAATAGCCGAGTCCGAACGGCGTTCCACATTGCAGTGAAACCACTTAGAGAAGCTTTGAAACCCTAAGAAATGTCACCAGCATTACTGAGGGGAGATAATTCACCGCTGAAAAAGTTTTTGGTGTTTAGTCGAAACTGGGTTTGAACCCGCGGCCCTGTGTATGCAAGGCGGGTATGCTAACCATTGCACCACGTTGGCTGCCAACCCCGGATCCTAAGGTTTGTATCCAAACACGCAATCCACTGGGCCAGGTGGCTTTTATTGTCATCAGCAGACAATTTTTGAATACTTTCCCCCGGAATGAAATTGTAGATAAGCGAAATTCCCCCTTCTTCTAAAGTATTTTCTTTAAGAGCAAACAAATAAAACCAAATTTATAAGAAGCTATTTAACGATAATCTTTATTATTTTCTATTTGCTTTAAAAAAAAATTAGCGTTAAAAGAAAACTTTGCTTGTCCAAAATTTCGTTTTTCGGAAAAGAAAACGGATCTTTCAGTGTACAGTCAAGCAGTTCTCTGTTTTGACCACATTGTTGGGCACACACAAGCGGATGTAAACAAACGTTATTTAAAGAAACGGCGTACACCCAAATCTCGAAAAATTCGATCACCCCTAGAAAATCCAAAAGAAGAAAAATTTATTTTGCTCATATCTCCTAAACTCTGCGTCCCGGTCATTTATTTTCCGGTGGCCATTTTATTTTTCTCCAAAACTGACCGGCGGATCTAGAAAATCTATCCAATATCGATAGAGCTCTTCAAGCTCTTTCATATGGTGTATGGGTCATTGTGGGACAATTGTCCATTTGGCCACTGGAGGCATCCTGTCCAGAATTTTATAAAGAATTTTATTTTTCTCCAAAACTGACGGCGGATCTAAAAAGTTCTATCAAATATCAAGCTCTTTCATATCGTGTATGGGTCACTGTGTGACAATTGTCCATTTGGCCAAAATGGCCACTGGAGGCATCCTGTCCAGAATTTTATAAAGAATTTTATTTTTCTCCAAAACTGACCGGTGGATCTCTTCAAGCTCTTTCATATGGTGTATGGATCATTGTGGCACAATTGTCCATTTGGCCACTGGAGGCATCCTCTCTAGAATTTTATAAAAAATTGATTTTTCTCCAAAACTGACCGGCGGATCTAAAAACTTCTATCAAATATCGATATCAAAAATTCTTCAAGCTCTTTCATATGGTGTATGGGTCATTGTGGGACAATTGTTCATGTGGCCACAATGGTCACGTGAGTCTCATCCTCTCAAAAAATTGTGCCGAAAAACTCAATTTTCTGCAAAATTTTGAGACATATGTGTGAATGTAGCTGTGAGTGATAATGCCACAAGTGGGTGGTTTAATTTTAGATAAAGTAAATTGGTCAGAAAGACCATTTAATATTTTTCCTGGTGATCAAAAAATAAATCTATCATTGGTTAGGGCAGAAAATACCTCTGTTAACTCGTTACACTGAAAAAAAAAGCATACTTGGTTCCAAAGATTTTGTCTTTACTTTAAAAAATTTGGTATTGATTCCGAGCCAAAGAAGCGGAGAATACAAGTAAGGATACTTTTAAGACACAATTCTCTTTTAAATTTAGGTTTTATGTACTTGCTTCTAGGAAGCAAATTTTAATTTTTCGCTTTCTCAGCTTTTTTTCTTCATATGCTATCAAAGTCCTTTAAAAACGAGTTAACGGCAACTTTATTTTCCAAATTAGGACTCGACTTCCAGTAGAAATTATGCTATGTTTGAAGTAAAAAACTTCTTTAAAATAAAGTTTTGAAAAACATGTCCTATATTTGAACGATTTTTTGCTTTGTAGTCAAGATGCAAAAAGACAACAAATTTAAAGACAATTTCATTAAATTTAAAGAATTTTTCTGAATTATTAAAGTCAAGTTGACCTTAGCCTATAAATTTTTTCTTTCATGTTAAGATGCCCATTTTTAAGTCAAATCACTTAATTATAAGGACAATACGACTTCATTGAAAAGTTTATCGACTTGTGGACAAGGAAAATAATTTTATTTTAGAGAAATGCGTCTTCTATGCTAAGCAAAATTTGTATTCGTATTTTAAAGACATGAAATCTTTGACCTCACGACAATATTTTTTTCAGTGTACAGTGCTCTCTTATCTCCTTTATGAAGCTCTGTTAACTAATTAACAGAGCTCTGCAAAAAATGGATTGTGCCTGTGCTAACTAAATTCGGAATTTATCTTCACGCACATATTATGACGGATACTTTGAAGTAAAAAAATATTTTCCTAATTAAAAAAAAAAAAAAAAACTTTAAACCAAAGACGCTAAATCCTCAAAATAAGTCTTAGCCTATATTTGAAGCGTTTTTATCTTAAATCTAAAGATTCAATATTTCAGTTAATTTAAGGACTATTTTTTATACCCTTCACCACTACTGTGGTACAGGGTATAATAAGTTTGTGCATTTGTATGTAACGCCAATAAGGAAAAGTCTGAGACCCATCGTTTGGTATACCGATCGTCATAGAATTAAATTCTGAGTCGATTTAGCGATGTCCGTCTGTCTGTCTGTCTGTCCGTCTGTCTGTCTGTCTGTTGATGTATTTTTGTGTGCAAAGTACAGCTCGCAGTTTTAGTCCGATTGTCCTAAAATTTGGTATGGGGTCCTGTTTCGGCTCAAAGACGATCCCTATTGATTTTGATATAGCTGATTCAGATATAGCTGCCATATGTATTTTTCACCGATCTGGTCATAATTGGCGTGTATATCAACCGATCTTCCTCAAATTCCGTACATCCCAATATTTTATGAGTCTCGAAAAACTTGCAAAATATCAGCAAAATCGGTTCAGATTTAGATATAGCTCCCATATATAGCTTTCGCCCGATTTACACTCAAATGACCACAGAGGCCAATTTTTTCCTCCGATTTAGTTGACATTTTGCACAGGGAGTAGAATTAGCATTGTATCTATGTGTGCCAAATTTGGTTGAAATCGGTTCAGATTTAGATATAGCTCCCATATATAGCTTTCGCCCGATTTACACTCATATGACCACAGAGGCCAATATTTTACTCTGATTTAATTGAAATTTTGCACAGAGAGTAGAATTAGCATAGTAGCTATGCGTTCCAAATTTGGTTGAAATCGGTTCAGATTTAGATATATCTTCCATATATAGCTTTCGCCCGATTTACACTCATATGACCACAGTGGCCAATCTTTTGCTCCGATATAATTGAAATTTTGCACAGAGAGTAGAATTAGCATTGTAGCTATGCGTGCCAAATTTGGTTGAAATCGGTTCAGATGTAGATATAGCTTCCATATATAGTTTTCGCCCGATATGGACTTATATGGCCCCAGAAGCCAGAGTTTTGGCCCAATTTGGTTGAAATTTTGCACTAGGAGTACAAGTAGTAATATAGTCATATGTGCCAAATTTGATTGAAATCGGTTCAGATTTCGATATAGCTCCCATATATATGATTTTCTGATTTCGACAAAAATGGTCAAAATACCAACATTTTCCTTTAAAAATCGCCACTGCTTAGTCGAAAAGTTGTAAAAATGACTCTAATTTTCCTAAACTTCTAATACAAATATATCGAGCGATAAACCATAAATAAACTTTTTCGAAGTTTCCTTAAAATTGCTTCAGATTTAAATGTTTCCCATATTTTTTTTACTAACATTGTGTTCCACCCTAGTCCATTAGCCGACTTAAATTATGAGTCTATAGATTTTGTAGAAGTCTATCAAATTCTGTCCAGATCGAGTGATATTTAAATGTATGTATTTGGGACAAATCTTTATATATAGCCCCCAACACATTTGACTGATGTGATATGGTATCGAAAATTTAGATCTACACAGTGGTGCAGGGTATAATAATGTTGGCCCCGCCCGACTTTAGACTTTCCTTACTTGTTTAAATCAAAAATATGTTTCTTTACTTTAAGGAAAATTTGCCTTAGTTTAAAGACATGAGACTTTAAGTAAGGGTGCCAAATTTTCAAAATTTGTGTCCTAAATTTAATGAAAGAAAAAAATTTGAAGCAAAGATTATAAACTTTCATTCAATTAAAATTTCATTTTTATAAAGAAATTTGTCCTTAATCATGTGTAAATTGTGCATCCTAAATTTGAGGTTGCGTAGTCTTTAATACGACGTAAATATTTTTTTCATTCTAAGTAGTGAGGTTAAAGTGTACGAAATACAAGAGTTAACAACATTTCGATTTGTTTTTTTTGCGAGTGTTCACTTATTGCATTACATGAGATAAAATAATTAAAACATTTACTCATCTTTCTAATTATAAAACTTATATGAGAAATTAAAAGTTTAAATTGATTTATTCATAAAACTTTGTCTAAAACACATACAAACGCGTCCTTTGTACAATAAAATGGCAAACATTTTAGATGTAACATAAATGCGGCATTGTGATGATTACGACAATAGGAGTCTAGTCTAGAGCAAAATGATGGGAGGGATGAAAACGCACAAAGCTGGTTCTTATCAAGCTAATGCAGCCTTGTCACATATTATCGATCTTAAATAATGAACTAGACATTGTATTAAAAGCAAAGAGACGTTATTTATATAAAACAAAGGAAATTAAATTAAATGAACTTAATAAATAACTAAATTAATTAAAATTTTGTTTAATTGAAAATCAATTAAAATAACAGGTTGGCTGGTAAGTCCCCGGTCTAACAAAAAAAATCACATTTTTTTGTTGTCAAAATTCGCTTTTATTATTCAACATAGTTCCCTTCGAGGGCAATACAACGATTATAACGATCGTCCAATTTTTTTTATACCATTTGGCCTCAGTTTCGGCGATCACCTCTTCATTGCAGCCAAATTTTTTTCCCTGCGACCATCCTTTTGAGGTCTGAGAACAAGAAAAAGTCGCTGGGGGCCAGATCTGGAGAATACGTTGGGTGGGGAAGCAATTCGAAGCCCAATTCATGAATTTTTGCCATCGTTCTCAATGACTTGTGGCACGTTGCGTAGTCTTGGTGGAACAACACTTTTTTCTTCTTCATATGGGGCCGTTTTGCCGCGATTTCGACCTTCAAACGCTCCAATAACGCCATATAATAGTCACTGTTGATGGGTTTTCCCTTCTCAAGATAATCGATAAAAATTATTCCATGCGCATCCCAAAAAACAAAGGCCATTACTTTGCCAGTGGACTTTTAGTCTTTCCACGCTTCGGAGACGGTTCACCGGTCGCTGTCCACTTAGCCGACTGTCGATTGGACTCAGGAGTGTAGTGATGGAGCCATGTTTCATCCATTGTCACATATCGACGGAAAAACTCGGGTGTATTACGAGTTAACAGCTGCACTCAGAATCATCAACACGTTGTTGTTTTAGGTCAAATGTGAGCTCGCGCGGCACCAATTTTGCACAGAGCTTCCGCATATCCAAATATTGATGAATGATATGACCAACACGTTCCTTTAATATCTTTAAGGCCTCTGATATCTCGATCAACTTAATTTTACGGTTATTCAAGATCACTTTGTCGATTTTTTTGATGTTTTCGTCGGTAACCACCTCTTTCGGGCGTCCACTGCGTTCACCGTCCTCCGTGCTCATTTCAACACGCTTGAATTTTGCATACCAATCAATTATTGTTGATTTCCCTGGGGCAGAGTCCTGAAACTCATTATCAAGCCAAGTTTTTGCTTCCACCGTATTTTTATACCCTCCACCATAAAGTATATATATTCTGGGTCGTGGTGAAATTCTGAGTCGATCTGAGCATGTCCGTCCGTCCGTCCGTCTGTTGAAATAACGCTAACTTCCGAACGAAACAAGCTATCGACTTGAAACTTGGCACAAGTAGTTGTTATTGATGTAGGTCGGATGGTATTGCCTTATCGGTCCACTTTTACGTATAGCCCCCATATAAACGGACCCCCAAATTTGGCTTGCGAGGCCTCTAAGAGAAGCAAATTTCATCCGATCCGGCTGAAATTTGGTACATGGTGTTAGTATATGGTCTCTAACAACCATGCAAAAACTGGTCCACATCGGTCCATAATTTTATATAGCCCCCATATAAATCGATCCTGAGATTTGGCTTGCGGAGCCTCTAAGAGAAACAAATTTCATCCGATCTGCCTGAAATTTGGTACATGGTGTTAGTATATGGTCTCTAATGACCATGCAAAAATTGGCCCATATCGGTCCATAATTATATATAGCCCCCATATAAACCGATCCCCCGATTTGGCTTGCAGAGCCTCTAAGAGAAGCAAATTTCATCCGATCCGGCTGAAATTCGGTACATGGTGTCAGTATATGGTCTTTAATGACCATGCAAGAATTGGTCCATATCGGTCCATAATTATATATAACCCCCATATAAACCGATCCCCCGATTTGGCTTGCAGATCCTCTAAGAGAAGCAAATTTCATCCGATCCGGCTGAAATTCGGTACATGGTGTCAGTATATGGTCTCTAACAACCATGCAAAAATTGGTTCACATCGGTCCATAATTATATATAGCCCCCATATAAACCGATCCTGAGATTTGGCTTGCGGAGCCTCTAAGAGAAGCAAATTTCATCCCATCCGGCTGAAATTCGGTACATGGTGTTAGTATATGGTCTCTAACAACCATGCAAAAATTGGTCCACATCGGTCCATAATTATATATAGCCCCCATATAAACCGATCCTGAGATTTGGCTTGCAGAGCCTCTAAGAGAAACAAATTTCATCCGATCCGGCTGAAGTTTGGTACATGTTGTTAGTATATGGTCTCTAATGACCATGCAAAAATTGGTCCATATCGGCCCATAATTATATATAGCCCCTATATAAACCCATCAACAGATTTGACCTCCTGAGCCTCTTGGAAGACCAAAATTCATCTGATTCAGTTGAAATTTGGTACGTGATGTTAATATATGGCCTCAAACACCCATGCAAAAATTGGTCGATATCGGTCCATAATTATATATAGGCCCCATATAAACCGATCCCCAGATTTGACCTCCGGAGCACCTTGGAAGAGCAAAATTCTTCCCATTCGGTTGAAATTTGGTACGTGATGTTAGTATATGGTATTCAACAACCATGCAGGAATTGGTTCCTATCAGTCCATAATTATATATAGCTCCCATATAAACCGATCGCCAGATTTGACCTCCGGTACCTTTTGGAGAATCAAAATTCATCCGATCTCGTTGAAATTTGGTACGTGGTGGTAGTATATGATATTTAACAACCATGCCAAGAGTGGTCCATATCAGTCCATAATCATTTATAGCCCCCATATAAACCGATCCCGAGATTTGGTTTTGGAACCTCTTGGAGGAGCAAATTTCATTTGTGGATGACGGTCTTTCGTAGAAGTTTCTACACAATCCATGGTGGAGGATACATAAGATTCGGCCTGGCCGAACTTACGGCCGTATTTACTTGTTTCCCTTCAGAAAACAGTATTTTATCAAAACACGAAATTCCTTTTTTCCATTTTTTTCACAATAACAAAAGTTGCTTCACAAAAGACGCTATATCTCACAAACTAATTGGCTTACAGACGTCAAATTTTGACACGAATCATTTGAAGGTTGGTACTATATAAAAATAATATGCATTTAATACTAGCGACGCCATCTATGTGTCAGACCGGGGTCTTATCAGCCAACCTGTTAGGAATTCAGTGAATTTAATAAACGAAGTGCAAAGACCTGTTAAATGTTTTTGTTTTCCTTTTCACTAAAACTATTCTGTAATTGTGTATAAAATTGATTAGTTTTACATAATTTTAGCCGTCATTAATTATTTACAATTAATTAAACAATTTAAACAAACAAATGACTGATTAATATTCCAAAACTAATTGTCTGATATGAATGGATTAGCATATGGGGTTATTCATTCATTCGATTTCATTCACACCCTACTAGCATTTCCAACCATTTCGACAATTATTCCGGCCATTAGACTTCCGTTGTGTATTTGCTTGCAATGGAATGACATTTTAATTTTTATTTCCCAGTTTACATCTTCTTTTCAATTTTGCTCTTCGATCTAAGCTCCATAATATAATCCTGGTGAGAACATCAGCATGAATTCCATAATTGCCCCTTAAGCTGTTAATCTTTACGTTTTGTAACGCACACACACACACACATGTTCTCTATAGGGTCTTCCCCTTCAAGCATTTGGGTAATTGTTTTATCGTCTTTCGCTAAAATGTCACTATTACGGATCGCCATGAAGTTTTCTGGTAGTAAAATCTCAAGCACAACAACAATAAAAACAACTATCGCGTGGGGTGTTTCCGTTTCGAAACAAATTCGAATCTAACAGCGATCAAAAATCTAAATACAGACTCCATACATCGACATAGCGAATTTTTCAATAGCACCTCTTTGAGGGTAAATGTGTGTAAAAAGCCACTATCAACCAACGAGCATGGGTAACACAGAGGGAGAGCCTCTGACTTTAAAATGAAAGGTTCCGAGTTCAACGCTCGGTGCGGCCGATCATCATTTTTATTTCGTAAAAAATAACTATCGCTTTTTTGACTTCTTTTAGCCACCGGTTCGATTCCCCGAGAATACTATCGCGTAGTGGGACATTTGTTCCCGAACGGGGACACTAACTCGATAAGCAAATGATATCGCCTATGAAAGTTTTTTCTTCCAGGGCGAAACTACTTCGATACACTGTCGATAGAAAATGTTTGCAGGGTCCTAACTTTTTCGTACAACTTGTTGGGCGTGCTTTCGTATTGTTCCAGAAGTCTCTAAAAATTCAGGCCATAAGCATTGTGAGTGGAGGAATGTAGGAAGTATGGGGCAAGGTTTTTTACACTCAATAAAAAAAAACTAAAATCTTCAATAAAACAATTAACATAATAATTTAAAAAATAATAATTCATCAATTTTACTTTTTTATTATTTTTATCAATATATCTATAGGTCTATAGGTTTTCAAAAAAATTGTACTACTGTAAGGTGCAAATCTTCTTAATTTTTAAAAGGAGATCAATCGCCTTAATTTTACCGCCCCACGTTGTCAACTCTCCTTAATTTTAAAAAGAGATCAATCGCCTTAATTTTGTAATTTTATAAAGTATTTATATTTTTATTTCTGCGACTCAGTAAGACAGAACGTCAGTCTTCAGAATACAAGCCACAATAGACACCAGGTATTCTTATAGCTTTGTAATTAAAATTTATTTCATTAAGTTTGCCTACCCAAAAGAAACAAAAATTTTTCCGTTTTTTTTAATAATTTCTAGAGTTTCTAGTCAAGCTTTCAAGGTCAGGAGTTTATGCAAATAAAATATTATTTATTTCATATTTTATTCTACGTTTCCGATTTTTCTGATTTCCTTCTGGTTTATTGTCAATTAAGTACCGGAATTAATTTATACAATTTGATTGTGCACCAAGCCAAGCTCTGGG
The DNA here is from genome assembly GCF_050003625.1 of Haematobia irritans. Taxonomy (NCBI): domain Eukaryota; kingdom Metazoa; phylum Arthropoda; class Insecta; order Diptera; family Muscidae; genus Haematobia; species Haematobia irritans. Next base: position 66,994,315 of record NC_134399.1, on the reverse strand, counting down.
TTTCTAACATTACAGGTGGTTTGAGTCAAATCTATCACAAGAGAACAAAATAACAGAATGCAAAAACAAACAATGGTATGATGAGTGAATAGTCATGATACCAAAAAATAGTCATACTACCAAAAAATAAAATAAAAGCGACCAGTTAGTTTAGTGAGAATAACATACCAACAAAATGAAATATCTATCAATGAGAGAATAGAATGGAGATGCACAAAATTATCACTGTGTTTGTGAGATAACTATAGCAACCCAGCGGGAAAATTGCGAAGTACCGCAAAAATCATGCCTTCTTAACCCATGATTTTGGGATCCTTAACACCTTCCCATATGCCTTCTCCTATCATGCATGCTAAAATGCCTTGCACTTCCTGTCTAAAAAATACCCGCAAACATTATTCTGTGCCTTCTTTGGGAATTGGAAAAAGAAGGACCTATATTGTTGTTATAAGAACGAAAATTCAGTTTTACAGACAGTTTTAATCAAATCCTTGAGAGTTAAAGATGCAAACAAATTGTCTTTGATAGTTCAGCTCCGCCCATTCTCTCTAGTAATTTTGACAACTTGTTTCACGGTATGAAATTGAAATCTTTTTTAATGCGAATCGTAAAGTCCAATAGGAAAACACGAATTAACTCATTCTCATATTAAACAAGTAAGGAAAGTCTAAAGTCGGGCGGGGCCGGCTAAATTATACCCTTCACCAGTATGTATACCAACATCTTAACACCTTAAATATGAACCGATTTGGGCAGTTTTTTAAACATTCACAAAATGTCTAGACTCAAAATTTAAATTGGTTTATGACCGGGACGGACCACAATGTTACTAAAAAACAAGTAAGGAAAGTCTAAAGTCGGGTGGGGCCGAATATATTATACCCTGTACCACTTTGTAAATCCACATTTTCGACACTATATCAAATCGGTGAAATGTGTTGGGTGCTATATACAAAGGTTTTTGTTCCAAATACATACATTTAAATCTGACTTCATCTGAACAGATTTTATAACCTATAGACTTAAAATTTAAGTCGCCTAATGCCCTGGAATGGTACACTATGTTAGTAACAAACAAGTAAGGAAAGTCTAAAGTCGGGCGGGGCCGACTATATTATACCCTGCACCACTTTATAGATCTAAATTTTCGATACCATATTACATCCGTCAAATGTGTTGGGGGCTATATATAAAGGTTTGTCCCAAATACATATATTTAAATATCACTCGATTTGGACAGAATTTGATAGACTTTTACAAAATCTATAGACTCAAAATTTAAGTCGGCTAATGGACTAGGGTGGAACACAATGTTAGTAAAAAATATGGGAAACTTTTAAATCTGAAGCAATCTTAAGGAAACTTCGCAAAAGTTTATTTATGATTTATCGCTCGATATATATGTATTAGAAGTTTAAGAAAATTAGAGTCATTTTTTCAACTATTCGACTAAGCAGTGGCGATTTTACAAGGAAAATGTTGCTATTTTGACCATTTTTGTCGAAATCAGAAAAACATATATATGGGAGCTATATCTAAATCTGAACCGATTTCAACCAAATTTGGCACGCATAGCTACAATGCTCATTCTACTCCCTGTGCGAAATTTCAATTAAATCGGAGTAAAAGATTGGCCTCTGTGGTCATATGAGTGTAAATCGGGCGAAAGCTATATATGGGAGCTATATCTAAATCTGAACCGATTTCCACCAAATTTGACACGCATAGCTATAATGCTAATTCTACTCCCTGTGCAAAATTTCAACTAAATCGGAGCAAAAAATTGGCCTCTGTGGGCAAATGAGTGTAAATCGGGCGAAAGCTATATATGGGAGCTATATCTAAATCTGAACCGATTTGGCTGATATTTTGCAAGTTTTTTGAGACTCATAAAATATTCGGATGTACGGAATTTAAGGAAGATCGGTTGATATACACGCCAATTATGACCAAATCGGTGAAAAATATATATGGCAGCTATATCTAAATCTGAACCGATTTTTTCCAAAATCAATAGGGATCGTCTTTGAGCCGAAACAGGACCCTATACCAAATTTTAGGACAATCGGACTAAAACTGCGAGCTGTACTTTGCACACAAAAATACATCAACAGACAGACAGACAGACGGACAGACAGACGGACAGACAGACAGACAGACAGACGGACATCGCTAAATCGACTCAGAATTTAATTCTAAGACGATCGGTATACTAAACGATGGGTCTCAGACTTTTCCATCTTGGCGTTACATACAAATGCACAAACTTATTATACCCTGTACCACAGTAGTGGTGAAGGGTATAAATATGGGAAACATTTTAATCTGAACCAATTTTGAGGCAACTTCGCAAAAGTGTATTTATGATTTGTCGGTCGATAGACATGTATAACAAAAAATGTAAAATTTGAGTCACTTTTACAAGTTTTCGACTTAGCAGTAGCGATTTTATAAGAACAATGTGGGTATTTTGGCCATTTTTGCCCAAATCGTAAAAACATATATATAGAAGCTATATAGAAATCTGAACCGATTTTAACCAAATTTGACATGCATACTTAGTATTTTAATTCTACTCCCTGTGCAAAATTTAACGAAAACGGACTACAACTTTGAACTCTGTGATCATATGACGGAAAATCTGGCGAAAGATATATGGGAGCTATATCAAAATCTGAACCGATTTCAATTAAAATTCGCTCGCATATGCAGAACCTTAATTCTACTCCCTGTGCAAAGTTTCAAGTAAATCGGGGTAAATCTTTGGTGTCTGTGGATATAAATATGAGTCGAAATCGGTCGAAAGACATATTCGGGAGCTATATCTAAATCTGAACCGATTTCAACTAAATTTGGTATAATTAACGATACTATTAAACGCACTCCTGTGCAAAGTTTGAATCAAATCAGGGTAAAACTCTCTAAATACGTCAATTATGGCCATATCGGTGATAAATATATATGGCAGCTATATCTAAATCTGAACCGAAATCAATCGCGATTGTCTTTGAGCCAAGGTAAAACTCTGTGCCAAATTTGAAGACGATCGGACTTAAACAGCGAACTGTACTTTGCACACAAAATTACATATACAGACAGACGGACAGACAGACAGACGGACATCGCTAAATCGACTCAGAATTTAATTCTAAGACGACCGGTATACTAAACGACCTTCTTGACGTTACATACAAATGCACAAACTTATTATACCCTGTACCACAGTAGTGGTGAAGGGTATAAAAACGAACTAAAAATAAAGGACAAAATCATTGGCATTTCATTCTATTTTTGGAATCGTACGAAAATTTTCTTTTGCTTTAGTTCATATGGAATTTATGTGTACGGTCATTGAACTATATACCCACGTTTAGTTTATAAAATGTTTGAGACATACTTACAAAAAACGAAAATTTCGTTGGGATGTGGAAAATTTCGAAAAAAAATAAATTTAACTACAAACAAATAATTTTTGTGCAATAAAAATAAGTTAAATTTAGCGTTCCGTTAACTACGGATTTTTTTCGGTGTAGTAATATCATATTTTCATTTTCCCCTAATCAAGTATATATACACTGTATATAGTCGAAAATAGATATTTTGTTGTGCTACGCTCGGAATGACAACGTTATTATACCCCCAATACCATTCTGTGACGTCAGGTATAAAAAGGATCTCATACTCATTCTTTGTTGGCTGCCAAACTATTAATTTGTTTATGTCTAGTTACTCCTAACTTTGGCCTTCTAGAAGACATTCTCTGTAACATATAAAAGATCCGATACCCATTATACGTTCACTTCCAACAGAAGGGAACGCGGAATGACCTCACGTGTAGCTTAAGTTTACCTTTTGGCGCCCACATCACATAAATGTGTCGTAGGCCAATGGATGAGTGTAGGACTACCAATAACGAGGACCCTGGTTCAAATCCCGACGGAACAGAAAAATAAAAATACACATGAGGTAAATATTAAAATCACAAAAATAAGATAAACTGTATAGGAAAAGTAAGTCAAATTAAATTCTAATGTGAAATGTATGGAGGCAAATGTTCAGTTCATAGACAACCTTGCCTTCAAAATATTTATTTTTACACGCTTTCTTTTATGCCTTCCTGTCCAGGCCTTTTTGAGGGCCTTCTTTGGAAGGCATGATTTTTGTACTTAGTATGAAGGCCTGATAACATGGCATCGACAACATCACCTCTAGAAGGCATACGAATAGAAGCGAGAGGCAAGGCCTTGGTCTCCAATCCAATCCAATGTTATTTTGAAATGAACACGTAATGCAGCGCCCAGGCCTTATAGCTACCCGGGCAGCACTTCCATCATCGATTCCACGTCCCTTCCATTTCCCGCTGGGAATATATACCCAAAGAAGGCCCTCAAAAAGGCCTGGACAGGAAGGTATAAAAGAAAGCGTGTAAAAATAGATATTTTGAAGGAAAGGTTGCCTGTGATCTGAACATTTGCCCTCATACCTTTTACGTTAGAATTTAATTTGACTTACTTTTTCTATACAGTTTATCTTATTTTTGTGATTTTAATATTTACCTCAAGTGTATTTTTATTTTTCTACTCCGTCGGGATTTGAACCGGGGTCCTCGTTATTGGTAGTCCTACACTCATCCACTGGCCTACGACACATTTATGTGATGTGGGCGCCAAAAGGTAAACTTAAGCTACACGTGAGGTCATTCCGCGTTCCCTTCTGTTGGAAGTGAACGTAAAATGGGTATCAGATCTTTTATATGTTACAGAGAATGTCTTCTAGAAGGCCAAAGTTAGGAGTAAGTAGACATAAGCAAATTAATAGCTTGGCAGCCAACAAAGAATGAGTACGAGATCCTTTTTATACCTGACGTCACAGAATGGTATTGGGGGTATAATAACGTTGTCATTCCGAGCGTAGCACAACAAAATATCTATTTTCGACTATATACAGTGTATATATACTTGATTAGGGGAAAATGAAAATATGATATTACTACACCGAAAAAAATCCGTAGTTAACCGAACGCTAAATTTAACCTATTTTTATTGCACAAAAATTACTTGTTTGTAGTTAAATTTATTTTTTTTTTCGAAATTTTCCATATCCTAATGAAATTTTCGTTTTTTGTAAGTATGTCTCAAACATTTTATAAACTAAACGTGGGCATATAGTTCAATGACCGTACACATAAATTCCATATGAACTAAAGCAAAAGAACATTTTCGTACGATTCCAAATATAGAATGAAATGCCAATGATATTGTCCTTTATTTTTAGTTCCTTTTTATACCCTTCACCACTACTGTGGTACAGGGTATAATAAGTTTGTACATTTGTATGTAACGTCAAGAAGGTCGTTTAGTATAGCGGTTGTCTTAGAATTAAATTCTGAGTCGATGTCCGTCTGTCTGTATATGTAATTTTGTGTGCAAAGTACAGGTCGCAGTTTAAGTCCGATCGTCGTCAAAATTGGCACAGAGTTTTACCATGGCTCAAAGACAATCGCTATTGGTTTCTGTTCAGATTTAGATATAGCTGTCATATATATTTATCACCGATATGGCCAAAATTGACGTATTTATCAACATATTTTCTTAAAATTTCGCAAGGCCGAATATTTGGGGGCTCTCGTCAAATATGCAAAATTATTAGATTTAGCTCCCATATATATCTTTCGTCCGATTTGGACTTATATGGCCTCAAAAGCCAGAGTTTTACCCTGATTTGCTTCAAATTTTGCACAAGTAGTGCGTTTAATAGTATCGTTAATTATGCCAAATTTAGTTGAAATCGGTTCAGATTTAGATATAGCTCCCGAATATATCTTTCGACCGATTTCGACTCATATACCCACTGAGACCAAAGATTTACCCCAATTTACTTGAGTAGAATTAAGGTTCTGGATATGCGAGAGAATTTTAATTGAAATCGGTTCAGATTTTGATATAGCTCCCACACAGTTCAAAGTTGTAGTCCGATTTACGTGAAATTTTGCACAGGGAGTAGAATTAAAATACTAACCCCCATTTTCATAAAGCTCCGTTAGTGTTCCGTTAACTAACCAACTTTTAAACCGTATTATGGACGAAGCTGCCATCTCGCCTTTATATTCCATAGGCCAGTTAGGAACTTAACTGACGAAAATTTTTCAGTTAAGGTTAACCGTAGATAAGATATTTGCAATTTACTTTCTGTTAACTGGCAGTTAAAGCCTAACGGAGCTACATGAAAATGACCGTAAGTATGTCAAATTTGGTTAAAATCGGTTCAGATTTCTATATAGCTTCCATATATGCTTTTCCGATTTGAAAAAAATGACCAAAATACCCAAATTTTCCTTATAAAATCGCCACTGCTAAGTCGAAAACTTGTAAAAGTGACTCAAATTTTCCTTTATTTCTAATACATATCTATCGACCGATAAATAAATCATAAATACACTTTTGCGAAGTTGCCTCAAAATTGGTTCAGATTAAAATGTTCCCATATTATTTTTACTAACCGACTTAAATTTTAAGTCTATAGGTTATAAATTTTGTTCAGATTGATTCAGACAAAAACCTTTAAATATAGCACCCAACACATTTGACGGATTTGACATAGTGTCGAAAATGTGGATTTACAAAGTGGTGCAGGGTATAATATAGTCGGCCCCGCCCGACTTTAGACTTTCCTTACTTGTTGTTTACTAACATTGAGTATATAATGATGTTGTTAATGATTTTGGCTTTAATCAGCACTGCACTACACTACACTACTTCGCATAATCCATAAATTTGATTTAATGACGCTTTTTTTGCAGACCTCCGAGTAAACCACTTCTATACAACGCCCCTGATGGTGGTTGATGGTGGTTAGTTTTGGCGTTGATTAGGCATATTAGCCTCTCAGCTAACAAGTCATTTTAATTACAGATTAACTCGTGATAATTTGACAAACATTTGAGGTGTTAACATTATTTTGTGCTTAAATGAAAGCTCGTGATGCTGTACGTGAAAGTTATCTCAAAAAGGATTCGCATGTCCAAGTAGTCATTATGTGTACTATACGGACTGTTAATTATAGGCAGAAAATTGTTGAAGCTAAATTAGTCGAAGGTCTTTCAAATGTAATCATCAGAGATGTGCATGCACCAGCTTTAGTCTTGGGCAAAATCGTTCATCGTAGAGATTCGGACTCTTTGTTCCTTTTGTACAAAGGAACTAGTACCTTCATATCGTTCCATAGTTCCTTTTCGTTCCGGCTTTTTATATTTGTCATCTACTATAGACAGACTTGACATTGTCTTTTTACTTTGTGCAACGAACTTCGTGGTTAACTGAAAGATACGAAAAATATGGAAAATTGAGTGAATTTACTTTAAATAGTGATATAGTTATAAAAAAAATTAAAGAATGATATGGCGAATTTAAGAAAGTAACTAAACTCAAATTTGCAATGGCTGTATCCTTAAAGATTTTTTGTGTTTTGTGAAGAGCCTGCGATGGGACCAATGATCCTATTAAATAGCAGCATACCAATCAATGCTTTAATATACGCACGCGCCCAAATGAACGAATTAGCAAATAGTTACTGCCAAACAAAAGTAAAAAATCAAACTGCGATCCGCAGAACGATGGAGTGTAATTTGAAAATAAAAATAAATGACAAAAGGAACGATGAGAGCGAAAGAGATGGAATTAGTCACAATCGTTCCTTTTAGTGACCCGTTCATTGGAACTAGTTCGTTCCGGAACGACACAAGACTAACCAGCTTGAAATATTACCCACATTCATGACTGAAAATATTTACTCATGAAGGAGCGTCGGCAAGTTTAGTACTTTTGTACTTGTTTTAGTACCCTTTGAGTTGATTTCTAATTTAAATCATTTTGTTTAAACCAAAAAGGCAACTTGAAGTTTTTGCGATTTCCTCGATTTTCTCATTAGCGACTACCTTTTTACTTTTGTACTTATTTTCTATACTTTTACTTTACAATATTTAATTGTTAGAAATTTAATATTTCTTAAAGATGGGTACTATGCCCGAATGCTTGAAAAAGGGTTCGAAAATGGGTCCTCCAGAACGGCCCTTGTGCAAAGTAGTCGTGGTGGCCATATGAGCAAAATTATATTCAAATTCTCTACCAACTAAAAACTTTTTTTGGCCATTTCATAATTTGGCATTTGTTTTATTTAAATTTCAAATCAGCAAGCTCATGGAAAATCCGTTTTATTTTTTTCATTCACGATTTCATGAACGGATTACGTTTTTCTTCGGCCATGAAAAGATTTAAAATATTCGTTAGACGTTCTAATGGCAACCCCGTCGGTGGTACAATATGCTAAGGCGACTGTTAAGACCTAGGAAGCAGACAATCCAGGGTCGAGTTACGTTAGCCGATTTTTTTTTTATAAATTTGTAACCACTTCAGATCATGAATGGTGATTGACTTTGGTTTTTGCATCTCTTCCCTTAATGCTTAAATAATAAAATTAAAAAAAGAAAATTTTGTTAAATTTTTTTCTAAAGGAAATTTTGTCAAAATTTTCTTTATTTATGAAATGTTGTAATAATTTTCTTACTATAGGAAATTTTGTAAAAAATTTTCTTTCTATAGGACATTTTGTAAAAATTTTCTTTCTATAGGAAATTTTATAAAAAATTTTCTCTCTATAGGAAATTTTATAAAAAATTGTCTTTCTATGGGAAATTTTGTAAAAGTTTTCTTTCTATAGGAAATTTTGTCATAATTTTGTTTCTGTAGGAAATTTTGTAAATTTTTTTTCTATAGAAAGTTTTGTAAAATATTTCTTCCTATAGGAAATTTTGTCAAAATTGCTGTTCTACAGGAAATTTTGTCAAAATTTTCTTTCTATATGAAATTTTGCAAAAATTTTCTTTCTATGGGACATTTTGTAAACAATTGTCTTTCTATGGGAAATTTTGTAAAAATTTTCTTACTATAGGAAATTTTGTCATAATTTTCTTTCTGTAGGAAATTTTGTAAATTTTTTTTTGTTCTATAGAAAATTTAGTAAAAAATTTCTTTCTATATGAAATTTTGTCAAAATGTTCTTTTTATAGGAAATTTTGTGACAATTTTCTTTCTATAGAAAATGTTGTGACAATTTTCTTTCTATAGGAAATTTTGTGAAAAATTTATTTTTATAGAAAATTTTATCAATTTTTTTTCTATACGAAATTATGTCAAAATTTTCTTTTTATAGGGAATTTTGTGAATAAGTTTCTTTCTATAGGAAATTTTGTAAAAAATTTTCTTTCTATAGAAAATTTTGTAAAAAATTTTCTTTCTTTAGAAATAATGTAAATATTTTCTTTCTTTAGAAAATTTTATCAAAACTTTCTTTAGAAAATTTTGTCAAATCTTTCTATAGGAAATTTTCCGTTTATAAGAAATTTTGTGAAAAAAAATTCTTTCTATAAGAAACTTTGTCAACTATGTCTTTCTATAGGAAATTTTGTAAAAAATTTTCTTTCTATAGGAAATTTTATAAAAAATTGTTTTTCTATGGGAAATTTTGTTTAAATTTTCTTTCTATAGGAAATTTTGTCATAATTTTCTTTCTGTAGGAAATTTTGTAAATATTTTCTTTCTTTCTATAGGAAATTTTGTCCAAATTTTCTTTTGTTAAGAAATTTTGTGAAAAATTTCTTTCCATAGGAAATTTTGACAAAATTTTATTTCTAAAGGAAATTTTGTCAAAATTTCTGTTCTATAGGCAATTTTGTTATAATTTTCTTTTCTATAAGAAAGTTTGGGAAAATGTCTTTCTATAAGAAATGTTGTGAAAAATTTCTTTCTATCAGAAATTTTGTCAAAATTTTCTTCCTATAGAAAATTTTGTCACAACTTTCTATATGCAATTTTGTCAAAATGTTCTTTCCATAGGAAATTTTGTCAAAGTTTTCTTTTTATAGGAAATTTTGTCAAAATTTTATTTCTATAGGAAATTTTGTCTAAATTTCGTTTCTATAGGAAATTTTGTCAAAGATTTCTTTCTATATTAAATTTTGACAAATTTTTCTTTCTATAGGAAATTTTGTCAAAATTTCCTTTCTATATTAAATTTTGTCAAAAGTCTCCTTCCAAGGAAAATTTTTATCAAAAATTTCCTTCTAAGGAAAATTTTATCAACATTTTCTGACTATAGGAAATTTTGTCAAGACGTTCTTTTTATATGAAACTTTGTCAAAATTTTCTTTTTATATGAAACTTTGTCAAAATTTTCTTTCGATAGGAAAATTTGTCAAAATTTTGTAAAAATTTTCTTTCTATAGGAAATTTTGTAAAAATTTTCTTTGTAAAAAAGATTTTGTCAAAATTTTCTTTTCATAACAAACATTTGTCAAATTTTCTTTCTTTAACCACATCTTGTAATTTTTTTCTATAGGAAATTTTCTCAAAATTTTCTTTGTATTTCCTATACTTTATCAAAATTTTCTTTCTATAGGAAATTTTGTAAATATTTTCTTTCTTTAGAAAATTTTGTCAAAACTTTCTTTAGAAAATTTTGTCAAAACTCTCTTTAGAAAATTTTGTCAAAATTTTCTGTTTATAAGAAATTGTGTGAAAAATTTCTTTCCATAGGAAATTTTGTCAAAGTTTCTGTTGTATAGGAAATTTTGTCAAAATTTCTGTTCCATAGGAAAGTTTGTTAGAATTTTCTTTCTATAAGAAAATTTGTGAAAAATTTCTTTCTACAGGAAATTTTGTGAAAAATGTCTTTCTATAAGAAATGTTGTGAAAAATTTCTTTCTATCAGAAATTTTGTCAAAATTTTCTTTCTATAGGAAATTTTGTCACAACTTTCTATAGGAAATTTTGTCAAAATTTTCTTTCCATAGGAAATTTTGTCAAAGTTTTCTTTTTATAGGAAATTTTGTCAAAATTTTATTTCTATAGGAAATTTTGTCAAAATTTTCTTTCTATAAGAAATTATGTCAAAATTTTCTTTCTATAGGAAATATTGTCAAAATTACTTTTCTATAGAAAATTTTGTCAAAGTTTTCTTTCTATATTAAATTTTGTCAAAATTTTCTTTCTATAGAAAAATTTGTCCAAGTTTTCTTTCTATATTAAATTTTGTCACAATTTTATTTCTATAAGAAATTTTGTCTAAATTTCTTTTCTATAGGAAATTTTGTCAAAAATTTCTTTCTATATCAAATTTTGACAAATTTTTCTTTCTATAGGAAATTTTGTCAAAGTTTTCCTTCCATATTAAATTTTGTCAAAATTGTCAAAGTTTTCTTTCTATATTAAATTTTGTCAATATTTTATTTCTATAGAAAATTTTGTCACAACTTTCTATAGGAAATTTGTCAAGACTTTCTTTTTATAGGAAACTTTGTCAAAATTTTCTTTCTATAGGAAATTTTGTCATAATTTTCTTTCTATAGGAAATTTTTGTAAATATTTTCTTTCTTTAGAAAATTTTGTCAAAACTTTCTATAGGAAATTTTGTCCAAATTTTCTTTTGATAAGAAATTTTATGAAAATTTTCCTTCCATAGGAAATTTTGACAAAATTTTATTTTTAAGAAAATTTTTTCAAAATTTAAGTTCTATAGGAAATTTTGTCAAAATTTCTGTTCTATAGGAAATTTTGTCAAAATTTCTGTTCTATAGGAAATTTTGTTATAATTTTCTTTCTATAAGAAAGTTTGTGAAAAATGTCTTTCTATAAGAAATGTTGTGAAAATTTTCTTTCTATCAGAAATTTTGTCAAAATTGATTTTCTATAGAAGATTTTGTCACAACTTTCTATATGCAATTTTGTCAAAATGTTCTTTCCATAGGAAATTTTGTCAAAGTTTTCTTTTTATAGGAAATTTTGTCAAAATTTTATTTCTATAGGAAATTTTGTCTAAATTTCTTTTCTATAGGAAATTTTGTCAAAAATTTCTTTCCATAGGAAATTTTGTCAAAGTTTTCCTTCTATATTAAATTTTGTCAAAATTTTCTTTCAATAGAAAATTTTATCAAAAATTTCTTTCTATAGAAAATTTTATCAAAAATTTCCTTCTAAGGAAAATTTTATCAACATTTTCTGACTATAGGAAATTTTGTCGAGACTTTCTTTTTATATGAAACTTTGTCAAAATTTTCTTTCTATAGGAAAATTTGTCAAAATTTTCTTTGTAAAAAAGAGTTTGTCAAAATTTTCTTTTTATAACAAACATTCGTCAATTTTTCTTTCTATAACAACATCTTGTAATTTTTTTTCTATAGGAAATTTTGTCAAAATTTTCTTTGTATTTGGTATTTTGTTGATAAAAACGAGCTCGAGGTCTGTATGATTAATTTTTCTTTGTATTTCCTATACTTTATCAAAATTTTCTTTCTATAGGAAATTTTGCGAAAAATTGCTTTCTATGAGAAATTTTGTTAAAACCTTCTTTTTATAAGAAATTTTCTTTCTATAGGAAATTTTGTCAAAATTTATTTTCTATAGGAAAAGAAATTTCCAAGGAAAGTTTTTTCAAAATTTTCTTTCAATAGGAAATTTTGTCATAACTTTCTTTTTATAGGAAACTAGAGTAACCCGGCCCGCTTCGCTGCGCCTTCCAAAGCGTATTTGTAGGAACATTTTGCGTTAACTTAGTCAACCATATCTTTCGTGCTGAAAACAAATTCGAAAAGATTTGAATTCTTTCAAACAAATCGGACTACGTGCTTCTTCGTTTATAGGTACAAATACGGCGGTTTGTCTTCAAAAATGTCGTGGAGAGGGTGTACCCTTTCCACCAAATTTTTTAAATAATGTTCTGTATTCAAATAGTTGAACAATCTTCTATATTTCTTGTGAATTTTAAGTGTGGTTTGTCAAGGAAAGGTATCCTTCTCTTCAACATATCTGAAAATTAAGCACTTTATTATAATAACATACAAAGAATTACTGTTTCCCATCCAATAAATCGGAAAAAGCAAAAGTAGTAAAAAATTTTACCACATTAACATTTTCTAAAATGTTGGAAAATGATGCACCCTCTACGTTGGCTGCTAATTTCATGTAAATTTAAGTTCTTTACTAAAAAGAAGTCTGGCAGAAGCCTGTGCAAAAATCATAAAATTATGTAACGAGTTCCTATTTACGACAACCCTCTACTTTCAATTTAAGAAAAAAGAAACGGACAAAAGGGAACCCTCTCCACACCTTCGCTCCATTCCGACCTGATATCGGACTATCACGTACCCTATATTAATTTCACAACTACTCAATGGTCCCTATAAATTCTATCGAAGTAAATGGACAAAGTTTATTTCAATTTTCCCCTTTCCCAACCAGATATCGAAAAATCATATACTAATTTAAAAATTATGTATAAATTTAATCACCTTCTCCCACGTTCCCTGTAAATGTCAAGTAGATCGGAGATGTGTAAATTTTGCTCTATTGTTTTAAAGGGATGTCACTTTCCCCGATACAATATCGACAAACACCGTAGAGAATAGCACCCCTAACCTTCCCTGAACATTTTTGAAATTTTCCTTTAAGTGTGGGGCAAGGAAGGTTGCCTCGTTCATAACCTTCCCCCACTGCCTTTGTAAATTTCAAGAAAACTTAAGATTTTTTTTTGCAGTTTTAGAGGAAGACCTCCTCCCCGACCAAATATCGAAAAGTGATGTAGCATATCTTTTGTAAACGTCCCAGAAAATGTCAAGCAAATTATAAGCCTAAAGGGGCGGCCTCTCTTCCGTCCAAATATCACAAAATCAGTTATCAACTATTAATATCATAACCTCTCCCCAGTCCACTGTAAATTTCAACTAACTCGGTAAAGTTTAATTGTTTCTCTGTATGTACTTAAGAGAAGCGGATGTCTCCCTATGCCCTTTTATTTTTATTAAAAAACCAAGAACCTGATATAAATTTAATAACCCATTTTTCCGTAAAATTTCAGTCGGGGGAGTTTAATTTTGTTTTCACTGTACTTAAAAAAAACAGTCGGGCAAAGGGGTGGTCCCCCTCCCCGACCAAATATCGAAATATAAAGTAGCGGATCTTTGTCTAGATACCAAACCCAACCTTCAATGAACATTTCAAGCAAATCGGTCAACTTTGGTCCAATTTTCAAAAAGTCAGACAAAGGGGAGGTCCCCCTCCGCGACCAGGTGTCAAAAAATGAGGTACCCTATTTTCACCACATGAACGCCCCCTACGATCTCTGAAAGTTTCAAGTAAATCGGTTCAGCCGTTTCGGAGCCAACTCGGAACATACAAACAAACAAACAAACAAACAAACAAATAAACAAACATAGATTGAATTTTATATATATAGTTTTTGTAAAAATTTTCTTTGTAAAAAAGATTTTTTAAACATTTTCTTTCTATAACAACATCTTGTAACTTTTTTTTTTCTATTGGAAATTTTGTCAACATTTTCTTTGTATAGGATATTTTATCAAAATTTTCTTTCTATAGGAAATTTTGCGAAAAATTGCTTTCTATGAGAAATTTTGTTAAAACTTTCTTTCTATAAGAAATTTTCTACCTACAGGAAATTTTGTCAACATTTGTGTCTACAGGAAATATTGTAAAAATTGTCTTAGTAGTAAACAGAGCTTTATAAAGGCCTTCACACGAGCTAAAAGGACAATGTTTTGGGTGATATTCTTGATTACCAAGAAAACTTCTTAAACGAGTTTTCCTGACCAATCTACTTCATCTAAAGTATATTTTGGCTTAAACCACACACTGGTGACATTTTCAATCACATCTACATTCAATCATATGGGTCTTAATCTTGATATAATAACATCTGAAGAAGATGTGCCTCAAGTGGTCATTTGGACAATTATCCCTCCTTTGAAAATATACCATCTGGAAGAATAATCTTGAAGAGCACTATCGATAGATACAAGAATTTGTAAGATTATGAGAAAATCGCTGTGTTTTACATTTCTGTTTAATATTCTGTTTAATATTCTGGCGAGGATAGCCTTGGAGCTATGCTAACAATGTGATTTGTGTGATTGCTCACTTAATTTCGAATTTAACTCCACGCACATGAAATATTACTATTTTGGCGCGATAATGTAAACTTAATATCGGCTTTTAAAAATTCTTATTTTAAAAACTAGGTTTGTTTGTTCACTCATCAGTCAGTCGGCTCGCTACTGGTATTGTTATGAAATTACTGCCTTTTGCTGCTGCTGTTTTTTTTTCTATTTGTAATTTTGCTGATTTTAATATGCCACCGATTCTATCAATCTGTCAGCATAAATAAATGAAAATAATAAAAAAGTAAACTATTTTTTTATATCTATGGTATACCACAATAATTACAATGCAAATTCTAAAGGAAATTGATTTATACACGAAAGGTCAATGGGCGTTTGGTTTTTTAGTAGACATGAAAAATGAAATAAATTCAATGGGATAGATGGATTATTGGCATTAAATGCATGCTCTCATAGTATACAAATCAAAACTGTTGTGACCAAACCAAGCTATAACTATTGGGTTTGGGCCAAGTTTGTGCAAATGCTATATACGAGTACACAAAAAAAAAAAAAAAATCACGAAATTTGTTCAATTAAAATCTTAATTGAGTTTTAAAAAATATTCAGTTTTAAAAAATATTCAATGAAAAATTTAATTGATTTAATTGAAACAAAAATCAATCACAAAAATTACTAGTATCAATTAATTTTTTAATTGACTTTCAATTATTTTTTTTAATTGATACTATCATTTCGGTGATTGAAGACATTTCAATTAAAAAATTAATTGGATCAATTAATTTCGTGATAGAATCAGAAAAAAAAATTTTGTGTATACATAAAAAATATACAAAATTTTAGGCAAATGAACATGCACCAGTCGATGAATCTAATTTTTATTTAATAAATAAATAAAATCAAAAACGGAGGCAAATGAATATACTAGGGTTGCCTTTTATATTCCGATATTGCAATAATCCCTAGTATTGCAATATCCCAACTGACTGCTGTATCGCAAATCTTGGAATTTTTAAGTTATAAGTACTCAGAACGTTTTGACATACCAGCGCTATATGCGTTGTTTACAGCAACTTCAAACAAATTCATGAACTTGATGCTGTGCGCCAACGGCAATATCAGATCGTCATGTGACCCATCGTGTGATTGAGATTAGGCAGTAGAGGGACCAGCATACATTCAATATGAACATGAACATTAGCCTCCCAGCAAAAAAATTTGCAAGTTCTTCTAAAGGCACAACTTTAAAAGCGCTTCCAAAAATGTCCTCTTTATTTTAACGACATAACATTTTTATACCCTCCACCATAGGATGGGGGTATATTAACTTTGTCATTCCATCGAAATATTGCTCTAAGACCCCATAAAGTATATATATTCTGGGTCGTGGTGAAATTCTGAGTCGATCTGAGCATGTCCGTCCGTCCGTCTGTTGAAATCACGCTAACTTCCGAACGAAACAAGCTATCGACTTGAAACTTGGCACAAGTAGTTGCTATTGATGTAGGTCGGATGGTATTACAAAAGGGCCATATCGGTCCACTTTTACGTATAGCCCCCATATAAACGGACCCCCAAATTTAGCTTGTGGGGACTGTAAGAGAAGCAAATTTCATCCGATCCGGCTGAAATTTGGTACATGGTGTTAGTATATGGTCTCGAACAACCATGCAAACATTGGTCCATATCGGTCCACTTTTACGTATAGCCCCCATATAAACGGGCCCCCAAATTTGGCTTGCGATTGCTCTAAGAGAAGCAAATTTCATCCGATCCGGCTGAAATTTGGTACATGGTGTTAGTATATGGTCTCTAGCAACCACGCAAGAATTGCTCCATAGCGGTCCATAATTATATATAGCCCCCATATAAACCGTTCCCCAGATTTGATCTCCGGAGCCTCTTTGAGGAGCAAAATTCATCCGATCCGGTTGAAATTTGCAACGTGGTGTTAGTATAAGGCCGCTAATAACCATGCCAAAATTGGTCCATATCGGTCTATAGTTATATATAGCCGATCCCCAATCACACAAAAATTGGTCCATATCGGTTCATAATCATGGTTGCCACTCGAGCCAAAAATAATCTACCAAAATTTTATTTTTATAGAAAACATTGTCAAAATGTTATTTCTATAAAAAATTTTGTCAAAATTTTATTTCTATAAAAAATTTTGTCAAAATTTTATTTCTATAGAAAATTTTGTCAAAATTGTATTTCACAAAAATTGGTCCATATCGGTTCATAATCATGGTTGCCACTCGAGCCAAAAATAATCTACCAAAATTTTATTTTTATAGAAAACATTGTCAAAATGTTATTTCTATAGAAAATTTTGTCAAAATTTGATTTCTATAGAAAATTTTGTCAAAATTTTTTTTCTATAGAAAACTTTGTCAAAATTTTATTTCTATAGAAAATTTTTTCCAATTTTAATTCTATAGAAAATTTTTTCCAAATTTTATTTCTATAGAAAACTTTTTCCAAAATTTTATTTCTATAGAAAATTTTTTCCAAATTTTACTTCTATAGAAAATGTTGTCAATATTTTATTTCTATAGAAACTTTAAACTGAATTATATACGTATTTAATCCGCTTTTATATATATATATATATATATATATATATAAATTTTACTTCTATAGAAAATGTTGTCAATATTTTATTTCTATAGAAACTTTAAACTGAATTATATACGTATTTAATCCGCTTTTATATATATATATATATATATATATATATATATATATATATATATATATATATATATATATATATATATATATATATATATATATATATATATATATATATATATATATATATATATATATATATATATATATATATATATATATATATATATATATATATATATATATATATATATATATATATATATATATATATATATATATATATATATATATATATATATATAT